>NC_142709.1:15002500-15627500 GCF_055471065.1 Atractosteus spatula | reverse complement strand
TACGTCCCCCCGTTTACAACATCCACGGCCTCAACTGGGCTGGACCCCTGACGTCACTCGACAACCTAAACAAGGTTTAAAAAAGTCCCTTTGTGGACGGGAAGCAGATTTCGCTCCCAGTGACTGCTCAGTTAATGATTATGTTTGGTTTTATTTGTTATAGCAGTATATACTAGTGTTTATTTAGTGTTAGTTTGGAATTGTGTAGTTATGTATTAAGGACTGTTATAGTTCTGGTTCTTTGGAAAAACTCAATAATTTAGACAATCTTAGAGTTAGTTATTTGCTATTGTGTATGTCTTTTTCATAAATGCCAGAGGTACTCGAAATGTTGTAAAAATGTTTTGTAAAAAACTGAGTGCTGAGTTAAATTTTTTACAGGAAACGCATGCATGTTGAAAAACTAAATTATATAAATAATTGAGAAATATTAAATCAAGGAAAACATGATATATGTAAAAAATACAATTTGATCACATAATTACTTAATTACCTCTGGTAGTTAAATGCTTTTTTCTGTTGCGTTTTTTTTCTCTTGTACATGATTCTGATCCTCTTGTTGTATTTGTATTTGTAAATTCTATACGTTTAATAAAAATTAAAAAAAAAGTCCCTGGAGGGGGAAAGAAGTCTCGTGAGTGAAGTTGTGTCTGTTACATTTCTAATAATAAGCTTTTATTTAACCAGATCAGTCATCCGAGAGCAAATTCGCCTGCTAGGTATTGCTACAATATGGTATAAACTTTTTAACCATCATCTTTTGTACCGTAACATTGCTGTACTATTTTTCAGTACTGTACCTTTCCTTCTCACCGCCGGTGAGTGTTTAATCGCATCAAGAATTGTTTCCCATACCGAAGGATTCCGCAGTGTTTTGCGTCTAGTAGTCTATATGTAATTTGTGTGAGATTATGTGCAACAATATACCAGTTTTTGATTTATTTTGTAATTTTATCAGCACATTTCTCTACAGAGAGTGGTTCGCTTTATTACTTGTGGTCCTGGGGTTACTCTCCAGCTAAAAAAATCAGAAAATCTTTTTTTAAAGTGTTCATTTTGTTGTGTTACGACCGGAAAACTCGACAGATTGGATTTTGTCTTTTGCTCCATACAACATCCTTAACCATGTCCTTGTGTTTAAAAATTTGGAGCTAAAAAATAAATTGGTTTAAAATAAAAACCCTAAAAATTATTGGAAACATATTCACTCCCTAAGCATTAACACTCAATAATATGCCCTGCCTCAACCAGTTGCCTTCAGAATTTGCAATTGCAATATGTTGACTGGATTACAGTTGTGTGCAATTAAAGTGGTAACCATTCAGACTGAACACACCTGTCTTGGTCAGGTTAAACATGCTCTCCTATGGGAGTTGGACATTACATACAAAGCGATATAAGGATAAAGGAGCAACAACTAAGTAACAGACAGAAGTCAGCTGAGGGAATATATAAAAATATTTAAAGGCACTGATTATCCCACTGAGCACTGTTAAAGCAATTATAAGCCATATATGGAAAAAAGCCTGCATGAAGTCTTGTCTTGACTATATATAAAGGCATGTAGTAGCATCTGAAATGATGAGGAAAATTCTGTGGTCTGATAAAAAAAAGAGTTATCTGGCCTTTCAAAGTACATAAGCACAAAAGCATAAACTCTATTAAGTGTAAACTTAAGCGTAAACTCTAACTTTTATTAAATCGCTATTTAATTTATCATTATTGAATAACCTTAACCCTAGCTCGGACACTCTTAGATTCTTTATATAAAGCTGGACTTTAAAGCAACTGAGTTGACATTTGAATGTTTTGTGCCAAGTTAGGATTAAAATTATCACTATAATTTGATATCATAGTGTTGCCTTTAAAATGCAAAGAATAAGAAAGTTCAGCATGTGGAAAGTGTTTTTTCAAACACTGGATTTTTGTCTATATTTTGATCAACCAGTCAACAAAAAAAATCCAAATGTGGTCTGAATTTTTTTGTACAGGTAAACAGCAGATATCACATTTCCTGCATTTCAAATACACCCAAAAAGACAGCAAAGGTATCAAAAATTGACTATGTACTGTGGAAACCTTAACCCTAACCCTAGTTTGGACACTCCTTATATAAAGTTTCTCTATATAAAGCCCAAGCTATAAACTTGGTGGCACAAACTACAACTTCTAAATGAATTATTTTCCTTTATGATACTTGTTCCCAATTGCTCCTCATATCACCTCCCTGAGTATAGTGGTACAGGGCTCACTGTAGGGAAACACTGCCCCCAGGTAATTTGTGTCTATTTGATCTCAATCTCAATACGTGCAGTTCATTAGCAGCATACCAGTTTGTGTGAATACCATAGGCTTTAATCATTAAAATAAGCAGTACAGTATGTTGCACACTGATATTTTCTACTAGATCAGAAATACTTTGAATAAGAATTCCTGTAAATCCAGCTCTTCTGGTGACATAATTCTTGGAAAATGAAAATGCAGGTCAAAAACAAGTAAATGAGTCTCATGACTAATTCGATTTACTAAATCTAAATATATAAATTACTAAGTTATAATTATACTAAATATATTTTCAGACATTTCTCATTTTCTTAGTAATAAAAAATATGAAGAGTGTATGCTTAAAATACTTTATGAATAAAATTAAAATAAAAATCATCTATCTAAATCTGCTTCATACTAAAGATCATAGTGACTCAGTTTACCCTGGCAGGCACAATTGCACAATGATTCAAGGAGATATAGAATAGTTTGTTAAATCAATCAGGGTGTCTAAAATGTTTCTTCTCCCTCTTGTTATGGAACAAACATTGTGTTTTGTACAGGGAGGTTGTAAACAAGTTAAAAATAAGCCTGGGATCACCAAACACTATAGTACTGTACACAGGATTTGCAAAACATCTTGTGATTCTGTTCCTCTTGCAGGACTACATGACAAAGAAGATGTTTATAGTAAAGAGAGGCCCTTCTCCAAAACAACAGTATGATAATGTTATTGTTAACTACGTCTATTCATTTCTACAAAATAAAAGATATTAAACATTTTGTTGGGGGCATAATTATTTTTATTGAAGAAAATCATGGAAACAGAATTAAAATACAGAACTGAAAAATACAGCTAGGACAAGTATCCACACCCCAGAGTTCTTAAGAATTAAATGTTTAGTTGCTCCCTCTTTTGTAGCAAAAAAAGCTGCAGGTCTTTCACAGAAAGTTGTAACCAGCTTCGGGTTTATTTTTTGCAGGTTAGTGAGGGAGCAGTGGTATATAGCATTCTTCAGTTCCTGCCACATATTGCCTATGGAATTTAAGTCTGGATTTTGACTGTCACACCCCACACTCTCCCTCACAAATGCCCTTGCATTCCCACTGTTTCACAATCTCATTCCTAATTGAACCAATCACATTCCCACACGCACCAGATTCCTCAAATTCTCACTCCCAGACCAATTATCCAACTACATCCATTTTCCTTCAGTATTTAAAGTTCCCTCACACACCAACCCATATTCTCTATTGAGAAGCCTCCTGCAGAATTTTCTTCTGAATTCTCTCTGTGTGTTTCTAAGCCTTCTGATTGATCTCCTGGTACCAAATCTTTGCTCCTGCCTTTTGACCACACCTTTTGGATTTTGGCTTTGGATTGTCTTTTGGATCTCCCTGGTTACTGGACTCATTGCCTCCCTAATTGACCAAGCCCCTGGATTTTTGTGCTTTCTGTGGTATTCACGGTTCTGCATAAGGATCCTTCTATTCTACCAATTGGTTTCCTGACAGAATAGTGAGCCATATTAAAATGGATCCAGTGGACCAGAATCAATTTTCTGTTTTCCAAGAACACTCCCGGAGCCTGGGCCTGCTAACTGCGACAGTCCAGCAACTAGTCGACCATGTTGCACTTGCACCGCCTCCCCAACCTGCAGTTCCTGTTCTTGTGCCCCTGCTTCAAGCACAAGTTAATCTTCTACCCCCTCCTCCCCTGGAAAAATGTGATGGGGACTCCTCCAAGAGTCGGGGCTTTCTGACCCAATATTGGATGGCTTTCCACATCTGCCCAGACTGCTTCCCCACAGATGGAGAGAAAATTGTTTTCACGGTATCTTACCTCACTGGACAAGCTCTGGATTGGGCCACACATCTCATCTCTCGAAATGCTCCTGAAAAAATGCACTTTCCATGTTTCCAGAATCCACTTTTTTTGGCTACATCCTCTCACCACTGGGCATGGAAATTGACCCTGTCAAGACCGACTCCATATAGAACTGGCCTATGCCCCAGAATTTAAAACAAGTTCAATGGTTCCTGGGGTTTGCCAATTTTTACCACCGTTTTTATAAGGAATTTCAGCTCTGTCGTCTCCCCTATTACCACCTTGACCCGAAAAGGTACCATTCAAGGTAAATAGAACCCTGAGGCAGACCGAGCTTTCCTTCACCTCAAGAGACTGGTCACTACAGCCCCCCTCCTCCGTCACCCAGATCCCAACCTTCCATTCGTTCTGGAGGTGAATGCCTCAGCCAACGGAGTTGGCGCCATATTATTTCAATGTCATGGAGAGAAGGGTATCTTCCACCTCTGTGCCTTTTTTTTTTCCCAAGAAGTTGTCTCGGGCCGAGACTAATTATGATGTTGGAGGATGAGAACTCCTGGCTATCAAACTCGCCCTGGAGGAATGGAGACACTGGTTGGAGGGGGCCTTACACCCTTTTACTATTCTTACAGATCATAAAAATCTCTCCTGTTTACAGATTGCCAAACGCTTGAATCCACGCCGGGCTCGCTGGTCGCTTTTCTTTTCTAGGTTCAATTTTTTCATTACTTATACACCGAGATCCAAGAATCTCGCCTCCATGACCCTCTTGGCTTTTTGGACCCTCCTGAACCTATTATACCCCCTGAGAGACTCTTTGTTCCTGATGCCATACACTCTACTGTTCTGCACTGGGGTCATGATTCACATTTTGCAGGCCCCCAATTCATTTCAAGATTTTGGAGAGCTTTTTGCAAATCTCTTGGGACTTTTACGTCTGGTTATCATCCCGAATCCAATGAACTGACAGAACCAACCAGGACCTTCAAGCTTACGTCTCTGCTTCACAAGATGACTGGGTCTCTCTCCTCCCTTGGGCTAAATATGCCCATAATTCTCTCTCTTCCTCCACCACTGGGATGTCCCCCTTCTATGAATTTGGAGACGTGCTAGCTCTGCCCTTCTTAAGACATCCTTGCGACAGAAGACTGCTGCAGACTGTATTGACCTGTGCCCAGATTACAACTAGGACAATTCGTCTGGCTGTCTAAGGGGTAAATTCCTTCACGTATATTGGGACCCTGTTATATTGGACCTTTACGCATCATCTCCCAGCTCACCCCCGTTACCTATCGCCTCGCCCTTCCTCTGACTCTCAAGGTGCATCCCTCCTTCCATGTCTCTCCTGAAACCCTACAATAGATCTCCCCTCTCCAGGCCTCGACCACCTCCACCCCCACCACGACTCATCAACGGCCTATCTTCCTACACGGCCAATAAGATCTTGGATACCCGCTGGCTCCGGGGCTACCGGCAATTTCTAGTCGACTGGGAGGGCTATGGCCCTGAGGAACATTCCTGGGTCAGGAATGATGTATGTATTTTTCTTGTTACAATAAAAAAGTAACCGTGGGTATTTCACTCGCAGGCTCCTGTGCATCCTACTCTGAAGGTAAAATACGCACTGTACTGGATGCTCTTTCTAAAATCGCATACTTTTCTAATCCCCACTTACTATGAGGATCGCTGTACTGGTAACCGCACTTTGCACTTTCGTTAAACCCACGCAGAGTAACCCAAACGGTTAGGTTCTGGAGCTCTCGTACTGCAGGTGAAGTGTGTGGATACTGTAGCTGCTGCAGTAACTAGAATTTGTACAAACCAGCTTAGCAGACAAAAGGTCCAAAGATAAATCCATAAAGATTAGATTGGGTCTTGTTCCTGTTCTCAGTCAATTAATCACCTTTACAAAGGTTTTTTTCTTCTAGAAAGACACACATCCAGATATTGTTTCCCTAGAGTTAAGCACAATGCGGTGACAGCAGGTGTGTCCCCCTCCAACATCCACAGTTTACCAGTTAATAGACTGTTGGGCGTTAGTTGCACAGGTGTTTGGCAACACGAGGGAAGCACATGCACAGTGTAATAACAGAAAGGAGACAATCCTGCATAAGAACAATGAAGGGAGCATACTGGAGCCAGCAGTCTGAGCTTGTTAATAGCACCTCTTTGTTCACCATTTTTGCATGCTGATATAAACCGAAGCAAAAAAAACCCACTGCAATTGCTGTATTTTTAATACTATGCATCAAAAGAAATTTCAATCAACCCCCCCCCGCCTTTTTAAAAAAGTATTCTGATTTTGAATGCTGATTGAAAAGTTCTTGGAGCCCCTTTGATGAACCGATCTCTCATCACTCGAATGACCTTGACTGTAACAAACACTAAATCTCTTCACTAGTGACACAGTAGATTGAGCTCGGCTGGTGAAGCGTGTTAACCTGTTGAATCCTGGCGAAACCCAGGAGTTTGGGGGTATAAACAGAAAATGCATTTGTTCACCGGTCTGTGGGTTCTGGGTGCAAACAATAAATATAAAGTAACAGCTGGTGGGTCAATGTCCTTAAAGAAAATAACTGCTAACACAGTCTCTGCTTTGTTATCAAACATTCCTTTTTCACCCAGTTCATCTTACTGTTTACTCTTTGTCCTCCATACCCAGAGGTCATTCATTCATTAACCTGCCCCACAAGGCTGCTCTACAGCTTGAGTGCACAAGTTCACAAAAGGTCACAATGTAATTAAAAACCCGATGAAGAGCAGCAAGAGTCACGTCTCCTTAATGTGGAATCACGTCTAGTGTAAATACTTCATGAAGCATTGCGTCTTCTGTTCTTCCCTCCACCAACGTCCAAAAACGATAGCAACTTATCCGGCCATATTTGTACACAAAATATGATACATTTAGTCGTACGAAAGATTATGTCATCATATGTATGCACCATGTGAATTCTAAATTCTTTCCCACGATCCACTGCAGTAATTCTTGTAGAATCTGTCCACCCAGTGTGGAAGCAGAATACGACCTGATGGGGGAGTTTTTACCAGTCACTTATTTTTTAATCAAAGCTTAGAACAAATTACACGGACCGCGTAGCAGGCAAAAAAGAAATACTGTAATAATTGTCTTTTTAGAATGTATTACATTTCCCTATTTTGTTGTATTTTTGAAAAAGCTACAGTAGCAACAGGTTACAGCAGGTCAGTGAAGTTCAAAGCCTTCAAAGCCGGCTCGCACAACCTGTAATGTCGGCCGTATGCGTTACAATAATTAAATATAAATTATAAATAAAAAATAAATAAACAATCCAACACAACAATAAATAATGGATAAACATTCAGACCATCATGAAAATCACCATAATATCACAATGCTAGATAAAGAGTTAAGAAAGCAATGCACGCGAAATTAATGTATTTGGAGTAGTTAGCATCATTTTCTCAGTCTGAAAGAAAACAAAAAGGGCCCGAAGGAGAGTATTGCCTGCTTGTGCCACAAGATGGAACCATTAACCCGATTTTAAAACGGTTCCTCCACTTCACAGCAACACGCTTACTATAATTATTTTAGCATTATTTGTTGTTTGAATTAATTTGACCCATAATAATAATTATATTTATTATTACTGAATACACATCCTTCAATATGCATAGGAAAGATGAATATTAACAGACATTCATTTAATTTTCATGTTTCACATAGAATATGTTATAACCAAAGTGTAGTACTTATATCACATGAACTTGCAAACGGACTACAGATCTTGTCTAGTCTGGCAGTGACAGAGATGCCAGTTAATGTTTCTGGTACTAATAGTTTGTTGTGCCTTCATCTCTGACATGTAACAAATCAATTGTTATTCTATGTAATCATGCATGTTTTATGACATGGGCAACATTAATATGTGCAAAAAATGTCACTCCTCACATGCAGTTATTGAAAAGCAGCTGTACCCTAGCATATGTCTTTTTGATGTTGCAGAATCCAAAGCAAAATACAAATAGTAAAAAACAGAGATCCAATTAATTTAGTAAAGGCTACATTTCTCCAACATTGTTAGCTTTATTATTGAAATCATACAGGTGTATGATTTACAATATACTGTACGTATGGCGTTTTTTAACAGATGAGTCAAGATGAGTTCAAATTGTAACTTGCATCTCCACTCTCCTACATATAAATACTCAGATTTCTACACCTCTCCTTCACCCCAACTTCTCCCTTGCAGCTGCCTCCCTAGCTTGTTCCTCATAATTGAGGGGAGTTGATGTCAGAGTGTTGATCTTTGACCAGAACTATTTTTCCTCATCCTGGCAAGGTAACACCAAACATTATTTGTGTTTAGTATTAAGTACACTATCCCTTTATATGCATGTTTCACCACCATTTGAACAACTGATTCTGAGTGATTCTTTTAAGAGAAACTTTGAATAAGAACTGGTGCTTTACTAATAAAGCAGTTGGAGTTGCACAGGAAGTGCTGACTGAATATGATTAAAAGCTCTATGCTCAGGCCTTCAGATATACAGATATGTATTGTTTGTAGATAATAAACCACAAGCAAGTCTAAATGTTTATTCTTTCACCTACAGTGACACAAAGAGTGCATTGGAAAAATCTTGACCTAATTCTGAGGCTCACAGGTTTCTTTGAGTGCATTATGAATAAGAAATGTATAAGAGACATACAGCAGAACTTCTTGAACCTTAAAGTTTCTTTCTGTGTTTTATGATAATTATAGTAACAATACCATAATTTAAAATTAAAAAAAATCAATGTTTATGCATTTAGATTTATGGCAGAAAAAGTTTGTTAAATACTTAAGAACAAAACTACATATCCATATTTTCTTGTGCAGAAAAATGGTTTCCCAGTTTTACTTTGAAATATAAAAAGCAAGGTCTGTCTGCTCACTGAACTGATTTTTACAAAATGGATGAATGAAAGCATTTACAATTTGTAGACAGTTTTATGTACAGAAAGTAAAGAAATACCACATTTAAAACTACTGTTGGGTTAACCCATAGTTAAAATTAATTCTTTGAATTATTTTTCTTCCATTGCACAATAAGTGAGAACTATAAAAATACAGATTTGTTATCAGTATGTTACAAGGGGCAAAAGAGGATTAACCCGTGATCTTACTGTGTGTGTTATTCAATTTTAACAGTTTTCCAGTTTTACCATCACTGAAGTATTTGATCCTGCTTTACTTTCTGTTTCACTGTCCTATAAAATAACAGGAAGCATATGAAGAAAGAGAACTGCAAAACATATCCCTATTTGTATTCTTAGAAAGCACTATGCTAATCTACAGTATCTTTCATACTGCACTTCTGAGTTGAGATCTTGATGCAATTGGGCACTGTAATACAATCCCTCTCTAATTATGCTCTTGTCACGACCACCAGCCAGCTGAGATCAACACGTAAGCGAGCTAATCAGCACCAGCAGCGGATTACTACTAACAAGCGCCGCCGCACGAGTTAACACACCTGCAATTGCTCTTCCGTGCGGCACGCCGGGTTATTTATACCATTCTTACCCGAAGCATTGCTCGGTATTGAGTTCTCTACTTGTTGCTCAGCCTAGCGTTCTTACCCCCTCCCCTCTGGCATTCTGCCTACACCTTTTGCCTTCGGACTTCGGATCTCGTCTCGCCCCTTGGATTGTTTGCTATCTTTGCCTGTTTCGGATTTGACCCTGTAGCCCTCTTTTTGACCACGATTCTGCAACACGTTTTGGATTGTTCGCCACCAGTGCCTTTACCGGATCTCGACCTACCTTCGCCTTCAGACTACGACTCAGCTCCTGGATTTGCTCGGTACGCTTACTTACCTCCCTGCGACTCCTGCATCTGCATCGGATCCTTTTCACCTCTACAGAGCAGCGTTACAGCTCTGCTTTGTTCTCCACATCATCATAGTTATCTGCCCCAGCTGCTGTCTGGGAAGAAGCATGTTGTCTTGCAGATGGAACGCCATTGGATAATGTGCGCTTGGTCCTGGATTTTCTCCTGATAGGATCTTCATCATCAAATACAGTATTTGGCTCCTTGCTAGGACCAGCTCTTTGGGAATGAACACTTCTAGGCTGATCAGGGAGACTGGGAGGAGCAATGCTTGGCAGAGAGGCTGTTGGCGTGACATGCTGTGAACACGAAAGAAGAAAGCAGTTCTAACAAACTGTTGTATGGCCAGATATGTACAAGAAAATGCATAGTGAGGAAAACAAACTCCAGAATAGTGACATTAAACATAGCAATGTTGTGAGTGATAAAACTTCCGCAGGACCTCTGGGCCTGAGTTATAATTATCAGCCTTTTGCAACAGGTTTTGCACAGTACACAAGGGGAAATGATCAAATATGGAAGTTTGGGTCTGCTCCCTTTTGTGTTTGTGTTTTTTCTGATAACAGGGCTGGGGCATCAAAAATATCACTTTAAACTTATATGAAAACAATAAAAATGCAACCTTCCTTTCTGGATGTCTTGTGGTGTTATGCTTGTTGCAGGAAAAGCAAACTACAGTACCTGCAGATCACATGGATACACTTCCCCATATGTAAGAACAGTGTCAAAAGCCTTTAGGACATAGGAGGTTAAAAGGTCTAATTGGAAGTATATAAAGTCCAACACCGAGCACTATGTTAAAATATTTTCATTCCTCTAGGCACAGGGACACTGCCGCATTAAAGGAAATACAGGCTTATACGTTTTGCTGAAAGTGTCTGTTGTCTAAACTGTACACCAGATGGCAGACTCGGCTACAAGCAAAGTGTAAAACAGTGTGGCCCGGGTTTTTGTCTTGCTAATTTAGTATTACTGTGCCCTCCGGAAGGTTGAAGAATGTGATTTCTCTTCTTTCTGATATATATGTTATATATTTAGGGACAGCATATCCTGGATAAGCACTTGAATTCCCGGGAAACTGAAGCGTTTTCTGACTGATTCTAAAAAGACCGGTCTTTTCTCTTAGTTACTACTGAGTAATTTTGCTGCCGTCATGTCTGAAAGAAAAAAAGTCCAGGCTTTATTTTTTTATTTTAAAGGAACGAATTCCAAAGTCGCTGAAAATAAATTTAACTACAAAACAGTGATCGGATTGTCCTGTCAATATTCAACTGGTTTGGGGCAGTTTTAATTCCTGCCCCACACTGTATGGACAGACGCTTTCATATACTGTATTTACATTAAATGAATTTTACAATAATTTCCAGTTTCAGATACACTACAGTATATACTAATAAGTAACAACGTGCATTTTTTAAGGTTCATCAGTGCTGACTGGATAACAAATATTTAATAAAAAAATAACATAACTTAACCTTTTGCTATGTAAATTTGAAAGATCTCCAAACCTGATCTTTCAAAGTTCGTTCCTGACGTTTTCCTATTTTACTGTAGATTAAACTTTCCCATTACAGTTCAGTTACTATGGTCTGTACTGGCTTAACTGTAAAATGTACATTGAGTAAATGCATGAAAATGATAGAGAATCCTTGTTTTCTGATATAGTTCAGATAGTGTAACCTGTGTTCATGAACTTTATTTTGGTGTAAAATGATGTTGTTCTACATAATTTTTTATTTTAGTTTCCAGGGGAAAATATCCCAAATAAATCCATTTTAGAGAGTGATGTTTTTGTCTCTTCTCCAAGGAGTGATATATTTTTCAGAACTTGCATTTGTCTACAGTTTGATAAAAAATGTTATCTGTGAAATTTAAAATTGTTAGAATGAATTGTAGTCATTGTCACATTAATTGAACGTGATGTAAAAGTCCAGAATTTATCTTCTGGTGTCTTCATCTTTCCTGACTGAAGAAAAGTGTTCATGTACAGAGGGACAAAGGTGAAGACCGATAGTGAAGTCTTATAAAATACTCAAACTACTTAAAATACTTAAGTTACTTAAAGTACTGCATCACAAAACACAACACTCAGAAACTAGAATATCACAGGGATGTATCCTAGGACCTCTGTTCTTATTTTATATCAATGATGCATATCTGTATAAAATGGGTCAACACCTGGAAGATGACGGTTACTGTAGATACTGTATGTGTAGAGCATTGCACGCAGGTCAACTTTAAACTGCCTATTGTATATTATAAATTACAATAATAAAATGGGAAACACTGAACTTGAAGAAGCTCCAGTTCTTATAGGCCCGATGAACCTTGATACAATTCAGGTTTCCTACAGTACATTGCTACACATACAGTATAAATGTTGTGGAAATAGAAAGGCAAGGAATTTGGAATGTACTGTATAAATTAGTTTTTGTTGCATTCCTGGACAAATAGGCTCAGGGTCCCATAATCCTGATTTTCACAAAGAGGTTAGAAAATGGATGGATGTATTCAGTGTTTTGTGCAGTATCACACCGTTACATCTTTGGCAAAAGTAAAGAGAAGAAGGGTGTAAGTATCTGACCGATCTATTCGAGTAACAGCAGTTTTGAGCAAATGGGTTCTGTTAAATAATGTCTTAATAACAGGAAGGTTTCCTTCCAGGCTGCTCAGATGCAAGTAACTCAACTCACGGTTAATCAAGTCTCTCCACCCCACAGTCCCCAAGTACCATTAATAGAAAAGACATTTTTGGACCACCACACTCTACTTAGAAAGATGCCTGAACATAAAGCAAAATACAATGACAAAGTTATGGTCTGCAGTTTGTAATATATGGTGTTATTTAAGGGATATTCGGGATGAGAACAAATTGTAATCTTGCTCCTCCTGTAACAGATCCAAGTGATGAGGTATGAGGATCCTATGCAGACGAAGGAGAAAGTAGATACAGAAACACAGGTGTCCAATCCAAAATGTTAGGCGAGTTCGTAGTCAAAAGCAAAGGTAGCTCAAAAGCCGAAAGAAGTATCACAAAAGGGTTTTTATCAACAAGGCGAGGTAGGAGCTCTCTAGGAGAGGAATCAATACTGAGTAGCGAGAAGCGAGTCTAGAAGGTTTAAACAGAGCTGCGTGCTGCACGGTAGAGCGGGTGATGATGGATTAACACGTGCGGCGGTGCTTGTTATTGTTACCTCGCTGCTGGCACTGGTTAGCTCTTTTGTGGGTTGATCTCTGCTGGCTGGTGGTAGTGACACCTCTGCTCTCCTATACTGTATATTAATAGTTACTGGCTGCTCACAACTGTGCATCTTTTCTATGCCCCTCTCTCCACACCAGCTTCTCCCTTGCAGCTGCCTCCCTGGTTCATTCCTCGTAAGTGAGAGGGGTTGTCATAGGTCTGATCTTTGGACAGGACTGGGTTTTCTTTAACCTTGCCTCGACAATTTAACGCCAAACACTAAAGTCTTAAGCACTCCACCTTAATCAGTCACTAGAATTGACATGAATAACTGAAGCTACAGTAATGCCCTCCACATTGATGATTGCAATATGTGTTTGTGTGTTTCATCCACAATACCTATAGCAGGCTTACAAACTTCAAACGTTTTCTAGCCGTATCAGTCAGTACGTTTCAACAGGAGTGAGTCTTTTAAGAGAAAGTTTGAAAAGAACAGGTCCTTCACTCTAACAGAGCAATTGGAGTTGCACAGGAAGTGCTGACTGAAGATGAGTGTACGCTCAGGCCCTCAAACGCAAACACATTGTTTGTAGATACTAAACCACAAACATGTCTAAATGTGTATTCTTTTACCTACTGTGTCACAAAGAATGCATTTGCTAAAATCTTGACGACATTCTGTGGCTCACAAGTTTGTTTCAGCACGTTATGTGGTCTTTAAAATGTAATGACAAGCAAATAAATTTTGACATACAGTACAACCTGTACCTTAGTGTTATACTGTATTTTCTGAGAAATATATTAAAAGCATTTTAAGCAATGGAATGAATGGTTATGCATTGCTTGATCCTGTTTACTATTTGAAAAATATTGCTAATATACTGTGAAACAGACCTACATTACATCTAATCCTGTATCTTGTGCAGAAAGGATTTTCCAGGCAGAGAAGGATTTTCCAGTTCTACTTTCAAATCTAAAAACAAACATATAATCTCACTGAAACTCAAAAAACGAATGACAAAAAGACATAAAAGATAATCTTGCTCAGACAGCAATGCAAATAGTTTGTGATACACTGCAAGTAACATTTCATAAAAAATATACTTACTTCGTCTGTATGTTCTGATCTGTCAATTTTACAATTGCTGTGACCGTAATTAAATTAAGGATTGACATCAAATAGTTTTAATAAAAGAGGTATTTACATCTGTGGTAGGACAGGAAGATTACAATACTTTATTTATAGAATAAAACATCTATACTATAAATTGCTGATTATGTTTTTATTCATTCAAGGACTGTTAGGAGGTAAATATTAAATATTCAGAACACATATTATATGTTCTGCTTAAGCAGATTGCATCTGAAAAAGTACAAAGATTGATATGAGTGATCAATACAACAGAAATACATGCATAAGCATGTTCAACAGCTTTAACCACAACATTAATGTCTTCCATACTTGATCGCGTTCCCTTTCGGCTAACTTCCAGCTGGACAGATATACAGGCAGAGACCCACACAGCTGGACAGTGGGAATCACTCACAGTGTGTTGCACTTGTAGTTCACTCAAGCCTGTGACTGTTACAGGTATTTCAAATGTCAACATGTTCATATTAATCATGAATAAAAGGCTTTAAATCACAAAGCAAACAAAATGAAATTTGTGAGATGATCAGATAATGAAAATATCCATTTATTGTCTAACTGCCTTATCCAGTTCAGGGGTGGAGAGAAGAAAGAGCCTTTCCCAGCAACCCAGAGGCATAAGACAGGACACACCCTGGACAGGACACCAGACACCAAAAATCAACACCGGTCCTCTTCACTGTTCTCCACATCGTCATAGTCATCACAGTCCTCTGACCCAGCTGCTGCCTGGGGTGAAACACTTTGTCTAGCAGATGGAATGCCATTGGATGATGTCCTGGAGTTCCTCCTGATGGGATCTTCATCATCGAATACAATATTTAGCTCTGTGG
This sequence comes from Atractosteus spatula, assembly GCF_055471065.1. Lineage (NCBI taxonomy): Eukaryota > Metazoa > Chordata > Actinopteri > Semionotiformes > Lepisosteidae > Atractosteus > Atractosteus spatula. The sequence goes on along the minus strand of NC_142709.1, from coordinate 15,612,391 downwards.
CAGGACTGGTTCTTTGGGAACGAACACTTGTAGGCCGATCACGGAGACTGGGAGGAGCACTGCCTGGCAGAGACGTTTTTGGTACTAGGTGCTGTGAACATGGAAGAAGAAAAACAATTCTCAGAGGCCACTGTCTAGCCAGACATGTACAAGAAAACAAAGCGGAGAAACATTCCAAAACAGTGACATTAAATGGATCAATATTAAGAGTGATAAGATTTCCACGGCACTTCTGGTCTTGGGTTATAAATATCATCCTCCTGCATCAAGAAGTGCACAGCACACAGGGACAAATGATCAGATATGGGTGTTTGTGTCTGTCCCATTTTGTGTGTGATGTTTATGATGCTGTGGCATCATAATATAGTTTTTAACTTTTATGAAAACAACTAAAAAAACATATTTTGTAACCTTCCTTTCTGGAGCTATAGTGCTGGTTGGAATCTTACCTGCTGTGTCTGGACTGGTTCTGCTGGTTGTGGTGCTGCTGAGAAAACAAAAGGAGCAATAAGGAATAGTATACAGGTAGCCTTTCTTTAAAGTGCTCTAATTGTGAAAGTTTTTCGATTAACACATCTAAAAAATGTGTATAATCTCTTAATTTAGGACAAATTAGTTCTCACTTTTATGGTTGCAAGCGGTCAGCATCTTGACTGCGTCAAGGTATCTCGATGGACTGTTAAAAACAATATTACTGTACATGTACTGTGTACATGGTTGCAGTCCAGATGAATAGTCAGTTCATCTAGGACAGACAGGCAACTGGGGGATCTGTATCTGTGTTTTTTCAGCTACAGTTAATCTCCCATCCTCTTATGTTTAATAATACATAAAATAATGTATTATCTTAGTCTGTACCTTGTGGTTATTTTGCATAAAGCATAAAATAAAATCAATAATGTCCTCAAATAATGTAAGTGTTTGAAAAACAAAACAAAAACTTAACTCCAAAGCAAAGAATTTGTCTAATTATGCAGTAAAAATGTTAAATTCATGAACAATCAGACTGTAATCTTGAAGAGTCTAGCAAAAATGGCACATTAAATATGTATGGTACAATTCATTTTGCTAATTAAAGCAAAATGTATTTTGGTGCCTTCTTGTCACAGATATTCTGTGCCGTTAGACATTGAAGATGCCTTAAATAACTATGAATTAGCTGAAGCTTAACTCTGAGGAACAGGTCTTCCATAAATGTAATTTTGTTGTGTTAAGGTGAAGCATGAAAATGCCTTATTAATGTAAATACAATTTTAGATCAGCACACACATTCATTCTGAAAACTGGTACCTACAGTATGTTTAATATTATATTCAAACCCATCTCCCTAATTACATGCATTCCTATGGGGAATTAGTTTTTTTTTATTTACTCATTTTTGAAAAAGGTGACATGTTTTAGGAATGCGTTCCTCTTTAACATGACAACTACTTGTATGTCATTATTTTCTGAGACGGTGTCGGGTAGTTTAAGGTTTTATATTGAATACAAAGGAAAAACAAAAAATAGCACAATCACACTTTATAAAATATCTTTGTCTACCAAGAAAATGTGTGGAAAGCAATAAAGATGCAAAAACTGTTAGGACATCTAGCTAGAAGCATAGAATTCATGGGATGTTATGTTAAAATTGTACAAGGCAGTACTAAGACCTCATTTAGAGTATTGCATCCAATTTTGGTGACTGAGGTATAGAAAAGACATTGTAGTCCATACTGCATAGACTCAATCCAGAGAAGAGCAAACAGATTCCTGGTCTAAAAGAACCATCCTACAGACTGAGAGGTGGTGTGGTATTATTCTCATTACTCACATTCCTGTCCACGGATACAGAAAAAATAGATGAAGATCAGAATAATGATGAAAGTCACCACTCCAGCACACCTGTAAATAAAAAGTATCCAGGAAGGGCTCGCTGACAGTGGGATGACATCAACTGAAACAAACAACAGGATTTAGTCGGTTAGGATAAGCATAATATTTAGAAAAGGTTTTACTGTTACGTCATTTGTATATGTACAAACGGATTGTCATCAAGTCACTGTTGTTTTTATTAACTGTTATGTTTTACCTGAACCAACAAAGTTCATGGTGCCCTGTCAAGAAGAGCTTCCAGTTTAATTTGGATATATCTAAACACGTGAAACAGCCATCAAACTACAAAATACTGTACATTACCTCCAACACACCGATTCAAAGAATATCCGCAAGATACTGCCAGGAACACAAAGCAGATAACACTTCGGGCGTGATGTTGGTTATCATATAACATTGATGGTTACAAATGAAAACAAAGTTTTCTATACAATGTTGACAAATTAATGAAGTATACATGTACATTTCAATAAGCATTTATGCTATTTTTGTTAGACTGTTCCTCCGGTCTTAAACATGATTTATGTCAAAACCCTGTTCCATCTGCCAAAAATAATTGATAAATCCAGGATACGTTGGTGGATTTGTGTATAGAATTCAAAGAGCTTCAGGTTATAAAATATTATCATCACTCTGTTTTCTTAGCTTCTATTTCTAGGCAGGATCTACCTCTCTTATACATTATTATTATTTAATATAATTATATTTATATTAATATATATAATATTCCCTTACCTTCTGTTGTATTGTTTTCACAGATTTTAGTCATAATTTTCTCTGAAACAGGAAAAATGTTTTTTATGTAATTTGGAATGTGATACACAATGTTCAACAGTACGTGATCTCATGTGTAATACTTGCAAACTTGAAGCAACCTGACAGGGTTGAATTTGACCTCAGAAAATGAGATGCACATCTGTACGATTGTCCAGAATCACCGATATTCAATATAGTAAGATTCCTATTGATGCTCAGTGATTTGAATTTGTCGAAATTGTGGGGTCTGTGTAGTCTGTGTGCCTCTGCATTGTACCTCTGTGTAGAGGATGAGTTTCACTCAATAAACAACTGTGTTTTGGTAAAATGTACAACTGCAGATGTTAAATGTGCGTTGAGTAAAAACTCTGAAGTGTTTTTAATCTTGATTAGTACCATTTTAAATGAAACCCAAGAGAGTAAAGACTTACTCACCTGACACAGAGACTAGTATGGAGTGGCTCACAGTGCTTTGGTACACAGAGCTCACATTTGCTGAAGCTTCACATCGATACTGACCACTGTCACCCAAGGTTATATTAGAGAAAGTTAGAGAATAGGTGGCTGAATTGGGATCCTTCTCTTTCCACTCAGTTGTGATCATGTCAGTCTCCTTTACAGGGTAACAAGTTTTCTCATGAAATTTACACCATCTCACCACAGGCTTCTCCTCACAGTATTTAATCCCACAGGTTATTGTAAGTCGTCTCAGAGCAGAGATATTCCAGATGGAGTTTCGAGGCACAAGAACTTCCAGGGCACATTTGTCCTCTTTTCCTAATAAAACAAAGGCACTTAAAATTGAAAACATTTTCAGACCAAAACATTTATTGTAGTAAATGACACATATCTATGCAAGCAATTCGACATTTCTATTATTCTAGGTACAGTACTTACAGAACACTTACAGAATTACATTGATCTGTTATTATAAGTACTGAGCATTTCTTGATTTGATCTCTGTGATCAATGTATTGTATGTCTCATTCTACCACAAAATTTAGAAAACTGGTGCATCAGCTTCACGGCATTAACAGTAGACAATCTGCATGTTTCGTCTTCCATTGACATCAGTTTATTAAATAACATGAAAATATAAACACGTTTCAGCATTGAAAACTTTGTGATTTGCATCATAATATGTCTATTAAAATGTTCAAAAAGCAATTTACACTAACAGATCAAGGGAATGCAATGACAAGTGCATACTGTAACACAGGGAATATACAATATTACTGTGTATACAGTAAACCTTCAGTTTAACAGAGTGATGTGGAGAAGGGTTATCCGTTATTGCCAAATGCCTTTAAGCATTATATACTGTATGCTTATTGGATCTTTTGGCCTTTTTAACAACTGCAATCTACAGTCAATGAAATGTGTTCCTTTGCCTTTTTATCATAAGTATACAAGCTCTTTATTTCCTACAGTATGTTGTAAATATACTACTGCACAACAAATATGCTAAAGAATATGAAACACTATCAACACCCATTGTATGCAACTGACCTACACCTTTAGGGCACATTTGATATTCCTGACTTTGAAAACTATGTAGAATTTATTTTTACTTTGTGTTATTTTGGGGGCATTTTGTTAATATTGGGAAAAATGCTAGCATTTCTAATTTTACAGCCATAATTACTCTTTAGCAGATTTGATTTTTTAGGTCCTTAAAGCGAAGTCCATTAAATTGTGCATTTACTGTATATTTAATATAACAAGCTACTCAGCCATGTAGTTGAGACAGATACTCTAGGTTCTGTGAAGAAATGGCTGGATGAGATCCACAGAGCAATTAGCTACTAACTACCAATAAAATTAACTTAAAGGCCTCCTCTTGTTAGCCCAATGTCTGATTCTGTCAATTGATAGAATGAAGAACAAGGGTTAAAGTGGCCTCTTTTGCCCTTAATTATTCAGAAATGAATTCAGTTTGGTTCCTGGAATTATCACTACAAATTAAAGGCAAAATGGATTAAATTAATTTAAGGAAATCAAACTGAAAGAAAAAAAAAATATAACTACAGGAAGCTATTTTAAGTGAGTACAGCACATCAGAAATAAAATGTCATAGTGTATTATTTGGCAAAAACGTCTAAAATAGGAAGGAATTATCTAAACTCTGTTGTCATATTTTTAATCCTTGCTCAATGTACACGATACTGATATGAATTGACTTTATCAATAAATGAATCTCTGTGTTTTAAATAGAAATCTCTTAAACATATGAAAAATAAATTAATAATTATGCCAGTAATTTAAGAATATTAGCATTGAACTCTGTGAAAGGCCAGATTGAATTCTTCACAGAAGAAAAAAGAACATTTAACAATTAGAAAGTACAACAGATGTACTTTAGGAGATCTGTGAATTAAAGTAAGCTGTGAGTCAACCTTTTAAATTCCTGATGAGTTCAGATTAATCTGCTTCAAAATGTTTGTAGAAATCGATAATCTACTCAGCAACTCATGTTAATCCATTTTGTACTCTGGTTGAAAGAAATGAAGACAATTCAACAATTAACGTACACAGGGTGCACAATAAATAATTATCTGTCAAGGTATTAGTTAATACTGTAGCTGCCTTTAATGGAATTTCAATACAGTTCACACTCCTATATAGAAGAGATTCTTAATTATTTGTCTGACATTTTTATCAAGTGCTAGTGTGATTATGCATCGATTTTAGGAAAGGAATCAAATACTGTTTTAACAAAGTCAGAACAATATTTTAATAAATTACCTATTCAGACCACCATTTTATACTTTATAGTATAGAATTCTGATCACTGTTATGAATGATGAAAACCAGTGGTCCTGGTAAAGGTCCCTCATTCAGATTTTTAAAATCACTAATTAAGGTGACAGAGTGCTATTTTTATGAGATAAGTTGCATTTCTAACTAAATGTATTTATGTAACTAGCATTTTTATTCAGAGACACTTATTTTTGCATTATTTTACTTTGCCAGTTATTTCATTGCAATGACATGAGTGAATTATCTTACTCAAGGGGATCACAGCAGAGTCCCACCTAGGATTTGAACCTACATGACTACTACATGAGCACACCTGAAGAAGGCTCCACGGCCGAAACGTTGTGTTTTTTCTCTTTTCTTTTTTTCAGCATGGAATAAACCTATTACTTGATCCTTTACATGACTACTCACCTGACACAGAGACTAGTATGGAGTGGCTCACAGTGCTTTGGTACACAGAGCTCACATTTGCTGAAGCTTCACATCGATACTGACCACTGTCACCCAAGGTTATATTAGAGAAAGTTAGAGAATAGGTGGCTGAATTGGGATCCTTCTCTTTCCACTCAGTTGTGATCATGTCAGTATCCTTTACAGGGTAACAAGTTTTCTTATGAATTTTACACCATCTCACCACAGGTTTCTCCTCACAGTACTTAAGCCCACAGTTTATTGTAAGTCGTCTCAGGGTAGAGATATTCCAGACGGAGTTTCGAGGCACAAGAACTTCCAGGGCACATACATTCTCTTGTCCTAATAAAACAAATGGATTGAAGTGGAATTAAATGAAAAACAAAAAAGCACTACTAAGAAACTGTTTACTACAGTGAATGTCAAACATGTACTGTATATAGTAAAAGTTCCATTTCCCCCACTTTTTCTATAGTGAATTATAATGTATAAAAAAAGTACTAAACAGTTGTTGGTTTGGCCCTTTGCACTCCATGTACGTCCGACTCAGAGTTTAAGGCTTGGTTAAGATTTGGCTGTGCTGTAATTACCCAGTACAGATCCGGTACATTATTACGGCTCTCAGTGTTAGTGACAGTGGAGTCCCACTTCTCTCCCTGCCAGCAGACCAGTTACTCACCCTGGACCTGTGAGCTCACACTGAGCAGCAGGAGCAGCTCCAGGATCACCCTTCTCTCTGGGAGGAACATTGCTGGTGTCTCTGGTGAGGCTCCTCCATGAACAGTAACTGCTGCTGTGAGGGGCATGATGGGGGCTCAGTAAGACAGCTCTGAGGACTTTTTCTTATGTGCTGTGAAGTGTCTGGTCTGTACTTGTGTGTGTCAGTTACTTTCCTTCCCTCATTGCAATGCTTGTGGTTTTTCATTCTTCACTCTGAACCCTCCTTTCATGTAAAATCTCACCTGCATAGGTAATGTAAATAGCAATTAAGTTATTATTTTCTATTTCTGTATGGAAAATGCTGCATTGATTATGATCAAAATCACTATGTTCAAAAAGTATTTATTGATGTACAGTGCAGTGAAAATGCAGAATATACTGTAAGTTTTCCTTCAAGGTTATTGTGTATACAGTATACATATTGTTACTTTTATTTAGAATAGTGTTTGGATATGTTTGTTTGTTGTTTGAGTAATATTTTTCCTTGGGATAACATAAAACACAAGGTACAAGGGTGTAGTGTCTAAGCTCAGTTATAATTTCCAATTTTATATTATATATTATATTATAGAACCAGTCTAAACAGTCATAGAAAGAGACATGATCTTAATTAATGCAAGAGAATTGAAAAATATGACTATTTATTAAAGATTACCTAGTTAACATCAGCTTCATCGAAGGCAGACTGTCTGTGAGTAAAGTTACCCAGAGAATGTGATGTTCTGCTTCGATAAACTGCAGGCTAGTTCAGAGACACCAGAGCCCAGTTCTGTGAAGTATAGGCCACATCGTGGAAGGCAGAGGGTCATCACACAAGCCTGGACAATCATATTTATCTGACTGAACCTGAGCATCAGCAGAGGAATTCCAGCTTGTCATCTGCATGAAAATCATCTGTAATACAATAACCAAGTCCGTGAGTCAAACATCTTCTGTTCCTGCAAGCTTAACTAGTAGTATCTGGTTTCCAGCAGGATAATATGAGGCCACACGGTGCTAAGACTACAATGTATCACCTTAAAATAAAATCAATGTTGAAATCTTGGCATCAATATTCGTCAATTTTCGTTTGTCAATAAGATCAGTCTTGGATTCACCTCATTTACAGAGATTTTTATTTACAAACTGCATTGCTCGTTATACTTTCCAAGTTTAACTGCAAAAAAAAACACAAAGAGTGGTCATCGGCAGTTTACAGGAATGTGTCGAACTGCAAAATTGTATATAAATTGGGTGAAAAACTCAGCTGAAACCCCGGTAGGCAGTCATAGTAAACTACTATGATACAGTAATTAATTGCAGAAACGGAATCTACAGTATATTCCATATTCGTGGTCAACCCCGTGCTGTCCAAAAGTTTAACACCACATTTTTCAAATTCTGATTTTTGTGAACTAATGTGTACTTGAGTAGTTCGGTTAGATCCTAATTAATAAGGCACGAAATCAAAACTAGTATAAAGTATTTGGCGTAACTCGCGTGCCTGCGAGAATGTCTGTGATTATATGGCACCGAAATACATTTGATTTTTATTGGTGTAATTGTTCATTCTATATACACTTTGTGTTAAGTCTTTGAAACTTTCCAATAACATGATGGGATCTGTCACAATTGTATTTTTAAAAAACTATTTTAAAATCCCAATATTTTATTAACATTTTTTAAATTGAATTTCATTTTTTAAATGTTTTTCACAAAGCTGTTACACCGCCATCAGTCTTTCAGAAGAAATATCGAACTCTGACTTCTTCTCAACTAGATTTTTTTTTATTTTTGGCTTATTGTGACCTTTAATATGGCACATTTAATACACCAAATCTATATTAAATGAATAAACTAAAATATCAAGTCATTTTTACACTTCGGCTAGGAGATGTAGACTGCGGCGGTTGGTGACTGGCAGACATCCACACACAAGCACTCGGTGATCCTCGGTAAACGGCGGAGGGAGCCGAAGTGTAGGAGCAGAGCAGGGACGGGGTGTAAAAGATAAAGCGGAAAGAAAAAAAAAAGAGGATTTGTCAATCTGAAAAACACAGGCTCTGAGGGATTATGCCACTGGATTGGTGTTTGATGCTTGTTTCGGACAGATTAGGTTTCAGTTTGGGGTTTTCATGCTTTCACGTTTCTCTAAGCAGAGACGCTTCCTGCAAAAAAAAAAACATGCGCTGTGTCAGAGCACCGATCAAGTGCCGTACAGTATTAAATCTAAATAGAATAATTAGGAGGACTATTGGACGATTAGTAGAAATAGGGAAAAATGATAAACGACCTGACCGTGTTTGAATGTGAACGCCCGTGGGAATGTTACCGTGGCAATCGACAACAGCTTGCTGTTGGCCTACCGGGCATAGCTGTCAGCATATTACACTTTTAAATACACGGAAAGAGAGATATAGCAAATTCACTATATTGTGTTTTTAAAACAACTGTATAACACTATTAATTTTAGTGAAAAAGAATAGAGATGACCGAGGATCTATGTTTAAACGTTAGAAGAATTCAAATTAATTACAGTGAGAAACTTGTATTTGCTTGATGAAACAAAAGCAGTGTTATCTCAAAATACAGAGCCCAGTGGGGGATGCACATCTTGTCTGAAGATCCAGTTGTCTGAAGTTAGAATAAATGAAGACGGTAGAGTCTGAAGAGCACACAGGTATTCTCATAGTTGTACACTTGTACCTGAGCACCCATTGTCAGAGCTTGTCACCACCTAATCATATACATATTAATCATATTTAGAAACCTCTATATTTATTGAGCTTGGAGTAAATTGTTTTGAAAACTAAACAAAAATTACTGGCTTAATTTTTTTTTCACACAAGGTTTTGAATACTTATGCAATCATGACTTTTCTTTATGTTTTGAATGTAGTATGTTGTGTATATGGAAAATATTAATTGCCGCTTCTAGACGTCATGACAATAAAATGTGAGAACTGTGCAAGGGAGAGAATACTTTGCAAGACTATACAAATCTAGATATCACTCCTTTGGACACCTGGTGAACAGAAATGGCTCGAAATGGACCAGGCAGTTTAAATAATGAGAACCATCATAAAACCATAAAAGAAAGCTGTGAAATGTTTAAAAAGTTGATAGATGACACTTGTTCTCGGGCCCAGCAGAAGCAGGCTGTGCCAACACCTCTTGAGAGTACAGTAGGTGCTCTACCAATCACAACTGCTCTGTGCATTTAATACTCTTCTTTGCTGCCTTCTACTCTGTGTTTCAGCAGTGAATGAGACAAGAGCAAGAACAAGCTACCCAGTCAAGCAGATTGAGAGTGTTAAAGCCGTCCTTTATCAGACAAATAGCGTTGAAATGCCCTGCTTGATGCTGCTGAAAATCACGACAACTCTAATGTTAAGAGTGAGAGTCCTTGTTTGATTCTGAAACAGAAAATTCTGAACTACTGTTAGCAAAGGATGTGTTGTATGACATTTTTTTTCACTGTTAACAGTGTGAGCAGGACAGCTTAATCCAGTGAAATGGAGCTTGTTGTGGCTCTCAGCCTCTTTGACTTTGTGTGCAAATACAGGGAAACTGGATGGAGTTGCCTCTGTAAAAACCACAGAAACTGAAACAGTAGCTGAAAATGAAGTTGAGCCCGAATTCAAAGAATGATGATAGAAATTAAAAATAGACAATATGACTATTAACCCAAAATGTTTGAAAGAGAAGACTTTTGCTGTTATTGTGTAATCTCACCACACGATTGAACAAATGTGACTACACAATTTGTTCACATGTAAACATTCACTAATTGCTCGCTTGTGTTCAATTTCATCCATATGGGTTTTGGGGCGGATTTGTTCAGAGCTCACCCCTAGAAACGCCCAAGCATGTGTGTTCTACTGAAGATGGGATGAAGGGAACACCTGACAATTCACCCACTACTGGTAACTGCTATTTACTCTGTAGTGTCTTTTAAGCAGAGGTGGTTCTTTTAGTACTGGTTCTTTTTAGTAAGTCAGAAACAGGCAAAGAGGAAAAAACTCAAGTGACTCCCCAGGACAACCTGTCCTTGATTAGATCAAAATTCAGAATGAGGGGGAGGCAGCGTACTCCACAAAGTGCTGCACAAATCCTGAAAGGCTGTGTAACATTTAACAAGAAAAAAACGCTGTTGTACACCTTACTTCTAGCTGACAGTGCCACCTGGTGGACAGTTTAAGCAAGAGGCTCCTACTAAACAGCCCGATTCATCCATCCATCCATTTCTAACCTCTTCCAATTCAGGGTCACAGGGAAGTCAAAGCCCATTCTGGCAAGTAAAGGGCATAAGAGGGTACAACCTAGACGTGACGCCAGTCCGTCACAGGACAGACCCACACTCACACCTAGGGCCAATTTTCCTATCATTATGTTTCTGGACTGCGGGAGGAAACCCGAGGACGCAGAGGAAACCCACCTGAACATGGGGAGAACATACAGTACTAACTCCACGCAATTAGCATCCCAGGTCTGGAATTGAACCCAGGCCCCACTGCTGCTAGACGGTAATGCTATTTACTGCACCGCTGGGTTGCCCCAGCCCAATTCACAGCCTGTCCTAGGATCGCCATTCTTCTTAGATTATATCAATGATCTTAATCTGTATAAAAGGAGTAAACACCTGGTAGCCATGTGTAGAGCATTTTATACAGGCAACAAAAACTGACTAATTACATGCATTATAAATACAAAATGAGAAACATCAAACTTGAGAAAACTACTTATGAAAATCATTCTGACTAACCAAAGTTGTATAAAAGAGGATCACGATAAGTATGAAACATGAGAATAGCATGATAAATTACAAACCTAGCCTCGGGTGACACATTTACACCATCCAGGCAGTGTTGTGACACAGATCCGATCAGCCTCTGGACAGACAGCTGTGAGATACTCTAGTCTTGTGCAGCTGGTGAATGTTGTCTTGTGTTGGGTCAGTCAGGTAATCCTTGTCTTATGTGGATTGGTTGTGCTCCAAGCTTCATTGAAGATGGAAGCTCAATGACAGAGCACTAGACTATAGGCAGATCAGGGTTTAAATGTCCTTGACTAAATGGGATGATTACCCATTAATGAGGGGCAAATGGCTGAGACAACCATCCTGAATGAGTCCTCATGGTACCAGGAAGTGTTTGACTCGTCATGCAAACATTGTTGGTTACCATGGAGGCCGAGGGCAGTAGGGTCTTGCTCACCCTGGCATTAGTCTGAAGAAAAAGCCTGTCATCACTCTTATCCTGCTGGAAAACTGCGAATGAGCGGCAATTAATCTCTTAAAGCTCAGATTCAGTCAGAAGACCCTCTGCCTTCAAGGAGGTGGTCTGTCCCTCACAGAAACCAGGTTCCTGGTTTCTCTGGACTAGTCTGCTGCTTATTGAAGCAGAACATGTCATTCCCTGGGCACCTGTACTCACAGATAGTCTGCCTTCAATGGCACAAATGGTAATTAGGATTTTTTTTTATTATTCAAGCAGTCATATTCATACCTTTTACTGGTCTTGCATAAGTAAAATTATGTCTTTTTCTGTAGCTGTTTAGATTGCTTCTAAATCAACTAATTTGGGCAATTTTTACTCAGCTCAGAAACTAAGCTGTGCTTTTTGTCATCCCAAAGAAAAACTCAAATAACATAACCAGCATACTGTATTTAAACGCTAATTGAAATATAAGTAACTATGTATTGTAACAATGCGTGTCCTTGGGAGGAGCCAGGGCAAACACTTATAAAAGTAAATGCCCCATTTGAGGGGGCAGAGGCACCACCGGTGTAAGGTCAGCAAAAAGAGGGAAAAAAGGGGGGAAAAGGAAAAGAGAAATGCACCACTTGGAACAGCAGCATCCAGGCTGGACTATCCTTATTTAGCGGGGTTCAGACGAGAGAAAAAGGAGAGCAAGGCTTAAAGAGGGGACCAATGTCCCGTTATAATACATGATGGCTGCTCGGTTTCTTGCCTCTTGCATAAACTGTCCACTAGGTGGCGCAATCAGCTACAAATTATGTGTACAACAGTTCAATTTAATGTTGCTCAGCCCTTTGGGATTTGTACACCAATTTCGTGGAATTTATCTTCCCTTTGAAACTGAACCTTTTTCATCCTTGGTTGTTACTGATTGATTCTAAAAGGACCAGCTCTGCTTATCTGACACTTCAGAGCAGATACTGTAGCAGTGAGCAGCAGTAGGTGACAAGTCAGATTTTACCGTCACTCCACATTGTGTTGCTTTAAAGCTCGCAGACGTGACACGTAGGAGTAGCAACTAATATTTGTTATATACACAACTTTCAAAGCAAAAATAAAAAAAGAAGAGTTAATAAATATGAAAAAATAGAAAAAAATTATTATTACGTAAGTGGGAGGCAATTCTGGTCCTGGGCTGCCAGGTTTGCATGTTCTCCATTTCCCCGTTTCCCACCACAGTCCAAAGAAATCATGGTACACGTAGGGTAATAATTCGCTACAGGGAAAACTGGCGCCGCTGTGAGTGCAAGTCTGTGTTTGTGTCTTTGCGCCGGTTGCTTGTTTGGATAGGCTCCACTTCCCCTGCAACCTTGACATGGAAGAAGCAGTTAGGAGATGGTTGAATGGAAGATTGCATACTGTAAGTATTTAAACCATTCGATGTGTCGTAGCCAAATTAATTTTTGCTAAAATCGTTTGTGATATCGGGGAAAATATTGTGCGCTGTGGAGAATAATCTAAGTAAAACTCTCGATCAAATTAAAACCTGTTTATTACCATTTCAAACAAAACTTTCATTCTCGCAAGGCAAGAACTGCTTATCCTGACCACAAGCCCGTGTTAAACAGGCGGTGGACTCTGAAACCTGGTGTGAAAATGCAGAGACCAATCATTTTTGTTTTGGTGTTTTCAAAAGAATGAATTCCAAATTCAATAAAAGGTTGTTTATAATAAACGGTGATGATGAGGTGGTGACAAGCTCGGAAGATGTTGTGCTCACGCAAGTGTACAGTACAACTAAACTTCGAGAATACCGCGTGCTCTCCAGTCTCGGCTGTCATTTATTCTGGCTCTTGGTGGTTCATCAGACAAGATGCTTATCCTCCGCTGGGCTCTGTACTTTGAGATTACACTGCTTCTGTTTCACCTACCAGGTAACACATGTGTCTTACTGTAATAACCTTGTTTTTCTAACATGCTTAAAAAATAAATTCACACTCATATCTATACTTTTTTAGTCAAATTAATTTTGTAACATAGTTTCGAGAGCAGAATATGTTGAATTTGCTAGTTGATATCTATCTCTGAATTTAAAAATGTAATACGATGACTCAGTATTTTACAATATTTATTTAATATAGATTTTTTTGGTGTATTAAAGGTCACAAGCAAGAAAACAAAATAAATCTTTTCTGGAATTTCGGGAACTTAAAAAATTCTGAAGTATTTCAATTATTGTGGAGAAACACATTTATCATTTTTAGACAGGAGAAGAAAAATCCTCTTGAAACCCCAGTACTGAGCTTGTTTCACTGCCTGAGAATTTCATTTCCCAGTCTGCAATGTTTATGCTGCAAAAAGAACACTTCTTATCACCCTCTTGTTGCCAGGTTTTTTTGTTTTCGTATGTAATCATTTATTGTTGTGGATAATTTGCATGTTTTTCTCTTTATATTTCAGTTTGTGTACACAGGAGTGGAAATTCAAATTCAAATAGATTTACTGGCAAACTAAACCATCTATTTCATGCCACAATACGCATTTTAATCACTCATCAATAATTATACATGTGCATGCCGCTAATTTAAATCTGTATGTATAAAGGGGAGCACTACCAAAAGAGCACAGAAAATATCTGATAAAACACATCATTAGATTAAAAAGGAAAACAATAAAATTAATCTTAGATTTGCTTGTTTTACTGCCTGATAGTGTCATTACACTTTATGTTGTTGGGTTCCTAGTGTACACTTTTATTGTGTGTGAATTTTACATGCTGTAATTCTACCATTTATCTCTTTATTAATGCAGTTTGTTTACACCAGAGAGCTATTAACACTGGTCCCAAATTCAAGCCCTTCTCATGATTTAAAAAAAAAACTATTAGGTTTATCAATATTTTCCCTGGCTATGAAATGGAGTTTGTAAAAAAAAAGTTCGGGAGGGATGACAACAACCGAGTTCAATTGGACTCAGCTGTCAGTAATTAGCAATCACTATTGACACCATTTCCTCTACTAAAACACTATAAACACCGTACAGGATCCCCTTCTCTCCCTCACATACATCTTTCTGCGTCCCTCCTCCACCCCATCTCCCCCTCTGCAGCTGCCCCTTGGTCTCTCCTCACTCTAGATGGGACTTCTACTCTCCTCGTCCCCTGGCCAGGAGCTCAGCCCTCTGCCAAGCAGCTTAAGCTAAATTTTCATTAAACACTCCATAATCCATTCAGTACGATTAATTCTTGGGTGTTGTTATTCCTCGTGAATCTCAAAGAATTACAAAAGAAGTGTTAGCTGAATGTTGTTTTTTATTTTTGTTTTTCCATCTTCTCTTGTTATAGAGCAGAGTGAGGCAGAACCTATAACTCTGTCGGCATCTTTGGGAGGAAGAGTCATCATGCTGTGTTATGTCTCACTTACTGATGTAACCCAAATAACTTGGAGGAAAGTAGGGTTACTCTTTTTCACTTACTATAACAATACAACTTTTCAAACCACAACTGACGAAAGATGGAGACTTACCCCTACACAACTGGAGATTACTGATGTACGACAATCTGATGAAGGGAACTACACCTGCACTGTAACTACAACATCTACTGTACATTCAAGAAAATGGAGACTTCAGATTAATGGTAACACAACTGAGACTTGTTGTAAAGACTTCATCAAAACAGTTACTCTTATGCTCTTATTACTTATCTTATTACTCTTATACTCTTCTTTCATTTGAGACATGTAGTGCTATAATCTATTTTTGTAAATACTGTAGGTTAGAGCAGAAATTGAATATTCTACAATGGTATTAAAAGCGATGTACTTAAAATCGAAACAGTACTGTGCTTCTTCAAGTGGCTGTGCATTAGAATGCCTTATTTGAAGGAGATGCAAATTGGAGCAGTGTGAACATTTAATTTTTCAAAGATTCTAAGTGGACTTATCAAACAGTCATACAGCTTTTTGGGGAAAAAAATAGAAGACCATTTTCACTCTTTCCAGATATTGGCAACACAGCAGTAAGACTCAAAAAGGATGACCAATAGTTTATTGCTGATTGCTAGTAGCATACTAATAGCTGATGAGCATTTTTATTACTCTTTCTTTTATGAAACATTTTTAATAAGGAAATCTATCAAAAAAAACGATTAGTCTCCCCTGCGACCCTAAATTGACAGAATTTTTTCACATGAAACGGTCTTAAAATATGTAAGAAAATAGTTTATGAATCTGATGTGTACAACATCCTGTTTATTTACTGAGGTATAAAAGGCTGAAGAAATCTCATATTTAAGATTTGTGAAATATGTACACAATAAATAAATGGCAATTAAAGTTTGATGTCCGATCCAGTATATCTACCAGTGTTGATTACAACGGGAATTTATCAAGATCAGTGAGAAAACAAGTAGAAAGATTTGTGTAAGTATGGGCATTTTACTTAGCCATAATTAGCTTGTATTGATATTATTTTACTATTCAGTGTCATGGGTGCAGTTAATCTGAGTGCAGGACAAACCTCCCACTAAGTAACGAGTTCATCGGAATAATATACCTTCTTCTGTTATAGACTATATTTTTCTATATAAGAATAATTTTCAAGTACAATAATCATTTTAGGATTGTGTTGGAGAAATGGCTAACATAGCTGCTTCGCAGCATTGGGGCCCTTGGGTGCTATCTGCATGGAGTTGGTATGTTCTCCCCGTGTTCCTCCAGGTGCCCTGGTTTCCTCCTACAGTCCAAAAACATACTGGTTGATTAATTGATTTCTGGGAGCATTGGTCCTAGGTGCATCCGTCTTTTTGTCCGTCTGCCCTGTGAAAGACTGGCGGCCTGTCCAGGGCGTACCCTGCCTTGTGCCTGTTGCTTGCCCGGATAGGCTTTGGCTCCCCTGTGACCCTGAATTGGAAGAAGCTTTTAGAAAATAGATAGATACAAAATCTACAAAATAAATGTCCAATGTAGAATCACTTGCTGCACTAGCCCATGCTAAGTATTTCCAGTTTTGGGTTAATTTTAAAGTGATTACTGTTCTTGTACTTTAGTCTTCAGTTGTGTCTCAGTGGCAATTGAGGGGAATTATCTGGATGTCTACCCATAGAAATTCTGTACAGTGCTAAATTTTGCATTTGATTAAAAATGCCCACATACAGTATGTATCAAGTCCTTACTTATGAAATGAGACCCTTAAAACCTGTTACAGGATCAATGTATCCCTTTCTCCTATACTCATAAAACAAAAAAAAAGGAAAATTGAATTAACTATAAAAATAATGGCATGTAATGTACTGTAACTCGGAGAAAAGTACTGTAATAGCAAGGGCAGTAATTATGCCCATGATTAACCAACAAGATCTCCCTGCTGCTGGTTCATTTGGATATTTAATGGGTGGTAAGTCATTTTCCAAGAGTTGGACTTACAGTAATTCTCAGGAAAATGAAATAAGCAACTAAGGAAAATATATCTCAAACTAAACCATCTATTTCATGCCACAATACACATTTTAATCACTCATCATTAATTATACATGTGCATGCCGCTAATTTAACTCTGTATGTATAAAGAGGAGCACTACCAAAAGAGCACAGAAAATATCTGATAAAACACATCATTAGATTAAAAAGCAAAACAAGAAAATTAATCTTAGATTTGCTTGTTTTACTGCCTGATAGTGTCATTTCCCAGGCTCCTGAATATTTACCCCTTTACACTTTACAGTATGTTGTTGGGTTCCTAGTGTTCACTTTTATTGTGCGTGAATTTTACATGCTGTAATTCTACCATTTATCTCTTTATTAATGCAGTTAGTTTGCATCAGAGCTATTAACACTTACCTGATCCTGAATTCTAGTCCTTCTCATAAATTTTTTAAAAACCTATTTGAGATTTATCAATTATTTTCCCTGGCTATGAAATGGAGTTTTTAACGAAAGTTCGGGAGGGATGACAACAACCAAGTTCAATCAGACTCAGCTTCTCTCCGTTGTCTGTGTGTTTCATGGAGAGCAAGCTGAGGTATGTGAAAAGGCAAATTCCTAATACAAGAAATTGTATAGGGGTAATAAAGTGATCTTATCTTATCTTCTCTCCCTCACATACATCTTTCTGCATCCCTCCTCCACCCCATCCCCACCTCTGCAGCTGCCCCTTGGTCTCTCCTCACTCTAGATGGGGCTTCTAGTCTCCTCGTCCCCTGGCCAGGAGCTCAGCCCTCTGCCAAGCAGCTTAAGCTAAATTTTCATTAAACACTCCATAATCCTTTCAGTACGATTAATTCTTGGGTGTTGTTATTCCTCGTGAATCTCAAAGAATTACAAAAGAAGTGTTAGCACAATATTTTTTTTATTTTTGTTTTTCCATCTTCTCTTGTTATAGAGCAGAGTGAGGCAGAACCTATAACTCTGTCGGCATTATATGGGAGGAAGAGTCATCATGCAGTGTAATGACTCACTTACTGATGAAACCCAAATAACTTGGAAGAAAGAAGGGTTACTCTTTTTCAGTCACCGTAACAATACCACTTTTCTTAACACAACTGACGAAAGATGGAGACTTACCCCTACACAACTGGAGATTACTGATGTACGACAATCTGATGAAGGGAACTACACCTGCGCTGAAACTAAAACATCTACTGTATATTTAAGAGAATGGAGACTTCAGATTGAAGGAAAGACAACTGAAACTTGTTGTAAAGACTTCATCAAAACAGTTACTCTTATGCAGCATGTTTTTTGATACAGTACTATAAATTACACAATCCATGAAACGCACGATTCCTCACATGCAGATTGCATTTATTAGAAAGACAAAGTAAAATTTGTATTGAGAAATTTTAGTTTAGATTGAAAATCTAAAACAAACTTGTACAGTACATGTACTGTATGTGTAAAACCCACATTTATTACAAAGACAAAACAAACTTGATGATCCAGAGGAGGAGGATGGAGGAGGAAGGTGGAGAACAGGAGATAGACTGTTCTGTGTGGGTCTGTACTGATATTACAGATGCAGCCCCTCAGTCCTTCTACTTCATTCTCTCATTTTCTCAGTCCATTTGGCCATTTTATACGTTTATATGTTTTCACTCTGATTGGGCAGAGTATTCTATCTGAGGCTGTAAAGATATTATCACGGTATTAACACTTTCTCTTTTCTGGTTCCAAATCTAAGACCTTGTCCTCTTTACACTCATCCATTTCTTGTCATCTTGAATCCCTCCCTATATTGCATACAGTAGATCAAGGCATTCCAATTTTATATTAAATTTTAAATCTATTTTACAGTTTAATTTTTAGTAAAGCCTCTTATAAATATCTCCTTTTCTGTAAGCACTCATCTATATTTTGTCCCTGTTTTTATCGTTAAATTCTTCTTACAGTTCAGTCACTACAGTCTCTATAGGATTTAAAGTGCACAATGAATAAATACCCAGAAATGACAGAGAATCCTTGTTTTCTGGTTTACTTTGGTGTTAAATGATAAATAATGTGATTAATTTCATTTTGCAGGGGTGAAGACCACAAACAAAGCCCTTTTGGAGAGTGAAGTTTTTTTGTCTGTACTCCGAGGAGCGATATTTATTTCAGCGCTTGTGTTCGTCTACTGTGTGATAAAAAAATGTAGTGGGTGAGTACTTTTGTCTAATTGTCAAATTTAAAATTGGTAGATTATAAAATGCATTTTAGACTATTTGGATCCAAACCAAAGAGTTAGAACAAAATGCCCTCTTGGCAAAAGAAATTAAAGAGCAGTTATTTGATAAGGCAATAAGTAAGCTCAAAAATAATATGTCACCGGCTAGTGAATGGCTACAGAGTAAAGTAGAAGACTTTGATAAAAGTTATGTCCCCTCTTCGTCTGTATTCCTTCAACTGATTCTTAAAAACAAGGTCACTCCTTCCTCTTGGAGAAAAGCAATAATTTCAGTTATTTCTAAAGAGGACAATGACAGAGAACTATACAGGGAAATTAACATTTTTATTGTGGACTAAAAGCTACTGTATATGCTTTAAGAAAGGTAAAAGGACAATATTAGGTGAACAATCCACATGCTTCACCGTATTAAAAAAGATCAGAACGATCTTGTTGAGTTTAGACATAGAAAAGGCTTTTGACTGTGTGTATTGGATTGATTCGAATTTACAGTCAATTAGGTCTTTTATTAACTCTATATTCAAACCCCATAGCTGGAAAATGGATAAATCGCAACCTCTCAGGAAACTATTGAAATTAGCTTTCTATTAAGCTTGTTACATTTATTTCAGTCTTTACTTGTTGAGATCCTTCTAAACAATTTATTGAATGGGATAAGTAAGTCTCATATTTCATTTGGAACAGGAAGAAACCAAGAATACAGTAAATTGTGCAACACTACAGTAAAACAAAGATAAGGCAATTACAGTACAGCCTTTCTAAATGTTAAAGTGTACTATTATGAAGCAAAGCTGAGTCCTCCTGTCTTTTGGTGGGATGATAAAGTAATAGCAAAATAGAAAGACATAGAGATCATTTTAAAAGATCTTTAAAGTTAAAACTGTTATTGGTGATATGGCCAGTGGGATTCACTAGACCTTTTTACATAAAAAATTTAGTCCAGAAGTGTTAAACGGTAAAGTTACAATAACAAATTAGAATACTGACATGGTTTGTGATTAAGCGTTTGTGCCAAGAGTACTTGACCAAAGATTTAAACAATGGGTTCATAGAGGAATTACTTCATTCTGTATAATAATGGAAAAGGGAAATTTAGTATTTTTAGAACCTTAAGGACATATACTGTATGGTCTGCTCAACTTAGTCTTTTTAAGATATTTATAATTACTATTTGTCAGTATTTTTTGAGAGAATCAGAGAACCCAATGTCCAACTTAATCAGATTATACAGGCTATTATCCAGGCATGCAATAAGGGCACCAGTAAAACAATGTAAAATCTGTGTCAAGGTATAATGAGTTCTAGAAAAGACACGACAGACTACATCTGAAAAAATGGGAAAAAGAGACGAATATTGTTATTGATAATGAGAAATGGGAGAATATGAGAAAAACACAATGCAATACCAAAATATTCAAAAAGGTTACAAGAAAAATTTTAACCCAATTTATTATAATGTTTATTTTTCCAATTTCAGAGAATTAAATTGTGTTGGGAAGAAGTGTTGAATTTTGTACTATATACTGTATAAACAATCTATCTGATGCGGTTGTGGTAGAGGATAAAAACCTGATTAAACTTTTTTGGCAGCATGAAAGAAAGCCATAACACATACCATAAATGGCTCTAAAGAGATCCTCCAACCAAAGCAAACTGGACTGTTATTTTACCAGAAATTTAGAAAAATTAACTTAACGGTTAAGACTCACAAAGGAGGTTTTTGAGAAATATGGGGAGAATATGGTATCAATTTATGTTTTGGAATTTTCTTTTTTTTCCTTTTTCTCTAGCACTGTATTCATCTGTTAAACTGGAATAGAATTATATTTAGCTAATTTTACCATTATATTTATCATACGTGATGTTTTGCAGTGACTGGGACCTTGATCTAGTTCTTGATAGTTTTTGTATGTCAAAAAAGGAAACTCATAAAAGACAAGTAAAAAAAAAGTGTTAGAATGTAGTAATTGTCACATTAATTGAACAGGATCTGTAAGTACTGAATTCGTTCTTCTTGTCACTTCATCTTTCTGGCTTTAAGAAGAGTGTTACTGTGTGCTCATGGACAGAAGTGACAGTGAGGAGGAAGATGGAGACCGACAGTGGAAACAGAAACAGTAAAGGAAAAGACTGAATTAGGACACAATACAAACAGGAAACATTAGAAAGCACATGCTGTTTAACAGAGCATGGTCTTAAGGTTGAGTGGCTTGGTGACACAGTGGTCAACATCTCTGCCTTGCTATTTACTGGGGTCCTGGGTTAAATTCAGGACCTGGGGTGCTATTTACGAGTTTGTACAGTATGTTCTCTCCACATTCGTGTGGGCTTCCTTTGGGTGCTTCAGCTTCCCACCATGGTCCAGTGACACACTCTTAGGTTGATTGGCTTCTGAGAAAATTAGCCCTGTTGTGAGTGCATGTTTGTGTCCGTCTCCCTGCAATGAACTGGTGTCCTGCCTTGTGCCATTGCTTTCTGGCATAGGCTCCACTCACCTGAATTGCATAAAGTGATGGGAAAATGGACAGATCTTAAGCTTGTGGGACCCATGGCTTCAGCTAATAAGTGTATTTTATACATTTGTTTAGTGATTATATTTGACTTATAAAAAGTTCATTCTGTCAGTTTTTCTGTCATCCTGCAAATACCTTACATATGTAAATTTGTTTTTGTTATTTTATTAAATTTTCTCATAAAGTGGAATTGAAAAACCTTCAAACATAGGCTCAAATCAACTTTTTCCTCAAATCTAAAAAAAATTGATAGGCTGCATGAAATGAATAATCCCATATCTCTAACAAGATTCTGCACAGTAGATATAAATTGAAAAATCTGCAGAAAAAAAGCATTATGTACAGTACATGTTGAAATGTGTTTTTTTTTTCTGTTAGAATCATTATACAAAGGACTAAGGTTTTGAAAGCAGTGAGCAATGTGAGTGGTTTTTTTTATTTCAGGCTTGGGGTTACGGGTGGTTATGAATATCTGTTGGACCCGCTTCTCTTGATCAACTGTAGTGGACTGAAAAAAATATGTTAACCACATCCTGAGTGAGCAGTATGACATTCAAATTACTTTGTATTTTCAAGCGTTTCCTCAAAACTATATTCCTGTTCAGTACCTCAGTAATAATAACCTGCATGTCAATGGAAATTTAGAAACTGCTGAAGACCACTGTTCAGAAAAAACACACAAGGCAATTATATGCAAGTTTTTTTTGAGTGTGTTACTGTATGTGTAGACGTGCTCTTTAAAAGGTAATGAAAAGCACTGTGGTAAATAAATATTGAAATGTTTTTCATGTGTTTTCTGAAAATTATTGTAACAGTACCAAAACATTTTAAGCAATGCAATCAATGCCTATTTGTTGTGTGAAATTTATCACTAAAATACTGTGGAATGGAACTAATGTACATTTAACACCTATATCTACTGTCTTTTCCTATCTTCTGCAGAAAAGGCTTTCCCAGTTTTGCTTTCAAATATAAAGACAGATTTTTTCTTCTTCAATAAAGAATGAATGAATGCATTTCTAATACATAAATTAAAGAGTTTTACATATGAAAAGAAAACAAATTCACATTAAAACTGTTGTTTTAATCTATTGCTCACATGCTGAAAACACAGTGAAAATGTGTTCTTTGAATTATTTTCTTAAATTGCTCAATGAGAACTATAAAAATCTTGATTTTCTATTAGTACTTTACAATGGAAAATAAAAGATAAATTGGGATAAATCACTTTCTGTGATTTGTACATTTTTACCCTTTACTGAAGTATTTCTTCCTGCTTCATATTTCAGTCTTATTGCGCTGTAAAAAAATGTAGATAATTCATCTTAAAGCCATGGCTGAATGCGGATTTTGTAGCCAGTACTTTATCTGGAATTCATTAAAATAATTCCATTGGTTTGTTGTATTGCCGTTTGTAATGCATTTGAATATCCATATGTACTTTTGCAATATACGGTATGTATACTGTACATCATGTCAGATACAGTTTGAAGTTAAACAAATTTATATTTCTATTAGTTTGTATTCTATTTTTTAATAAAACATTACACAATTGTGTTGAAAATAGCTTACTATAATTAGCCTTATTCATATAAAAATATTTTGAAATTAAGCTTCTAACATACAGGATCATATTTGACATACAGTACTGCTGATATTGTGACAGTGCTTTCACTTAAGGTGATTCACAATCTATGGTATTGTGTTGCTCAGTCCTGATAAATTGATCATTTTCATAGAGAGAGATTATTTTCTCTATTGACTATGATACTAAATAAAAATAAATTTAAAGAAATCGCAGACCAATAATGTGCATGTAGAAATACTGTACACTTTGCAAATATATTGTGACGAATACGCCCCTTATTCTAATGATACTTTACCAGATATTTTTAGTACTCTTGGTAAGGCTTCTCTTTATACATTTAGATTTCAATTAGCATCGCGTAGTGTACATGTGTAATTAATGATTGCTGATTAAATTGCGTGTTGGGGCATCTGATTGATGGCTTAGTTTGAGACTTTTTGCCCCAGCTCTTTCATTGTTCCCGATTGTTCCCATGGCAGCTGGAAACTGATTCAACATCAGAAATATCTACAAATTCACCCACTAACAATGTGCTGTATTTTTTCCAAGTGCATTACCTGTAACACGGCGCATTGTGTTATGTAATTCACTGGCCAAAGACGATCATTAGGTGGTAATGTGGGGCATTAGATATTTGTGAAATGATTGCAACATTTAACTTGTTTTGTATTCCATATTCCACTTTCTTTGTAAAAATCGGCATCAATTTCTTTGACTCATTCACTTCTGATTATTTTGGAAACATTTTGACGTGTCCGTTTCAGCTACTGAGTGACACTTTGGTACAGTGAGGTAAGTACGTGCCTATTACCCAGATTCCTGGTCACAGTACAAGTTTTATTTTTAACAAATAAAGACTCCTTCTCTTAAAATAAAACAGTAAGTAATATGTACACTATATTGACATTTTTATTATTTTTATATATCATGGCATGTTAAATATTAAAAAGATGTTAATAAATTAAAAACATGAATGAGTTACAAAATGTGAAAACTGTCAACGGTGAGAGTAAAAACCAGTTGTATCAGTTTACAAGGGTATAAAGCAAATCACATATATTATAATTATAATCAAAAATATGAAAGTGCTATTAAAAGGACCATAAAAGTATGATAACTCCTCTGATCGTTATTAACCATATTAATTCATTAATAATTGATCAATAATTTTAAACTTTTATATTTTGTTCAGGGTGATTTGTCACTGTTTTTACAACCTTTGCTTTCTTATTAAAACCTATTTTTGAGACACAATGTTTCAGATGTCTATAAGTTTGTGAACTTTGCGAATAAAACACAGAGCCTTCAAACCATTTTAACCAATTAAATGCCTTCAAGGCATTTTAAAGATCGTGATTTGTGAAAATGATTACAAATCCTATTTAAACGACATCTACTACCTGATTCCATTTTTAAGAAACCTTGGTTTGAATAAAGTGGATCCCTGGTGTAAGCGAGTTTTTACACAAACTGTACTGTAGTGGCTTTAAAACCATATGGCATCATGCTGTATTTACTGTAGAGTAAATACAGTAGATTTACAGTATTTAATATACCCTCAGTAAATTGTACACTATCAGTTTGGCATATCTGTCAATATGATTAAATGTGATTAGTGTGTGTTTCATGTCTGGAATGTAGTCTTTGTTCATGTTTTAAAATATGTTCATGCACTAAAGAAAAACTAGTTTTTATAAAACAGTCCCTTTAATTGCTGAGTGCCTTAAGTTAAAGCACGACAAACAATGAAGAAGAGGGCAGGAGACTGAAAATTCATCCCCCAAGCAAAACTGCCTATTCCACATAACAAACACATGATGTACTGTAATACCAACACCCTTTTTCACTCATGAGACTCAGGTCAAGTGTACAGGTCAAGTGCAAATTCAAAATTTAATTTACTCTAATCGCTGTTGCCTTCAAAGTGTCAAGTTTGACAAGGGAAGATTGGAGACAACATGGTTTCTTTGTTTAAGCATTCTTAAAAATTCAGAAGTCACCCAATGAAGACATTTCTAGTGAAGAAATCCCTCTTCCCGTGGATTTAATTAATAAACTCAGCACAAAGATTAAACAAAAGAGTGAACTTGGATGACAAAGTCCTTTGTTACTCATTGCGATGTCAGGATTACATTTTTCAAGGATTATAAATACATAAAAAGTAAAAGAACTATAAAAAATTCCACATAAACAATAGTTATCTTGCAATATTTAGTATAAGATGAAATTATAAAAGTGGAACATCGACCCAAATGAAGAAAATGAGACATGATGAATTAAAAAAATTAAGTTAGCTTCCATTATTTTTGACATAACAGCATAAAAGATTTACCCTTAAATAATGGAAATACTGTATTTTAATAATGCAAGTGAAATTAACATGTACTTAACTTACTGTCTATATAATAATCAGAATACAGAGTGTGACCATAATCACAAATATTAATGTGTGTTTTTTTCCAGTATTATGGTATCAGCTTCTGAATTAAGCCTTTATCTACAGTACCCATGCATCTGTCTTTCAATGAGTTTGTTTTGATATTGTTATAAAATGCACCAGCATATGTATTACTTAGATTGTGTATTTTATTGTCCTTTTTTCTATCAATGAAACTTTACAAAAGTAAGTTTTTAAGGAGTCTTTAAAAAAACATTTCCGATGACTTACCTTCAACCTCCGTTCTATTACAAGCACACCAGATTTTGAAGTTACAGCGCAGGTGTAGTTCCCTTCATCAGAGCTCTGTACATCAGTGATCTCAAGTCGTGAAGAGCTAAGTCTCAACCTATCATCAGTTGTTTTTGAAAAGTTTTATTTTTACAGTAACTGAAAAGGAGAGACATTTATTTTCTCCAAGTTATGTGCTTTACTTTAGTGAGACATTGCACAGCATAATTGCACTGCATCTTCCCAAAGATGTTGACAGAGTTATAGGTTGTGCCTCATTGTGGTCTGAAACACAAAAGGAGGTGAAATACAAGAGTAGTGTTCTTCTTAAGTTGAACAGAAAAGGTTTTTATTTCAGAATTCCACCATGACTGGTAAAATAAAATGTAACAGTTAAATTGTTAAATCATCAATAAAATAGGTCACTTTCTAATCATTCAGACTGGAGTTCTGTGATTCAGCCTATTTATAATGTACATACTGCTATATGTTATGGAAAAAATTTTGTCGAGTCCTCTTCATTTTATTTTAAATGTCATGTACTATGTATCCATGGCTGCATCACAGGGTGAACTAGACTAGACCTCCTGGCACAGTCTGATGACTGATGAATATGAAGTGAACTTCTTCAATAATAATAATAATAATAATAATAATAATAATAATAGCAATAATAATAAACTTGTAAATGTCTATAAATGTCGAATGTGTTTCAGAATAAATGAAGACAGTCGAGACTGAAGAACTATTCTCATACTGTAGGTCTTCAGAGCTTGTAACCAACTGGTCACATTCATTTATTACAAACTTCTTTTATTTTTTGTTGAGATTTGAATTCTTTCTTTTGAAAAAAACTAAACAAAAATGATTTGTCGGCTTCTTCACACAAATTTTCAGTCAGCTGCCTGTTTATCAGGGCAGTGCAGTCAGGGTACGAAGTGCCAACCCCACAAGAATCAAAGGTTTATTTTAAAAGAAATTTGATTAAGACTTAGATTACATTCCACAACACATATGTTTATATAACACAAACATTAATTCTGTTTAGGCACAAAAAACGATTTGAATACTTATGCAATCACGACTCATTTTTCTTTC
The DNA here is from genome assembly GCF_055471065.1 of Atractosteus spatula. Lineage (NCBI taxonomy): Eukaryota > Metazoa > Chordata > Actinopteri > Semionotiformes > Lepisosteidae > Atractosteus > Atractosteus spatula. The sequence goes on along the minus strand of NC_142709.1, from coordinate 15,585,164 downwards.
ATATGAATTATCTATTTATTTATATTTTTTAATGCTCTGAAAATTTGGAGTTGGTATGTTGTGTATATAGAACATTTTAAAAGCTTCTTCTAAGTGTCATGACTGCAAGATTTAAAATGACAAAATGTGAGAGCTGTGCAAGGGCCAGAATACTTTGCAAGGCCCTGTACAAAGCCAGATATTACTCCTTTAGATGCCTGGTGAATAGATTTGGCCCTAGATGAACCAGATCATTTCAATAAGGAGCAGCAGTTGTGGAAGTTTTAAGAAGGTCATAGATGCCAGCTGCTGTCTGGCTTCGTGGAGAAAAGATGACAGAGGCGTAGGTTGACTACCCAGTCAAGCAGGTTGAGAGTTTTAAAGCAATCCAATATTAAACAAGTGAATATAAATTCCTTGCAATTCACTTCAATTATGAACTGCTGCTAGCACTTTGCAACCACACCACTCTATCTAAAATATGTTTAATTTATTAAAATCGATTAATTTAATATACTGTACTTTATATTGCGTTATTGCTAATTAGCTTTGTTAAAGGAAATAAAGGCTATGCGTTTTATTGATTCAGTATGTCCTTGACTATTATTTTAAATGTCCACCAGGTGGCATACTGTGGCACACTCAGCTACAAGCAAGGTGTACAACAGTGAGGCCTGGACCGTTTCCTTGTTTATATTAATATATTAATTCTTTCATTATACATAAATAATACTCATCTCAGTAGTTTTGTAGACTAGTTTTGTAGAATGAAATGAATGTGCTGATTTCTCTTTTTGCAATATTTTGCAATATGAGCCAACTATGTTACACCCGAGCTCTGTGCAGATCGCAGCCTGCTTTTGCTACAGGAGACCTGAACATTTCCATGAGTACTCTCCCATCAGCCACCCCTGTAAGAGCGGGTTTGGGCCTCCAATCTGTCTATTTATGGCTTAATTCTCCCACACTAGTGCACTGACATTAAACTTCCTCATGCTGCATAAATAATTAGCTCTGCATTTTCCATTCATTTCCACTTCTTGGAGTCCAAAAAATTTCCTGCTACACCAGAATCGATAAAGGCACTACGGTGCCACCAGGCTGATCCCAAGCCAGCATGGCAGGGAGAATAAATCACTGTGTAGGGTGAGGAGATGATGTTGCTCCACTCAGCAGACACACCTCATTGTCTACCGAGCAGCGAGAGAAGGTCTGGAGACCCTGTCCTGGATCCCCACAGTAGGCACAGCCCTCGCGCCTGAAGCAAATAGATTTGCATCTATAAAATGGGACAGCTTGGGGATGGGACCCAAGTCTAAACACGATATCCATTTACATTTCATAATATAGCTTATACATATACCCTGAATGTAGTTTTATATAAATATTTAATATTTTTTTAACATGATACCATCAGAAAGGTAAGATATCAGTCTCCACCTACGATGTCATGTTTTGATTAAAAGGTTACAGTACACGTACTGTACGCCATTTGTATTTTATTTTTTACTATACAGGTATTAAGTTTTATGTAAGGTATAAAAACAAAGCATTGAATATGATTACAGGTAAATAAAATGAAAACTGAAAAAAGTCAGCATTTTATTTTTAAAGTAATGTACGAGTAATGACGCTAGTCAAGTTACACTCATACATGGAGGTGAAATTCAGATCTCACGTAAAAATAACGTTTTGTACTTACTGTACAAAAAAAAATATGATGATCACTGCTTACAATCTTGAAGATAAATGCAGCCCCAGACATTACATCTACATCAGGTCCGAGAAACTTGAGGGAGAGGGTACGTCATCGATGCCATCACTGTGAGCTGGAAAGTTCGGTAAGTTATCAGTCTCCACCTACGAAGTCGTGTTTTGATTAAAAGGTTACAGTACATTAAGATTTTTGTATAAAAACATAACATGGAATTTGATTACAGGTAAATGTAATGAAAACTGAAAACGTCAGCATTATATTTGTAACGCAACAATTACGCTAGTCGTGTTACACTCATACATAGCGTTTTACGTGGAGGTGAAAGCGGCGCACAACAGCTGTACATGGTTGAACCATCCCGCACTTTGTGGAATTTTCCATTTGTGGCGTGTCATGTCAGCATTCAAAAAACTTTCGGATTTTGGAGGTTTTCGGATTTTGGAATTTCGGATAAAGGATTTTCAACCTGTATTTCTCTTTTCCTTGTGTGTATGAATTCATGCACCAACTACAACACAAGATGGCAGCAAACTGTGTCAGATGTACAGTACGTGTGCAAAAGAAACACAACCCTCAGTTATAAAGGATTTAATCAAATGTCTCAAACATACAGTACCTACCCAACTAAATCACAGAAAGTGTCAAAAGCAATACAGTTCAAGGACTCATGGTATGTTTTCAGTGAAAACGTCACAATGTTGGTAATATGATCTCCCAGAGCTTTAACACAGTCCTGGCAGTGCTGACATACATGTGTACGGACAGCAGTGGGAAATTCCTCCTGTCTTTCCAGACAGTTGCAGCAAACTGGTGAGGGCTGGCTGGTCATGGTGTTCTCCTGTTGATGGCATCAATTAGCTGATTCCACAGATGCAAGAGTGAAACCTGGACAATGGAAGACCAGCAAGATCTGAAGTCATATCCCTGTGTGGTCTTGTATTGTCCTGCTGGGTGCTTCTTAATCGGTTTGCAGGGGTGGAAAAACTCTGTCTCAAGGACTTGATCAATGAATTACATGGCAGTGAGGTCACCCTCATTCTGCACTGTAGGCGTTCTTGTGGTAAAGGGGATTCCTCTGAGAATGAACGCACTGCCATCAACCCACATCATCTCTGTGAGGTCTGTGAAAGGCACAAGAGCATTTGTCAGTGAATAACGCGTTCCTCCTCTCTCTCTGAGAGACAGGTCTTTATGGCCAACTGACTTAACATCATGTCAGTCATTCAAAACAGATATGTTAAAAATATAGCACAGAATCTCAAATCAAGCAAGGTAACTCAGACCTAAGTAATAATACACATTAGCATTATTATTTTTAAAATAATTTTATCCCATTTTTGAAGGGGGTATTATATGCAATAAACACAAGATTTATGGGTCTATAAAGTGCTTACTCAGTTTTGTTAACATACAGTATGGATGATCACTTCATTCTTCAGCCCCTGAATACTACCCCCTCTTGAATGACCACTGGAGGTATTTTGCTGACAGTCTGTGAATAACATCTGTTTCCTTAAGTACAATGGGTAGAAAAGCATAACAGTCTGGAGATTTCTTTACAGTGAATGCTTCTTCTAGGATCATGTCCGCCTCTGAACTGCTAATGTTACATAATAAGATAACAAAGCTGCATATTTTTTATTTTAATTCCTGGCTTGTTAAGAAACAGCAGCTGCCCAAATAACTCCTTTTCTTATATTTCTTGATTGTGCAGCTACAAGGGCACTAAACATGCCGTGGTAGATACAGCTATTCATAGTTGTAGCGGCAATGCTTGTTAATAAGACAGAATTAAGTGTTGCTGTGCTTTCCTAAATGAGGCCCAATCTCTCTCTTCATCTCTGTGGTGCAGCCACAGAGAAACTATTCATGCAGGCTGATTAAAAGATGTTTTCTTTTGATAAGGGACAGCTCCCAAATGGGGATGTACTTAGCTAAGCCTGGCTATCATGATCAATGGTCATCCATTGGTGCCTATCTGTCTAGGGAGTGCCAGATGGACATCTGGACTACATTCCTAAGTGTCAGGAGTAAGTGACTCATATCTCACCCTGATCAACCAATCAGGGACTGGTAGGGCCGAGTAACCCACGTGGGTCTCTGATGCCCATGAAACTTTCAGCCAATGAACGAGCTGACGTTCCTCCAGGTAAAAACAGGCAACACAGAGAGCCTGAGGAGAATTCTAAAGAATCTCTAAGGAGAATTCCAGGGGTGCGAGACAATTCCAGGGCAGGACGGCCCAGGAGCAGAAAGGCTCCCAAGGGCAGGACATTCTCGCAGCGCGCCTCCTGACCATCCTGAGACTCAGCCCGGACAACCACGGAACGGCCAGTGTGTCCGAGTGCCAGAACTTTCCTCTGTTCTAAGAGTCTAGAGCGGAGGTTGCCAGAGAGTAACCAGAGGATCCACCCGAGGTTAGCATCAGCAGCAAGCCTCTGGAACAGGTCGGAACTGTGGACAGCTGAATCACTATTCAGAACTAGCGCTTCATCAGGAACGAACCGGTCCTCTTCCTGACTTGCTGGGACCCACAGTCATCTTTTCTCCTGTGCACAAACTTTGCTAGTTAAAGCCAACACTAACTAGCCGGTCAGTGAGCATCAGCAGCGCACCGTCGCAAGCCGCACAGCACAGCCTGGCACGGAGCCAGAGAGCCTGCAGGAGATCTGAATCACCAGAGATTGGATGAGTATTCAACTTCACTGCATTACTGCTCGAGAATTCAATTGTTATCCCAACCAGTTGATATCAATTTAATTCCTAAGAGTTATGTACTTGTTTTGAGTATCCAATGTAGAAGTTATAACCAAGTTCATTTATGAAACAGTCTAAATGAATGATATACCGAACGTATGTCCTCTTGATATGTGTAACTCTTTGTAACTGACTGAATATATACCTTTTGTATTCTGATAACCCTCACGATAAGATCTGTTAGGTTTATATGCACATTCTATGTATTAATAAATGTATCCTCGTGTATTAGTACCTGTGTGTGTTGTTTGAGTTATATCGCATGGTTGGATTCTAAGGCCATCAAAAGAATCAATTTCGTGATTTACTGCTACAATTAATAATTGTCCCAGTAAATGCCCAAACCCCTACAGAACTGGTGCCTCGTGAGAGCACACTACATAGTTCACTGACTCAAATGTTCATAATATTACTCTAAAGGGCATATACCCTTTGACATCTAAACTGTTAATTTTGAACGTATTTCTGTCTTGAAAATATGTGCAAATATATGCAGACAATAAAAAATAATTGTTCTGATGCAAATTTTAAACACTCAAAAAATGACGTACTGCACTTGTCTAAATATTTTAGTCACTTTTGAACATTCACCCACCTAGAAGTTTAAAGTGTTGCTCTTTTTGAATAAGCTGAGGTAGATACATGTAGGTTTTTGAAATATTGACTTATACTGTATACAGTATGATAGGTTCTCTTTAATGCAAAACTCGTACATGGAACTAGGAACTAGGAAATTGATAAACACTGTTGTAAACCCAGATTTGCTCAAATGTACCACAGTAAATAAATTATACAAATCCTGTATTTGCTGCCTGAAGATTTTTCCATCATATTAGTTAAGAAATTGACTTCTTCAACTTTTGTTTTTGAGTTATTTTCTTCACCTGTGAAGTCTGTTACACACATATCTTCAGACTCTTTGCATGTCCTGCAACCTTTCTCCATTGACCACATTAGCTTTAAATAAACCACCATACAGCTCTATGTAGTTTGAGGTTAAGGAAACGTAATCATCACTTGCATGTAAAGACAATTGCTTCGATTGCAATTAATAGAAAATAAATTGCTTAGTTTCTAAATAGAACTCACAAAGGTCCACTTTAGAATGTGTAAAATGTCTTTATAAATCGTAAACAGAGTTTTGTCTTTCAAAATAGCTGCTTCTGTGGTGTCTTGTTATTCCTGGACTGCGTTCAGGTATTTCCTGCAAAAAAAAGTGACACGTTAGTCATAACATACATACATAAAAATACACTTTAATCCCTTACACCAGTGTGTGTTCTTCTCAAAATGTGGTATGAAAAACGTTGTATCTGTAAGAATGTAGGATTAAGTATATATAGTATTTATTTTTGGAACAGATAAACAGAATATGTGTTGATGCTGTTGTACATAAGCTGTTAAAAACTGCATGAGGTGAAAGGGGGATGTTAGTATTCTGCCCTGTCGAGCTCAGACTCTGTTAAATTTTCTGCGTTCAGTTTGTTGAAAAAGAAATTGAGGTGCATTATAGGAGCTGCAAGACTCGTGCTTTTACCGTTTTTATTATGTTTTGTCCATCTGTGGTTTTCTTATCAATCTTGCAAATGTATCAATAAACAGTTGCTGTGATAGTGACACCCCACACTACACAGCTTAGGCCATTTTCTACAACACAGAATGTAAAACAGGTTATGGCCTATTTGTGACCTCAGCAATTTAGACAGACTGTATTTGCATGCTAAAGCATCTGGTTTCTAATGATCTCGCAACGCTTTTACTGTACAAGTATACACTTACGGCTCAGTTGTCTGTTTCTGAACTGTTATCAAAGATGTTTAAGGGAAAATAAACAATTCTACTAATTCCTGTTAATAGCGCATTATCCGTTATGCTATTGGTTTGTAAAATTAGAGTGTTTCAGCAAGTCAGTGCCAGTTCAATAACTAAGAGCTCATAGGTTGTAGACTAGGGAACGCCATTCAGCACATAAGGCTTGCGCTGTTGCCTGTAAGTGATTAGTAAGTTTCTTCGTGATCAACATACAACATACTGTACGAGTTATTCCTGTTGAGTTTTCTGTTGTCTGATAGTACTAAGCCACACATTGAAATGGGCACAGACTGTGGAGTTTCCAAGCACACTGGAGTGAAAAGACTGAATCTAGTCTATAAATCACTACAATGGGAGTTAATTGGCTGCTTGGTTGATACAGCAATGAAGATGCTGATTTAAGTTAAAACCGTCTCATCTTATTCAGAGATGTTCAAAAGTTTTCACTATTTAAGAGCAGTAGGTAGCACGTTTAATATCTAACTTGACAACGGAACAACTTACAACACAACTACAGGATCTACAACGGAGGATACTGCACACAGGAACATGTATTCTGTTCTATTTAAGTATAAACCTGAATTTTTTTTTTACCAGGCTAGGCTTGTAATTAGTGTGGAAGTACTGTATTTTTAATTTAGCACTGGTATTAACATACACATGTGTACAAAACCGTGCAAGTAAAACCTCCACAAATACAGAGAAATGAGGACATTAACTGTGTTCTAAAAAAATGGACAGTTGAAGACTACGGGCAGTAGTCATATAAATACACGAGAGTGGAATTTAAGACTTTAAGTGATAATTAAAGGACGTTTTACAGTACCTGTTGATCCTCTCCATTGCCGCTATGGCGGCTTTGTTCATGCTTTGTTCTGCAGAAATAAAGAAATTCAAACATTAACAAATGAGCATTAAACAAATTGGTACCGGAAAGGCTGTATGACAGTCAAGAATCTATTCCCTCGTTAACCTTTTTTTGATACTGCAGGAGGCATTTTAATCTACATTTAGCACAGATCAGAAATGAAAACTCTGAATTTCTTTTAATAGGATAATGAGCATTTAAACAGGGACAAAATATAGTGTTTAAAAGCATCAGTCAAAATACAGCACTTTTATTTTTCCCCAAAGAGAAGAGGATTGCGTATTCAGAAAACAGCTGTAATTTAACAAAAATTGCTGCACTATGTTGAAAATAGGTAGCCCTGTGATAGCCATGACCGACCAATATTCTCTGTGGTTAACAGATGCTGAGATATTTGGAGTTTAAATCCAGGACTCAGAAATACAAAAGAAAAGAGCTGCATAAGTTTTAATCAGGGCTAAACTACCTTACATACTGCATCTGCAATAAATGACTATGGCAATTATACTGGAAACAGCAAAAATAAAGAAGGTTTCAGCTTCACATTGCAATATTGTGCTATACAAGGAGATCTAAGACACACTATAATAACTAGAAATACATGCAAATCTGGACCAAATTCCTTACTCATCAAATCACACAATCCTACAGCCTGTGTGAAGCTATTGTTTTCTGTGTAGAAGGATGTGTCACATAGAAAAACACTTTTGAACAAAGTGATTGCCTGAAATATATGAAAATACCAGGCAATGTCTGGTTTAACTTTTCTACATTAAATATTCATACAAAACAGTTGGAGTTGGAAGACAAAAATCAAACATTATTTACAGTCGATTTAAGTGGTATATTAACAAAAAAAAGTTGTAATGTTGTTCATGAACTGATGCTGGTCTTTTCTAACCCATATTTGCACATTTGAAAACCTCTAATTCTACCCATGCCAAGAAATTAATATACAGTAGATTCGCATTTAGATAGCAAATAGAACATAATTCATCAATGCATAAAGTATTTTTTTAAATTACCACATAATGAAGAAAACTGAGAAGCCCAATTGTTCCTTTCCTAATTAAATAAAATGCGCTATTTGAAATTATCTTGGGTTTTCTCTTGTACTCACCGATACCGTCTTCCCAGTACACAGCAGATGCCCACTAACACAGAAAATACCACAATGGGAGGAACACTGTAAAGAACAAGCTTCTCTGTTTGGGTCTCTGAAGAATTGGTTTCTAGAAACATATATACACAAATATTTTCTATTACAGCTGAACTACAAAAGTTTCCAGAAAAGTCTGTTATTATTCTAAAACAACCCTCAACATCCACAGATTACATTTCGACTCATATTTAGGTCTGAGTCTTTGAAACATTCATTTTTCTGATAGTAACATAGAAATGTCCCACAACACTGCATGTCCTGCATAGGTAACTATTTTGTGTAGATTGACTTCAACACTTAGTAACTGCAAAGTTGCTCAGGCAGCACTGTCAGGGCTGTCAATCAGTTTAATAGCTCTCCAATATATTTAGGTTTGAAATTCAGATTATGAGCGCCTATTGAGTGATGGGGAGGAAATCAATGCCTAGGACATGGTTGGTTAATCAGCAGATTAAGTGCTTGATGCAAATACAGAAATAAGATAGCATTGAGACTGTTCCATGTCCAAGCAATCTTAAAATGGAAAATGGAAATATCAGCTATGGAATGAGAAAAAGAACCAAAGTTTTCCAAGATCCAAGAATTAAAACATTTTTCACCTTCAATCTGAAGTCTCCATTCTCTTGAATATACAGTAGATGTTGTAGTTACAGCGCAGGTGTAGTTCCCTTCATCAGATTGTCGTACATCAGTAATCTCCAGTTGTGTAGGGGTAAATTTCCATCTTTCGTCAGTTGTGGTTTGAAAAGTTGTATTGTTACGGTGACTGAAAAAAAGTAACCCTTCTTTCTTCCAAGTTATTTGGGTTTCATCAGTAAGTGAGACATTACAGTGCATGATGACTCTTCCTCCCAAAGATGCCGACAGAGTTATAGGTTCTGCCTCACTCTGCTCTATAACAAGAGAAGATGGAAAAACAAAAATAAAAAACAACATTCAGCTAACAGTTCTTTTGTAATTCTTTGAGATTCACGAGGAATAACAACACCCAAGAATTAATCGTACTGAAAGGATTATGGAGTGTTTAATGAAAATTTAGCTTAAGCTGCTTGGCAGAGGGCTGAGCTCCTGGCCAGGGGACGAGGAGACTAGAAGCCCCATCTAGAGTGAGGAGAGACCAAGGGACAGCTGCAGAGGGGGAGATGGGGTGGAGGAGGGACGCAGAAAGATGTATGTGAGGGAGAGAAGGGGATCCTGTACGGTGTTTATAGTGTTTTAGTAGAGGAAATGGTGTTAATAGTGATTGCTAATTACTGACAGCTGAGTCCAATTGAACTCAGTTGTTGTCATCCCTCCCGAACTTTTGTTACAAACTCCATTTCATAGCCAAGGAAAATAATTGATCAATCTCAAATAGGTTTTTAAAAAAAATAATGAGAAGGACTAGAATTCAGGAATTAGGTAAGTGTTAGTAGCTCTGATGCAAACTAACTGCATTAATAAAGAGATAAATGGTAGAATTACAGCTATAAAATTAATGCCGTGTACACTAGGAACACAACAACATGAAGTGTATAGAGGTAACTATTCAGGAGCCTGGGAAATGACACTATCAGGCAGCAAAACAAGCAAATCTAAAATTCATTTTCTTGTTTTCCTTTTTAATCTAATAATGTGTTTCATCAGATATTTTCTGTGCTCTTTTGGTAGTGCTCCTCTTTATACATACAGATTTAAGTGAGCGGCACATGTATAATTAATTATGAGTGATTAAAATGTGCACTGTGGCATGAAATAGATGGTTTAGTTTGAAACATATTTTCCTTGGTTGCTTATTTCTTTTTCCTGAGAATTAAGTCCAAACCTTGAAAAACGACTTACCACCCATTAAATATCCAAATGAACCAACAGCAGGGAGATCATGTTGGTTAATCATGGACATAATTACTGCCCTTGCTATTACAGTACTTTTCTCCAAGTTACATTACATGACATTATTTTTATAGTTAATTCAATTTTCCTTAATTTTTGTTTTGATTTGTGAGTATAGGAGAAAAGGATACATTGGTCCTGTAACAGGTTTTAAGGGTCTCATTTCATAATTAAGTAAGGACTTGATACATACTGTACTGTATGTGGGAATTTTTGTTCAAATGCAAAATTTAGCACTGTACAGGATTTCTATAAGTAGACATCCAGATACTTCCCCACAATTGCTACTGACACACAACTGAAGATTAAAGTACAAGAACAGTAATCACTTTAAAATTAACCCCAAACTTGAAATGTTATCCGTTTTCTAAAAGCTTCTTCCTATTCAGGGTCACGGGTGAGCCAAAGCCTATCCCGGCAAGCAACAGGCATACGGCAGGGTACGCCCTGGACAGGACACAAATCTTTCACAGGGCAGATGGACAAAAAGACGGATGCACCTAGGAACAATGCTCCCAGAAATCAATTAATCAACCAGTATGTTTTTGGACTGTAGGAGGAAATCAGGGCACCTGGAGGAACACGGGGAGAACATACTAACTCCATGCAGATAGCGAGGCAGCTATGGAAGCCATTTCTCCAACGTCCAACCCTAAAATGATTATTGTACTTGAAAATTATTCTTATATAGAAAAATATAGTCTATAAAAGCAGGAGGTATATTATCCTGAATAGCTCAATACAGTACTTAGTGGGAGGTTTGTCCTGCACTCAGATTAACTGCACCCATGACACTGAATAGTAAAATAATATCAATACAAGCTAATTATGGCTAAGTAAAATGCCCATACTTACACAAATCTTTCTGGTTGTTTTCTCACTGATGTTGATAAATTCCCGTTGTAATCAACACTGGTAGATATACTGGATCGGACATCAAACTTTAATTGCCATTTATTTATTGTGTACATATTTCACAAATCTTAAATATGAGATTTCTTCAGCCTTTTATACCTCAGTAAATAAACAGGATGTTGTACACATCAGATTCATTTTAGGGTCGCAGGGGGACTCATAATTTTTTGGACAGATTTCCTTATTAAAAATGTTTCATAAAAGAAAGAGGAAAAATAATGCTCTTCAGCTATTAGTACGCTACTAGCAATTAGCAATAAACTATTGGTCGTCCTTTTTGAGTCTTACTGCTGTTTCTGGAAAGAGTGAATATGGTCTTCTCTTTTCTTCCCAAAAAGCTGTATGACTGAGAACAATTGTATGTTTGATAAGTCCACTTAGGATCTTTGAAAAATTAAATTTTCACACTTTTCCAATTTGCATCTCCTTTGATTCAAATAAGGCATTATAATGCACAGCCACTTGAAGAAGCACAGTACCGATTCGATTACAAGTACATCCCCTTTAATACCATTGTAGAATATCAGGGTGCAATTTCTGCTCTAACCTACAGCATCTACTAAAATAGATTTCAGCACTACATGTCTCAAATGAAGGAATTCAAATGATTTATGTGCATTTCTGCTCTTGGTGCTTGCACATGTTCAAATACTACATGAAGTTGCAAAATAAAGTAGAGACAGACCGTGTACAACACATCATCAGAGCACCCAGAGCACCTCTTACGCAATGACCAACTCAGGTTGACAGCAGTGAAAATGAATAAGAAATGAACCCAGGCCATTCACAGTGACAGACACAACATGAAACACACTGTACCTGCCAGAATACACAGCGCCAGCGAGATTTCAAAGGACAGTCTCCACGCGCTGATGATCATGCTGCCTCTGTCAGCGCAGAATCAAGACACTCAGTGAGCTTCATATCAAAAAGAGAAACACTGAAAAGGAAGTGGTGAACTATGAGTGAGGAACTGACAAATCCGCTGTGTACGGATCACACTCTGAGATAAGATTTCTAAATGTTTTATTGGAGACATAAAAAAATTATTCTATGCAGTGTTGCAACCAGATTGGTCAATATCATTTTCTGTTTAGAAATGTGGAGAAGCCTGTCAGTGTTTTTCGAAGTGCAAGATAACAGCCCAGGGCTTTAGAGTTTCTATATTGAGCATGACCCCTGTCACAATATTTTCCTAAGCTGTTTTCAATGTCAGATAACAACCGAAAGAATAAATAGTGTATCACAAAAGCACCACACAGCAGAATGCTTGAGGGTTGATCTGAAAGTATATTTTAAATATAAGAGCCAAATATTGAAGGAAAAAATAGAGAGGAGGGCTTGCTGTATGAGAAACAGAGGCATCTTAATCATTACATTTTTGGCTGTTTTATACCTTGTTTTTTGCATGTGAAGCACCACATTCTGACTCCTCTGGCAAAACAGCTTCCATGATACAAACTCCCCTGAAGCACAGAGACAGAGATTTATATTTCTTGAATGAGTCGCCAGGTAGGATGGGCCAAATAGCCTTTATCATCATATTTAATGCTTGGAAATACCAGGCTACAGTGTCATTATATACTAAGCATAACATCACTGAGCTCATTTGCACCAAAGCAGATAATGGGCTGGTGATATTCCTTAGGAGGTCATTCGCACAAATGTCTTATTCTGACACCAATATCTGCTTGGGACACTGAAAAATGCACAAATGTAATTCGGTTTATTGGGGACATAGAAGCACAAGGCTGCAGAATATCCACTGTTCCTGCTTCCGAATAGTATGTGCTCCAATGACCCTGGCTTGCAATGAAATGTCATTGTGGTCTACCACTGAAACTCTGCTGCATGTATTATGTTAAGTTGAGTAGAATCGTTAACATTAAACTTTAAAAATCACCAAAAAGGTCATCATGTATTTTCCAAGTATCCAAATCCAAAATAGTGTCTTAGTATATCTTGCAGACCTGTGTGACATTGCTAATATTTTACAAGTAGAGCAAAAACTGTAAAGCAAACATCAGGGTGCTCTTTTGAGGACTTGTGTTAAGTCCTCAGAAGATGATCACTCACCTCTTTCGTAGCAATTAAAATTATACAGCACGATAGTAAAGTTATTTTTATACTTGCCTAACTGGTGTGCTTCCAAAAAGTGGCAGTTTGTAGTTCTGCATAGAGGATGTCTTCTACCATTTGCACAACTAAATGTTAATGGCATTCTGTTATGTGGCAATCTGTAATGAAAAGCCCCTTATTCCCCGAAATCACAGTGTGACAGATTAAGACAGGTTCAGTACATGGACAACACAAAAGTAGCAAGACCAACAAAAAAAAAAACCTGCAGACGTCAGAAAACCAGTGAGATGGAAAAGGCCTAGAGCTGAAAAGGTACAAAACAAAGTGAAACACCACAAAAAAGTGTAATCAATTAACTCATCACGTCAGAAATTCAGTACAAGGCTCAGGAAACCTATTGTCTCTCCAAATTAATTCTCACAAAGAATTACTTTGCCTTAACCTGTTTCAGAAGAGACACAGGGTGGAGATATCCATTTAAACCCCAGGCTCCTCCCTCTTGATCAGGTCCAGGCAATGACACAATTAGGGCTTCCTTTTTAAGCCTGAAACAAGAGGTGGTCTATAATACTGAGCTCCAAAAACACAAAGGAACAGGTAAAGGTTTATTACACGCTGAAAAAAAAAGAGACACAACGTTTCGGCTGTGGAGCCTTCTTCAGGTGAAAAAGGTGAAATGTTGTGTCTCTTTCCAAGCGTGTCGATGTCCCAACAAACATGACACCCAACCCTTGTTGGCAACATCTTCCTGTGTCATTGGATTGCTGAAGCATTGATAGAAAGAGTTCATCAAGTAATATTAAGCTGCAAAGCTGTTCTCTTAATGGGAATATTGCCCTCAGCCTGAATACAATGTTCTATAATAAATAATAGGCACTAGAAACAATGAAGCCGTGCAATTCACCATGGTATTCAAACAATGGTACAACTGAGACAGTATTCTTAAGATGCTAAGAACTGCTTCCAGTAGTCTCCTGAGAGACTGATGATGATGATACAAAGTCACAAAAAAATGTTTCTTTAAGTAAAGGAATATTTTCTTGTGGCCTTACAGAAAGGAACATTTACTTTCACAAAAGACCTAAAGCTACCTAAAGTGTAGTTCCCATGATCAAAAATAGACATGAAAGGAATTCAATTTTTGAATTTCATAGTTTCATTCATTAAACAGATTTTTTTTTTTAACAAAATCAATTTAATAAATACTCATTAAAAAAAAACTAGAAACCCCTTTATATAATGTCAGTAGCAGCAGGATATTTACTGTGTTGTATTTAGTTCAGCTGTAGCTTCACACTTAGATTTCAACCTCCAGTCCTCCAATCTAGTGTTCTTACATTGACTGGACTCCCAGCTCATTTCTATATCTTCACCTTTTTCTGTGAAGACTGTGGTCTGTAATGTGCGGCGGGGACATGTCATTGCTGTGTGTGCAGTGACTAGGAGGAAAATCAACACCTCCAAACCATGTCTTTATACTGTAGGTACATATCCTCAGCCATGGTCATGAGCTTTGGATGATGGACCAGAAGGACGGAATCAGGAATGGATAGGGCAGAAATGAGTTCTTTTAAAGCTTACTGTCTGTGACCATGTAAGAAGTTTAATTGTCCTTAACAACCCTGGAGCAGACTAACTCCTCCAACATCAAGAAGAGCTACACTCACACATCAGTCAAAATGCATTAGAAATATTGTATATGTGTCTTTGAAATGTAGAGTTTTTGCGTCACATTATGCAGTTCTACCATAGCACGCACTGCCCTATAGAATAATAAATGAGATAACACTAAAAGTGTTAGTGTTGTAGATATATCACACAATAATGCTGAAAAATGTATAATGCTTTTTATCAGCACTGAAACAGGAAGCAGTGTGCAATAGCCACCACCACCACTTCCTGACCCAAGTATTCAAAGATCTTCAGGCAGGGTGGGGTCAAGTGTTATTCCAAACCCTTACCGCTGTGTGGTATGAGCTTTTGATTTGTTAATGATAATCAACACTATCATTTTTTAATGATTAGTAGCAGTATGAGGTCTTCTGGCTGACCAGAAAACTGACTCTGAAATACCTTGTTTGTAAATACTGTGCATAGTAACTTGTCTGTGTAGTGTAGTTGTGTCTTGTCATTGTAATAAATATTTGTTAAACTAAGCGTGGATTATTACTCCTCTCAACAAAGCTGTGCTAGAGAATAAAGAATTCATGTGCCTCTAATTATACAAGCCGCTCGGGCATATTCAAGAGAAATCACTTACAGATTGGGGGTTATGAATTTGAATGATTAAACCACTCGGTCAAACCCTGATTTTCCACATTTGCATAACCCCCATTTGTAACCATATAATAATTGAAACAATAATAACAAATCCCAAATGATAGGGAAAGAGCAGCCCCAGCTCTGCGATATTTATCACAATACAGTTCTCAGAATGGCAGGGAACATCACAGCTGATTCCACACACCCACTCCATTCTCAATTCCCAATACTTCCATCAGGAAGATAGTATAGGATATCTAATTCAAATAAAAACATTTATAAAAAGTCTTTTGTCCCCTCTACAATAAAACTACTCAATGAATGTGTGTAAATGTATTCCCCCCACTACCTAGTTATTTATAACATACTGTTGTAACATACATTAACATACTGTTGTTGTGATTTTATGTGACTCTTAGAGTATGTTTTGCTTGTGTGTTTTGTACTTCTATGGGAGAAGCCAAAGACAAATCTCCCCAGCAATGGACAGTAAAGTATATATCTAAATAAAAAATCACTGAAGTCATGTTGCTATGCTCGCCCCGCGGCGAAGCGGTGAGCCGTGCTGCAGCTGTAGTGGCCGTGGGCCACACCTGTACCCTCCTGCCTGCTGTACTCCAGTTGCCGAGGAGACAGCAGGGTACTCAGAGCACCGAAACTCAATGAGAAGGCTCATTGCAGCAGGTGGTCAAGGTTATTTAAGTCCTGCTTAATTTCTTTTTGGCAATCCGACATTACGTCACTTAAGAACCACTAGTAAGTGTTTCCCAGTGGAGTTCTCCCTGCCTTTTCCCTGTTCCCTGTCTTCCTGAATTATTCCTGTAGCAATTTCGATCCTGTTCCTGCCTGGATTTTCCCTGTTGCTTGCTTGCTTTCTGAACCTCCCAGATTCCTCTTGGGGACCACATCTTATGCTGCATTGCTCTGAACCAATACTGACTGTTGAGTGTGGCTGTCCACCCTGACAGCTCTCGCTTAGTTTAGCCCGATCTCAGGAACAGACCACCCTAACAGCACATGTGCCAACTTCAGCCTGGATCCTGGTGCGCCCCCTGTAGACCGATCCACTCCATGTGCACACCCTCCAGCCCAGTCCTGTCACTCCCTCCCGTGACGGCTCTTGGGTCCATAACACCACGTTGTAACATGGTGTAACAGATACAGTAGTCTCCCAAGAACAACAAAGCACAGGTCTTATTCATGGAAGGATGTGGTAGTTTTATGTCGTGCATCTGCCTTTAAATATGCTGGTTTGTCTCTTCCTTATTTCTATACTTTCAGGATTATTTGCTCATTAACCAGGTGGACAAATGGTACAGAAAGAAAATTCAAATCCGATTATTTTGTCTAGGAGAGCACTACATCAATACCATTCAACAGAAAAACCAAAATGATTCAGTGATCATTTCCCTTAAATGAAAAGGTCACTCAATGTTGTGTCTTCTGTGCAGTCCTGCAGCTTGTAAAGGGGAAAGTCAAATATGAGAAGTGAAAGACCATGGTAATACCACACCTAGTCAATGTTTGTTTTCATTGTGTGAAACACAAAGTGAGTAGTAGCACTTCCACTGCAAAATTAATTAAGGCTTTTCTGTTGAATAGTATGCTGAATAGATGCAGTGCTCTCCTAAACTGTTCGCCTATGATTCACCTACCTCTGACTTCACTGCGTTAAGACCTTCTGCATCAGCATACTGTAATAATAAAAAGAAGAAACAGGTATTTCTCTTTTTTGTAGAGTGACTTGCAGAATCACTTGACAATCTCCTCTTCTTTTTTTTTTTGGTTGGCTAACCCAAGGTTAGATTAGTTTACCAGTTCAATGCTCTTGCAAAGAGGAAGTTTATTTCTCCAATGTCTCTCTCAGGGCAGAGGGCCGAGCTGTGTCATGTGTTTCACAGTTTGACCACAGAGGCCACTGTCCCATGCAGCAGGCCTCCTAACATGCCATTTGCACTTCAAGAGACCAAGGCACAACAGACAACAGCATTCATGTCCCATTGTGGACCTTCCATGTTCTCCATGGAACACTGGGATTTACTGCTGGCTCAGGCATTAGGACTTTATACCTACTAAGGTCTTGGAAAACATCCATTGAGAGTTCCGGGAAAATAAGTGGAACGTTTCTTCAATTTTCAAGGTTATGGGCGTCTGGGCTGCTATTCAAACAAACTGGAGTAATATTGACCAGCATCAGCAGTGTGTAAATTGCTATGCATATGCAAAGGTCAACAAAAGTAGAGCCAGTCTTAAGGCTTCAGGTGAAATTGGATTTAATGACTGCAGCATAGGTGAGCATTTGATCATCGTAGGTTGTTCTTGGGTGATGAATGCTTCAAATATGGAGCTTTGACAAATGAGTCACTCCAGTAGTTAATACATTACATACAATAATGATATTGGTCTGTGGCTCCCTGGTTCACTGGCTGGATCATGCCAGATTTGAGAAATGTGATCACTCTCCATCACATCCCCGAAAAGGGGACAGAAGCTATTGGGGGCAGAGGAAATCCAGAGAGGACAGAAGTCCAAGGATTTCCATTATCATTAGTAAGGGTAATGATTGGTCAGTGTTGCCTTTTTGGTTTAATGCTGCTAACTCAGGGCAACCAAAAGCAAAGCACTGGGACAACATTCTTGAAGCTTAAACTAAGCCAGGTAAATTAGTGATTATTAATGTCTAAAAGTCACCAAACAAAAATTGCTCAACGGGGATGGAGTCCCTCTCCCTGTGTATAGAAATGCAATCTTTGACATTCCAGCTGATGACAGGACCTACATTTTACATTCCATCTGTCGGGATCACAAGGAGATTCAGCAACCGGCTCAGGATGGAACACAGAAGTCTGAGGTAGATCCACAGTTTGAACACAGAAACTGGAAGCATTTAGCAACAAGCTTCTTCTCTTCAGTCATTGAACCAACTTCAGATTCATATTTCTGAAACCCAGCTCATTAAAATATAAATATATATTCTATATTTCTCTACCATTTCCCCTTTTTTTGAAGTACTGTTACAATTCACAAATAGTCTATTGTGTTTATTTGTGGAAGACAATACACTTGTAATCACTCACAGTATTGTCTCAGCAATTTTTTACAAGTTTCTCTTTAATGGGTCAACTGGCCACTTGAATCTATCTTCTGTGATCTAACAGTTACACATACACTGTATTCTCACAGTCAAAACAAACTATGGGACATTTTTATTTTTTAAATAACAATTGAAAAAACATAGTTATTTCATATACATGAAGCAGTGCTGCCAAAATGAAGAAAAAAAATAGAATTGAAATAAAATTGAAGGAGTACTTCATTTGCTTTTCACAGGCTATTCAACCTATTTGCCCACACAATCTGAAACATTGAATTACTGTATAGCAAAAGTACCTCTTTAAAATATATCCAAAAAGGCTTCTTGGTCAAAAGGAAACTTCCAAAGGCAAAAACAAGCCAGTCAGACAAAGCTGCCTTTCTTTGACAGTGCCATCTGAGCTAGTGTCTGAGTCTCGGAAAATCATTTGACTTCATTAGTGTTCCCTGGGTGGGCTTGCACTCCAAAGAGTCATAAATCACCAGTTTATGACGAGGAGTTCCTGCATTGTAAAAGAAGAATTTGTGTTAAAATTGTTTTAAAACACCTTTTTAGTTTCTTCCAAAACAGACTAAAAAAAATAAATAACCTCTGTAGTACTTGGTGGTTCCAAAGATTGTGGACATGACTGTAAAATAAGAAAAATTACATCCTCTTAAGAGTGACGCTTTTTCACTCCAGTCATTTTGATAATGGCTCATTGTTCACATTTATACAATATGACACAGAGGATGTACTTAAAGAAACGAGATGTTATTCATGAACAGAACTCCAACTGTCTTGAGTCAAGGAGACATCCTGTTGACTGAAAAATGGGTTTTATTCTAAATATTTCAGAGTAAACTATATGAACGCAAGACCTAATGTGTTAGAGTTCTTTGAACAAGCAACAGTAATGCTTGTTCAAGCATTACTGTAATGGATACAGTAATGGATACAAAGAGAACATTTGAAATACCGTATTTGGATCTTCAGAAGGTTGTTGATAAAGCTCCTCATGAAATATACATTCTTAAATTGCAGAAATTCAAGGTAACATGCTTTAGTACTTGGAATAAAATTTGGTTATTGGACAGGCAAAAGAGATTAGGTACTGTATAAGGCTTGAATGCAGTGGAGTACCATATGGATCTTTATCAGGAACCATTGCTCTCCCTGCTTTCCACAAATATTTTAGATTGTCAACAGTAAATAAACTAGTCATGTTTATATATTATTGGAAAACAGGCTGATTACTGAAATTGTAGGAGATGTTAAAAAAAATCTAAATGACTTGGACCAAATTCAGGACTGGGCACTCCACATTCAACAGTATTGTGTGCAAAAGAACTAGTAAAGGTTCATTCCATGCTGAAAAGAAAAGACACACAATGTGTGAGCAGTGGAGCAGTGGAGAACAAGTAAATGTTGACTGCAGTTATACATCAAGTTGCATGTTAAATGACAAAATTAAGAGAGTTTAACCAGTAGAACAGGTTTTCGTAAAACTTTTCATCTGACTCGATTTTGGAGTACATCTACAGTATTGTGAATTATACAATATTAGCCATTAAAAGTCATCAAAAGAAAAGGTGGAGATAGGAGCAAATGATCACTCTTCCTAAAGTTCCCTTGGGACCCAAAATTCAGCACTGAATGTAAGAAATACCTTAGTAGTGTGGGATGCTAACCCTAACCCTAGCTCGAGTTTCAACAGAGCAATTCTGCAATGGATCTCTGAAGCCCTCCAGTCATCAGATTTATACATGTTTCCCAAACTCCAATAAAATCAGTCTAAAACAACCAAAGTCATTGAAAAAAAGCAATAAGAATTGTATCTTCTTCATTAATGTCTATTCTATAGATTATTTTACATTCGGCTGAAAAATGCTGTATAAAGGGTTTTGAAATGAGCATGCATTAAAGGCCAGTGTAAGGTTTGGGTAACAAACAACAAGTAAATGATGACTCCAGTTATATAACTAATTGCATGTGAAATGACACAATTAAGAGTTTACCCAGTTGTACAGGTTGTTTTACAACTTTTCATCTGACTCTATTTTGAAGTACATCTACTGTATTGAGCAGTATACAATATAAGTTGTCAAAAGTGATTGAATAAAAAGGTTGGAGATAGGAGCAAATTGCCACTCTACCTGAAGTTCCCTTGGGACCCAATATGCAGAACTAAGTGTAAAAAATGTCTAAGTAGTGTGGGAATGCTAACCCTAACCCTAGCTGGGGTTTCAACAGAGCAATTCTGCAATGGGTCTCTGAAGCCCTCCAGTCATAAGATTAATATATGATTCCAAAATGCCAATAAAATCAGTCTAAAACAACCAAATTAATTGAGAAAAGCTTCTTCATTAATGGCTTTTCAATAGGGGAATTTTCAATCAGCTGAAAAAATGAGTGTACATTTAAGGTCAGTGTAGGGTTTGTGTTACAAAGAACAAGTACATTTTGACTCCAGTTATTCATCTAGTTGCGTGTTAAATGACAAAATTAAGAGAGTTTAACCAGTAGAACAGGTATTCTTACAATTTTTTTATCTGGAGTACATCTACTGTATTGTGCTTTATACAGTACTGGAAAAGTCTAGTGTGTTGCATTCACAAATCCAGTATGTAATGTAGACAAAAATAGAAATTGATTCAAGGTTAAAGTATTTATATTGACACATTTTCATTCTTCAGGTAATGGATAGGAGCTGTAATAAGCAATCGAGATATTGCACTAAGTAGTTAAACTTAGACTAAAATTATTGAATGCTATGCGTGTAAGACCTCATTTAGTTTTGTATAACAACTCAATATAAAAAACAGTACTTCAGTCTGGAGAAAAGCAAAATGATACACCACTGAATTTAAAGGGATATTTCTTACTTACAGGCTCAAAAAAAAAACAATTTACAGTATTTACTTGAACAAAAAAGGAAAATGTGACCCTGATTCTTGATTTCAAAATCCTCCGGGGCATTGGTGAAGTCAAGCCAGGGGCCGTCTTCAGAATGAACAGTGAAACACCATCCAGAGGAGACAAGCACTACGAAAACCGAGAACAGGAGGAATTTCTTTAAACAACAGGCTGTGGGAGTCTAGACACAGGGGAGTTATAGAAGCGCTGCCTCAGAGAATCACGATTTCAAAAGGAATCAGCCTGAAAATGTAATATCTCTGCCATTGCTTGACGAAGTGACAAGAACCTCAGTGGCAAATAAACAACCTTTGGTGTGAAACAGGAAATGTCAATAGAGACATTCTGTCTCTCACTTTCAAGGGCAAAGATAAACAGCCGGAAAACTTACTCCACAGGGACTGCAGAGTAAAAACCTGCTTCATATCCAACCAGATAAATAGTTGCCTTAAAATATAATATCCCTTAAAAATACAGTAGGGTACCTCTACTTATGAAAATCATCTAATGAGAAATAACTATGTATATATTACACTGCAAACAGTGGCTCATGCTAATCTGTGTACATTCTATTTGCATAGTTTTGGTGTTAAATGTATTTATGCAAATATATTTGTAGGGACCTGGGTTCTAAAACCTCTTGATCAAAGTTGTTCAGACTACAGGACTATTTTTTAGAATACAACTGGCATGATTTCATAATAGGGAAAAACAGTTTTAATCTTTACTTATAAGTTACCTGAATAAATAAGACATAGAAACAGGTTACTTTTCTTTTGCAACATAAAATTTCAATATGAAAGAATGCATAACAATATGAATTATGGCACATATAGCAATTGTTGTTTACATTGCATTCAACATGAAATGGAGTTATATACAACATAATTATTGAAAACAATTGTAATATTTTAGATCAATTGAGAGATTCAGATCAAGAGATGTGTGTGAAGTTTATCCTACTACTGTAGATATGCAAGGAAATCTAAAGAAACAAAGCATCTATAGAATGGATGTAGACCAAGACACAAGTCTCTTCTCATGAAAACTCAGAAAGTCAAACTCGTATCATAGGCCACATTGTGCTTGCACAAGCCCCGTGTGCTCTTTCCCAACCTCCTATGATATAAAAAGTAAAAAGCTGAGTTGTTTCCAGATTTTCAACATACAGTAATTCAAAAGGCAACAGCTCTTTTTTCAGAGAGCGTGCTGAGACCTCTAGTCCAGATACACACACATGGTCCAGTATGGGTTGTCATAGGTCGTCTGTGGCCAGGAGTCCCAGAGCTGCGGCCCACATTTGGCCACTTCTGCCAGATCTGCTCTGTTTTGATCAGATAGGCTGTCATTGGCTTGTCATGTAGCAGTGACCTTTGTGGCTTTTCCCCTGTAAATCAGCAAGAGCAGTATCGGTTCTCCATTCACTGCTAATTCAGCAGTAGATGCTGTGCAGCTCACAGTATCAAAAGAAGTAAACGGCTCAACAGTGCACATTTCAGAGGTGGCATGCCCATTGTCTTCATCTTTAATTTTATACTGGTATAAAAGTGATAGCAAGGAGATGACATGACTAACCGCAGCCACATCTCCATCACCTACATTGAGGGCTGCAGGAAATCATTTGCAATTTTACACTTTACACATTTTAAAGAGGCTGTCTTTACGGACAGCTGACATGGAGCCAGAAGCAGAGGCCTCTGGCAGAAAAGCCTATTACCCACAGAGATGAAAGGAGGGCACTCCTTTTGGCACTGTCCTGCTTCAAAACAGAAGCTATCCCAGGACAGTGATGGATTGTTAGGGTGTAAGTTGTAGAACAAATTGACCAAATCTACAGTGAATATCACCTCAAACATCAAGCAACCCATACACCTCAATCACCCAAAGTCTTCAAGGTTAACATTTTGGTCCCCATAACATCACACGAGTGTACAGTAAATGCACAAGGTCAGTCTCTGATTGTCCAATGCAACTTTCAAACCGGCTGTGACACAGACTAGGCTTGTGAGACAAATCTAGGTAGTGAGTGAGTCTCTCCCTGCCCCCTGCCCAGCAACTGCATCGCAACATGGTCTTGTTTTTGGCTTGTAATGAACACTCCCACTTCTGTGTAGTGGTGTGGGGAATGACAGACCGAGAAGACTTTATAGGCTCACTGACAGGGTTTATTGCCTTTTTCATGACCGTGGGCTGTGCTAATCACGGAACGGGGATATGTGTGATTACTGTAGTTTGTTTTAGTTGATCAATATTATGTTAATTATCTTAAAGGTAATGCATTTGTACTTTAATTATCACATAAGGGAGGGATACTCATGTCTTTTAACCATGCATAATATACATTATGCAACGGTACACAAGTGGACCTGGATAAATGCAAATTTGGCTATTTGCAACAGTTCTCTGCACCAAACCCTCTTGCATGTTGAAACCCTACTGTATTGTATAGAGTCTATTGAAAATCATGTAAGGGATACTGTGGGGGAATTGCCCCAGATCCTCAATGCATATTAGTACTCTTAACACAGCTGGTACTTTTATTCACCGAGTTCAATCGCCTTTGGGGTCACCGGGTATCTATATTGTTTGGAATGATAGGAAGAACCACACCAATAGAGTTGCAACTTCAATTAAATGAGAGTCAATGTAATGTTTGCCTTGCTGGTTCGATAGCACAGAACTGGCTTCCTATACACCTCACAGCCTGTCGATACAGCTGTGGTTCTCATACTTCAGGAGCATAGTGATGCTGGAGCATAGTGATGCTGTGCCAGTCTGCAGATCTGGAGGGAAGCTGCCAGCAGAATAAATGAAAGGTGGTTTGAGTATTGTGAGATCAGGGGGACGGGGGATGGAGGGAGGAAGGGACCTATTAAACATGCATTGTTTCTTGCTTATCTTGTTACTGTTTTGATGTTCTTTGTTAAAATCAAAATACGCATTTGATGTGAAAAAAGTAACAATCTGATCTGTCTTCTTTACCAGTGTACTGTACCAATGATGTATGTACACTAGTTGTGCGACTGAGTATATACTGAAATGTTTCATGTTCTATGCGGATCCTTCACAGAACAGTTTTATCTGTCATTTGAAAACCACATTGCCTCACTTTGTGATTCAGGAAAATGTTTCACAAGTATCTGTGTTTTAGGCTGACCCCAGTGATTCATGAGCTCAACCATGTTTCCTATGAGGTGGGAGGCCTGCTGGTCATGTACTGCAGGCAGCTGCACCCACTCAATTTTTTTAAGTGTACATCTCTTTCACTCGGGCAGGTCCTGCAGTTTTGTATTTAAGACTGCAGATACCCTGAGTACTGATCAGAGCAGAACTGACCTTCAACTTCATTGACACAGCTGTTGTTTACTGTCCACTGATTCAAGATTTAAATCTTTACACTCATTTCTGTCTAGTTTTTATCTTTTCACACAAACTCATCACAGGCACTTCCCTGCTGTCTGAGGAGTCTTTATCTTGCTCCTCACAAACACATCTGGAATGTTACTGATGTGCGTGTTTTGGGATGTGGGTCAAGTGGCTCAGTTGTTTCAACTCAGAATTTGAAGGATGATGTTCATGAGGGGATGAAGTCAATCAATTATGGATCTGCCAGAGAGGCATCGAAGCCTTTATGTAAATTAAAGATTCAAATAAAGAAGACAAAATTATTTGCATTCAGTTACATCATGATACGTTATGCATGATAGTTTGCTTTTAGTGTACATCTAGTCCATGAGCCAAAGTTATGACTGAATTCAGGCCTTTAATTACTGGAGAAACTAAACATTCTAATACAGTCGGAACAGGTAAGGGGTTTACTCCATGCCGAAAAGCATGTCTCACACCTGAAGAAGGCTCCCCAGCCGAAACGTTGTGTTTCCTTTATTTGCTTTTCAGCATGACATGAACCCATTACCTGTTCCTTTGCAGCCTGTGCATGCTGATGCAGCTCCCTACTTGAACTACTTCATTCTAATACAGTCTTCCAATTGTCTGCTGTTTCTCTGTATTTTCAGGTGTTCAATGCCCATCCGGGTCTTAAGTTTTATCACTATTGTAATGCCACACTAATTAACGAACAAGGGTCAGGAGAAGCCTACTTGCCGTCAGACCTGAGAACTTCTCAGAAAACCTTGGTTTAATTGTACTTGTGATGACGCCTACATAGAATAACTACAGTGTGTATGACAAAAAATCTCCAAGTGAAATAAATGATACTTCTAGAGTGATACTGCCAAAGACAGATTCATACTTCTTATTTTACTACTTTACTCTTGTGTCTTCACAATTGAGCATTTAATATGTTAAACGTGACATAAGAACTTAGGTCACTTTAATATTAATGACAATTTGACTCAGGTGTTCTCAGTTCTGATTCTGGGGACAATCACCAGTTGGCTTTCATTTTATGTTAAATCACTTGACTCACAAAGATGATGAATTAATCATTAACATAAGTTAGTATGATAACATCCATTCAATAATGGATAAATGGTTATTCTAGCAACAACTATAGTAAGAAACCTCCACAATAATGCTTGGGTAACTTAAAGTCCTGCATTGTGTTTCTGTTTGTGATATGGATGTGTTTTATTTTTCCGGTAAGATCAGTATTTCAGTATTCAGAACTGACTGAAAAGTGAAGACATAATTCTAAGTAACTACAAAAGAACAGTCTGTCTACAACCGTTTTTAGCTCCACTACTGCTTTCACATACATCTACTGTATATTTTGTCCGGCTGTAATATTTATTTTTGTTTGTTTGGTTTTAGTTTTTGTTGGGGTGGAGGTTTACAGCATGTTATTCTTGCGGTCAGGCCTCTGTGACGCCACTGAATAAAGGTACATTTGATTTGTGCCACTCAGTACTGTATATTTCCATCCTTTGAGCATAAGGTTGAAAACAAAGCAAAAAAATATTCTTTCCATTCTTACACCTGTCACAGAAAGGCTGAAGAAAAGTATTTGAGAAATAATAAAAATAGAAGAAAGAGTTGGTAAAATATGGAAAGTGAATAGGAATTATACTGTGCTAAAATTTGAACATGGGGAGAAATTAGAAACCTGTTAAGATCACAACATAATCATGACTCAAGTACTATTGAATCTGATGGTCTACAATGCGCTTTCAACCATCACTGCATCACTGCAGCAACAACTGGAAAAAAGCAGTAGGGAACAAAGCAGGTAACTGCATATGTTATGATTTATATAGATGGCTTACCTCTAGCGCATGCAGCATTATAGCAACAGTAAAAAATGATTAAACTAGAGGATCATCTGTAGGGCAACTGGATTCTGAGGGGGGCAGTCTATACTGTATGAATTTGAAAAGACAGAGAGTCTTAACTTAAATTTTTAAACTTAGGAAGCAGCAGCTATAATGGACACAAGTAGAACACATGCAATGAAATATGCAAGGTTCTTAGTAGGCTTTCGATAAAACGGCACTTCAAAAGCAAAAGGTGTGTGCGGTCTGAGAACTGGCAGTTGAGAGGAAACAGCAGTGATAAAAGCAGAAAGCTCAAACTAGGGGATGATTTCGGAAGTGTCATGAGAGCTTTATACGGACTACATGCGTGTATGGAGAACACGCTAATTTATACCAGTGACCTGAATATGATATAGATATTCAACTTGTCTAATGTGCAGCTGATACCAGAAAAAGGAGTAGATGCAAACACTGCAGGAACACAAAGGAAATTCAAAATTCATAAAATAACTATCAGTGCATATAGTGTGGGTATCCAGAATATGTATTTTTTTAAAAAGACAGGTGGTACTGATTTAGAGGAACCAGTCTGTTATTTAATTATTTAAATGTTTAGCTTGCATCACCATCCACTTACCAACATTGCTAAAACCAGCTAAAAATATTTATCTATATGATATCATTTCAACATTATTTAGAATATAGCTCCCCGTTTTTGTCACCACTTTACAGAACACATTTTGCGGCCCTGAGAAGTTTTCAAAGAAAAGATGGCCTGTGCGATCTTTTCCCTAAATGTCATCTAAAACCAATTACCTCTTTGCCCTTGAAAAAAGGAAATGACCAGCAGATTTAATTTAAGCTGGCATGAAAGGCCCTGACAATAGTTGCCGTAACGAAAACTGAAGTTGAGAAGAAGCACCTGCGAGTAAGAAGTACTTCTTTGCGTGAAGAGTGGCAGGTGTCTGACACTCAAGAATCAGCTGGATAAGATCAGCATATCAATCTGAGAATAACAAGCAAGATGACTCAAACGGCCTGCTTTCTTGTGTCATTAAGATATTAACTTCAGCACCACTTCTTCAGAGTTTCTGGTACTGTGAAGTACTAAAGCAATAGAAATTTTCTTTTGTTTAAAGTTGATAGGAAGCCAGATTTGGTTTAAATGTGTTCTCTGTGACTGATAGATATTAGGAAATAAGAGTTTATGTGGTTGTTACAATACCTAACTGTAGGTTTTTTCTGTTGTAACTATTTCTTGAATCACAGAACCTTAACCTTATGAAAGGTTTCCCCTTTCCTAGGAGAAAACAAATTTCCCCTAGGGGACAATAAAGCTTGAATTGAATTGAATTGAATTATCAACATTCACACCTGCCAGACAGGTGCAGTTCTCACGGTTTTTCACCAGGCTTCCACATTTATCAGCCTTCTCAATAAGCACCTGTGTCAGACCATACGGAACACAACAGTCCAAGCTAGTACAGTAGATACTATGGTAATTTTAGTGCATGTGAATGGAGACCCAACATCTGAAGGGTACTCACCTATTTAGTGTTTGCTAGGCTCTACTTTGCTAATGAGATCTTCCTCCAAGTTTAACAAACCCTCCTCTCTAGTAAGTGGTAATTAACATGTAACAATAGCATACCACACGTAACATACCGAGTGCGAATATTTATATAGGCAGCTGTACATTCTGTGCCTGTATTAAAGGTTTTTGATTGGTGGGGTTTTGTACCTATGTTAGAGTATCTGACATGGACGTCAACAGTCAGAGCTGTAACCACAGCACAAAACCCTGCTTAACATGTTGCATCTACTTTCTTACTTCCTTCTCATTTTGATATACAGTAGGAATAGTATCTGATATAGAAATGTGTTTGCAGTAACACATTTCTGTTATTATTTTGTGTGCTGCTTTCCTGTGAATCCTCTCTCAGCTCATCTTCCCAGGGAATGAAAGTGCTTGTTTTCTTCTTGTGGGTTTTTATCTTTTATAGAAAAGGCCGCTGTGCAAAACCTATTTTTAATAAATGTGTTGCTCCATCTGCTGGTCAAGGCACCACTTAACATATAAAACTAAAGAAGATTCTGTACAAGTGGCCAAAAAGTAGCTTCAGATGTTTGTGACCTCTACAATGCCACACAGCGCCTGAAATATAAATAAGTACCTTATTTATATTTTTTTCTACACTGGGAGAAATCACATTTTACACATGTGAGTACATGTTTGGAGCAAGACCAAGTTACACGAGAAGCATGTACAAACTGTACCTTGGTGGATGACACATTTGGTTGTCCTGCAGCACTGATCAGTGATGCAGAGGAATTCCTGCCACAGAATTAGGAAAATAAAATTTCAGAAGTATAACCTGTCTGTCAGGATGAGGCTATCTGACCACCACCTTACATCAGGGATGAGCCGGGGCACTACCACAAGGGCCAAGATGGGCTGGAGGGAGGGGTGTGAAAATGAAAGAAGCAAGCAAGGTTTACAAGATGTGTGAGGTACAGCAGGGGAAGTGATTATTTGGGTTTAGCGAGAGATTAGGGTGAGATTAGGATTTGACATCCTATCTAAAATTTATTGTACACTTCATTATGATTTTCCATTCAAAACAACGTTCTTGGTCCAGTAATCAACGAAGCACGGAATATGCATTTTCGTTATCCCATCCCAAACTCTTTATCTCACACTTGCAACGATAAAACTTTATATCTTGCTATTGTACTTCTACATTGAGTTGTAAATGTTACTGTATATACACGGCACACATTGATACAGATGCTATACAATCTGAACGAAACAGTCTAGGTAAGAAATTGAAGATTTTGTGAAATTAGTAAAGCATGTGTGATCGCAGGTGTCAGACTTATACTCTTACCTTCTTGAAATGCGGAGCCCACATACGATTACCATTACAAGAGACAAGACTCCGAGCAATGCAAATGCGATACATTTCAGAGGTAACACAAACACCTTCGCCTCTGCAGAGCAAACAACAGAGGAGATAACACCCACAGTGGTGGGGAAAAAGCAGCTTCACAAGTTGCAGCATTTTACGTCAGTTGGTGAAACAACACCATATTCTGTGGGAAAGTGTTTCAGACCCTGTGTCTGTAGGTATGGGCTTTTAGCCAAATAATCATCCTATAGAGGGAGGACAATTAATAAGTTTGAGTGGCACAGTTCTTTTCAGATCTTGGGTTTGCAAAGCTTATAGATTATAGATTGGGAGGAGACTAAAGAAAAGGAAACTGCAGAAGCTACTGTGAGATAACATGAAAAAATACCTGGGAAATCCTGGTCTTCCTCATCTTGGGGAACTGTTAAAAAAAGAAAAATGATAAATCTGACCCTTGATCCCTTAAGCCCACGCAGCACACTGA
The DNA here is from genome assembly GCF_055471065.1 of Atractosteus spatula. Classification (NCBI taxonomy): domain Eukaryota; kingdom Metazoa; phylum Chordata; class Actinopteri; order Semionotiformes; family Lepisosteidae; genus Atractosteus; species Atractosteus spatula. The sequence continues at coordinate 15,555,146 of NC_142709.1, read as the reverse complement.
AATGGTCTTGAGAGCAATGATGAAAGACCTAACTTTCACAGAATACAATACAATGTGCCAGAATATCACGTCATGCAAGTGCAATCATTTAAGAAAAAAAAATGGACAACTAATTATACTGTCAGTCAAGTAACGTTTTCATAAGGCACCTTTTCTCTGTTTTGAACAATAATAAAAATGAGCTCATTACAAATGCATTGAAAAACATCCGAAGTAATTTGCTGATGAATCCTTCTTCAGAATTAAAACAAATTCTCACTGCCGAATGAATGCACTAAGCTCAACAGGATGTCAGTGCGTGCTCACCAAATGACTGTGACGTTTAATTAATATGTGGACTCCCGAAGAGGGTTTACCACCAAGTCAAGTCATTTATCATGGGTTAAATTCCGTCACCGCCTGGTAACCTTTTGAAACTTTCATTGGATGGCTTTGTTCAAATCCGCTTACTAAACTGGAGTGCATTGACAAGCTGACACAAGCTACTGTAATGTGAGTGTAAAAATGTAACGGTTTTAAGCAAATGTGTCAAATTGAAAATTTAAGTACTGTAAATGGAATACCAGAATGTACAGAATGGATCTTTCTTTATTTCACGTGCTGCATGGGTTTTGAGAATCAACTAGACAATTATATTCTTAGAAATCAGAAAAAACTGCAATGACATTTCATGAAACTATGTTATATGCTTAGGCACCTTGAATTTAAGTGAATCTCCCCCTTGACAAAAGACATCCAGGTCAAGAAAGGTCTTCGTCAGGCCATTGCGCGCTGGTTTGTGTGGGTAATTCTTTTTTTATTTTCGGCCAATCCCATGATTACTTATTTTCAAACAATCATGTCTTTCTCTGTTCAATAAAAATTAAGAGAGCTGTGTCATTTAGTGTCTGCCTATCAAGTAGAAAAGTTTTAGTCATGAATTTCTGTTTCAAATATTGTCCTTATTTATAATGGTGGGATGAGACTGCTTTGACTGGCATCATGAGATTAATACAAGGCTAATCTGTTTTTAGACACCACAGCTGTCACAGTATCTTAACCCATTTCCCCAGTATATAGTCAATTGTCTGAGCACATTTCTAGTGAACTACCAGTAGCTGCAACAACAATGGCTTCAGTTGTTTCTTTGTATATTTGGACTAGAAATATTTAATGAGAAAATGCACTTTTGGTAACAAAAATTTGATAACAGCAAGAAACTGTCAAAATTATCAACTGAATTTAAGTTTATGTAGCATCCCAAGCTGATTCATAAGTAATACCTTCTTAGATATGTTTCAATCTGAAAGCATCCATTTTCACTTTTGCAAAGCGCCTTGAAGTCAGTTCCTGTTATACAACTCTACATTTGTTAAAGAATTGTCCGTTTACAGCAGAGACCTTCAGTGGGTTCATCTGAGCTTGGCTTCTGTAACCACGAAGCTGGGTGGGCGTATAATACAGAAATATCTCACGTGGCCTTGTGGTCAAGGCCCTCATACGTTACAGCTCGAGCTTTCCTTCATCCGCCTTCTCTTTTCTGAAGAAACACGGTGTTCTTTATTAGTTTGGCCCTTCCGAATTATTCTGGAGTGGATTTGCTTTACAGCACGTATACAGTACGCACATATGACCTGTAGAATACGACAACTTCATGTTATGTATTATAGGAGTGATTAAGAAGCTGCTCTTCTAAAAGAACTGAATCTTTGTTATTTTCAATATAGTACTTTTCTTCTAGTATCTTTTTATTTGCTCTCAACTATATACTAAAGAGAATTTTTACAAGAGGGTTTAGTGCAAATTCAATTGCTGACATTTCATCCAGTCTGTGCAATGAAAGATCAAACTATGTGTGTGTTGCCTACAGTGTTCCACATGCATATGCAGTACTTCAGTTATTGGGATTTTGAAATATGACACAGAAGCATCTCCAAGCCACTTACCTGTCACTGTAATGTTTGTCCCATTCCCCTTCAAGGCTTTCATAGGTGGGGGCCGTGTCCTCACAACTTCACAGATGTAGAGTCCAGAGTCATTGACGGTCACGTTTTGTATGAAAAGCGAAACCATGTCTTCTTTGTTTTCTGTTCGCAGTCTACCCTGATATTGAGGCGATGTGAAGAGAGCACTCCCTCTTCCTTCACGGTGGTGACTCTGGAGAATAACGGATGTTCTTTCCACCAGTAGACGACACAATTCAGCCCTTCCTCACATCCATGGAGGCTATGAATACAGTGAATAGGGACAGAAGCACCGATTGCTGCTCTTATTGCTGAAGGGCTCTGTATCGCCAATAGACTGTCACCTGGAAAGAATATAAATCAGTACAGTTGGGTCCTTTGCGATAGACAGTGGAACAATGGAATTTCAACTTCAGAAATGAAGACCGTCCCCACATTCCTGCCAAATTCCTATGCTTCCTTTCCTGGACTCACTGCTGGGATTTTCTCCTTGTCCACTACAGCCTTCCCTTGGCTCACTTTGCTTTGGGAATTGACATGCGTCATCCTCCTGGCCAGGCTGCCCTTCCCCAGCCAAGCTGAGCTGAGCTGAGTTGTGTCTGTAAATATTTATGCATACCCTACCAAGAAAGGACTTTGTACAAGTGGGATTGTGTCTGAAGTCCCTGAAATTGTATTAAAAGCACTTGCACATTGTGGCCTATGGTCTTAACGTTGTATAGAAAAGTCACAAAATGGTGGGGAACTGAAGAGAGCACTTGACAGCACACAAAAAAGTTTACAGGTGAAGACTGCCAATCAGAGTGTATCCTGCCTTGCCACCAGTGCTTTCTGGGATAGACTCTGGCTCTCCTATGGCCCTGAATTAGATGGAGTAGATAGAAAATGGATGGATGGAAGACATGTACTGTATTCAATGTTCTCTTTGTTGGACTTGTAGATAGGTATAAATGAAATAGGCCTTTTCCTTGTCGCCTGAAATGCAAAACTTCATTTGCTGTCACAAGAAAGAATCAGAGGTCTGGTGAAGTGGGAACGCTGAACTTTTTTAACTGAAAACATTATCCCTACCCTGATTCATTCAGATGAAAATCTTAGGAATTGCCTGTGAAGTAGAAATCAGAAAAGGAAGGTCCATTGTTGCAGGCAAAGCGTGACACTTGTCGGAGCACAGACGCTGTAGCTGGGCACACAAGTCTGGTTCCCAGACTTAAAACAGTCATTTCTAGAGAAAATACCAAAAACATGCCAAAGAAACAGTCCACAAGGTAGTTGGCTAACTGTGAGAAAGAAAAACAAGTGAAGTGAAAACAAGAAGTATGTGAGATGGAAGAGGAACAAATTAACCCACTGACCCAAGATTTCTGGGAATTCTTTCGATCAAAAAGTGTTTGCATGAAAAAGAACTTGAGGTTCACCAGCAACTAGGTGAGTCGATTGCATCTTTTAAGTCATAACTGCCCACGAAGGGGGGTTCGCAGACACAGGAAGCAAGGATGTCGGCAGAAGCCCACTGAAGAAAAAAATACATGTTTATTGGATGTTTCTTCGCTTCCTTCTGAAAGAACATTTAAACTATATTTAAACATGCTGAGAGACAGAAACATGTTTGAAGTTGGGTGGAGTATTACTAGGAATTACTAGGATGCTAAGTGCTTTCCACTGTCAGAAAGACTCTCAAAGGGCCGCGGCTCACACGTGTGTATAGATGTTATTTACAACTTCTTTTCAATTTTTTTCTAATTCTATGCAAAGTTTTGCTTCACTTTAGCTTGTCTGCTTATCCAACACATACAGTACACTGGCCATCAGACGAGAAAAATCTTTCAAAAGGGGATTTTTAATGTAATGGTTACTATAGAGGCAAATGATGATGTACTATAGAAACAACAAGTCACATTCATCCATCCATCCGTTTATCCAGTACAGGGTTGTGGGGAGCCAAAGCCTGTCCTGGCAAGCAATGGGCACAAGAAAGGAGCACCCTGTATGGTACGCAAGCCCATCGCAGGGCACACCGACACAAACACACACATATTTATACCAGGGCCAATTTTCCCAGAAGCCAAGTAACATTACAGTACAGTATATGTTTGGACAGTAGGAGGAAATTGTAGCACAGAATGGGAACCCGTATGAAGAAGCAAACTATACATGGACAGGAATTGGATCCAGGGCCCCAGCATTGCGAGGCAGTAATGTTAACCACTGTGCCACATGCCAAACCCAAAAACGGATCTCAACTAATGAAACTGGACGTTTTAGAGCATATACAGTACATAACTCACTGAGATTTATCTGACTGTACTTTAACCTTTAAAAAATAGTACAACAACGGCGAAACGACCAAAGACATTGTATAACCAGCCCATTGATACGAACAGGCACGAACGGAAAATCTTACAAGTGCCCTGACAGCATCATTCGTGTGCAAGAAATCTTTTCCATGGGCTGGTTCTGAATGCGTCCAGGACAGCCAGCGAAAAGAGAGGTTGTAAAAAATACTTACCTTGAGCCGGATTTGCCTGTGTCAAGACAATGAAAACTAAGTAGTCAAAAATGACCTTCATCTTTTACGGAAATCAAAATGTTCTGTACAACTTCAGTGCATGGTGGGTGGCGGTTTTACCGACTGCCCAAGCAAAGTCTCATCTTTTGCTCTGTTTTTAAGACTGTCTTGTAATAGTGCAGCTGAAGATGACCACATCCTCTTTATCGCGATATTCGTTTATACTTCATTTTTGAAAAAGCAATTTAAAATCAATGGGACAGTTTCTAATTTTTGTCCAAAAATGCAGGTAAACCCATTAACACACATTTGAAAACATAGCTAACTGCTTAAAAAAATGAGATTATGACTGAAAAATGTGGGGTGCTAACATAATGATGACACAGTTTTTAATTTTTAAAAATTATTTTAACCACGACCTACAGAAAATAGACTAATTTATCTGTGAATTCAGCTAGTATGATATTAATATAAATTAATGAAAAAGACTGGAAAATCTAAATTAATTTTATGTTTATACTGGGTTTAAAGTATAGATTTGTGAGGAAGACACACATTCACTCAAATCACCTGCTTACTGGTTAAAACTTTCTATCCCAGCATTCCTTGCACAAACACTTCTCCCAACATTCCTTCATTTTATCACAGAGGTTTCCAGCTGTCAACATAGCCAGACTGTAACACTACAGCCATAAAATCTAAGTAAATGTACTTTCATTTATCTCAGTCACATTAATTCCGGTTCAGCTGTAGCCCGGGAAGTTTTTTATTTGCCTTAGTAATTTACAATCCTCTGAAGAAATGCCAAAGCATTACTCAGTGGCCATGCATCAGCAAACGAGGAGTGAAGATTGTCTTCCTGTCTGGGCGTGTTTATTGGCACTCTGTACTTCTGAACCTCATTAAAGCACACATAAAATATTGGGTTTTGGTTTGGGATTTTTCCATGAAGTTTTTACTGACATTGAACTTCTTTCACCCATGAAAGTGTTCAGTGCGAACACTCAAGTTTCAATTCATGTATTATCTTTGATGCATTATAGAATTTTAAAAAATGTATACTGTACATTGTTTGCAATTCAACAAAATGGGACATCATTGAAAGGGGGCGAGTACTTTTGCAAAGCTCTGCACATTCCTCTAGAGAACAATAGTTAGTCCCCATAAACACCAAAACCCCTTTAATAAGTGTCTTTAATAAGTGTCTTGATCAGCATTAAGGTCATTGCCAGGTCTATGGTGTTTACAATGTATATTTTTGCTACCTGTATGTAATACTTTCTTAACATTTAAAGTTTTTCTCAATCATTTACACACATTTTCTGAAATTATACTGCATGTACCCAAAACCATAAACACAAAAGGCAAAACCCGCACCCAACTAGGCAAACTGTAGAAGTCTCAAACAAAATGAAACGTTCTATTCAAAAATGGTATTTTCCATCTAACTGAAAATTTGTGTTCAAAAGAAATACACAAAACATCAAATAAATAGACCCTACAGCGTACCTACAGTACTAAACAGCAATAAAATCTATGAAAATCACTATGATAAAATCCAGCATTTGCAACAGTGTGCCACTGTATTGTGTAAATTGAGTTGTGAAGAAAATACACAGAAACAGATTGTAGCTGTTCATTTTTAAAAAAAAATTAAACTGACATTCATAAAACAAAAACCACAAGTAGCACAAGCAGCCCAAGTGTTGTACTGTACAGCCTCAGCATCCTGCCTCTGACCTCGATCAGGCCAGAGGTTTTTATCAGCATCACAGGTCATGTTTTCCCTTGCCAGGCAATTGGGTGGGGGGCACCCCAGTATGTCTCACCCAGCCCTGGCAGGACTGTCTTCACAAGCCTCCTCCATGGCCTGTATAAGATTAACTTGCATGTAGGGATTGCTGTCACATACCTTCCAGTACCATGCTGAAATAAATACCTCTGTGGGCTTCCGGAATGGGGAATATAGGGGAAGGAGTAGATTTGAAAACTGTGAATTACCAGCACTGTGGAAACAGACGATGTTTTAGATTATATGTACACGATCTGCTCTGGTCTACAGTACCTGGCTGGCGGCTGTTAGAGTAGAGTGTTCTGGAGATTGTCAAGAAAAGTGATTAGATGGGCAGTGTTGTACTGTAGTTGCCTAGGGTGAAGGACCCCTGGTTGACTGACTGCTGCACATAGTGGGACATTTCCCCCACGCTGGCCAGGAACTGGACATTGGTCCGCTGGCCAGTGATGTTTCTTCCTCATCTCTTCGGTTGTGTCAGGTTAAACCCAGCCTCATCAATGTGGTTTCACGTGCATCAAGCTCACATATTCTCTAAAAAATACAATTGAGTTATCAGAAATTGATTGCATTCCAGTATTTGAAGTAGAGTAAAACATACCAGTTACAGGAGGCCATGGAGCCTACATCACAGAGTGCAAGAATTGTACAGCAATGCTATAGAATACAATAAAGTTTGTATTAACATACTTGTACATATTGGTATCGCAGTTCTCCCACTCTTTCAGTGTTTCTTTCAAATGAGATGTAATATAGTTATTTCATCCACATTCTGTTCCTTTCGAGTATCAGGTCAAGGGTTTCAAACAAACTGTCCTGATTGATTTCTTGAAATATTGTACATTACTGTCCTGAATGACTTGACTGTGTACCTCAGAAAGCTGGATAGAATTGTTTGCTAGAACCTTGTTGAAAATGTCTGTTTCTTGCTCTGTATTAAATAGTCGTGCTCTACCATTACTCGCTGGTCATCTCTCAATTCTGCCAAAATGTTGGTGGTGGGGGGAGGAGGGTTACAGTAGGCTATAGTGATTTTTCAGTACTACCGTATTCAAGGTATACAGTATACAAGGTATACCTTGAATACAGTAATCCCTGGGTATGGGTATTGATACTGTATCAGCAAAGAAGAGAACAGGAGGTTGGAGAGCACTACATTGCTTGTATAATTACAGTCATGTAGATTTGAGAATGACAGTACAGTTTTCAAATGAAAGCATGTAATTTCATTGATGACAATTGTGCCTAATGAGAAGACGTGTGCATAGTGTTTCACAAAAAGATTATTTAAAATAGAATTTGTGTGTAAAAAGAGTGAATTGTGGTTGGTTATAATTTAGATGGAAAAGTCTTTCTTTTGTGACATTCAGTTCAGTTGTGTAAATTGTGTCTAGACAACCAGTTTCAGTGTGTAAGTGATTGTGAAAAACTGCATTAGCTCCAAGGTATTTTGAAACTTCCTTTGCCTATTCTTCAGTTACAGCTCTTTCTATTTTAATAAATCATTAATATGAATTAAGACGAATATGGTCCTAGCACAAATCCCTGTGGTTTTCCACTAGTTGAAGTTTGCTTATATTTCTCAGTAAATGGGGATCTCAAAAAATTAGGAAAACCATATATTTTTGCTTCTTAAGATGAACTCTGTATCAATTTCTGTGCCAGTTGTTGCTTTCTGTGAAAGTTTGCTCTTTATAGAATCCTCAGACTGGAATAAATGTCTGTTACAGAACATCATTGCATTACCCGTACAAAGATTTGTTGCACAATTATTGAGTAGATTCTGTCCATTCTGAAAGCATTATTATTAGCTCTAAGCTAATGTAGTTTTAGTATTACTTGAAATGATACTGTGTGTAGTCTATGGCAAAAAAAATATAATGTTAAAGAATTCTGATTTTTTTGTTTTCAGTAGTCATCCATGATTTAACAATACTTCAGTCATTTCCAAGCACTTTTATTAAAATCCATTCATTTTCTAACCATTTTATTCAATTATACTCTGGATACACTCTGGATGGGACACCATTCCATTGCAGGGCAATTACATTAACATTTCATGCTGACATTTCAACCTTCTGCTTTGAAGAGATCAGAGGAAGACGTAACATCTTTAACAGAGCGAAAAATAATTAATGTATTAACAATTTGGTGACCTAATTATAATTTTAGCCTGTTATTGTGAGTCTATTTCACCTTTACATTCATTTACTTACATTTGGACCACTTTATACAACCAGTCATTTCACTGAACTTATCAATTGCACTATGTTCAAGAGTGCAATAGCAGTGTCACATGAGATTTGAACCCAGTGTGGTATTTTAATGTAATAACAGTTTCTGTTCTGGCTCTGCTAGGGTTTGGGGCTTCCTTTGAAGAGCATGATCCTGACCGTCAATGATGTCCCACAGACATTGGTGATGTTCAATGTCAAGATAGTAAAAGATATTGAAAAGGCCATTAGCCACAGATGATAGAAGAACTATTATGTAATCCCTCAACAACCAGAGAGTGTCTCTGTAGTTCACTGAGTAGCTTTGAACTGATTCTGAAGATGAATCACTCTGCTTTCATGGTCCAGGGGAGGTGTTGTAAGTCTTGACCAGCCATATCATGGCCACTCATGTGTGGTCCTGGCTCCTTCCCATCTCCTCATAGAGATACAGGCAGGACCTGATTCCTCTGGGCTTCCAAGAGCAATGGGCATCACCATGGGACAATAAGTCATTAGATTTCGATAGTCTTACAATCAAATAACCTTTAGCATATTTGTCACCTCAGCTGACCAAAAAGTGCAAAACTGTATGTGCTGAACATTAAGCATAGTGCAATGAATTCTGACTTGTAATGCACCTAAAATTTAACAGGGCTTCTTATATATTGCATGTATATTGCATGCAGATAGGGTGTGTCTAAATATTTGGTTACTTGTGCATGTATTGTGCATATAATTGGTGTATTTCTGTTTTTCCTTTAACATAACATTGTGATTTTGATATTTTACACTGCGCACTGCTTATTTTATATCCTTTATACAGCAAGGTCAAATGGTTCTGTCTTCAACCTGTTCTGTGTCACAGCAAAATCTTTGCCTTGAGTTCTGAAAAGAATAATGACTGTAACCATTTGTGGTCTTAATACAACAAGCTTACTAAACTGAGAAATAGTTAAAGAAAAAAAAGAAACTTGGCTCTGTGAGAGCAGGAACATCAGATATGTGAGACAACACACTACCCAGAGCAGGCACACTCTATAGCACCATCGTGTGTTTTATTTATCCTGAAGGGGGGAGTGAAAATGGGGCAGGCAGTCTTTGTGCACATGGGAGAGATGTCCAATAGCCTAGCTGGGTTCCTTCCACTCCACGTTTTCTCTTCCCAGTGGGTGCTGTGGGTTTGTTACACAACCAGTCCGCTCCAGGGCCTGTGTACGGGATAGTCTCAATGGCCACACACTTCTCGCATCCACACAACACACGCACATGGACAAGTGGGTGGGAGAAGGCTGACATCCCCAACCAAATCAATATCACAAATGGTTTGTAGGCGTTACACCTTTAAATGGTTCAGCGGTAATTTTACACAGAGACGGGCCTATAAGGGCAGTGAGTAAAATGCCTGATTCCCTTTTTGAAGTTCAAGTCTTAACATCAGCCAGAAAAACCAGAGGTCTGGCTACAGGTAAAAGCAAGTAGAGCAAACCCTCAAGAGCCCCAGATCGCAGGGGGAACCACAGTCACGGGGGCCCGATTGCGTTCAATAAGGCTGTCTCCAGGCTCCACTGGTTTCGTACTCATCTAAAGTCAGGAAAGCCTTTACTTAACTGGTTCCATTCTGGTTCCAACAGAGCACCATCCACGGTCTCCTCTCTTGTAATTGTTGTATTGTTGTAATGGTGTTTTATCTCGTGTATTATTTTTATTTATTGTTGTATTCTTCTTATTCATTGTTATTGTCATCCTGTAAAGCGCTTTGAGAAGCCACCTTTAAAGGCGCTATATAAAATAAAGTTTATTATTATTATTATTATTATTATTATATTATCAAGTGAGTCAGCAGCACTGGCCATCCTCAGTCTGAGCAGGAGGAGGGAAGGGACCTAGGACCATTTTCAACCTCGTGGAGGCCAGCGCTATTTTGGAATTAGTCCAGTTTCCTGCATTGTTCACTACTAAATTGGACTACATGCCAGTGGGCTTTGATTAAATCGTCCCCCACTGAGCAAGTTTAAGATGGCACCTGTGCATGTTGATTTCTTTTGCTGATATGTTTATGGTGCTATTCTGAGTGTGTACCATGGGGACCTCGAGCACCTCTGCACCTTATTCTGTGACAGTTAGCTGTGAGTCGCTCATACATGAGTTTAAGTACAATTCTGCATTCCTTTGATCACATTTTACATCTTGTGTAAAGTACTAGAGAAGGCGTACACTAAATGTGCCGTTCTAACAGTCAGTAGAGCTACTCAGTGTTTGTGGAAGGTGCGTTTCTCACATGCTTCAGCTACATCAGCATGCATGTGAATGATTATATAACTTCAGAGGTGTAAAGACTTACAGTACATTTCTATATGAATGTGGGTGATCTGTGCATTTCTTCTGGTACACATCTTAAAAAGGAGTTTGCAGATGTTCATTTTCACATGTGGATAGTGATTTCAAAAGAGCTGCTTTTACTTACAGGTGGTGGCAAACCACATTGCATGAAAATAATAGCTTCTTCAGTTCGGAGCATGCAAGAGTGGTAAATACTGTGGCTGAGTAATAACTTGTAGAGCTCCTCTGTTCTTAGAAACGCAGATAGCATCTCTGCCCTTACATATAGTAAAACATAGCTGCTTCTCACAAACTAGCTGAAGATGCTGACCACTGCAATCACACAGCCTCTGGCAAGGAATATTCTGCTTGTACTCTGACAACAGGGTGATTTTCCATTTCAAGCAGACTCAAACAGCAAGCACTGAGAAGTGGAAACAACCGTATTTGTTGTATTTTTAATGCCTCCTACTGTATGTTATCACTACAAAATTGTGTTGTGAGGGAAAAGCAGTGAGATACTGACTTTCCTCTGCTCATGAAGTGCCAGCTACGATGGACACTACAAATGCTGCTATTGTCTCTAATCTTTTGGATGACTCTGATTATTTTTTTCAAATGATTCAGGAAGTGTTGGCACCCCACACAAAAACAGGAAGCTTCTTTCACCATCTAAAAATCTCTGACCTGATACAAGTATTCAAAATTCTCAAAGGCATTGAAAAAGTCAGTCTATTTCTTCAGAATGAACAGTTAAACAAAGACCAGAAGAAACAAGTGGAAATTGCATGGAACTGCCCAGAAACTGAACACAGGAGTGCTGTTTAAGACTGTATTCTGGTTTCTTTCAAGAAATGGCTGGATAAGATCCTTCAATCAATTATCTACAAACTACACAAACAGACAAAATGGACTCCTCTTGTTTGTAACTATTCCTGTGACCGTACAAAATGTTGTCTATAAGGGTTTGGAGAGCTGGTTATAATTATAGAAGGAACTATAATTTCACCTCCAGTACATTAAGATTCTTCAGGCTGGGCTGCTGTCATCTTCCACAAAACAGTGTGTTTATTCTCACCCAGGTCACACCACCACATCACAGGCACAACCATGGTTCTGTACTGAAATGACCAGCTATCTCACCTCAGCCTGTTTCAGCTTGTGCAACTATCTATGACTTATCCCCGCCGGAGTATCCCAGCCTGAGCCTGTACCAGGTCTCTGTAATATTGATTATTTGGCAGCTGTGAATTACAACCCTGCAGACCAGGACTTACTCACATACATTCGTGAGTTGCTCCCTTGTATCAGATAAAGGAGTGTCAACTAGAAGCAGTAATCCCACACACTGTTTTAGTGTTGTACTGGATGTCTGGAACAAACAGATGTTCATTCAGACCTGGGTTGCTACTAACTTATGAACAAACTTGAACAAACTTTTTCCGCACACAGTGCTGTAACCGCTTTGATAAATCTGGTTGCACCTTTCTGTGCTGTTTCTACAACTGTGTGATGCCCAGAACGTATTTAAAAATATGCCTAAAACATGAATTCTCCCCATCACAATATATTGGTTCAACACAAAAAAAGCTGCTTTAGGTAATAGTTATTGCTATGAACAAACACCTCAGCTATTACAGAAACTGCCAGCAGGAGGGGGAACTGAAATTCTTTCCACTCTTGGAATATACTGTATGTGAGGGGTGATAAGCTAAGAAACGTTGGGTTTCAGTTGGAATCCAGATGCAATGATTAATAATTGTCTAAATCTGACTGGTATTTGTGGTTCTTCTAGTCTTCCGAATGATTTGTAAGCTTTGCTTCTTTGGGTCTCTGTGATTCCCTTCTAATGTAAAACAGGCAAGCTAGGCTGACTGGATTTGGCCAACTGCGGTTGTCACCCATCAATCAATGTCAGAGCTCAGATGCAACAATTTAACAACCTTTTCAGTCAAGACTGCAAACCAGAATAACATCTGCATGCATTGAAAGACTTTCAGTTTACAATTGCTAGAAATACAGCACAATTCTTTGTGCATTTAGCTAGTCATGTCCCATGTGGGCAAATAGCGCAGTCCGTAGTTAATGAGTTTGAATGCCAGTTTGCCCAGTTAATGTTCACAGGGAAATCAGGCCCATTGTTCTAACTCACATTCCCCTGTTTATTTACAAGAATGATATGATCATTGTTTAACAAAGTACCACGTGTTAAATAGTGGTGGAATATGAACTCTCAGGGGCAGTCTACCTTTCCTGATATTGAATGATGTTATTTTTTGTTGCAGCTGCCAAAACCAGTTGCAACATCAGTAGTGAGATCAGAATTCTGGCCTTGAACAGCTGTTATGTTTAATACTGAAAGGTTTCATAGTTGTATCTCAATATCAAGGCCGCCTACCTTAAAACGGCAAGGTTTTTGAACACAGAATCACTCATCTCTCTCACACAGGGCCTAACCAGCTGTCTATTTCAACTAGCCTCTTCACAAACCTCTTTTAAGTTGATGTTTTTTCCCTCCGCTACTACAACGGAACAATCACTTCTTGTAACAATTGGCAAAGATCATGATCAGTTACTACCTGGTCTTGTTGAATACTTTTCTTCTCAGGTACAAGAATAAAAATGATTCAGTCTCATGAAAACCTGATATATTTCTTTCTGTAACATTGCCTTAGCTTATTGACTCTGAAATAGAGATCAAACACACATTCTGCCGTTTTGAGTTATAAAAAGTGCATACTGTACTTTCAACTTGTAGGACATCAGGTACATCGGTACAACCAGTTAATGTGGTACACTGGTAACACCTCACCTGAGTTCCAAGTCTTTACAAATGGATACTTTAAGGGTGCCTTAAGATATCCTGAACATGCTTTTTCTTTCAGATCTTCTATGTCTGATCTTTTCTCTCCACCTCTTTGCAAGCCAGACTGCATTCTCATTGTTCAGGATTGATCATGTATAACAAACAAAAGCGTGCTTTAATAACTGTTCATTTCCAATATCTTCAATTAAATAATATTCGCTATTCAGTGAGGTGTTTCTGATTTCTATTGATCATTTCTGGGATATATATATATTTCTTCCCAGGGGATCCCGGGTAAAACCAGCTTGTCACTGTAAATACGTTTTTATTTTATAAGCAGGTTCTCAAGTTACATCCTTTACTTAAGACAATAAAACACTTCTGGCAATAGCTAGTTTGTGTTTCTTGTGTAGAATAAATATTGCAATACATTCAGCATGAATAAGTTAAACACCTGCCCTATTATGAGGGAGCCACAGAGCTTCAGGAGACAACCAAAGTGTAATTTGAATGAGCCACACTTAAAACACATTTTGATGACTATGTTGCAGAACCACAGGAGACAATGCCTGAAGTTGTAAAAATGTGCCATTTCAGAAACATTCCAAGTGAATATGGGGATTGAATTGAATTGACTCTGAAACATAACGAACAATATTTAGATTCCTCCGAAATAAGTATTTATCTGTCCTATATAACAAATGACCCTTGAAGCAGAGTTATAGTTATAAAAAATCTAGAAAAAGGAGAAATAAAAAGAAGGCCAATCCAATCTCCCTCAGTCTTTTAACTGAAATCTGATCAACGCTGCCTGAGATTGTTATCAGGATAACAATGTGTATGAGCTACACTGATGAAACTACTGTACATACCTATATTATTACTAAGGGAAGAAAGGGATATTCTTCCATTGATATTAATTGCATTGTCATTTCAATGCTCTTGGGATTCTGGGCCAAATTGATCAAATCTGAAACCTCCACATGATATTTTTTCTTATGAACAAAACAACACATTTGATGTTTAAAGGCAACACAGCGACCTTTAACAAGTGTTCCTTTTCTCTGTTTTGTTCTTAAGAATATTATATATCTGGCATTATGAAAAAAACTATATTAATTAATCAATTGGTTAATGACTTAAACACAAAGTTACTTTATAGAAAACAGTATCGTGTTGTATGTTCAGGATAAAGCGTTTAACAAGCGTTAAGAAAAACATTGCATTTGTGTCTAAAATTGCCTATGTGGTGTGTGGAATGTTGGTTATCTTGAACAGGTGTCTTCATTCCTGGCATTCACACACCAGCAAACTTGTCTCACACAGGTGACAAAGTGTACAATATGTTGCCTGGATCTCTTAATTACTATGGGCCCTTCCTGCCCACAGCAATTAAACTTATCTGGAATGGCTGTTGGGGATAATTAAGTAACTATTCAGTTTGTATCTATCTGAGTAAAGTAGGTGTGTGCTTGACTTGAGGTTAAAATTTGGCATTGCAGTAGAGCGTACTTAATAACTGACCAGCACTGCAAGAACTTCCAAGTTTCTGCAAACTCCAGGAACTGTGCACATTTTTTTTAAATGATTCAATGAGTTTTGAAAATTGTACACTTAAACTTGTGAGAAATAACCATAGTGATTATAGGATAATCCAGCTACTGTTCTCTGTGGAATATGAATTTGATGAAAACCCTGAGGACAGTGGAGAATCTTAATCTATTCACACAAGTTATCTGTATACTGCATGCAGAGAGAGAAGATCATGGAGAACATAAGCAGTATCCAAATCTAGCGTAGCAGAAACTACTTGCTGATTTTTAGCTTTACTAGTTCCAAGAAAACAATATTTAAAAAAAATCTGTCTGAAAGCCCAAACACTACTTCTTTAAACTCTTGAACTGAGCCCTCCTTAAAACCATTAGAAAGGCTTCTGTCTGACCCTGAATGTATTTTTAGCAGACACCTATTGTACGTCCGTCATTCAGATGAGATGTTAAACTGCACTCCTGACTCTCAGTGGTCATTAAAGATCCCCGGGCATTTCTCGATAAGAGTAGGGAGTTATCCCAGTGTCCGGGTCAAATTTCCCCCCTTGGCCTTTACCGTGGTCTCAAAATTGTCCCCATGTATGATTGGCTTGCACTTGCCCTGCGATGAACTGCCGCCCTGTCCAGGGTGTACCCTGCCTTGCGCTCGTTGCTTGCTGGGTAGGCTCCGGCTTCCTGTGACACCATATGGTATAAAGCGGTTTGGCAACTGACATGACATGATATGACCTGTTGTATGTGACATTTTAGAAATAAGTGAAAGGCAGGGATAACATTATTAGCATTAGTCACTATGCTATGTGTGGACGTTTTTTCTATAGTTCTAATAGTTTTACAGTGATCCAGTGGTCACTCATGAACACATGTTCATGGTAACTGTTAAAAACTGGGCACACTGCCATAAGTGACCGCATACTATCTGGAGCAATTAGAACTTGCTCTGCAATTATCCAATGATAATTGACCATTGGATCAATTTTCTCAGCCTCCCTCATCCAGTTAATGGGTGCAGTATGTTATGCCCCTGGTACGGTGCTCTGTCATTGAGTTGCTTTCAAGGTTACAGATTTCAGTTCTGACCTGCTTCTCCTGCATCTGTCTGAAGATCAGTCCCGAGCCTGACTCCCCTGAGTACCTCAGTCCTCTCCTCAGCACCGTACCAGTGGCTCCTGCTCACAGGAGGGACGTTTCTCAGTCGGATCCTGTCCTGTCGACTGAGCTCGTGGTCTTTGAACTCTACCTCTTCGCAATCACTGCCGGCCTGAGTAGATCACTGAGCTCCTGCAGTTGGACTACTCATACTGTATGTGACTGTAAAATGTTGCTGACTACAGCAATAATATAGTGACTAAGGAATTAAGTTGTACTCATGCTGCTGTAATTAAGCACCCTGTGAGGTTACACCTTGGTTGTGCCTTCTTTGGTGTTCGCTAGAAATGGCCTTTTCATCATAAAATAAAACTCACCTCAAACCTTGGCTAAACTGCACTGCGACGTCTTGTATTTCTACACTACAGATCAGAGGAGGCCCCATTAACTCATCTAGCTGATTCAAGGATCGGTTTAACAACATCAGTGAGCAGCTTGTTTCAGACTCCCACAACCCTCTGCAAAAAGAATTCCCTTGTGTTCTCAGTTTTTACATCGCTTCCCTGTAGCTTCCACTTGAGTTCTCTGACTGGGTTGACTTTGTCAGCGCCTTTGAAACAAACTTGTCGTGGAGTGCGAAATAATTTAGCCTTTGCCTGAGGCATCATCATCGATCTAAACATTTCCCTACTGGGTGTTGATTAAGGAAAGTAGTTTATTATCGAAAACAAGATAAAAACGAGTTTGTGGGTGTTAAATATTAAACACCTAACTAACAGATGTTAACCAAGCTGAAATGAAAACCTGGACTGGAGAAATCTAATTAATTCTTAGGGAGCCTACAGTCAAACTTTCGCAAATAAATAAAACTACAGGCACATATTGGTATACATCATACATAAAATGACAAGCTCTGTTGAACAGAGATTACTTTCTTTCATCTTCGGTTTGTTTATTGCTGAATATATTAAGCAATAATTTATAAAGAATACCTACAATTACATAGAGGGGTTCGTTCAAGAATAGTGTACAATAATCCTTTATGATGAATACAGTACAAGTAACTATAAAGTATAGGTATAGTATGAATATATATCACAGATGAAGTTATATAAGCATATATCATTGGCTGAACTGCATTGTATGAATAAATGAAAACAAGATTCTATTATGTACAAGGCTTAAATGATTAAACAAGCATTTCTTTCAGAATGTTTCATGTGTTTCTATCTGCAGCTTTTCAGAAAGAATGCTCTTTCTGAGCATTTAGCTCAACATTTTATTGTACATTAATATTCAGAATTTGTCTGTCCAAATGTGTGTGTGTGTTAACTTGAGAAGATTCAAATTTGATATACTGTACTTGAATATCTCTAAGATGCATATCTCATATACTGTAAGTTTGAAGTCTTCTCTCATTTGTTTTCTGAATGTTTGTGTGATTTCATTCTGCAAAACACCAAATTCCAAATTGGGAAAAATGGTAAATGTAAGGAATTTTTAGTGACTTATTTCCAGAAATGGAAATTCGGAATATTTTAATATGTTTATTTTTTTAAAAGAAGATTTTAATTATTCTCATATTTTATCAGCAGGAAGGAAAGTATTGATATGTTTCATACTGTAGATAATGTCCCATCTTTAGGTTCCCCATTCTTCTGCTCCCTAGAGAAGACAGAGTTTATGGATACCAGGTTCAAATATTAGCTTGGACAATTAGGAGATTATGTATTTTAGACAATTTTAAGCTTAGTCTCATTCTTTATAAAACAATTCTTTAAGAGCTAGATCAAAATACAAAGCATACAAATGTACAGTATTGGTATTTTCAGTCATTTTAATGCACCTTTCAGTGCTCATTTCAAACTTTTAGCAAAGCATACTCCTTTTTGATTTAAAAATGAAATACATGCTGAAATGGCAATTTCAAAACCATAAAAACTGTCAGGTTATCATTTTTGCAGTTGCTTTTTTAGGTTTTAGCATTGGAGTAATCCTCAAATTCCCTTTTGGAAAACACTTTTCCTGCAGTTTTTTCTTTACGTTTTAACATAATTGTTCATGTTCTAGCTAGTATATAAAATCTTATTATAACACTCCTTTTGCCAGATTTGGTCTCATTGTTTTATGCTGAAAGATATTACATTCACTCAGAGGTTCACCTGGGATTTCTCAAATTTAAATTTATGATTATTCTGCTCTGTGAATGTAGGATTGTTCTGTCCTGTGCTTCTCTTCTGAACATTCAGATTTTTTCCTGGCAAAATCAGACATGGAAAAATATACAATACTTTAATTTTTTTCCTGTGTGAATTACTAGGATAAAAAAAATTAAGATTCCTTTGTTTTCTGAATGTAATTTGGAATTAACACTTCAGAAATATTGTGCTGTTACAGTTACTTGAGAGCTAAACTAAAGTTTAATTTGCTGCGTGAAGTTATGAACCACCTTGAGCAACACTGGAGAAATAAATATTCCCTGCTTCAATTTAGGTTTGGCTTTTGGAAATAAGCATTTTGTTTTTCATACTGAACCCACATACAGTAACACCTGTTCTACCATTAACTCTATTACCCACAGTTTAAACAACTCTCACTGGGGAAGAAAGGTTTGCAAATTTGTGGCAGCTATCGAACATTTTGTAATTGTGGTTAGAATTTCCAGATTACTTTATTAATATGGAATATGTATTAAGTGTGATTTTCTATGTCTGTACAGGTAATCATAATTGAAACTTCTTGCTCAACTCTAAGATGTTTGGCTTAGACATGATTACGACTGCAGCTGCAATAAAATTATTAGCATATTTATAGGAAGAAGGTGAAATTTATGTTATCAAGGCTCCCAAGATATTTAGTAAGTAAGGCAGGGGCTACAGAATGTGTGTTTCCAGAGAGACAAGAATGCTGGCACTCAGGGGAACCCAGGAAGGCTCTAATGCTCATTAGCAGCTCCCTTAATGGGAACACCATCAGCAAGAAGCACAAAGACCATCTTTTAGGATAGTGCAGAAGTTGAAGTGTTTACAACTTCACTGACTATGCAGGTCCTTAACGTACACAAAAGTCCATCCATTTTTCAGAAGCCCAGTCAGTTTCTCTGCAGCTCTTATTAACTCAGCAGTTTTTTGTGCATAATTTAAGGACTGTTTCAGACCCTGATATTGAGTTGCAATGAATTACAGCTTACAGCTTAGGTGTGAAAACCTTATATCCCTCAGCAAATAGCAAGTGCTAATATAAAGGCACCGCAGGCCAAACAAAGTGTCATACAGTACCCTGACACTCACACACATTTCAGTTCTTTGTGAAGACTTCCCATTAATGATCAATCTACAGTATTTGTTCTTTTTTTCTATATCTAGCTGAAATGCAAATACATCCACAAGAAATATTTTTGTTGCTTCGGCAGTTAATATGCGGGGCATTTTCCTCAAATGGTATCCTCACACGATTGTAATGCATACCCAGAGGCACAAAGTTACAAAACACACTCAGACTGAAAGGTCCCTGTAGAGAAGTCTGTAGAGAGGTACGCAAACTGCAGTACAGTATGTTTAATTCAATTGTGATGATGCTCAACAAAACTGCAGCGCACAGTGCTAAATCGTGCATTTACCTATTTACTTAAACAAGAGTAATGGATGGTTAATATATATGGAAAATGCTGCAGAAGTAAAAACAAACTTCTTCAGCTTACAGTAGCAAAACTGTAATAGTTCAAATCCAAATTGCTACAACCAGTGTTTTTTTTTCAGATTGTACAGACCAGACCTAATCTCAATAAGAAGTTAGAAACCTCTAAAGAAACAAAAAAATTGCTATGAAATATATTTAAACATTTCATTGCTACAGTACATATACAAGCATTTTAATGTGACAGTGGTCTTGCATATGTAATATGTCAGATTTAGGTTTTATAGGGAAACAGCATGAAGGTAGATCTAGAAGAATCTAACTGATACATACAGTAGTTATTCATGTAACAAAGAGAAGATTTTAGCTCTTACAAAGCCTTACATGACTTGAGCAAGAATTAGAATTCAACTTGTGCTGCCCTTCCTCCAAAATAAAATCAGGAAGCTAGACCAGTAACTGCAATGCTTCCTGAAGGTAACAGCACACCCAGCACAGTTTGAATTTGTTATTATTTTCTGACAGCAATGTAAAGGACAAAGGAATAATAACAGGCTTAATCCAGTCAGAGCTCTATCTAAGACAGCAGTAATAACTACAGAGTAGCAATCTGTGTCTCTTTTTTACTGCTCCTTGTGTGCATTAGAGATAACAAAACAGCATAGAAAGCATAAAGCATAGAACTATAGAAAACATAATTTGATGTTTAATTTACTCAGCATGACAATACATACAGGGACACGGATGCAACAGTATACTTATAAAAATTTAAATGTTTGAATATATACTATATACTGTATAAAGTAGACTCCACCTTTATTAATACTTTTTGTTTTGACACATATTTTGTTTTAATTTCTTGAGTGGGTAAGTTTGTAAATTTTCCGAATTCCCATCACACCTGTGTTAAATAGGAGGTGGTGTAGTGTTGTCGTTAAGCCTTTGAAATTATCACTGGAGGTTGTGGGTTCTAGTCCCCACTGCAGACTCTGCTGTTGTACCTTGACTGAGGTACTTTAGACCAGTTTTTCCAGTCTTCCCAGCTTTATAAGTGGGAACATGCATTGCTGGGGGTAACCCCTGTGATAGACCACTGTCCTGTCTATAGGAGGAAGTCACATGCTCTCTAGTCTTCTAATTTCCATGGAAACCATGATGAGCTCTGGTATAGACTTTACCTGCTTTCATTACTTCAAACACCAACTCTCCCAAAACTAAACACGAGCTCTCGAGTGTATCAGAATAGGCTCCCACACAGCGATTGAGTTCACGTTTTCTAAGACACGAAAATCGGGAAACATCAATCATATGCTCAGATCACATCAACAAAACCTGTTTCCTCTACCTTTAAGAGCTAACACGCGTTCTGGGCATAGGAAGAAGTGACCAAACGAAAAATGTTCCAAATGTTCCAGTTTTTGTCTTTTCTCTCACAGTGCAAGTTAAAAGAGCAGATGTAAGCATGGTGGGAACTAATTTAACATTTCTGCCATAAATGCTGTTGAAAGAATGAGCTGATTTAAGTGCAGTTATGTGAAAACAAGAACATAAGAAAGGTTGCAAACGAGAGAAAGCTTTTCTGCCCATCTAGTCCGTTTGGAAGTTGTTAACTAATTGATCCAAGGGTAATGTTAGTTTGTTCCAGATCCCATTCTTAAAACAATTTACATACTCAAGCGCCGTGTAAATGCAATCCGTCAGGAATTCAAGGGTTTTAGACATGGGGTTGTGTTTCTTGTTAGTTTCTTCGTGTTGGAAATAGTGTTTCATCATTTATTTTACACTCGTACAATTTTTGATTGTATCCAGCCCATTCATTTTCATTTTCTTACCAGCTAACCTGAACATCAGCTGTTGAGAAGAGAAATTGGTGTCACCTCAATCTGCTTTTCAGTGTTTGCCTGTTGTAATTTATCAGCAAAATTGTCAGCCTGTAATGAAGTTGATGAAAAAGACAGTTCTCTTTGTATGGATAGGATGATGAGACGGATCTGACTGTCAAAGTCATCTTTGCTTTCCTATATCAAGTTGATAGTATGATTGAGCTGCTTTGAGAATGATACACCTTATTTTGTAATGTGTTAGATTAATATCTACTTTAGAAACTATAACTATAATGCTTATGCAAAAGAATGGGCTAAAGCAGGTACAGAGAGTCTGATCCAATACATTAGAGTCAATAAATAGCTAATCTTCATGCTTAGAGCACATATACTGCATAGAGAATGATACCTAATTACTGAGGGGAATCACACCTAATCATAGTTTTATTTGTTCTGTTATGAAGGTAAGCAGATGGAGCAGCAGGAAATGAGAAGGAGAAATATTTCCAAGGAGACAGTTACCACAGGCATGTTGATCTGATGAACCCAGAGGAAATCACTCAGCCACTTACCTTATAGCTGCACCACTGAGGCGAACTGCACCAGTAATGAGCTTGAAGAGAATCCTCTCTGTGCGCTGTAATTGAAGAACCTCTTTGTTTTTGTATGAATAGCAACATATTAATGAAACTGAATGATTGGAAAATCACTTTTGGCAGTTTGTGTTTAAACTCTGTTGGTTTAAATGCAAATGTTATGGTGCTATATAAGCAATTTGCAAGATGTTTTCAGATTGTTTCCATTCCTTTGGGATGGTTATTAGCTCTTAGGAAAGTAGCTCAAAGCTAGCCAATTGTGACACAGTGAACAAATATGGTTTCAATATTGCTCAGAGGTTAAGAGAATTTATGCTTTTTTATCTAAATACTAGAACTATTATTCAAATTTCTCATTTTGTTTTCATTACTAATAATATTGCTGGTGGCAGATGGACTAGTGAGAGTCATTACTGACAGCAAGTGTACACCATCCTTAACACTAAAATGAATGATGACTATATGATCTTCCTTGTTTGCTTGAAACTTGAAATATTATCTCTAATAAGCATTCTGGGAGGGGTGGCCCGTGACTGGGCAGAGTGAAGTGTCCCCCACTCTCAGTGTTAAGCAGGAACGTCTTGGCAGAAATGAATCAGATAACAGATAAAAACAAATCAAACCGATCAGATCAGATTAGATAGATTAATGTTAATAAGACAAAAGCAATTTGTATTTGATTTTTTTAATTCAGGCAAGGGCTTGTCGTGTTATGGTGATATCACTCCCCTTAATGTGATCCACATTCACATGTACGCTGTGTAAGCCCATGTGGACATCTAGAAGCTGCCCTAAAGCAAGAGGAATTAACCCTTTCACACAGATTTTTGTGCACTGCAATACCACATTGGCTGACAGAGAGAAAACACACTCTCTCTCTGCTCCCATTCCCATCTATAACATAATGCAAGATCACCTCACAGAGTACTTTCACAATACAGTCGGGGAGAAATCAGATGTTTCAAACGTTTCAACAGCCTGGAAACCTCTCAAAGGGAGACAAAACGAAGATTGTGTTTATGTAAGCAGCTGTTATCTAATGAGACAGATGCAGTGCATCACAGTTTCTGGCAAATATTCCTGATTAACTATAAGACAAACATACAAAAGGAAAAGCATTTCAAATACCTTGCCAAATAACTCGCCATATCAGAGACGCCAGCTTACAAGTATAAAATGTGCTTCTGACTGATCACAAGGGCAGCCTACTTAAAGAGAGAGAAGAAGAAACACAGGCTGCGAACAGCATAGCACAGACACCAGGGTGTGTCACAGGGAGAGCCCCATGACACTGGAGCAGGAGTAGCTTCTACCGAGCTGCTGTGACAGAACCACTGTCAAGGGATAAAAACAAGACCTTGCCAGTAGGCAATGTCAAATCTCACACGCCATGAATAAAAATAATTGGTGCAGGAAATCAAATCAAAACACATTTGATAGACACAGACACATCCCAGTAAGGTGATTGTGGAAGAGTACTTATTGATATTTGCACTTTTCCTTTATGGAAAATGGACAAGAATATCAAAAAGAGCTTCTTATAAGCCAGATGTTGCTGCACTGGAGGAGCTGGAAGTTGATGGGTGATATTATGATAAATGCTAGGGAACAGTCTAAAGATCTGTATTTATACTTTAGACTGCCTGATTAGTGGTGATTGGCGCTTGATCTTCTCGTGAGTTTTTGCCTTTAGATCCTGGCAATGGTTCTGAGTGCAGAGCGAAACTAGGAAAAGCATTGAGTGAAAAATTAAAAGGCATGTGCAGAAAGCTCTGATTAATGAAACCAATTCCCAACATTATCACAGCCCACTCCTGCTATTACTTACAAAAATGGCCAGCCATATCACCCCTTTAAAATGTAATCCATTATTCAATATAAAGGTGATGAGAATACAGAAACAGTAGAAAACAAGACAGCAGTGGATTTGGATATTATCAAAACTAAAAAATAAACTACATATCAAATTGTGTTTTAAATAACCATTTAATATCAAATGCTGATCTTATATTTTTTGTTAGACATTGGTTATCAGGTGGATGCTGCACACTGGTGGTGGAGGGGAGTCCCCATTACCTGTAAACCTGTGGTTTTGAGTGGAGTGTCCAGAAAAGCGCTATAAAAGTGTAAGCAATTATTATTATTAATTATTATCTTAAATCAAGATCAGATATCCCATGAGCCCTCAGAGCGCTATTTGCTTCAAGGAGTTCCAAAGGGCTTGAGAACTATATCATAAAACTTTAGATGTTACCACCAAACTTTCTTCTTATTAGTATGGAGATCTTCTGTCTTTGGTCTGCATTTTAACTCCCCCAATGAAAGCAGTCTCTCTCACACACTATGTACACTATGATGTTTAGAAAGTGTGTGAGACATTTGCAATCATACAAAACATACAGCAGTACAACACCAGCAGTACATAAGAACACAAGAAAACTTATAGACAGAGGACATTCAACCCATCTAGCCATAAGCCTATACAATACATGCAACCTGTCCTTGTGTATGTAATCAAAGGACTGGGCCAAGTCTCCAGCAAGGATCACAAACAGAACAAGGCAATACCTGATAGGAAAACTGATTTGACATATAACCCTTCCAGTTGATGATATATTATACTGTATATTACTGACTCAAACTATTTGTTTAAAATGTCTACAGAAGAGTCTTCTGAGTCTGATGTTGTTTTAAAGTACAGTATACACCCACTTCTGCTCGGAATGTGAGAAAAATCCAAAGCATTAATCCTTTTTTTGGGCTTTGATCTGAATACTGAATACTGAAGAACATTTCCTGCTGAGAACCTTCTTCTCCACATGATGAGTCCTTTTTAGGTTTCGCCTTTAGAATAAGAGCTGCTTGAGACTGCTAGCCCTCATCAAGTCTCGCTGTTGAAAAAGCAATTACAGCCCACCTGCTCAACCTGTGAGACATGGCATGAAATGTAACTTCAGGAGCCCTTTGCAAGAAAAAGGCAATTAAGACTTTAATTGCCGATTTACAAAAACACAAATGTATATGCTTTCCAAATGAGATACAAATAGTGAGTGAGATACAAATGAGCTTTGAATACTGAATTGGGACACACTGAGAAGCTCAGGAAGTATTCCTTGAGATTATAATTGCCTCTTTATAACTCTGCTTGTAGGTTTCTAATTCATTTCCTATCAAGTTTCAAGTGTAGAGCCTCAAGCTATTTCTGTTTGCTTGAAAGAGTTACTTTTATTATTTCTTACAAGAGCTTGCTCTGTAACACAGTATTGTTGTAATTATATTTATCATTAGAGTATCTGGTGCCACACATCAGCTTTTGTGTCTAGAATGCTAAAACAGTAGATATGGCACCCAAGGGATGTAGGAGCAGATACCGTACAACAACACAGCAGAATCCCATCTTGTTAATCAGCCCCTTCTAAAGAATTTAATTTTTCATATTTGAAAATGGTTGTGTAATGTATAGTAAGTTAAGACTGTTATGGTAAAATCACTTTACAGCACTTCCCAAACTCTGTTTCCCATGGTGAGAGGAACTTCTTTGACTTTAGCAGACATGTCCAGTGCTTCTGTGGCCTCTATGTGTTAGGCTGTGTTACACCACTGGTGTGTGCGTTGTCTCTATCTTTGTAAAAGATTTTTGGCCAATCTTGTGTCCTCCAAGCCATCTACACTCCTTAATAATAATACTCGTTACACTGCCTGTCATGTGTCAAACATGGTGTGGACATTACATGCACCAAAGACAAACTCTGGTTTTTAGGACACCAGGAAGCTAGTCCCTGAGCTCCTGACTTCACTTGTAGGGCTCTGTTATGAAATTGTTTTAGTTAGAGTTTCCTGGTGGGGCCCTAAATATTCTTGCACAATTTGTTGCAACTTCTTATGCTATTTTTATAGGGTGGAGCTGCCCCAATCCCAACCTGGAGGACAAGGTGCTGTGTGAGTACAGCTCCTCACCTGCAGCCACATGCAGCCATATCACCCTGCAACTCACAACTGGCAACCCACTGAAGCTAAGCAGGTATGAGCCTGGTCAGTACCTGGATGGGAGACCTCCTGGGAAAAACTAAGGTTGCTGCTGGAAGTGGTGTTAGTGGGGCCAGCAGGGGGCGCTCACCCTGTGATCCATGTGGGTCCTCATGCCCCAGTATAGTGACAGGCGCTGTCCTTCGGATGAGATGTAAAGCCGAGGTCCTGACTCTCTGTGGTCATTAAAAATCCCACGGTGTTTCTCGAAAAGAGTAGGGGTGTAACAAATTTCCCAATGGGCCTTACCAATCATGGCCTCCTAATAATCCCCATCTATGAATTGGCTTCATTACTCTGCTCTCCTCCCTACTGATAGCTGGTGTGTGGTGATGGCTGACTATGGCTGCCATCGCATCATCCAGGTGGGGCTGCACATGGTGGTGGTGGAGGGGAGTCCCCATTACCTGTAAAGCGCTTTGAGTGGAGTGTCCAGAAAACACTATATAAGTGTAAGCAATTATTATTATTATAATAATAATATTATTATCATCAACCAATGCACTAATCAAGCTCCCAAGGCACTCTCTATACCCAGTAAACATAGGTCTAACCTCACCCAAGGAGAAAATCAGGCGCTCCAGTCTCTCCGCAACAGGGATGATATCGTCATCAAACCAGCGGACAAAGGAGGTGCTGTTGTGGTGTGGCGTAAGGATCTATACATCTCTGAAGCCTCTAGACAACTAACTGACACTTCTGCCTACCTCCCTCTCCAACAGGACCCTACCACTGACTACCAAAAGGAAGTGGTATCCACCATTTCTCTTCTTATCAGCAGTAATGAGCTCCCCCAGGAGGCAAACCGGCTCATCATGGAACATCCACAGGTATCTCAATTTTACCTCCTCCCCAAAATCCACAAACCGGACACCCCTGGACGCCCCATCGTATCAGCATGTAACTGTCCAACTACTTACATCTCAGCCTTTCTCGACAGCCTCATGAGACCGCTGGTTGAAGATCTTCCCTCATACATCAAAGACACCAACCACGCACTCCAACTTTTTAATGATTTCCAATTTCAGGGTACCGAATGCTACATTTTTACCATGGACATCACATCTCTGTACACCGTCATTCCCCATAATGACGGCCTTACAGCACTCAAGCACATGCTGGACAAACGCACAGTGCTTGATCCACCCACCCACACCCTGGTACGCCTTGCAGAATTGGTCCTCACACTGAACGCATTCTCTTTCAATAATCTTTTTTACCAACAGGTCAGTGGAGTTGCCATGGGCATCAGAATGGGACCCAGCTATGCCAACATTTTTGTCGGCTGGGTAGAAGAACGCTTCTTCGCTTCCTACACTCGATATCGATATATCGATGACTGCGTCGGTGCCGCCACATGCTCCAACGATCAGCTTGAGTTCTTCCTGCACCATTTCACCAACTTCCACCCGTCCCTCAAATATACGATTAACATATTGTAACGCAACGGGGGCTCAGGCGGGCGCCCTTGCCGCATCAGGTCGGCCCCACACTGTCCGGGGCTCGAACCCGGGACTTCCGCGTCTCTCTGCAGCGACCTAGCCCGGTGAGCTAAAGAGAGATCTCTCTACAGCCCAGTAGCTGTAGTCCTGCTATCACAGGGAAGGGCGGTGACGTCACCTGCTCTGGTAAGCCGGCTCTTACACAGTACCTGTCGGCCGTAAGCGTTACACTCTCCCCCGCTTAAATCGCCGTCCCCGGCGAAGGGCTATCCCATCCCACTTCTGACACCAATGTAACGCAACGGGGGCTCAGGCGGGCGCCCTTGCCGCATCAGGTCGGCCCCACACTGTCCGGGGCTCGAACCCGGGACTTCCGCGTCTCTCTGCAGCGACCTAGCCCGGTGAGCTAAAGAGAGATCTCTCTACAGCCCAGTAGCTGTAGTCCTGCTATCACAGGGAAGGGCGGTGACGTCACCTGCTCTGGTAAGCCGGCTCTTACACAGTACCTGTCGGCCGTAAGCGTTACAATATCTTCCACTACTCTTCCGTTTCTAGACATCCACTTGTCTATCAACTACCCCCGACTGTCCACTTCAGTTTATTACAAACCCACGGATTCACACAGCTACCTCCTGTACAGCTCATTTCACCCCAACCACACTAAAAACTCTCTTCCTTTTTCACAGTTCCTTAGGTCACGACGATTATGCAGCGACGACATCGACTTCGAGAACCAAGCCCTCGAAATGTACTCATTTTTCATCAACAGAGGATACCCCAGCAGTGTGATTGACAGGGCCCTTGCCCGAGCCAAAAACACCCCCCGGACCATCAACCCGATCAGGAACTCCCGCCATAACAACCGCATTCCTCTGGTGCTTCCTTACCACCCTAACACACTTCCTATCCCCAGGACCATTAACCACAACTTTTCCATCCTACAGGATGATCCCTCCATTGGGGCCCTCTTTTCTGATCGCCCTATCATCTCATATCGCCGACCACCTAATCTGCGTAACCTCCTTGTTCACAGCTCCCTTGACCGCCCTCAACAACCATCCACACCAGGCACTTTCCCTTGCAACAGAGCTCGCTGTATCACCTGCAAATACACAGCCACCACCACACTCATTCAAGGCCCCTCAGGACAATTCCGGATCACCCAGACAGCATCTTGTACCTCCAGCAACCTTATTTACTGTATCTCTTGCAGTAAATGCCCAGCCATCTACATTGGAGAAACAGGAAGGAGACTCGGAGACCGTTTCAGAGAACACGTCAGGGCTGTAAAGATTAAAGATCTCTCCAAGCCCATTGTTTCTCATTTCACCTCTGACGGCCACGACCACTCTAATCTCTCCGTCTGTGTTCGTCAAAGACGGTTTTCCAAACTCATACATCAGAAAGACCACCGAAACTAAAATTATTCTGCAGCTAGGATCACACCTTCTCCCTTCCCTTAACGACAGACTACTGTTCTTTTAAATTTTCTCCATTCATTGGAAGTTTCATTTCACACCTCTCTGCACCCATTCTGACTTCACACCTCTTGATTGGCCTCTCTTTCTGTCCCCTGCTCCCGCCTCTCACTCCTCCTCCCTCCCAACCTTTGTTCTCCCGCTACTTTACCTTTGCCTACTGCCCTGTCTCTCTCACACCTGAAGAAGGCTCCACGGCCGAAACGTTGTGTTCTCTTTCTTCTTTTTTTCAGCATGGAATAAACCTATTACTTGTTCCTTTGCAGCCTACGCATGCTGACGCAGCTACCCACCTGAATTATTATTATTATTACCTGGAACCTACTCATCATCACCAAATCCCCACCATCCCCACTTGGTTATCCTTTTTTTTCTTCATACTGTAATTTTAATTTTCAGAATATCATGCAATCACCCTCACATGAGCTGAAATCCATATAAGATGTAAAATGAACATAATTTACATAGAGAGAGATAAGAGATAAGGTACTCTGCAATTGCATGTATTAACTAATGTAAAGATCCTGTTATCATCTGCTTAAGGAAGCAGCCTCTAGCAAACAGGCCACTTCCTGTTCCAGCAGGCTGGCTTTGAGAAAAAAAAAGTGTGGAATGAGTTAAACAGATGCGTCCATCACCAGTCACATCCCGATGTGGGAGAAGACAGCTGTTTTCAGGAGAAGTGACAGTGGGGTTTTTTCTAACAATTTATACAGGGCTTCCAGAAAAGTGTGGACAGTGTGGAAAATGACAGCAGCTGTACTACTGGAGAAAGATGCCAGTAAATCTCACATGCAGTTATAGAGACAGGATGCAACAAGGCGGGATGAGATAGAGGGTTTTGGAAAGAAGGTGACATTTTCAATGTGGTCGGGTCTGGCATAGTGATTCAACATGTGTTGCTCCCACAGGGTTTTTATAACCCAATTTCAAAACAGCCTCTGAGATATATTGCTCTTCCCGTGCTGTTCCTGCAAAAGCATTCAAATCTGGGATTCAATCCTGAGCTCTCTGTGCCCACACCACATAAAAGATTGTGTAAAAGTTATTTATTTCTGCTCTTGCTGTAAACTGAAAGCATCCTATTTGGAAAATATACAACATTTCATCCTTGCCTGATTTGAAGGGGTTGCTGTAAAACAAAGTATTTAGCAATTGAAAATGTGTATCTGAATAAATAAGTAACATTTTGCTTCTATTAAATGCTGCTCCTTTCATTAAGCATTGTAGTTTGTGTCCTCATCTAATTCAACTTAAAATACATAAAACAAGGTCTAATCTGAAAGATAAAGGAGGATGGGATGTCTGTGGAACACATTGGATAAGAACAGTTGCACTGCATATGGACTGGAATACCCCTATCATGGTGAACGGAATTGCTGTTGGATTTGGGTGCGTGGTAGTTTATACCAAATGTGTTTTTTGAATTAATCAAATACTTGCCTCTTCTTATTTCAGTATAAGATCATGTAGCATAATATATTAGTTATTTTACATTGTATATAATATACTGTACATCCTTGTCTATTTTGAAATGTATGAGATAATACAGGTAAAGTACTACTGGCTGTATCCAAAATGGGAAAAGGCAGGAGCATCCCAGGAAGAGTTTATGGAACATTAATATGACTGTTTTACATACTGTATTGTTATCTGGCATGCTGTGGGACTTCTGAAGTCTTCATAAGAGTTCCCTAAAAGGCAATGAGCTGATAATTTACGCCAATATACAGTAAGCAGTTCAGCACAGGCTTGAATGCTTCTTTCGGTGTCTTCAGCACTAACAGCTAACTACCAATGCTGGAAAAGTTAATTATGTAAAAGAAATAAATGTATATAACCTCAGCTTCGGAAATTTTACAGTATATGGAACAATCTATTTGAAATATTAAATGTTTATGACATAATCAGTTGATACAGCATTATCCATAATCCATTAGAATCTATATGTCTCTCTTTATACAGTAGGTGTCCCCTGTTTGCTGCAGGGAATTAATTATGTATACAGTACAGATGAGGGCATTTCTGCAGGCAACTTGACACATGTGACAACTCTGTAAGTTTGCAACCCATGAAAAAGCAAATGATGTAACACAACATAAGCAGGAGCCCTTAGGGCTAGAATCTCTGAATGCTGGAAACACTTTCTTTAGGACTCATTTTATAGTATCACTCAATCTGAAGAACAAGATTGTGAGTCCGAACATTATATTGCAGGACATTACTTTATTGTGTCCCTGCAAATGTGGCCATTCTGGAGAAAACCTGAAGCAGCATTTAATATTCTTTAACTACCACTATGCCTGAAAGCAAAGTGCAAGTGCTATGCCCATTTGTTAAATATTAATGGCACTTCATGGAAAAATAAGGTATTTATTCAATCGTTTCTCCTTTCTTGCTTTCGTCTTTGCTGTCAAGAAGGTACAGAACGCAGAAAGCCACATCCCTCATGCTCTTGGCTCCAGATGAAGCAGACGATGAATAACAGATTTCAGCCTCTGGAGACTCACGCAGCCTATAGAGAGTTTTAGTCGTGCAGGAGCCAATCTTTCGATCTGCTTGAATTTTCTGAAGGACACAGGCCAAATATATCCATCACAGACAACCTTAAGCTCAGAAATCACACTGTGTTCCACTTCTGAGAAATATATCACTACAAGAAAATTGATAACTTCAGGGATGGGTCAATGAAAGCAAATTAGATTTATTCCAAGGATGGGACAACATTATTAATAGTGAAAGATTAAAGGAACCAAATCATTTTTACAGTTAATAGCTGCTGGATGAGGAGTGATTTGAAAGCTGTGAAAGGAATATACAATGAATCGGTATGAATAATCCATATATTGTCTTTATATATTTTTAAAATACCTGCTTCTTTATTGTCAGTATTTAACATACTGTACTAACGCATGCACAGATGTTCTTTGAACAAGGTCAGATTAGTTTAAGCCTCCCACTTCTTTACTTTTCCATGCCTGACTGATGGTAAAGTACATTGCTCTGATTTCTATTTTACCAGCCTGAACTGCTGACACTTTTACTTTCCTCTGTACCCCTGTAGTCATGAGAAGAAAAAGCAAAAAGATAATTTGTTTTCTAGCAGATTTCCTGAGTTTAGGTTAACAGAATTGAGCTCATAAGATCAATAGGTGTATTCCTGTCAACACAGTGCATCTCTCAATTTTTCATTCGAGTTGACCGAACGTGAGTTGCAGCACAGTGATCATTGTGGAACTATAGACAAGGCCAAATTCCATAAGCTGGTGAAGACAAAGCAGAATTTAATCCTACACACAGTCATAGACAGGCACGTTTGTAAGTGAGAAACGCATACTAGTAAAGAAATAATACAGTTTATTTCAAAGCCCTGAGCACTATCACAAAAAGGGCCCATTAACACAATTACTGTGGACTGATGATGGATAGTTGTAACAGGGCTCAGTGTACTGCGAGAGTTGAGGAAATGACATCATCACCCTCTGAAATCTAGACAGACACTGTCAAACACTGCCCTCATCTGTATCTGCACTGAATTCCCTACAGCAAACAGATGACAACTTCTGAAGAGAAGATTGAAGATTGTCTTTCGGTGTCGCGGTGTTATTCGCTGTCCACCCGCGGGGTGGCGCTGTGAATGCTAGCAGCCCCCTGCGTGACCGAATTCGAATCCCGGAAGGAGAATGGAGAGTTGCACTCGTCACGCAATCAATAATAAGTGCTATTCTCCGACCCAAATGATTTGTGGTGCTGTGAGTATTTTAATTCAATCAATTGAAATGTAGTTTTTTAGGTTTGGAATTTTTTGTAAATACACTGAGCGGCATGACAAATACAAGTGAGTAATGAAACCTGTGCTCTCAATACATCAATGAAAAACGCACCAGAATTAGCTTCCAGCGTTATTGCACAGGCCGTCAGAAAGACTCTTGCACTTTCACAAGCTAAAACATAGTTTTCACCCAGAGATGTTAAAATAAAGCAGCACAATTTGCTATCAATGTAGATGTGCCTGCTGTTTTCTTGGTTTTGTGTGTGTTACCATTCTACATTTCCTGTGTCAGACTTAGTTCTTGGAAGTCCCGCTGTAT
The DNA here is from genome assembly GCF_055471065.1 of Atractosteus spatula. Classification (NCBI taxonomy): domain Eukaryota; kingdom Metazoa; phylum Chordata; class Actinopteri; order Semionotiformes; family Lepisosteidae; genus Atractosteus; species Atractosteus spatula. The sequence continues at coordinate 15,521,830 of NC_142709.1, read as the reverse complement.
TGTTTTTTGTTTTACACAAGGTCTCATTTACAGAGCTGGTTTAATGATCTAATTAACTGCGTAACTCTAAACTTATAGATGGTCTCTGAGGCTTTTCGATCTCGTAGGGAAGGTAAAGGCCATACCAAACCCCAGCTGTGGCATAGTGACCCTGAGCTCATCCTGGCTGCAAGAGCTTTAGGTAGCCAGAAAGCAGGAGACTCCCTACCTGCTGGAAGAGACAATGGTCCATCACAGGAATGACCTCCTCAGCATTGCTGCAGACTGGCAGCATACACCAGTGTCTACAGCAGCAACTTGAACCTACAAGCTACCAGTCAGCAGACCAGAGACTTACCCACTATGCAATACTGCCCTCTACCAGCTGTAAAATAGAAAAATCTGCTTGAGTTCTGTAATGGAGCAGCTGTGTCTCCCAGCCATCTGTGATGGTTAGCACTGCAGGGGGCGAGAGAGAGAGAAAGTGCAGCATTCTCATGTGGGGGAGAGAGTCAGCCCGGCCAGTACCTTGCTGGGAGACCTCCTGGGAAAGCTGAGGTTGCTGCTGGAAGAGGTGTTAGTGGGACCAGTAGGGGGCACTCACCTTGCGGTCTGTGTGGGTCCTAATGCCCCAGTATTGTGCTGGGGACACTGTACTGTAAAAAGGTGCCATCCTTCAGATGAGACGTCAAACTGAAGTCCCGACTCTCTGTGGTCATTAAAAATCCCAGTGTGTTTCTCAAAAAGAGTAGTGGTTTTACCCCAGCGTCCTGGCCAAATTTCCCATTGGCCTTTATCAATCATGGCCTCCTAACATTCCCCATCTATGAATTGGCTGCATTACGCTGTTCTCCTCTCCACTGATAGCTGATGTGTGGTGAGTGTACTAGTGTCTTTCTCTCTAGAAATAGGTTCAGCACCTCAGCTCTTAATGACTAAGCTGCTCTTCATGGGGTAAACTACTGTAGTTAAGGAAGACCTGCCACATGGTCTCAGAAAATAGTTCAGTTTAATATTTTTAGATTGGCTGTGCATTATTAACTATGTTGTACCTACCTGATTTCTGGAATCGCCAATTATGTGTTTTTCACACCTTGGCCCACAGATATGAACCCTGCAACCGCACACGGGGTGAGAATGAGGAAGTGGAGGGAGAATCCTCCCTCCCCCCCCACCCACCTTTGAGCCAGTTGTCTTTTAACATGTCAAAGGCAGCACCACCCTATAGCTGAGGATCAGCACTGATTGGAGGAGAGATGCGTCACTCACTGACAAAAATCACATCACTGTGAGCTGAGAGAGACTTGGCCGGCTAACCTCTCCCAGCCCTCAGAGGTGCTTAGCCCATTGTGCACCAGTGCTAGGGGAATCACAGTCACAGTAGATTAATTGCTTGGAACACAAACCAGAAGACTCCAAGAACTGAGTCTCACAATCCTGCTTTTGCCATTTCCATTTCCCAGTTACAGATATGAAAAATATGCTAATTACCAAATATGCTGAGCAGGTTCCCTCAAGCAGAGTTTCCAGGTGAAACTGATCACTACCAAGAGATATATAAATTGCCATGCATTTATTTTTGCTTGTTGAACAAGACGTTCATAATACCCAAAATAAATGTGAAGGTCTGTAAAAGTGGGCAGCTAAAATTCATGGCCTGAGATTGAATTTTCAGGGGGAGGCTGCTTACTATGAAACTAAACTGCATTTTCCACAATACACTGAGAACATGGAGAAACCCTAAGACAGAAAAGTCAAGGAAACATAAAAACTCTAATTATAAATCCTGAAACTATGCAAGTTAGGTGAAATGGAGACAAGAAAGTTTGACACAGAAATGAAAAATAGATTTTGTTTACCTGAACATCTGATCAATAATAGTCTCACTGGCACTGTTTAAACTTACATGTTAATATTATAACTATCATTATGAAAAGTTGACTATTGATCAGACACTTGGAAAAACACAACTTGTATTATCCAGAAAATACTGGAAGTGAGACATTGCTGGGTGAAAACCCCAAACACCAATGTAAAGTCTCTTGGCCCTCTGAGTTGTAATCACAGCGTGTTTTGCCTGTGGGGTGAAAGCCAGTGAAATACTGCTTGAACTTTAGTTTTTCAAAAGAAAATTGTGTTGTACATGACTACCCTACCATCAATCAATGACATTCACACTGTGTCCAGGAGATTCATGTCTTCTGGTTTTCAATCCACCCTGATCTCTTAATGACTTGATTGGAATCAATTGTTCAATTGGACAAAAATATCTTAATTACCATTGCTTCCAAGTCCTTATAAATTTTTATAAGTTACCTATGAGACTTGATGGACTTATAGCAGCCTCCCAAGAACAGGAATGAATATCACTAATTTAAACCTTTGCTGATGTATCCACAGGGGCACAGTACAGCTATTTAAGTCCATGTTGAGTATGCTACTGTGGCAAAAATGACAATTATTGCTTTCTTTCTTATGTTTTTAATTTTTGCAGGCATGACGAAATTAAAAATTAAACATTCATGCTGATGTTATTTTTGAAATGTTATAGCTGGGCCAAAACAATTTGATGAAGTAATTATGAAACTGTTCTCATATCATTAAAGCTTTCAAGATAGCATATAAAATCTAAGTCTATTAAACAACAGTATTGCCAAGTTTTAAATTGAAAAAGCATGGCAGGGCCAGGATAGTATTGGGATGGGAAACCTCTGGAAAACCACGTTGCTGCTGTAAGCAGTGTTGGTGGACCAGTAGGTGGTGCTCTTACCTCTGGAACATAATTTTCAAATGTGTTACATCAGCTACCCTAGGTTCCTGGCTAAATTTCAGTCTTGGTGTTACGAAACGTCTTTCAGGACCCTATGCAGACAGCACAATCCAGAAGGGAGTGAACACACACGGGGAGGAGACGAGGAACAGGGCTGGTAGACGAACAGGGGGGGCGTGGTCCAAAGCAAACAACTCCAAAGGGTGTTCTTAAGGAAATTCATGGGATGCAAATGTCCAGAACCGGGTGGTCCTTCCATGACAGACAAGTTAAAAGCCAGAGTGGGAAACGGCGAAGGGTCAGGGAGAAAAGGGGGGAACGGGACCAGGCACTCCAAGTCCCGGACTTGGCTGGTTCAGGACGCCGATAGGAGGCGAACGCCCCCCGAACCACGGACGTAGGGCAACTCGGTGGTAGGCGGCCCTCTGGGCGTCCGTGTTCCAATGCAGAGCCGGGAACAGAGTGAGTGTCTGGCTTTTGCAGGGAGGCCGGAACAGGGAGCAGGTGCGCAAAATCAACTAAAATGTGAAAGAGCCGGAGCACCCTTGAGGGGGAGGGATTACAATCATGTCACTTGGCTTGCTTGTACAGTCTGAGCTCCCTAAAATCCCCTTTCAATTCAACTGGTTTAGTCATTTTTTACTTCCCAACACTTCACCGGTGGACAACTGGGATCCCTTCCTATCTGAAGAGTATTTTAACGTTAACAGTGCTAATACAAATACTTGTGTCCCAATGTTTCTTATTAATAGAAATAACTGTGTCAAAGCCCAGTCAAATTGTTTTGGTTAAATGAGTATTTCAGGCTTTATTCACATTTACTACAAACAGTTTCTTGCTCTACGGCTCAATGTCAGACTGCACCGAGAAAGGACGATTTCAATTTATTTTTCTGAAATAAAATAAAACAGCCTAACTTTCTCTTCTCTGTGCTGCTTGTGTTTTAGAACTCCAGTTAGAGTAAACTGGAGAGTCCTAATAAGAAGATGAAATCACCAAGGGCAAACAGAGGATTAATGGAACACATTGCCACTGGAGGAATAATATTAGCATCACACACCTCTGAAAACCTGACAGCCTTTCATTTTAAGATTAAACAATTGTGTCAGGAACAGTAAAGTGGGAATTCTTGTTGCAGAAATCCTTCCTCTAGTTCTCCCAAGAACAGTGTTTTTCCAAAGGAAAATGAATTTCCTTTGATGCTTGGGATTATGGCCTTATAGCAGAGAAAGAAAGATGACAGTCTATTGAAGCATGTAGACAAGGAACAACTGGAAGTGACATTCTTCAAAGACTGTTGCTGCAAGTAACAACAATCTGTGCTTTAGCTCCATAACTTACACACAATAACCATGTCTCTTTCAGGGCTCAGCTCAAGGTTTGCTGCTGAGGCTGGGCTCATCCGCTGACACTTAGGCTGATGAAATAACATGAAATTTAATTGCATGGGGCTAACTTCCCTGTCAACTTCTAAACCTTCCCCTGCTAAACATTTTCAGGCCTGCAAATAATTTCTACTCTGATCAAATTTACTTTGACATATAAATCTACAGATATGTTATAACTTTATTATTATTATTATTATTATTATTATTATTATTATTAAAGATTATTATTTTAGAAGTTATTTAGTATTATTTAAGAAGAACAAGTGTAAACATTTTAAGTTTCGGTAGCTGTGACCTATACAGACTTTGTTTTATGGTGTGCTCGCTCCCTTTTCTCTGTTGATGCTACAGAGATGATATACAAATGCTTGCAAGTCTCTTAATGGCAATCACTGTACATACGTTATTCATAGTGATGGTTAGCTTTTAAGGTAAAATTCTTGGGGTGGTAATATTGCAGCAGCAAGAGTGTGTAAGAATGTACAGTAGCTCATTGGTTGTGAACAGAGTCTTGTAGAGCAAGGTGAAGGAGCTGCTGAACTTTTAATGGGGTGTTTGTACTTCCATAAGCAAGAAATGATCTTAATGCCATATACAGTATGTGCACTTAATTGTATCATATAACCATAGGATCTTCAAACGGCCACATTTCTTTTGCAGTATTTAATTGAATGATCTACTGTACATGTTGAATAAAGTACATTATATTGAATGTAGGATTTCACTTTTGTAATTCACATTACCGGGAATGACTGGGAAACCTAATGGACAGAGGTCAGAACCCACTTTAAAAATAATAAAATCTTAAACATAACCGCTGGCTTTAGAAAATTCTTTCTTAGGCTTTTCTCATGGCAAAGTGTGAACAGCCTTTCTTCTTTCATTCCCCGAAGCTGCCAGAGTCCATTTGCAGACCGCATTAACACAAATAACCTCGGAAGACAAAATCTGAAATTATTACATTCCTTTTTCTACTCGTTCAAGGTGCAGGTAGTTATTTTCCCCCGTAAAATCTCCCAGTGAATTAGGCTGTGGAATAAGTGCCTTTAGCACAGTCTTTTTTAAAAGTCTGTTCTCAAAATCGATTTCATTGTTCACATTTTACAGCATATCCAAATGCTAAAATGCTCTCCTTGCTAAATAATTACTAATACTAGGCTGTGGTACTCTTGATTTCCCTTTTCTGTTGTTAATATAATCAATGAATACGCTTCTTAATTCGACACGCTCTTATGTGATTTAAACCAAATCCAAAACCAAAGCTAGCCAAACCTAGCTGCATCATTAGGAAGATGAACTCAAAGTATCAGACTTCTGAGAACATCTGAAATAAATCAGTTTTCTTACCATGCAGGGATCTGGGTGAGATGGCATACACCCTGTTTTAGCTTATCTGTGCAAAATGTGTCTATTAATATTTAATCACTAGGTATTTGTTCTCTGAATCTGTTTTTCAAATGGAAGTGTGGAGAGCTATGTATGAATTTCATGCAAGATTGTAAAAAGATCATGCTTTAAATTTAGACATATTATGGTTTTCTGTGTATAGTGAGTGGTGTGTAACTAAGCAACCTGTGTTTGAAAATAGCATATGGGGTCTTATTTAAAATAAATCAGTTTAAGGAAATTTACGGTAAATTGATATTTTCATTGGCTGAGTCAGGACTTAAATTAAACCTAAAGGTGCTAAGCCCTTATTCCTAAATACATCATAATTCCACCTGTATTCCACAGAGGCTGAAGTCCCCTTTAGAGAAGATGAAGATGATGAAGACCATCAAGAATGGCACAGCCAGAGAGCAGGCCAGAATATCATAACTCTAACATGGCCTATCCATCCTGTCTCCCCCTCACTGTGTGGAATTACATTTCATGGATTCAAAAACATTTCCCTTTAACCACTTCCTGGAGCTCCCAGAGACAGATGTACCAAATATGCACAAGGCACAGTTAACTCCACTAAGATTATACAAGTGCTGTTTAAACTTTCAGAATAAACAAGATTTTTTTTCTTATGCTTACGACTTTTATTATCATTACTCAGTGGGCTTGTCGTGATGAACATCATTCCTCCTGGACTTTTTTTTTTGTCAGTTATATGTGTTATTAAAACATGAACACTGTTGTTGGTGTTTTGTAATGGACCTTTTCCACGATTGTTTAAAAATCGGGCGCGGTTCCTTCTTTTCATTTAGGCCTTTAAATACAATGAATTCTTGTCTCTAGCGTGCAATTAATGACTTTGCCCCAGAAAAAAAAGTAACCGCTCCCTCTTCTATATCACTTTTAAGCTGTTTTTTGGCGCGATGTCGATTTTGCAATAATGTACCCCGTTTTATGTTACCATCACCATCTTGCATTGGTGTATCCAAATATCAGTTCGCGGCTAGAAATTGTTCTCCGTGGGGTCACTTTTGCCTCCCAGCTTGGACCTTCAGCTTTCGGCTTTGTCCGCTCCGATCGGCCACGTCACACACGGGGGGAGCAGGGGCCGAAATTCCTGAGCAGTGCTCAAATTTCCTGAAACCCCACACATACCTTCAGTGCGTCTCCGAGCAAGACTGCCTTTTTGCCCTCTGTGAATCTGCGCCCTTGGAAAGACAAAAAGGTACGAAAAGGAGCTCCTATCTTTTTCTCGTTACATCTTCAGTTGTTTCCCTTGAATACTCGGGCTCGCTACCCTTTCTTACGAAATATCGCATCTTTCTGTCTCCCGCAGATGTTGAGGAGCCTCTCAGTATTTGTTCTCCTGGCGGTCGCCTGCTGTCATGCCGAGGTAAGCTGGGTTATTTTTTTAAACAAGCAACATTTCACCCATCTGCATCAGAATAAGGACAGTTCCTGTTTTATCCAGCAATTATTACCATATTTACAAGTTATAGTGAATAAATCATAACTTTGTATAAAAAAGACGGAGTTTTTTTTCAAATAGGATGTTCAGTGTTGGGAAAACCAGCCCTAGATTTAAGCACCGAGTTGAACTTTAAAAATTAGATTCCGGGCGCGGAATAGACTCGATTGTAGTATGATTTCTGAATTACCAGGCGATAAAGATAGTTACAATTGCCTTTAGGTTAGAGTGTAAAAGTAATACTTGGTTACACTACACTAATACTTGGTTAGTAGCCTGCTAATTAACCGGGCTTTTACCTCCTTTTAACAAGCAAATCTAAAAAGTTAATATCCAGCAAATATAGTAAAGTCCCAAAAGTCAGATCGTTAAAATAACCTAATTTTTTTCAAGATGTCTAGGACGGGGTTCTGCTTATTTCTATAGAGCGACGACACCAGTCAATTTGACAACGAAGCTCAAGAATTGCTCAGGCGCTTAGAAGAAAATTTAGGAATGTAGGATGAAGGGACGTGAGGTTTATAATGGTTGTATCAGGATTATTTTCTATCAGCGTTTATTTCACAAAGTGCAGTAAAAGCCTATCATTTAGATACAGATTACATCTGTACTGTATCCTCTCCTATACAGTATGTGAAACGCTTTGGGATGAAAAGCTCACTGCACAAAGCATTAAGTTGTCTGTCTGGCATGTCCCCCGCTATGTCTAAGTACTAAACGATTTTTAAGAAAATGTTATATTGTATATGACATTCCTCTCAAGCAACCGATGTGCGCGCACATAATTTTACCGTTCTCTGTCCCCGGAAACCTAATGTCTAATGTCTAATGTCTTCAAAGCACAATTATCACCAACCTGAACATCATACTATAACAGTCATACTTAATTCACTTTTATGAAATATGATAAACGTTTTGAAACTTTAAACGTTTTGTGATATAAAAAACCAAGAGTGAGAGAAGTCCTTGCTCCAATACCATTGAACAGTATCTAGACCATTGTGTTCTTGTTTAACATTACAGTCAGAAGACCACCCAGGAACACAAATATTTGTGAGGTGGGATTTTAGTTTGTCTCCAAACAATTTAGGGAAAATGCCATACTGTACATAATTGCAGAATGATGTACAGCACATTCACCAAATAAACACTCTGGGAGATGAGCAGCTCCTCTGTCAGTTAACCCTTTCTGTGGCAGTGCTCTGTGGCTCAGGCCAAACAGCAAGTGACAGACGTTAACAGACAGCTGTTAAAGCAGAAAGATAAAAGGATGTTTTTGTTTGCTGGGTTTAATCTGCTCAGAAGCAACAGGGCAGGGAGGCTTGTGTTTCTGACACTGCTGTGTAAATGCAGCTGTTCTCTCTTGTAAGGTAAGGATTGTATGCTGGGCATCAGGACAAACTTGCTCCTGATTGATTGCTCACCTAAGTGCTAAGATCCCAGGCTTAGTAAACAACATCTGACAACCATGATGCTCTCACTGAATTTAAATGTGGGATTGCCTCTCTAATGATACACAGCGAGTGTCTGTTGCTCCGCATACCAGGTGGGCAGCTGTTGGACATCTGCTTGGACCTGTTTTTTTTTAAGTAGCAAAAAGCATCTAATTATAAGGAGCCAGCAGTTTCTCAAATGGTGTAGACTTCTCCATTTAAAAAACTAAATGGAAAACGGGCTATTGCGTGTATAAATGTCTAAGTGTGAGTTCGATTTAAGCCAATTAGGGCCAATAAAATGTGTTCCAAGATGAATACGCCTAAGTATTCTTAATCGATGATAAGATAAGCTGCTCCTTTTGAATTATTACTAGTCGAGCTTAAGACTTTTTTTGTGTGAAAACAGTCGTGTCTATGGGAAGGGCAGGAAGTGATGTATTGTAGCAAACAGCATCAGAATTGAAATGACCTCTCTTAACTCATGGAAGAAGTGATGCTGGAGTGATTGCGTGCACTGAAGTGCTATGAGCACAGTAATACTCTGACTGCCCTGGTGGTATGGAACAGTGTTAGACCCCACCTGTATGAGGAAGGCCTCTTTCTGTGTTTCTCTGTGTTTCTCTGTGCGGCGCAAAAGGGAGGGACTGTGGGAAAAAAAGAGCGACTACAACTGCGAGACTCAGAGAGAATGGTGTATTTGTAATGGCCACAGTCTGCCTCCCACAGCTGGGATTCATTATGTAGGAACCGTGGCAGAGCTTCAAAAGGCCGTTGAACAGTTTTGTCTGGGTAATTCTGAGATGAGATAATACTTCTCCGACATGGGCTGGTGTAGGTTTCATTTGTTGAGACTGCTCGTCTGCGCTGTGAACCTTAGCATCTGCATTCCCAGTAGTGTATGGATTTCCAGATTCTCTGCTGTACGTTTTATCACCACCTCCCAGCTTGGCCCCAACCAAAGGAGAATTGTTAAAAGATCACAGAAGACAACAGACTGCTTGAACTTATTGAATAGTATTGTTGCTCAGGTTGGTTTGATCCACTCACAACCTCCTGACCTGAACTTTTTAAAATAAAATCCAAAGAAATGAAAAAAATCTAAAAATATAGATTCTCCTTTTTCTGCGTCCTTGTTTTTGTGTCGCTCGGTCTTCACTCCTCCTCACTCTCGTTCTCCTGAGTCGCATATTCAAACAATCAATTCTATGCGGTTGTATACTCATGTAGGGTGAGCAAGGGATTGCTGTGCTAATTCAGTATTTTTTTTTATTCTGGAAACCTGAGTATAAATCCATCATAGCCATTCCTTTGTTCTTTTCATGTTGATTTTGTTGATGTGGATCGTCCCCAAATAAGCTCTTAGGACTGGTCGCTCCTCATCAATACTGCAGAAACCTCCTCTGATCTGAAGAACATCTTCCCTTCTCTAGGTCACTGCACTCTCTTACTATTAAGAACTCCCAAGGGCCACATCTTACATCCAAAGGAGGGATGAGATTTTATTTTCTTACGGAAAAAATAATTTGACAGGCATCTGAGATATAAAAAGCGATTTCTCCAATCCATGACTCTGGCTTGAATCAAATGTTTAGCTTGTAGTTTACAACATGATTCAGATTTTTGCTTTGAAATGCAGCAGATATGCTCAGTAAACAGCGTGATCAATCTTCGGCCAGGCTTTCGTTGCTGACATTCCATAGATAAAGATTCCTTTTCTAAACACGGAGTGTATAGAAAATCTGACATTATTGTTTTAAGTGTCAGACGGTTTGCAAAAGTTACCGATGCTGACATTTAGAAAACAAGAGAACGGAAATGAATTTGTCCAGATCCCGTGACAGCAGAGACATTTGCAGCTACAGTAGGTAATTGTACTGACATATCTGGATGTCTTTCAGACTTATTACCAAATAAACCTGCATCTGAAAGCAGTGGTCTCATTTTAAAAGCCTAGAAAACTATTACATTAATGAGGTGTTTATTTTATTGAGAGCTCACTGGATCTGCTAAATAAAATCTCCGTTTTGTAAGGAATGACAGCCTGTGTTTGAGATTTGAATTTCGATTTCTGTGTCTTAATGATACAGTAAATGGTATATTATTTGGAATTTAAATTATCCTTTGTGATTAACAGAGATTATTCTTAATCTCTATTTTTCAATGGCATCTTTATTAAAAGGAACAAGTAAAGGTTTATTCCATGCTGAAAAGAGAAGAAAGAAAACACAACGTTTTGGCTGTGGAGCCTTCTTCTGGTGTCAGCTCCACAGCTGAGATGTTGTGTTGTCTTTCTTCTCTCTTCAGCATGGAATAAACCTTTACTTGTTCCTTTGCAGCCCACGCATGCTGACGCAGCTCCCCACCTGAACTGTCTTGATTAAAACTTCATTATATCAAATATTGATTAAAGATGGCATTTTTTTCTGCTTATCCCCCCAATAGCCCCACTAGAAGTACTACCCTGGAATTTCATAAATATTTATGATCTGCTGTACAGTGACATTCAAAATTTTCAATAATCAGAATTAACTGTTTTGCTTCATAATTGTACTAATTTCACACAGGGAGAATTTAGAATCGTGAAGTATTGCATCTAGGGTGATTGTTTGGAGAGAGGTTTTTTGCAAGCAATTTTAAATTCTGAAAATTCCAAATAGATACTTAGTTTCTCATTACAGTGTAATAGGGAAACTAGTTTTAAATACTGAAGACTGCCAAATGTCTGGTAAATTCCAATCAGTGTGACACTCTGAAATGGTGTAATTAAGTGTCGTAGTGTCTGTTGCCTCCAGACTGAAGTCAAATAGCCTTCCCTGAAAGTTTTGTGTGTCTGCCTATATAAATGTCAGTACCATTTTCTTTAAAACTGTTACTAAAATAGTACTTCAGGTGCTTCTGGTTTAATAAGCAAATCAGTTCTCAACATGAAAGGACCCAAAATTTTGTTTTGGAGTTTCCAGATGATGTCAAAGGATTTTCATTCCTTCATTTTACCAAGCAAGTCGATTGTGTACAAATTCCCTTTTACTATGACAGCCCGGAGACCCATTCACACAGCAGAACATCTGCTGAAGGAACTGGAACACTTTGCTCAAGGGAGCGGCAGCAGCAATGCCCTACACAGAACTGGACTCCAAACCCCAGCTCTGCACTGCTGCCCCCTAGCTCCCGGGGGGTGTTGACGCAAGATATCATGCTTTTTATTACTTGCAAAATGTGTACATTTATTAATGACAAAAAACCCAGAGATAAATATATAATGCTGGCTGATTCTGGATTGTATTCCATTAGATACATCTCTGTTATTCATTATATCTACTCAGTGATGCTGTAAATGAAGTTTCTGCACACCGCCAAGCTGATTGTTAATTAGCAGTGAATTGCTAATAGTGCATTTTTTAGCAGAAATGCAGATTTTATCATACGAATGACATTTGTCACATAACTTATAGCACATATACACTATGAAACAGCAATATGTGTTAGAATAACAACAATTCTAGAGTGCCTGAAAGACCAGTGAGATTTTGAACTTATTGTACTTTCTTACTGCAGTTAGATGTCTTGCGTTGTGTTATGTTTGTGTTACGTTTGCTTGTAAATGACAGGTAAAGTAGACATGAAGCCTACTCCCAGCATGTTTAGACAAAATCAAAAGTTAAGATACAAATATGTCATTTTTTGGTATTTCTGTATATTATTATTTACAATTCTAAAGGGCAAACCCCTTCAAAAACTAATTTTCATTTCATGAATCTTAGAATTCACAGAATTCCAAGAGTCTGTTTAATCAAGGACTACCGAGCACAGGATGTGCTATAAGAGGCATTTAAAATTTATGAACTTCCAAGGCAGTGATCTAATACCCTGATGAATGCAGTTTTGCTGTCATGTTCTAGGCTCAAGTGAAACTCTTTAAAGTATTCATGCTTCTAAAAATAAAGAAGCGACAAAACATATTTTATAGAAACGGAACCCAAAACAGTATTTCCACAGTGATACAAGGCAGCTCTTTTATTATGGCTAACAAGTAATTAAATATCGTTATTTATATGGGATCATTTTTAATGATTCAGATTCCCAATGACAATTTGAAATGGCTTGCAGATGATGTGCTTGTGCTGAGAGTTCCTTCTTGAACCGGTCCTTTACTGGTAAATCAAAGTCTGACTGGTGTGTTATGAAGCTGGAGTGTCACCATACCAGTCTAAAAGCATCCAACTGGGCTTTCCTGCTGTGTCCTGGAGTGCTGGAGAGGGAGTGTCATTAAAAACAGTTTTATAAAGAGATTAATTGTGCAAAACCTAGCATAGACGGAGTGGCCAGCCGTAGAAGAGGTTAAAATTTAAGTTCTCAATATCTGATCTGCAAGGCACAGAGAGAAGCCACTCCCTGTCTGTTATTCTTGCTTCAAGGTTTTCTGGTCAGACTGTTTGGATCTTCGATAGCAAGAGAATGTGTTGGAGAGGGAAACTTTACAGTAAGTTGCTTCATGCAACAGCGAACAGGCAGGTGTGACATCCAGTAAGTACAGAGATGCCCTTGAGATTCAGGCAGGCTATTTCCTGCCATTTCCCCTGGCAAGGTTAACAAAGAGGACAGATGAAGGACTGCTCCACTATGAACTGAGCGTCTTTGAAAAAGACTAAGGCGCATTACAGCCTACAGACAAAGTGCTCTGACTGTGACTGTGCTACTGCTCTGATGTTTTCAATCTGCTTAGCATGTGTTGAGTAGAAATTGACATTCCATTCTTGGAGCAAGCTGGTTTTGAATGATCTCAACAGTCACATCTTTTTCTGGTTGTGTTCCTGAGCATTTGCCTAGCAGAGCTATGTTGTTAATGGTAGTGTTGTTCAAATTCAATACTGTGTTGTCTTAGGATGTAAGAATGCTAAGGATTATGGATTTTTTGGGATGTGTTTTGGAAATGTTGTGATGAATTCTTGGCCAATAATACTGTGAATTAATGTGGGATAGCTTTAGATTTAAGATAAAAGTGTAGTTTTTGCTTTTTTTAACCCTTTTTGTATCGTAAACATAATATGAAGGATGGGTATGTGCTTAAGCATTCAGTATGTGCTTAAAGTAGAACACCAAATGCATAAGGATATGCACTGTGTAAAACTTTGCTTTGGCAGGGCAGTTGATGCTATTCTGGCTTTGGCAATGAGATTCCAAAATGATCAAATCAGATGATCCTCTGAACAGACGAAAATACCAACATCCTACAAGTCCAGTAAGATTACAAAAATGAACTACAGGCTGAGGAGCTTGAACTATCGGGGGGGGGGGGGGGAATCCACAAGCAGTAAACACTTTCAAATATAGAAAGAAAATTGTTCCAAAAAATATGAGTTCTTTCTAATGAGAACACGATTAGTTTAATGGCATGGCTGTTACACAGGCTTTCAATGAGGATTTTTCAGCTTTTCTTTTTTTTTAAGCCTGTTCCATGGCATGGCCAAGTTGTCTCCAGTAAGAGTGCGCTGACCCTGGAAAAAATGTCTCGTGCACTTAAAGACCAAATTACCTGGATATGTGCCCAAAGAGGCCCTGTGGCCAACTGTTGTACCTCAACACAGTTCCGTTGTGAAATCAAATACTGGGCATTTAGAATTCGGATTCATGTCGTTTGCCCTTGGCTGTTGAGCAGAGAAACGGGGGGGGGAGAAAACTGCATTGCACTGTCCAGGCCTCAGAGACTGCAGGGCCTTGAGGGTGGAGTGCTTTAGTTATTTTAACTGCTAGCAGATGTGCTGGGGTCTTTGTTCCAAGAAGCAAGGGCGCCTTTTCCTTCATGCTTTCTTTTCTTCGGTGTTTCTTTCAAGCTGAGAAATAAATACAGCGCTCGCTCTCCGAGTTAAAAAAATAAAAATCACTGTACTGGGAAACCTTACAGGACTAAATTTCCCACTCTTTTCTGGGAAGCTGCTGTTCTTTCAGACTAAGATGACCAGTTAATCCTTTCAGTGAATAAATGCTGTCAGGAGAAGAGCCTGAGGTAGTGTTTGTGCTTTTCTTACTTTGAGTCCGCTGGCGTTTCCCTGCTCCGGTCCCTTTTTTGGGGCCTTCATTCAGAATGCTGAAGGATAGTAATCAGGCCCCATTCATCAGCTGCCTTTTGTTTTGTTTTTTGCGATTCAAGCAAGGAACGGAATCTTTGCATTCCAGAAATGAATTTGGAAAACCAGAAAGAATCAAGAACCAAGACTGCTGTGAAAGGTTTTGTTGAAGAATACAGTGAATCCGTTAATGCTAGAGGGGGTAAGAATTGAGCTCCTCTAATGATCACATCCCTGGCTCCTCAGTGTCTTTCATGTATGTCTTTACATGAGGCCCTGTGCTCTAAGGCTTTTTAGTTTTATAATCGTCAGGGGCACTGACCGTGCCAACCTATTAGACAAGAACGAAACACGAAATGGAGGACATGATGGAAACCACAGGAGAGTGCATTTGAAACTGAAAAAAGAAAGGGCTTCTTCACACAAAAGTGATGTGTTGTCTGGAACAAGCTCCTCAGCCATCTTGGAAGTTAATACCCTGGCTTCCTTCAAGAAAAAAAAAATTGAAGTCTTTGGATGAATTAGTCACCGGAGATCAAACGGGCAAGATGGGCAGAGCGACCTCCTCTTATTTGAAATTTTCTTATGGTTTAACATCACTCACTATGTGTTGTCCTTAAAATTGGATTGTGCTTTGACTATGCTAAACACAATACACATAGACCAATGACATTCTTTTTTTCATGCTTGTTTCACTGTCATAAACATTTCTCCTGTTTCTAATTGAACTTGATGAACTGCTACAATTTTACATAAGCTAAAATATATTGCATAAAATGAAGCACGGACCACAAAGTGGGATGGAGAACACACATTGCCCTCCCCCTTGACCCTTGACTACAGCTATAGGGACAATTTTGAATGGCTAATATATGTCTGGGAGACAAATAGAGTACCTGGTAAAAACCCATACAAACACAGAGGAATATGCAAGTTCCACACCTCTTTGGTGCCTAATTTATTTTAGTGTATATGCAAATGTAAATGGCTGTATTCAAAAATAAGACTGCTAAGATGTGAATCTATATGAAATATTAAGCATGTGCTGAGATTTTTTTTTAAAGATTTAACCAATGGAATTAGCCCCAGTTTATGGCACATTAAGAGGCCATTTTCAACTTGTTTTGCGTTTGCTGCTGTGTTTAAACCCATATTGTTTAATGTCCCGTGTTTTTGCAATCCAGAAATCACTTTTTGCAAAGCAAAACAGTGCGGCAGCATCTCAGGTTTTTCACTTGTCATGCGGTCTTGTGAAAAACAGCTTTGCCTCATTTCTTACCTACACAGGCCTTTTCCTGTTTTTTACCTACACAGGTGGACTCTAAACTGGCTGTGATTGATGCTGTTGTATCAGCCTTCCCCACATTTCATTTATGTAGACAGGTCCAATCTGAAAGCACTATGCTCTCAGTCCACTTGTCTTTTAAATTTGCCACAGGTGCCCAACTAATTGAACAGCTCCTATCCATGGGGCTAGATAAATTGTTCCCTTAACTGCTGATCAGAGATTAGTTTCTCCTGGGCCCGTAATTGAGTGTGCAGCACATTTCACAAATAGAAAGGGAGACAAAACATAAAGAAGCAGAACAAGCAGACGGATATTCTCGCTGATTCAAGCCCCTCCAAGCACTGGTGATTCTTATGTGACAAGTGCAGCAGTATTCTGTCTCTGCTTGGATTCAGTCCTGGTCATTTTTGGACCCAGGTCCAACACAGCACCACTTTCTAGCCACTGGAGAATTCCACTCTGCCACAAGACCAAGTTCGTTGCTGTGGCAGTGTTTTATACTGTCTAGATTTCAGAGGGGGTGATGTCACTCCTCTACAATCAACTAATTTTCAGTCAGCCAGTGGAACAGCCTAGATGTGAACTAGCAGTGTCTGGCACATAAGACACAATCTGAGAGTCCCTTTACTGGCTCAGCAAAACTCCAGGTAGCCCCTGGAATGCAAATTTGTGACTTTTAGCAAGTGACAGTGAATTATTTTGGATTTGCACAGCTGCAGAATGAGTCATGAGAGGGAGGGTTTGTTTTTTTGTGTTTATGACCCAGAAAACAGAGAGACGGAATACTTGCTCTGGGCCTCACTTAAAGTGCTCTGCAGGGAGAGCAGACTATTCTCTCTGCACTTGTTTTCCTACAGTACTTTATTAGTCTTATGTATGACTAATAGCAGGAAACAAATGACCACAGGGACTTCCAAAAAACAGTCATGCAGGGGGTTGTAAACAGGAGAACTACAAACTAAATTGTTTTGCAGAAAAAATTGTATGTAGTATCAAAATTAAAGCTATGCATTAAATGCAAGTAGATTCACCTATCACCAGAAAGTGGCTTATTCCTGGCCTGAATCGCAGCAATCTGAAGGCTGTCTGGTAGGTACTAGGCACAAGGTGGGACATGCATGTCTAAAATATTTCCTTGAAGACAGGTATGTATTATGGGTTTTGCTTCAAACTGTTACATTCTTCAACCTATATTTGAAAAATGTTTTTTTTAATTTATATGTATCATTTGCATAGGTCTCCTGGCCTGAACATTAGATCTATCGCATGTGCTCACTGTAAGTGTAGCCGTGTGGTGAAACTTTCATTTGATATACAGTATTAGAAATATTATATTTTCAAACAAGAAGGGGTGATTGGGCAAATCAAGCCTGTTTAATCTTCACTAGCTGTTTGACTCCAAGGTTTCTTGAAAGAATCCAGGGTATCCTGTGTACACGACTGTAGACTGGTTCCAGACTCCCGCAGTGTTTTGTGTAAAGAAATTTCTCCCATGCTCTGTTTTAAATACACTTCCTCTTGTGTCCACTGGTTCCTGTCTTACTGTTGATTCTAAAGATATCTATTGGGCTGACTTTGTCAGTGGGGATATTAAATAAGGTACATTAAGGTAAATGAATCTGGTACTTTCGTTGTGGTCTCTGTACAAGACTAAAAAGGGTCAGTTCCTTCAACCTGTAGAGTATGAGGGGAATAAAGTGTAGGACTTGAAGCTCCAGAATGTATTAGGTTGCTGAAGACCTTTCACATTTCTTTGGTCTTCAGTGGGACACTTGTTGCTTCCAGCTAGTTTCCTCTGCAGATGTTGTTATGGGTAGCTAATAGCTTTGTAAATAATGACCCTGTCTTTGAAGTGTAAGGAGAATCATATTCATATTTCCTTTACATGATAGGAAGGCACTCCTGAGTGAACCTGGCTTTGCTAGGCAAATCACTGGCCTTTTAGTTCATTTTCTTCTGCAGACAATTATAAAAACAGCAGACGGCTTTCAGAAGAAGAATCTTTGGAATTTTGTCCTTTTGTGTCTAAGTGATTATAGAGCATTACCTCAGTGCTGTGGAATTTTAAAACCATCCTATTGCATCTTTTGTCCTCCTTGTGCCCCCAGAAGGAGCACTTGGAGTATGAAAGGTCGGTCATGTTCTGAAAACCGGGCTGTGGAATATTCCCACTGCCTTGGTCCCTTTTCATTACTTCTGAAATGTTTATGCGATTTAATTATGGAAAGCTGTGTAACCTTGGCTGTTTTTTATTGCTTGTTAGTACTTGGGAATGATCGTACAGGATTCAGGAAAGGCAAACATTTAATCAAAACTTTAGGTCTCAATTCCTTTAAGTTTGCATCAGGAGAATGGATACATTTCAGACAGCACGCTGAGATGTCATAGTTCTGTCTGACTTCGGGCCTGCTTGGCTTCTGCCTGGAAGAAAAAGGCCTGAGGGCTGCTTTCTTGGGTGCTTTCCACACTTCAGAATATCACAGCCATTTGTTTCTGTTCGCTGAGCTTAGTTTGTTCTTAGAAAGGAAGGTATTGTCTAGACAGCCTTTGCTTAGCTCCAAATTCTTCTTGGGAGAGGGGAGGCAGGGAGGGATAGAGAAACGATCCTCTGCTTCTTTCGTACTGTACGTTTTTATTTGGGGGGTTTTTCTGTGAGTTTAGTGGCAGAAATGGCTCATTATTCCCTCAGCCCCGGAAGAGGTCTGAACTCTCTCAGCGGCCGTTAATTGAGGCATGGCGACAGACCAAGCCTAAAGAAAGGATCTTGGGGCATTTGTCTTTCCCTTTTCTTTTAGTATTTTATGTCAGGCTCTAATTGGTAATTGTGAAGACGGTTCAAAGGAGATTTGTGCACAATACTTTAAGGAACTATCGGAACCTCCAGCAGTGCTAGTATCCCCTAGGGAGGAGTGTACTTCAGAATATGACACAGGTTTACCATGAAAGGGCATTTCCATTTATATATTGATTTGTATTCAGTGAAAATATATCAAAAGAAATTATCTAAATGTCAGATGGCTTACACATTTATTTTTAGAAAGGTTTTGTTTTAATGAAATGGCTCTGTTCTCCTCCCCACTGTTAAATATTGTGTGGTGAGCGTTCTGGTGCACTGTGGTTGCTGTCGCATCATCCAGGTGGGGCTGCACATTGGTGGTGGTGGAGGGTAGACCTCATTACCTGTAAAACTCATTGAGTGGAGTGTCCAGAAAAACACTATACAGTATGTGTAAGCAATTATTAGTAATTATAATGTATTCTGCAACTTTGTTGCTTGTTTTGCAATGTTATCAACTGTTTTGTCAAGGAACATTGTTTGGAAAATGGTTGAAAGTACTGTAGGTCCCTACAAGCTTCTGGTTTAGCTCTTAAATGTCATGTAATGACCTTCTGAATGAGAAATTCTTCTTCTTATTCATAGTAATAACAATAATAGATGCTCTATTTACACCAAATGAGAGATTAGTACCTCTGTATGGTTACAAAAATAAAAAAAACAGACTCTTCCATAGTGGAAAAAAAAAGATTTTTCACAGAGTGCTGGCTCCTCAGAATTTTTTAATTGTGCTCCAGAGTGGACAGTACATCTGCTGTCAGGTGAAAAATGAGCTGTGCATTTTATGCATCATATCCTGCAATGCCCTATTTTCTGTCCTTCCTGAAATAACTAATGATAGTGCTGTTAAAATGACCCCTCAGCTAGTTTTACCAATCACATTGAGTCCAATTCAGTCTTACGGTCCTCAAGCCTCCCCTTAGACATTTTTAATTTGCTGAGGATCACTAAATCATACTCAAAATAGCTGATGTCAGCCAAGGCTTTTTTAAAATGCAGATCGTTTTTATAGCTACGGAAATGCCATGCAGAATAATTGAAACGTGATGTTTTGGGCTAGAGAATTGTTTTCCACCTATCTGCAAATATCCCGTGTATGCAGTGGTTAGATGTCATTGAATAGAGTACATGAATCATCTGTTATCTCTTTTGTAATTTCTCATGAGTTATAAAACTTTTTTCAAAGAATCATACACAATTCTAATGGTTTTTACATGGATATACTTCTCTGGTACAGTTGGATTAAAGTATTTGTCATGCCAAGAGAAATCCAAGTAAATAGTGTAGGGACATCTGTCAATGCTGGAACATGCTTTACCAATGACAACAACGAGGACATGGGGGTGACATTAATTTCCTTCCCCTCTGCGCTTCCTGGCCTTAAGCTTTGATAAGTCTTTACAGACGTTGTTTTTGCTGGACTAGCTGATTAGCATCAGAATATTGTCTTAGCAGGAAGAACAACAGAAAACAGAAAATGAGGCAGAGATTTTAAAAGCACGCGACACTTTAGGATTCCTCACCTC
This sequence comes from Atractosteus spatula, assembly GCF_055471065.1. Classification (NCBI taxonomy): domain Eukaryota; kingdom Metazoa; phylum Chordata; class Actinopteri; order Semionotiformes; family Lepisosteidae; genus Atractosteus; species Atractosteus spatula. The sequence continues at coordinate 15,501,691 of NC_142709.1, read as the reverse complement.
GGTGACAACATGCTCCTGCTTCTTGTCGCTCATACCAGCATGACGTCACTCACTCCTGCATGATGTCACTCAGTCAGCGGAGCTTGATTACAGCATGCCATAATGGAGTCACTGAATGTAATAAAGTGGATTTTATAGCACATCCACTAGTTTACTGTTTTATTGCTTGTGCTTGTGGCTTGCTGGAGTTCGGATGCCCCTACTGTGTCACAACATGGTAAAATCATGGTAATGCAGAGAGATACAACAAGGTAACTACAAAAAAAAACATATCAGAAGTAACTAAGGTGTCAATGCTAGTGCTCGCTTCACTGAATAAGATTGAATCTTAAATTTCTGGTCTTGTCTTAACTTTAAACTCCTCCCAAAGCCCTAAACACTATCCCTAAATATTTTAGATTTCCTGTTGACGAAGAGTTGCTAAACCCTTAAATTAGACTGTATTTCCTGGGAGCTCTGCTTATTTGTAATTTTCAGACGACTTTGCCTGGACATTTCTGACCAACACAGATTTCGGCTTCCGAAAGATCTAAGAGTACTTACTGTACGTGTACAGCACACTCCAGTTCCCAAACTAAAACTAAAAGGTGCAAACTAAAACCAAACACTGTGGCACTGAACAGTGTTGTTTTTGGCTGTAGTTTTGCTTTTTCTCGGGGGTTCAAGAGAAAAAAAACCCTTCAAACATGTGTTAAAAATGTTTGCCCAGCTGGAAAACGTTTGTCTCTTGTCTGGTGTCTGTTCCTACAGTGGCCTTCTGCTGAAGAGTCAGACTGTTCGATGAATCATTCCAGTGATTACCTAGCCTCTTGTTTTGGAGGTTCACTCTACATTGCAAGAAATGGAAATGTAGGCAACAGTACAGATTTAGCTATGAGCCGGGTGGCAGGAGCTGAACTTAGCAGGGGTGTTCGGTGCTCCCAGTAGAGTACTGCTTTGGGTGGCATCTCATGTAACCACACAGTGCTCTGTCTAGTGGTTAGGAAAACTGTTTGATACATGAGTGAATAAGTGGCATCATATGCCACAGAACAGCTTGTTGGACCATGTGGAGTCATGTCAAGACGTTTTCTTTGACAAAAAGGTGATCTAAATCAATGTAAAAGGTACAGATCGTTAGGGAACTAAATGCATGCATCTTAATTTGTAGCCTACAGGCAGACTGGCCCAGGTCTGCTAATCTTGCCACCCTAGATGAGATGAAGATGATTTGATTTATAGGATAGCTCCTTCTGGCAAGCATGCTGAATACAAATCCATTCGATGAATTTGAATGGTGAATCAGTGGTTCCCAGTACAGATCCCTGTGCCACTCCACTAGTTACATCATCCTAGTTTAAAGAAAATATCTGTACTCTCTCTGTTTTATATTAAACAAATCTCTGTCCAAATACACATATGTCCTTGAATGCGAGAACTAATCTTTTAAGAGGAACATAGTTTCTGCACATGGGGTCTAAAACGTGTTTTTATTACATCATAAAGCCTTTTCAGTCACATCAGTCTCTCAGAAGAAATAGAGCCTCTCATTAACTGTGTGGTACCAATTGCACAGTACAGTACCTAGAAAATGGATAGATGGGTCCATTCTTTGTTACTAAGCAATCAGAAGGTGCAGGTGAACTAGGACACAGTAGGAAAGCACACTGGTGCACTTCTTCTTACTTCTTTATTCCTTTAAAGGAATAAAACTGAGATTTTTTTGATTATCTGCTGTCATCCTTCAAGCCTTTGATTTGAGTCCCATTTTTTTCAAAAGGCCACGATGATCATTATCAGGCTTGCATGCTGTACTGAGAGCTGCCACATTATGTGAAGGAGAACATTTAACAAGCTCTCCCTTCTGGGTTCAATACAGAGATGTTATTTTAAGTCCTGCAAGAAGTCATGCTATATTCTTATATAATGGTGGCTGTGACAGTATGCATGTCTTTTTTCGTACTGGCTTTGTGAAGTCATTGCTCATGTCTCCACACCACAATTCTTGTCATTTGTTTTTCCCTGTTTTAAACAGTATTTAAATGTCTGTCATCAAAATGTCGGTGGATATACTCACACATGACTGAAAACGGGTCATTTCAAGCATTTCTGTGAAAAGAAACTGTTGCAATACATGGGAATCAGTTTATTTAGTCGTGCCTCTTCTCCTTCAAGTAATGTGAGCATAAATCCACTTTAAATAAAGAAAGAAATGTTTAAAACTAATGGCAAGACCCAACTACATTACAGATCCTGAAAATTGACTCTATTCATAAAATGGGAATGCTGGATTTACGGTTTCCTTTTTGTGCTAGTGTCACATTTGAAATAACAGGTGTTGAACTCTTAAAACAGGCTTAAAACTGCTTGAAAACAAGAGTGAAAATTATATTTCACAATTTTGCCAGAACTCATTCCAAGTCCTCTTTCATCTTCATGTTTTAATTGATCATCTAGTTTATACATAAATGAAAAGACCAGAGCCCCCTCCTGTGGTTTTTGATTAAAGCTATAGAGCCTTTCTGTCTGTGCTGAGCTTCTCGAAGCTGTGGAGTACTTCTCCTTTGTGATGCGTGATGACACGTGTCCCAGTTTTGTCATTCAAGATTCAAGGAAGCAAATTTAGGGCTGGAATGGAAGACAGATGTCCCCTTCACATGCTTATCTGGTGCACACATTCTGCTGTTTTACACTAATACAACCTGAAGCTCTTTGGCAAAGGAGGATAACACTGTGTTCTTTATGGTTACTAAACTTATGTCTTCACCCAGTGTCTCTAAAAGTCTTCTTTCTACCACATTGGTCATTTCCTTGATGATTTAAAGGTACATTTACTAGTACTGACAGGTTCATTTATCTCTGTCTGATTAAAGCCGTGTATTAGAGTGAGAGTCTTTGTAGAAATATGAAACATCACCCCTCTGTGCTGGAAGTGGGGAATTAAGGTACCGCAATGCAGGCACACCTGCTTCCTTTACTTCCCAGGCATGAGTTTCACACTTGTCAGCTACTTTTTGGGACGTCAGGCTGAGGGAAGGCGATGCTGCAGAGCCGGGGAGCGAAGAAGAGAAAGAGGAGCCCTCTCTGTCAGCCTGCCCGACTGCTCGCCCTGAAGGGATGGATCCTGCTTGATGTCACGGGATAATGCTAATCCCCAGATTCAGTACTGTATGTTCAATTTTAACTTTTGTTAAACTTTTTTTTATCCTAACTGAACACTTACGTGATTAGGAAACACTAACGTACTACATAACTTCCGTCACAGGCAGTGCGAATTAAATACAAGATTTACAGTTTCTTACGAGAATTGATATGAAGGATGTGTTAGTTCTTAACAACACTGGAGCGGTCTTGGTAGTACGAAACCTGGGCCTGAACAATACTGGGACAGGAGACCTCTAAGGAAAACAAGGTTGCCACTGTAAGTGTTATAGTGGACCAGTAGGTGGCGTTCCTCCCTCTGGACCAGAATTTCCAATCCAATGTCTCAGTCTTGTAACTGTGGACACTGTGCTGCAGGACAATATTTCTCAACCTTTTCATACCGGGTTACAAGCTCCCTAAGATCCGTCTCCTTGAGGACCAATTTGGTTTAAAAGTGCATACATTTTAATCAGCAGTGTCTCTTAGGGTTATGGCAGCGACCGGTCACCCTGAGACTGGAACTGGCACTGGTCCGGGGACTGGGAGTTGAGAAACAAGGCTGTAGAAGGCACCGTCCTGGTAAAAAAGTGCTTCCGACAAGTGGGTTTCTTGGAAGATGTAAACTGGAGCTCATTCCAAGAAGCTTTTCTGTCCTGCTGTGTGTGTGATGTCGTATGCCACCGGTCTGTGAGAGCCGGGCAGGGAAATAACTCCTGAGCCATGCCAGGAGGGCACAGCTCTGTTCAGGCTTGGCTTCGGCTTGGCTATTGGGACAGGGGTCAGTAAAAAGCCAGTGTGGAGAGGGCTGTCCCAGGAGGACTCGGTACAAGAGTGCCTGTATGAAAAGGAAAAGCCACTGGAAAGACTACACTAAATCACAGCTGGTCGGCTCTTGTTCTGAAGAGTCCTGGCCCTTCAGTGTATGTAGGTTTCTTCATTCACTGGCGATAGGTCATGTTTACTTTGATTCACGGAGCCAGGAAGTGGTCAATGAAGTAACTGAGACTGAGATCAGCTGCATTGACCCTCTCTGGTACTCCGGTACCGGTACCTGATCTCTCTAATCTAAACCCCAATTTGGATTGAAATAAATGGATTTTTACTTTCTAAGCGTTTTAGAATTGTGCCTTTCAGTGAGCAAAAGAAATGACTTGGGAAGGTTTTTTTAGCTTGAACTGAGCTATAAGAAAAGTAAAACAAAGGACTTTTTGTCTTGTTTGGGATTTTAGCCCATCTGAAATCAATCCTACTGTATGTGGATTTTTTTTTAAATTTGAAATGTAATTCTGAGCAGTACCGATGAGGAATGTTTAGTCATTTTCTTTGCCTTGGTGTTGTGTGTTCTGTTTGCTCCCCACTTATTTTTTGCAGTTTGCATCTCAATGCCCAATTTTGTCATTAAACTGGAATGTGTGCTCCCATCTGCTCTTAATTAGCAGTGTTTGTGCAAGCTTTGGCTCCATAGCGACAGCAGTGGGGGTCAGAGAGAACGATTTCCTGCACCCAGACAGACTTTCTGCCCTTTTCCATGGCAAAAACCAGGCAGATTGTTCAACCCTTCCTGAATTCATCTGATTTATTTTTGTCTGTAGTTTGGAAAAAGGGTAGAGGAACATGCATACCTGTTAACTGTAGCCAGTATTATGTTAGTAACTGGATTTAGAAAACACTTTTAGGGAATCATTTTTCCAGCACAGACGTCTCTAACTCAGTCGTAAATCTATATGCCTTCCTGCCATGTGTATCTATGCAGAGCTCTGCCTATGGGACCTGCTTGGCTCTGTGGAGGCACTCAGGCAGTCGCAGGAGATGGCTGTTTCACTGACAGCTGAGAGGCCCCTGGCGGACTCTATTGCTCTTGTGCTCCCAGCGGTGATCTGCCAGCTGTGTGCTGCTGCTTGGGGAATCCCTGTCACAGCAACTTGGCTAAAGAGGAATTCAACCCACACTTCAAGTGGGCTCCCTCACCATTTGAGCCACTTGAGAGCCCCGCATTGTCCTGTTTTAACATAACATCCCCCTTCATCTCCCTGCTGGAAAACATATATGGCATTCTTCAGAAACTGGCTTGTGTTCTGTTGGATTTACATGTCATTTCGGTCTGGGTGGTCCGACCTGAGGGCAACTCGTTGTCTGGCCTCTGCAAACTAGGCAGTCTATACCTCTTTATTCTAAACAGCAAAGACTCCATCCCGCCAAGTGAGATCTGAGGAACGATAACTGAGTCAGAGTACTAGAGGACGCCACTGTATGATGTGTGAACGCACCTCGAAGAGATGAGCAAAGCGGTTAAAAATCTGTGATCTCAATACTTGAGAGGAATCTATGGTAAAAAAGACTGAGGGAGAATGGGCCTCTTTTTTTACTGTAATGAAGCTGTAGAGTCACTGTTTAATGTAGCAGCTGAACAGGTCTGTGCAGCCCATGCTTGCTGTTAACCTGCTCCCCTGCCACCATCAGCAGTCGCCTTCCTTTTCTGTGTAATTTCACCCCGAGCTGCTGTCCAACTCCAGCCACATCCTCTCTTTTGAAGACGCAGGTGATGCAAAGGAGTGATGGCATTAAAGCTGGAGCCCTGGCGGCATAATGAGGTCAGGCACAGTCCCCAGAGGGTCAGGGTGCCAGCAGAACGAACACGCTGACTGCTGTGTTCTGTCACAGAGCAGCAGGGAAGCCTCAGTACCAGCCCCACTCAAGTACAGCATGGTCCCAGCTTTTTGACCCGGCTTCTTCTCAGAAGGAATGTCTGTTCTCTCTGGGCTCAGGAACACCACTAACAGGCCTCAGAGGCTGTCCCAGATCTGAGAGTCAGGCAGAGTCACAGGGCAGCCATCACTGGATAGGTGATGATATCTATTCAATTATCAAGTCATATCAATTGTTGGTATTTCTTATTTTATGCATTGCTCCATCAAGAGCTATTCTTTTCAACATTCTGTTATGTATTCTGACAAGTTTTTTTTGTGTCGATCTACTGACAGTTTAGAACCCCCCGTGGCAAACCAAGAAAACCTTTAAGTCTGTCCTTTAAGGCGACAGACTGTAAGAGTAGACTAAAATTTGGAGAAATAACCTTTACGGGCCTGTTGTTGTAATGTTGTAATTTTCTCTGCACATAATATTGTCATGCCTGGTTGAGTAGTGAATTATTTTAATCTAATAAAACATGCAGAATCAAGTACATTGCAATGTCAAAGATAACTAATTGATTCAAAGAGCTTTTGGTTTCTTGGAAATGGTTTGATTATAATACCAGTTCTAAAAGGACACTTCAATGGCTGCTTCAGAACATATTCAGCCCTCGACTTTTCCAAACAGAGAAATGCATGTTTAGAGTTAGTTTTATATACGATTTATATAGTAAAATCTTTATGGTAAAATCAGCTTTATATATGATTAAAATCGTAAAAGTTAGTTGTAGGTAGAAAAAAACGTAAATGTGCAGAGATGAAATGGTGTGCTGCTGGCCTTGTACTTACGTCACATGTAAATTCAAGTTCAGAAGTTATTGCTTCTTTGGAACAGTGTGGCCATGACTGTAGGAAAAGAGTAGACATTTCTCTTTTTCTCTCTGACCAACAATAGAGAATGGCCATGTCGAAGATAGCTAAGTCTTCTCCATTCAATTTAGAACATTTCACTCCATTCCAGGAGATAGTGAGTTTATAATTGACACTAGCTTTTATTTTCAGATGTCAGTAATTCAAAATGTCGTAATGCCTTCCCTAGACACTGTGCTTTTTATTGTCCAGGGAAGTGGGTGGTGGTTTTCGTGAGAAAGAAATTAAACAATGATTACATGAAAAACCCTGCACTGCCTGATAGCCTGAGCAGCAGTGAGTGTCCCCTGATAACTCGGGCCCTGTGGGAATGCTTGGTACACTTTGATGACTTGGTTTGGGCCATAATTGTATGATGATGGTGTAGTAAATAATACAGAAGTTTGTGATCAGCAAAATGGACCTGGAAATCATTGTGAGACAGGAACCAGCTGTGTATAGCCAGAACAGTTTGAACAACAATATCTACTTATCCTGTCAGCCTCAGTGCTGAGGAATGAAAATTAGAGACTGCAGTACCTTTGAGTAGGTGTGTGTTGGCAGGGGGGGCTGGTAGGGTATAAATATGTTTGAGTAAGACAGAATACATGAGATCAAAACCTGAGAGTAGGCAGTCTTCCACAAAGTTTCAGCCACTAGCTACTTCTTATCTACTTAAAAACCCTCCCCCATTCATTAACCCACAGCCTTACCTTATGGAACAATGATGTGTCTCTTTAAATACCCTGCCTAGGGACACATGACAGCTTGTAATGCAGGTCAAAGTTCAAAGGGCAAATAGTACCAACAGCTGTGTTTTCCTGAAGATGTTCCTGTGAAGTATTACTGCTACAAACTAAGTAGTGAGCTATGCACCCATTGTCTAGCTTACTGTTTAACTGCAAATCAGTCCCTGTGCAGAGAGAAAATAGTTTGGCATCTGGAGTGGGGGTGTCCTTATCATGAGCTGTGATATGTTTTGTACAGAGTAGAGCAGAGAGGCAGCTAGTTGGGACCATCAGTCAAACCCAGGAATATGGCCTTGTGAGCACATTACTTAGTTGGCTGATGCTTTTATGCAAAGCAACTTACATCTGCACCCACATTTTATCCAGCTGGCTATTGTACTGGACCAGCAGTAGGTGAAGTACTGTACCAAAGGATCATGCTCAAGGGTACAAGCAGTGTCATACCAGGGATGTGAACAAGCCCAGCACCCTGGCTACAGCTCCACACCACTGCTGCCTGCCTGTCTGGCTCAGCTGCAACCTCACAGGGAAGTTCAAACATTCTGACATAAAACCCTCAGTGCTAGCTAGTCTACAACACTTTCCATAGGGAATTTAGGTTAGTGATTAGTATTTGGGCTGACAATGCCTGTTCATTTTTCTTATCTATAAACAAGAAAAGTGCATTTTTTTGTTGCTGGGGTTGAGCTGCCCTGAGCTTTATTTTTAATGAACCTCTTCATATTTGTCTCTTCTGTGTGGGAGATATTCCCCTTACGAACCCGACAAATTCTTCTCCCTCCACAAGGAGGAAAATCCACAGGACAGGTAGAAGTGTGAAGCCTTCTGTCAGAGAGTGAGAGTGGCACTGAGCCACTCCTACTCACTTTGTGACAGAGAGTTGCTGTGAAGTGTGCTCTCAAGGATGATTTCCAGTTCCCTGGACATCTTTTCACAGTATTGGTTTAACCCGTGTCCTTGAAGAACGTATTAAAGCTCCATGCACACCACTGAGAGAATCAGAGAGATTTATGCTCCATTATTGAGCCACAACACTGAGCACTAAGCAGGCGCCCTGTAGAGTCTCTAGAGATTGAGCATATGATAAGAAATATTTGTGGGCATGTGTATTAATCAGAAGGGTCTAGCATATTTGTAAGTAGCCAGGCTGTCATTAACCCACCTGACAGGCCATTTTTCCAGGCGTCATGTCTGAAACAAACATGTTTGACAACATGAAGTCAATTTTATTTGAGCAGTTTTCTATTTTAAAGAGAACATATATAGTATGTAGGCATTCGACAGAATTTTAAATGTAGGACTGATGAAACCAGAGGAAGCAGTGCCTATTTCTTTTCCTGTGACCTTGAAGTAGCGTATGCAGAAATCATAGAGTACAGAAATCAAGAGTACAGTTTTTCTGTAGTCCAGTCTGACCAGTGGTTTTTCATACCATCATAGCATGACAATAGCATGTCACTGCTATTACACATAGAAATAGACTTTTTAAATAGTGCCACAACATAAGGCCTGTGTCAGTATTGTGAAATGAATGAATGGGCTGTTCTGATTAATTTCTTTCAGAATTAGAAAGAATCACACTTTCAGAATGTGCATGCCTGTACACTTAGTAGACTCTTGCAGGGAGGGATATAACATTATGTTCCTTTGCAAGTTTTTTTTTAATTTTCAAACCATTACATTCAGAACTACATACCTTCATCAGCCTGAAGGATTAAATTCTGCAATGTGGAGCAAATCCCACTCTGTGAGACACAAACGTTTCAAATGATTTGCATACTTGTTAATGATCCATTTACGCCAGGCACTTAAAACCATTCGATCGTAGTAAATTGGTAGCTGAACGCAACGTTCGTCTAATTAGCCTTCAAATGATTAATTCATCCACCCCCTAATGTGCGTAATTATATGTGTTTAAGTGGAACTGATAAAATAAATTCCATTTTAGAAGTTATGCCTCATCTCTCTGGGGTGTCACTGGGATTAAATTATAGAAACCTCTATCCTGAGAGCTGCGGTACAGGAGTGCTGAAGCCTAATTAAGTGAAGGGATCCTCTCTCATCTCTACAACACAGAGGCTAGAGAGGGAGACAGATACGAGCTCTTCTTTTGCTCCCAGCACCTATGGGCCAATTTTAAGTCAAATGCTGGACTCGAGGAGAGTGAGTCCTGTTTAGGTCAGCACCGGTCTCCGGAATTAATGCGTTACTGCGGCAGAAGTTTTGTCTGATCTCTTCCGATTTTTAAAAGGATTTAACCCGAAGTGACTTCTTACTGAAAATCCATTAAACAATGTTAGCCCTCCAAAAGAAACGCAACAACAACAACAAAAAAAAAACAGCATGCAAAGGGAATGAGTCTCCAGGAAAGCGAATTTATTGCTTTAAGAGATTCAGCTGGGAAACTATTAACATTATGACTAACGCGGTGGGGCACTGCAGAGGAGGGGGAGGGGTGGGGGCGACGAGGGGAGGTAGAAATTATGGCATCCGTGGGAACAGCGCAAGGAAAACAGAGCTCAGAGCCAGATGTGGCCGTTCTGTTAAAGAAACACGCACTTGGCTTACAGTTTTACGTTGTCCACAAAACAGCCTTTGTCTATAGGCTATGTACGCGTTTGCGCTGAAGGAATTTAGGTGAGATTTGGGATTCGTGTTTTGGATGCCTTTAGAAAATAAAGGTCTGTGCGAGTATGAGAGCAGCATGTGTGCTGAACAACATCATTATCAGCATAAACAGCTGTACATTATAGCAGAATTTGTCCTTGAGTACTATCTCAGTGGGGCACTGTGAGCTCATGGGAAGAAGTTTCTCAAGAGTTTTCATCGGCCCCCCTGCCTTTGAAAACATAATGAAGTTTAATTACGGCGCTTGTTAAGTGAAGTCTGTCGGTCGGATTTCGGCTGAAGCAGTTTGGTCATTGTGTTGGGAAAAGCAAACTGAGTTTGCTAGAGCATATTTATCAAAAAGTACTGTGTGTTATTAGTAAGCAAACCTATGATATAGGATGCTGGTTAATATTAAAAATATAGGGTACATTTACTTGATAATCAGATATTTTTGGTCCCAAAAAATATTTTGTACCCAAACATGCAGGATTGATAGTTAATCCATTTTTTTCTACCGTCAAAATATTGAACAAAATGTCTTTTACACAAATAGGTGCTTCGTACCTGGTAAATTGTATTTCATCCATCCATTTTTTAACCGCTTCTTCCAGTTCAGGGTCACAGGGGGCCAGAGCCCATCCCCGCAGGCAAGGCAGGGTATACCCAGGAAGGCACGCCAGTCCCGCACAGGTCACACTCACTCACACCTAGGGCCAGTTTTCCCAGAAGCCAGCTAACCTACAAGCGGTTCAAGTAGGGAGCTGCGTCAGCGTGCGGAGGCAGCAAAGGAACAAGTAAAGGTTTATTCCATCCTGGAAAGTGGAGAAAAGAAACACAAGAGGCCTGAAAAAGGCTCCACAGCCGAAATGTTGCGTTTCTTTTTTTCTCTTTTTGGCATGGAATAAACCTCTACTTGTTCCTTTGTAACCTACAAGTATGCTTTGGGACTGTGGGAGGAAACAGGAGCACTCAGAGGAAACCCACATGAACATGTGGAGCACATACAAATTCCATAGAATAGAGACAGCACCCCAGGTCCAGAATTGAACCCAGCATTGCGAGACACTAACCACTGCAGAACCATGCTGCCCCAAGTGTATATATCAGTCAATAAATCATCTGACTTCAACCAGTGGGCCGGTAGATCTGAATGGAAGTCTTAGATAATATAATGATTAATATTCAAACAAGAATAATGCTGAACTTTATTTTTTATGGTGCCTCACAAAGTAACATTCTCAAAGTGTTTTAAAACAAAATCACCCAGATGCAGTATTCTCTGACTAGTGTGCCTAACCTTCTGTCCTGTTCAGTCCTTGACCAGTATTCTTTTACTTTCCTACGATTGCAGCTGAGACTGAAGTTTGTTTTGTTTTAGGGTTATCAACTAGAAATCCCATTACTTCAGCTGAAAGAATAGCTCTGGCACTTTAAACAGCACAGCAGTGCAGAGGTTACAAGAGCTTCTTTTTACTGCGTTAGCCGGGCTCTTGAGGTTCGCTGCTGGAAGTAAGGAAGGGGAGAAGGGGGGTTAATTGAAGAGGGCTGTGTTTTGTGCCTTCAGCTCTACCTGGCGCTGTCTGATTGGCCTCTGCCTGTGCTCCTGCTCACCTGATTGGTTAAGACTCTTACATGGCCTTTTTTCCAAGCCAGCAGTGGGCCTGTTGAGGTACAGAGAGGTGCAAAGTATCTGGGTCAGCCAAGTCCGCAATTAGGTAAAACCAGTGGTGTGAGTCATTGTTCACTCCACAGATGCCTAGTACTGACTTGTAGTGTAAGTATTTCAGAAATTCAACATCTGTAAAAATGTAGTTTCTGACAGTTTGTATAGGTTTTTTTTACCTTCGAAGTGCATGAAGATATGCACCTTCCACTTGACTTTTCAATTAAAGGCAATCGTGGGCCATTAATGTTACATTATATCCTCCTTGTCTGATGTATTTCTAAATAAAAACACCAAGACAGACATCTAAGATGTGGCAGAATTGCAATTAACATACACAATTAAGGGGTGTTTGCTTTCAAAGGGAGACTACTTAATAAGAAATTGAGTGTCTCAACTCAATGTCACTCTGAAGATAAGAGCGTTCTGTTGTCAAGGCAACCTAAAATACTACAAGTCTCCCTGTTTAGTAAACTAATGTTTTTTTTGTGCAATATTGGTAACACCAATAAATGAACTTTTTCAGATTTGTTTGTTTACTTTTCTTAACCAGAGCAAGGCCTACTCGGTTTTCTCAGTTCATATATTAGTCTTCTAATATATATTTTTTCTGGTTTGACTAACAGTGCTCATTTCTATCCCCTCCTTTCTGACACCGCGGGAGTGTCTGGTGAATCTGTAAATCTTAGTTTTCTGCAGGCTGTTGCCTTGGTGATGTGCTGAAATGTTAACATAATATAATTTATATAGTGTCCTTCATGATGCATCATCTCAAGGCGCTACATTAAAGCAAGCAACATAAGAAACAAGTATACACAAATTATCAAAGTACATCAAAAGGAATCAAAAGCAGACAGCCTCCTTTTTAGAGTTAATTACAAAGTTTGGTTTGTGACACATAGAGTGCAGGCTACCCCATCTGTGTCAATCAAAGATTCTGTATCATTAGAATGAATCCTTCCTTGACCCACTTCTGTTTCCCCAGCACAGCTGTGTTTCCTGCCTGGCCAAATTCTCTACTTGCTACAGCACCACTCTGCCAGGGCTTCAGAGTGCTCTGATTGGTGCAGACATTGAAAGGGCAATATGGGTGACTCATTTTAAAAATCTATAAACCAACTGTGCTTTTACTGTCCAAATCGCGAGAGTTGAGAAATTACTGTCATGGATGTCAGATTTTCACTGCCATGGGTACTGATGGCCAAGATGACAATAAGCCTTCAGGTTTTGCTTTTTGTGTGGAAAGCCAAGAAAAAGGACATACTGGGTTTTGTGTTGTACAGTATGTATATGTAATGGATATATGTAGGAAAGCAACACACAAGGCTTGTTAGAGAAAAGAGAAAAAAATAGTGAGCTTTGAAAAGGAAGAACACAGCGTGTTTTCATTCCTCAGCTAAGTTTCTAGCAAGACTGCTATCTTGCCTAATTTATAGAGTGAGAAACACAAACCCAGATTTATTTCTGCTACACAATTATGGGTAAGCAATACAAACAGTGTTAGGATACATAGTCAATACATGTAGTCAAATGTGTAGAATTTAAATAAAGGGGTGTTATGTTATAATTGTACATGGCCTATTGTAAGGCATCATTTTAGAAAATGTTGTGCAATTTGTGTTATCATGTTACAGAAAATGTATTTACTGCTCTGGACCAGTCCGGTGTAGAACAAACAGATGCATAACGGGGTATAAAATGTCCTAATTCAATAGGCTGAAGGAACTAAAGCATTTTAGTCTCAAACAAAGTCAGCCTAATAAGCTTTTCAGAATTAGCACTTAAACACAAACCAGAGAACAGGAAACTGTGGAAGGGTGAATTTAAAACAGAACGGGGGGGGTTCTTTACACAAAGCATTGTGGGGGTCTGGAACAGCATGTCCAGCAATATTGTTGAAGCTAATATCCTGGTTTCATTCAAGAAAAGGCTGGATAAGGTCCCTGGATCAATTAACAATAACAGCCAAACAGGCTAGACAGATTGAATTGGCCACTTTTTTGTACCTTTTCTCCAATTCCAACAAGACAGAAATATCTCAACTCGGTGTGACCCTGTTAAGAGCTTTATGTTGTCTTGGCAACGAAAGAACCATAGTGTCACTGAGGAGTTGAGTATAATGGAACCCAGTAAGAAATAAATCACCTTTTTCCTGAGACATCTCTCTCAATCCCAGGAGAAGGGGGCATAATACGCCAAGGCTGTCTCCGATGAAATCTCAGGGTTTTCTTCCACTCTTTTATTTTGTTGGCCTCCCTGCAGTAGTTTAATCACACTGAAGTATTCAGTCGTTTTTGATGCAGGGGTTCAGATGCATGGATGTAGGGGTTCAGTTCTGTGTTGATATGAAGGTCTTCCTGTGAGTACTGAGTAAAAGCAGAGACAGTGCAGATGTCAGTTCAAAATTATCAGTATGTTTGTGTTTCGTCAAGCAGATTGGCCTTGTTAAACTGTGCTGTGGAAAAAAGGAGGCAAGAATATCTGTGATGGGTTAAGAAATCCTTTCTAGAGAGCTGATGATTGTGGCCTTGGTGTAGTTCTTTATCTTAAACTGTGTTTCTTCTCAGGCTTGCAGAAAGATAATATACAATTCTTAAACTTTGCCCTTTGATTTATCCTTATTTTGTAGGCAGTAGCTAAAATGAAAATGAAAAGCACACAGAACGTTAATGCTAGTTTAAAACAGCTCAGGACTGTATCTTCCACTCTTGTGGAAGCATACCGCTAACACTGTACAACCTGACTGAACGACAAGCACACAAGACAGGTACTCCTACTCCTACAACCTCTTGTGTATAGAAGACCCTCCTGCTCTCAGGTTTAAACACATTTACACATAATTTCATCTTCTGTCCTTTTAGTTTGTGTTTCATTGTTCATTCTATAGAAATTTTCTGGGTTGATTTTGTAAGTGCCTTGCGGATTTTGAATTACTCGTATAAGGTCGCTCATAGTCTTTCCTTTCAAGGATAAAAAGGTCCAGTTCTCTCAGCCTGTCTGTGTAAGACATTTCCTAAAGTCCAGAAATGTATGTGATTGTCCTTCTCAATGTCTTTACTATGACATGTGACTAAAACTGTACACGATATTCTGAAAGAGGCTGTACTGATGTTTTTATACAATTTTAACATAATATCCTTCAATTTGGATTCTGCACTTTTAACTATATTGTGTATCTTAACTTTCTGTTCACCTTTTTATTGCTTCCACACATTGTCTAGAAGATGAATTTGTCTGCAGGAAATAAGTGGCTTTCTTCTAGTTCTGTATTTTCCATTTTGTATTTATATTTGAAATATTTACATTTATGCTTTATTTTTACTACCTGCGTGTAATGCTCCGTGCTTATCTACAATGTAAATTGTAAAATTTCCTCTCCCGAGTATGAGTGCTCGTCACTGAACTGTACTCTTTTTTAAAATCCAGTGATAAATGTTAAGGTGTATGGCTTCGGACACTCTGAACATGATTTTGTGGCTCTTAATGACTGGAAATAATTTTCTTGTTTCTCAGAGATTAAACAGATGTTTAGAAGAGTCAAGTTAATTAAACCTCACTTCTACAATTGTGACCGTTTGTAATTTTTGCCTTTTAATGACTGGTAAAATGTCACCATCTTGTGCTGTAAAGGTCAGTTGTTGCTCAGAGTCAAGACTTCATTGTCTGTTTTTCTAGCCTTGTGATTAACCATCTGTTCCCTAGAAATGTAAACGTGAGTTATTTTTATGTGTGAGAAAAGCATCTTGATAGGTTACGACAGCACAGTGCCAGGGATTGATAACTGGGTACAGAATCGAATAGGTTGGGGGAATGTTGCCACCCATCTGCGCATCACACATGGGGGAGTAACTTCGATTAGGTTGGCACAGTGAAAAGCCACACAGGTCCTGGGTTTCCCTCTGGGAAGCCTGGCCACAATGTGTGTGTAGCACCAGATGAGCGCTCATTTCCAGTGACACTTAACTGTGCTATTTTACCATGACCCGAGGAAAAGAGTGTCAGTCCTTTCGAGTACTTTACCCTGAATATATGGAACTGTTTTCAGGGTGCCAGCTGTGAAGCTGTTGACAGATTTGAGTATCATCAGGCAAGGGATAGGAGGAACACTATCATAAACTCCTTTTTCATGTCATGCAACTGTTGACTCTGGGATAGGAGGCACTACATCCTAGATTCCCTTTTTTACTGTATGTCCTGAAACTGTTGACTACTGAGTCTCCTCTACTCAGGGGTAGGAGGCAATCTTATGTTTTTTGGAGTTGTACCTTGGAGGCGTTAAAATTGAAAAGATCAAGTGCTGAACTGCCATCAGGCTAAACAACACTGAAAAGGCAAGACGTCAGATTTTGTTTTCAGCAGTCTACTTGCAGAAGATGCTTAAATGAGGATCACTCCCAAGCCAGTGCTGTGACTTGGCTGGCTGAGTATATTCAGCATGCAGCTGCAACAGCAGTGCTCTTCTGCATTTGCCTCAGTATTGAAAAGAGACAGAGCTGTTTAGAACACCTACTTTACTTTGTTCTCAGCAATGGGAAATGTGTAATGCAGCATTCTGCCAGACTGCCTTTTCCTTAAAGTTTCCACAGAAGGTAGTGGCTGTAGGAAATCGTCAAAATAAGGGAGCTGAAACCACAAGTTCAGTCACCAAAGAGCACTGATGCCCTCTAAAGTAGAACCTTTGTTAAGAAAATAATTTATGGAATTATCCTAGCTTTCCCAGCATGGTTACATCTAAGGTATACTTAAGACAAGGGCGACAAACTCATTTGCTATGATGGGCCAAATTTGATTTAAATGTACTCCAAGTAGGCCACAAATATCATATAGTATCAAACTATAAGATACAACCATTATTTTATTTAAAATATCATTGTTGTGGTTATTGTACACTATGTAAATCTATGCTCCATTGAAAAGAATTTTGTCTGGATGTCTCCTATGAGTTAATTAAGAGACTGTATACACCCACCCCTGGTTATACAACAGCTCAATTTACATTAACTTTTACTACAAAGAAGTGTGGATTTTAATACCTGTTTTTCACTGTACAGAGCCATTTCCACTACAATGAAGGCACTTCCAATGAGCTCTCATTTACTTAATTGTTAGCCATTGTCCTTATTTTCAACATCATGTCAGCAAAGAGTGCTGTCAGAGCTTCAGGTGTCACGTAAACAAAGAAAACAAGGAACGTATCCCCCTGGTTGTGGAACGTGAAGTGGGAGAAAGGATTGAAAATGGTGAGAAGTTGAAAGATATTGGAATTGCTATAAATTGTTCGAGTTTCTAACTTTTACATATTTTGTCTTGTCAACTTCTACAGTATGCTAAGTTAAATAAGCTAATTAGCATAAACATTTAACAGTGTTGTAATTTTCACAAGTCAAGACCCCTAAATTAACAGTGTGTAATATTAGGCAATTTACTAGACCTCAGGAAGGCTTAAGATGATTTAAGTGATTGCTATGAGAAATTTCACATTACAGAGTTGTTGAGGATTGAATTACTCTTGCATACTGAGGGATAGGTGTATATGAATATCAATTAGTAAACTACAGGATTGAAATGCAAATTGCACTTGAGCTGGGATTAGTGATCAGCATCACCTGTAAACTCTGCTTGAGAGACTGATGAGACCAACATGACACATCATCATAAGGTGAGCAGCAGCACAACAATATGTTGTGCAATTGTCACTTTAAGTACTTTTTGCTAAAAAAACAGAATCGGTAGAAGGCAAATTTAATAAGTTACTATGTGACAAAAAATCAAAACACTGAAAATGTGGAACTCAGATTATTTGGTAGATATAATAGCGATATTAAAAGAGAATACTTCCAACGCTATTGCTATTGCTCTGTGGCAACTCAAATCGAGCATGTTTGCTTTCCATTCACAGCTCCTAAGATATTTAAATTATCCCTCTTGTCTTGAACCATACAACATGGCTTTTCTTTAACTCAAGAACAATACTGTAATTACAAGGCCCTGTCACTGTTCTCAAAAATCTCCTACTGAGACAATGCGAAACACTACAGTTTCTACAGAAACACTACAGTTTCAGTGAGATCAATGGTGATATACTGTAGCTAGTGAAGCTGCTCACAGGTAAAGCTGTGCAGTTTGCAGACAGTGATTTATTTTTGAACAAATCATTTCAGTGAAACAAATTAATCCATTGCTAATCTGATTTACTCAGGTCTTTCAGCTCAGGGAGACGAATGGGGTATCGAGTCAAGCGAATCAACACAGGAGAAATGCATTAGTTTTTACCCCAGAGATCAGAGAATGAAGGGAGGATTTGGGAACCTCAAATCCAGTGTGATACAGTAAACATTAAACAATTGTATATTGTAAAACTCCATCAAACATGCATTGCTCTCACATTCATAGTGTCTGGTTCTCAGGACTGTGGTGAAGAATGAATTTTTGCTGGTTATTTCTGACAACTGCATTGATTTAGCTTTGAAAACAATTACGTCAAACTGCTGTAATAATACTAAGCACAGGATACCTCTACTACTAGAAGAGAAGTACATACTTTGTGTTTTAAAGCAAAGGACAACTGTACGCAACAAGCAGGCCAAGTTTTCATCATCTAAACTGTCTATATAACATATTTTCTCCGGATGTTCACAAAATATTCATCTTTTTTTCCTCACACTACACATCTTTTCACATGGAAAAAGGGAAAGGAAGTATTTCTCTGAATGTCACATTTTGTATTTCTGTATCAGTCACTGAAACTCCAATAATTTTTCAAGTCGTTCTCTGGTTCAGACTCAACTCAAGTGGTGCTGTTTCATTCAAGTAAATTGGTGAATCAAATGACAAAGTAAACACATCATTTGAATTAATTCATCTAACTGCACTGAATCAAATGAATCAACTCACTATGAAAAATAATCTTAACTGCCCAACTCTTGCAATATGAATTCTTTGCCCAACATTTTCAAAAATCATCTTTTTTAAGACAGTTCTTTAACACACTTAACCTTTCCAAATGTATATTTGGCACAAGGAGCTAAAAGGATTCGATTTACTTTTTTCCTAAAATTTTGAAGGGAAAACAAGTAAATTGGTCACAGGTATGAGATATTTTGGACTGTGTGAGAACTAGCAAAATAATAAACAGACACCAACACTGATGATCTGTTTCAGAGGACTTTTAGAGTACGTGAATACCTCTGGTACTCTGATCTGTTATTTAACAGTTATTTAATTAACTGTTATTTAATTTATTATTTAACACATCAATTCACTTTTGAAGCTCTTTGATCTAAACTATTATTTGAACTGTGCAATCTTAACTTAAATCTACACCTTTAACATACTTAAAGATTTAAAAATAAAAAATACTCTGGGAAAAAGAAAGAATGGTCTTTGTGCGGTTTTGGACAATACACTTTTTGTGGTTTTATGATTTCTGTGACACTAAGTAACTAATAAGTATTCATATTAATCCATAATATACAAAATGTAAATGTTAAAAATTATTGTTCTTATATTATTTGGTGTTTGAGGGGGCATTTCATCATCATTAAATCATTGAGCAGTTGTTTAGATTATGTTTATGAGGGAAGAATTAATATATCCAGTACTATTTATGGATTAATTTGACTGCATTTTAGTTATTTCAATTAAGCAGTTAAAGTGAAATTGCTACCTTACTTTTACAAAGGGTTTCAAGTATGGTCAGGTCCAGATAAGATTTGGTGAAATATCATTTCCCGAGTGGTGAACCGTTTACTTTCATTTCACGTTTTAATTTTTTATTTTCAGTGTTGCTAATATTTAGTTTTAGACGTTTCTCATTATTCACAAGAGACATTTTGAGGCACTATTATGAAAGAAGAGTTTTGTTTCCGTTTTTTTTAATATGCGTATGTTAATTTTTAAAAGTCGTGAGTTCCATCTTGTGTTGTTAGCTGGTACTGCAAAACCTCACTAGAAATGTACTTGTATGCGTGACATTTTGCAATACCCAGCTTTTAAAAACAAATCAGAATTCAGAAAAAAATGCCTTAAGATCCTTCTTGTAGCTTGGTTTTTATTAGATTTCTAGTCTTCCTTTCTTTCTTATGAGCGCAGCGCAGTAGCGTAGTCTGCCTTGCAGTTTGGGTCCTCTGTTTCAGTTAACACAAATATATATTGATATCAATAGATACGCTATCTGTACATATAGAGAAGATACTGTATATGTAAAGATAGTAAAACATATAAAGTTTTTCCATGCCGGGTACAGTATATTTTTCTTGCTTTATAAAATCTGGACAATTGGTGCGTACAGTGTGTTTACACTTCATGTTTTAGGGTTAGGGTTAGGGTTAGGGTTAGGGTCAGGGTCAGGGTCAGGGTCAGGGTTAACATCAGTTGTTTACACTTATATATTCTGTTACATATTAACAATAACGCATTTTAAGATAATTCCAGATGTCTGTGAATGAAAAGGCGACGGTTTAGTCTGAATGTTGGTTTATAAACAATCATCAGTTTATTGAAGTTGATTGAAGATTTTAAACTGAGAAAAAAAAAGTCGAAGGCATACTCCTGTAAAAGAGCTGCGAGTAGTTTGATATTCTGCCACTAGATGGCGCTATTATACAGACAAAAATCGAGCTGTTATTTATACATTACTAATGTGTTACTTGTGCATTAAATAGGATTTTTGAACGTTAAAAAAATGTTTTCCTGTCATTGTAAACACAGCAGGAGAAATAATGGAACTAATTAAAATAATGGAACAGATTAAGGTAGTTTAATGAACACAGTTCATGAGCCTATCTCAGCAAGCAACAGGCACCAGCTGGGAGGGAGCACATCACAGGGAAGGGAGCACACAGACACAGACTCACACACACAAGGGCCAGTTTCCCCAAAAGCCAATTAACCTACTTGTATGTTTTTAGACTGTGGGAGGAAACCAGAGCACCTGGAGGAAACCTCCACAAACATGGGGAGAACATAGAGACTCCACAAAGACAGCACCCCAGGTCCAGAATTGAGCCCAGGGTCCCAGTGCGATGCAGCAATGCTAACCAATGCGTTACCCCCCCTGCTGAAAATTTTCAAAATAATCAGGCATCTTTTGGTGACAGTCATGTTTGGTTTTTTCCTTTCCACAACTAAAGGGAACAGCTTCTGACCCTTTACTGTTCTTTGTTTATGGGTAATGACGACACTGAGTGCAAGAAAGAAGATATTCATGCAACATAGAATTCATTGAACAGCTTTCTTTAATTTGGTCAGTGCTGTAGTCACAGAGAAACTGAATGTCCTTGTTGTTGTTGTTTTTGTTTCTTGCAGCAGGAGGTGAAGAGCAAGTCCAAGATCTGTGCCAATGTGTTTTGCGGGGCAGGAAGAGAATGTGCCATCACTGAGAAAGGAGAGCCAACCTGCCTTTGTATTGAGGTGAGTGTCTCTTTACAACTGCAGTTCCTGCGTTCCTGTGTTCAGGAACACAGCGGACACAAGCCACCATGATTTTAAGAACTTTAGTTCATGAACCCAGTTCATGAAGCCCATTTGGTAGTGAGTAGTTAATGTAGCCAGCTGTTTCTTGGGGGAATGAGGCTTCAACAACAAGGCTGAGCAGCTTGTTTCAGTCTCCCGCTACCCTTTGGGTAAGGAGTGCCTCCTGTTCTGAGTTTTAAATGTGCTTCCCCATACTTCCCACTTGTGTCCTCTGGTTCATGTTTCACTATTGATAGTGATGTTGTCCATTGGGTTAGCTTTGCAAATGCTTGACTCAGGATCCCCGTCCTTGTCACTCTGTTCTCTTCTCAGCCCTTGTGCCTGAGTGGAGAGCCAGGCCACAGAAAAACAAATGAAAAAGTTTGAGGGACAAAGCTCTTGTCTGTGAGAGAAGTTCCCTCAAAACTCCAATGAAAGGAAATACAAATTCCTACTACTTGTAGTTCAATGAGGGTTTTACCCAGTCTGCTTGCTTGTGTAATAAAAGCCTAATTAGTGGGACTGGCACAATGTCATATAGGATATGTCAAGAAATATAAAGCACATGAATAAAGCCACTAAAAACATGTATCACCAGTGATTATTTTCACAGATAAGAGAGGGGAAAAATAATTGCTGTGCTAATGAGAAATCGTGGGCTGCACGTGTCACAAGAGGCTTTTAATAAAGACCTGAATCTGGTTCAGAGGTGTTAAAGCTTGCTTTGTTCCAGTCCAGCGGCGGAGTTTGTTATCCCTAAATCCTCAGTCACAAACCCCTAAAACTGAAACCCCGGGAGAGTTACCTGTATCTAATCTGTATAAGATAAGATCACTTTATTGGCCATATACAATTTCTTGCATTAGGAATTTGTCTTTTCGCATACCCCAGCTTGCTCTCCATGAGACACACAGGCACGCAGACGGGGAGAGAGAAGCTTGGGGTCAGAGCATAGGGTCAGCCATTTATACGGCGCCCCTGGGGAAGTTGGGGTTAAGGGCCTTGCTCAGGGGCCCAGCGGAGTAGGATTCCTCCGCTGGCCGTGGGACAGGCGCAGATCCTTAGCCACAGAGCCACTGCACCATATTTTCAAATGTTCAGTCATGAGTTCTGAAGGGATGCATTCTGTAGGGAGGGATTTCCCCCTCAGATAAAGAACCTCACTTTCTAGCTTTGAAAACTAAAAAATAGTTATGAGTAATTTAACAACAGTTGTTGACCTGGAGGACAGCAAGGACGCGGCAGGCCTGAGGGCGGTGTCAGTGTGCCGTAGGGGAGTCTGGTGTCACAGGGGGTCAGTGGCGCACGAACCCCTGTGAAGGGAGAGAGAAAGGCCTGAAGCAGAGTGGGATCCTGGCCGTCCAGCTGAGGAACGTTATTAAAACTCCCAAAATTAATAACCTGGACAAGCCAGCAAATCTTAAGTGTATTAGCCTCAGGAATCCGAAAACCATTTCTAATTTAAAAAAAATGCTGGAGGCCTCTTAAGTGGCAGAAACAGAATAGTCAGGTGTTATAATCAGGAACTGGCAGTGGAAGGAAATGCCCCAAGTGCATTTTTCTTTAACTTTGGAAGTTCAGTGTGCAAAAGAGCCCTTTCTCCAATAGAAATGGAGCTCCACAAAATATATGTATTTTATTTATATATTCCAAGGCAAAATTCCTCTGTTGATGACTGAACGTTTGATTTCAATCTTATGGACGTCGAAGCTGTCGACTCATTGTGCAGGAACTATTGATAAGGGTGAGATCAGGTGCGGCCCTTTTGACCATAAGGTGGTCTGCTTATCGGTTTGTTGAATATTTACTAAATGTGCGTGACACACACGGAGTCTCATTCAAAACCACTGCTTCTTCCAAGTGCTTTGTTTTTTAGTTTTGTTCTGTGAGGGGTTTTGACTCCTGTCACCAAGTGTCCTCTCCTTTGCGTTTCACGTTCAAGGAAAAGGTGGGCAAAGGGTTGATTAAACTTGATTTTTTTTCGAAATGTCGTGCTGGTGTGTGGAATCCTTACACGCGAGCCTGCCTCCGAGTGTTGACCTTCCTCCTGGGGTTGTGTTACAAAGTTGCGCTGCGACAGACGCTGGCGTTCCGGTTCGAGAGCCGAGCAGGCTGATTGCGTGGGCTCTGCCCGATAGCGAGGGCGTAACTCGGTGTCGTCGTCTCTTTAGGAATGCAAACCTCACAAGAGGCCCGTGTGCGGCAGTAACGGCAGGACCTACCGGAATCACTGCGAGCTCCACCGGGATGCCTGCCTGACGGGGCTGAAGATCCAGGTCGCCCACGACGGACACTGCGAAGGTGGGTGCGACCCGGCACGGCACTCTCAGGGCCTGCTGTTCCAGGCTCAGTGAAGAGGTCGCCGTGCCGACGACTCGCCCTCCTGGGAAGAGCTGCGCAGGCACTGTTCCCTGTGAAGGTGTGAAAGGAGGTTTATTCTGAAACAGAGGGGCCTGGAATTCAGGCTGACATTTTCTCTCCCTCATTCAAAACCAATGTTTCCTTCTCCCATTTAATAAGGTGCTTTGTTTTTGTTCTCTGGGGTTTTTGACTCCTACAATTATACCTTCCCCGTCTGATTTGTGTACCATTGTTCACAAGCATTTTATATACTAAAAAAACATCTCCTTTAATTACCCTAAATGGCACACATTTCAGGACCAGTATATTAAAAGTTAATCGTTTGATCCTTTATGCAGAAGTCCATGTAGGACACAACAATATCCCTTACTGTGCCTAGCTGTCAGGTTCCTTTCTGAATACAACAGGTGTCTATACAGCACAACCTGACCTGTCTTACGAATCTACACAGATGTTTGACTGTTAATGCACACTGTTACAAAAATCCCTAAGAGAACTGATCTTAAGTGTGCAGTACGAAACAAGGAAAATGTCCAGATATTTTCTGTATCAGGATTGGCCTGCTGCATGTCATAATCAGACCATATCAAACCAGGTGCCAATGTAATCTGCTGCCTGGAGTGTTTGAAGCAGCAGCCAAGGGTTGTCTGGTGGAGATGGCATGAGATTAAAGCGTTAAGCGATGCTGTGAGCTGAGTGTGCATAAATCCTTGTTAATGGGCAGATTAGTGTTAATAAACGAGGGATATAAATGCAAGGTCTGAATTAATTGGGTATATCAATCTTAAAACTAGGATTAAATTAGTTATTAAATTAATCTAATTTGAATTTTCATTTAGTACACCTAGGATTTTAGAATCTTTCAGAAGTTAAAAATTTGACCCCTCCAGACTGTGTGGGTAGCATTTATTAAACACACACACAGTACTTATTTTCTTTATTGTGTCATTTGTTGCCGTTCTTTGAAGAGTGTGCCTCTCACTTTTCAGTTTCATTCCTATTTCCGGTCCTGCTGGGTGTGAAACCTAGTGTCTCTCGGCTGTTGTCCTCGGCAGGCTTCATTCAGTGAACCCCAACATGAACTGGCCCTGAACGTTTCTGCAGAGCAAAGTGAAAGAAGGAGCTCGGGGAATACACCAGTGTGTCCTGACCGTGTCTCAGTCAGCCTCAGAGCACAGCCTGCAACCGTCTGCTTCAGACAAGGCATTTTGAAGGCAGGCTTACGTAAATTGGACTGTTAGTGTAGTGGAGCTAGTTTGGACAAGGTGACGTCACCGCCATCCCTGCGCGTAGCAGGGACCTCAGCCACCTGGGCTGAGGGGGGTCTCCTTTAGCTCATGCGGCTGGTTCCCTGTTGCGCTCGCACCCCAGGTGTTGCAGGACGAACCGGCGGGGTGGAGCAGCGGAGGGCACGAGCCCGCGCGGAGCCGCTATGGTCACATTAGGGTGACTCTTCGTTGAAGGATTTGATCTAGAGAGCTCATTTTCCAAAGCTGTGTTAACATGGACAACAGACACCACTCTGTTTCTTTCCACACCTGTGCTGTCTCTTCTAAGGAACCTTTTAAAAGAGATGCTGATTTAGAGGCATTCAGTCATAATCCCACAGATGACAGCTTTGCACTATTGGTTCATCAGGCAAGCAAATGTCTGAACCTTCAGAGATTTACCAGCTCTTGGAAAACGGGGGTAGGTTTTGATCTGGATTGAAACTTAGGGCCTTAATAGATTAGTAAGTCAGATAGAGTAGTTAATTTACCACTACTTAATAGAGTAGTAAGTAAAGAAGACATTACAGACCACCACCCTGACTTTTATAAAGTACTTTCGCCCTGTGCTGAGATGATCAGTGAGCCACAAGTAGACATCCCATTTTGCAAGCAAAATGAAATGTGATGATTTTGTATGGCCTAGTGCAAAGGAGCTGAGAAAATGTGTTTTCTTTTTCTGTTTTAGAGAAGAAAACTGAGAAATCTGCTGCAAGCCCAAGTAAGTCAATCCAATCAAAATAAGTGTGTAAATGTGTACAACACAGTAATTATCATATTTTATCATTCGATTCTCATTCCAGGATTGATTGTGCCTGTTTGTTCTAACTTTGGTCTACTTTGACATGCGGTACTGCAAATAGGGAAGTAGGAGGCACTTCTTTATACAAGAAGGTTGTGGGAGCATTAAACAAGCTCAAGCCCATTCATGTTGGCAATGATGACACCCTGGCCTCTTTCAAGAAACCGCTGGACTGGAACTGCAGTACTAAAACAAGCAAATAAGTTAAATGGATCAAATGGCCTCTTGTTTGCAGAGTTTCTTAGGTTTATATGTGCTTTTCTTTTATCCAGTATGAAACATTCTTCCATTATTAATACTATCAGTAAATATAATACTGTTTGGCATTCACATGCAAAAATACAGACTAAATTGCTTCACATTTTTTTCTGAGTCTTTGCTCTGTTGTCAGCTGACAGAATAAACAATACAATTGGTTCTCCAGGGATTTTAGAAAATCCCACTTACAAGTGTTCTGATGGTTCCTGAAGATTCCTGTACACATGGATGATTTCTATCTGAAAATCCCAACAGAAAACAATACTGAATTTCACTGAGAGCCAGGCCGGGAAGGTGAGCGATTGAGCTGTTGACAATGAGTCATTGCTTATCAGTGTAACTCACCATTAACCTCAGATGGTTAAAAGGCCCCATTTCCAGATGAACCAAAGAAACTACAGGGAGGTACATTTAAAACAGAAATCAGGGGCACTTCTTCACACTATAGTTGAAGCTCATATCCTGGCTTCTTTCAAGAAATGGCCAGATGATTGGTTGGCCCATTTAGCTACTAAGTACTAAATGGGGTAGATGGGTCTAGTGACCTCTTGGGTACAGTTGTTCTTAAGATCACACAAGGCTTCTACAAGAGGAGCAGTGTTCCTGCCACCTCCTGCATCAGCTCAGCAAAGCTGCAACTTGAAACAAAGAAGTGTCCGTGTACAGCCTGTGAGGTCCTTGAGCCACAGTCAGAATCAGAACTGTGGCCAGTGGCGGTTAAAGCAGACAGGAAAAACAAGGTGATAATTACAGCATGAATCAGGCTGTGCTTTGCCTGTGATGTTGCCCATGGGAATGTTTTACCAGATATTGTGATTTAAAAGAATGAGATGAATCATTTGGAAGCATTGAAACTCTAGTTATGCTTGGAAATGCTAATATAAAGCACAGTTTGGACATTGGTTTATGGGCACTTGTAGAATTTGTTTTTTATCGGGTTTAGTCTCTTCTGTATCTTCTTAATCAGAATGCTGGAAGCAGGCTTGCTTTTAACATGAGAGAGTTCTCCAAGCATCAGTGGCTGCCCGGAGAGGGGCATAACCACAAAATAAAAATGACTTTTCGATGCAATGCAGCTGGTTTGTCTCCCATGTTGTAGCCCCCTGAAAATGTATAATAATAAACTTCATTTTATATAGTGTCTTTAAAAACAGTAATCTCAAAGTGGTTAAACCACACAAAAAAGGACATTACGTAATAAAATAAAATTAAAGAATATTACAAAGCAAATGTTGAAGATAAAACAAGGACAGAAAAGTCTTTATGGAAAAGTAAGTTATCATGGTGGATTTCAAAGTACCTATTATTCTATTTCAGAATAAAATATTCTGCAGTTTTCCTCATGGGATTAATAAAGTATCTATCTAGTGTCCCAGAGATTTAAGGCACAGTAGCACACAGTCCTGCCACTCACAGAGTAAAGACGAACATTGAGAACATTTACAAACTAAAATGGACTGAGAATATGAAGGTCACACGAGTGGAGTAAACACGTAACATATGTGATACTGGGAAGCCAAACTACTGTATGCAAAGCATTGAACATAAGAAGAATGATTTTAAAATGTTCCCCAAACCAGACTGGAAGCCAGTAAAGGGACTGTGGGATGGGAGTGATGTATTCACAGGTGTGTGACTTAGTCAGGATTCTAGCTGTCGAGTTCTGCACATGTTGAAACTTAGATTTTAAGGTGTTCTTAAGCTGTTCAGAAGTATTTACAGATCTCCAAACCAAATGTATTTCTTCTGTTTTATGTTTCCTGGTACTGTTTTCCTGTACTGTTACTGGTACTGTTTGTAAGGGAAGAATTGCCACTCATTGGAAAAGAAGGGTGAAAAACACAAAATGAAGTGGTCTGCTGGTGAAGAAACTGAATTTTTAAAAGCTTACGTATGAGCCACAGAAATGCTCTTGTTCCTCCAGTTGTGTGCTACCTTGCCGATCGCAACGAACTGAGAAACCGCGTCATCGAGTGGCTGCAGACCGAAGTGGTTCCAGATGGGTGGTTCTCCAAGGGCTCCAACTTCTCCGAAATCCTCCACAGATACTTTAAGGTTGGTGTTGGTTTGTCTCTTGAAAGGGCAGACGTTCATGACGTTGTCAGCATGGAAGAGACCAGCAGAGCAGATTCCATGGGTTTCAAACTCTCGCTCGAAAAACTCACAGGCTCTTCTTTTTCTTCTCCACACTGATCTCACTTCAACCATTCATGTTCTTAAGAATTAACAGTACTCAGGCAATATAATTGAGACTAGCAATATACAGTAAGTCAGTTACTTTAGTAAATCAAATAACTGATAACCTGATAAACAGTGAGACAGTTTGCTCGGCTCTTGCTAGTATCAGCTAATGCTGTGTTTTTCTATTTCCTGTGACAACCTTTTTTTACTTTGTTGTACTCTAGATGTTGAACTTGTGCTGTAGATGTTGTACGATGCATTGCAAAGCCAGATCAGGTTAAAACAGCATCTGTATTTGCCCTGTTGAGAAAAACACTCCCAAACCAGCAGCAGAAAGCTTGGCCATCATGAGCATCTTGTGTCAGACCCTGTGAGAGATTTATAGCACCAGATCGTACTGTGTCTGCTGTGGTTTTTCTTAGTGTTTTGTTGCATGTTTTTTTTTTACTTTTTTCAGTAGGCTTGTTAGCTCTTAATAGAACTGTTTAGCAATAATAACTATTAACTGCAGCATCAATTTCAAGTTTAAACCTCAGTAAAACTGATATAATTGATTCAAATTCAAAGAGCTTTATTGGCATGGCCGATGAATTACAGTGTTACCAAAGCAGATTGAATTCATAAAATTGAGACCATGCCCGCATTGAAATGGCAGTAGAGGGTGCGTGAGATACAGTAAAGAGCCTGTGGGAATCTAAATCTTTTTTAAAAAATGGTGAAAAGACTCAAATGACTGAAAAAAAACCTCAAAGGTGTTATAGGACTCAAATGAGAAATGGACCTTTTTACCGGAGGCGCGGCTTTAAAAAAAAACACGTCTTGCTCGGTGTTTGCGCGCGTTTCCCTTTCCGTGTCTGAATGCATGGCCGGCTGGCGAGAGGCGGGGCATGTTTCTGAAGCGCCTGGTCAGCGCAGCCGCCCCGCAGGGGAAACGCGCTGATTGCGACTTCAGCGGCAGATGACGGCGGCTTATTCTTCACGATGGGGTTTGCCATGGCAATGCCTCACACCGGGGGCGGCCGTCTGCTGTGCTAATTTCTCAGTGTTGAGCTTCGGTTTCTCTAAATCTTCTAAAGCCTCCTTTTGTGGCTTGATTATTTGTGTGACAGCTATCTCAGGCCTGTTATGGACAACCGCGATTGCTTTTAATTACGGGGCTCCCCCACTGGGAGAGACTCCAGTTTCTCACCACGTGCTGTAGGTTAAAGAGGTATGGGGAGACCCTCTGGTTACTCTGTTGAGAGCCTTTGACAGCTGTCAGGTCTGCCTTCATGCTACTTGGACTGAATTTCTATGGCTCAGGTCGGTGCTGGAGCCGGGGAGAGGGAGGGAGGAAAAATCAAAAGGATTTCTTGGATTCAAGCGTCGGTTCTCAGAAAATTTCCTGTGTCTCTGCAGGTGATTCGTTCATATGAGGCCTTGAATATGCAGAAGGTTTATTGGAAAACCTCTGTCAAGCAGATAGATATGCTCTGTTCTTATATGAGTTATCAGGTACATGGCCTTAAGAAGCTGGTTAATTAATAGCCATGAATGATAGCTCTTTGTACTGCTTTTGTAGCAGTAAATATGTAATCCTGATGACTGCTTTTACTGTATACTTCTCCTTTCAATAATGTGGAACTCATGGATCTCTTGCATAACTTCATAACTCTAACATCACCCAGCATCAAAGTGCTGACAGTAGCATGAAAGGTATTGAACACATTTTATTCCACTATCATTATATGTGGTTTTCAAAGATCAGTTTATAGTCAATGAATTGCTCCGGGATATTAGGATGACTTAATTGCATGAATATTCATTGGTGACCAAGACAATTGTAGCACACAATTTCAGCTTGATCAGATCGGCACAATTGCTGGGCTTTTTTTAACTGTGTATATCAAACACTTGTGTCCCATTTTAAAGTTTCCCATTTTTGACAGTAGACGTTCTTAAATAACTCACCTGTGGGGATTCATTAACCATTTACCAGAAATAAGTAAGGAAAATGGACAGATGTTTGGTCAGATTTGCCACAATTTCCTATTTTCATTCAAGTTTTTAGTTGATGTAATGCAGTGCGACTGTTTCAGCTTTTTTTGTCTAAAGTGAAAATTAGGTACTGGAGTAGTTAACAAAAAATCCCTTTCCATTTGAAACACTTAAGCTGAAAGATTTCTTTGGTAGCCCTGAATCTAATGAGTTCTGTCACCAAGCAACTGTTCTGCATCCAAAGCTCTAAGCCTCTTTAAGAAATGGCAACAAGTTAATGAATAGAGAGTTTCTTTTTTCAGCAACAGACTGTTAAGAATTGAACCATTTGCGGCCACTGGAATTTCCAAAGTCACCCAATAACACCATGGTTATTTTAAAGATTGTATCTGCTCTTGTTTTTAGAAATAACAGACCGTTGATCAGAATGGTATTGACAAACATACGACATGTTCTACTTGCGTTCCAAACATATGAAGTACAGTATATATTACAGTTGTATGTTTTTGTACTATGTGTATAAATACTGCAACTTAGCATTACTAGAATATTATCTTCCTTCTCCAGAAGGATTATTGGTTAATGGAGACAGCTGTCTTTCCCTGGGGTGACTGCAAATCCCTTGGGGGAAAAAAAAAGAAAAAAGCTTTTGAAAACACATTGCCTTATGCTGAGTGTTTGCGCTTTGTTACTTTGATCTCTCAGCCTGTTCAAAACCAGATATTTCCAATCCAGGATAACCAGGACGATAAATACATTCCTTCTATTTCAAAGTACAGATTCCATGCTTGCAAAAAATATTGATAAGAAACTTATCATGGGGAGCAAGGACTGGTTTTTAATTGCTGATAAACGTGGAAACAATACTGGGAGCTCTTCCACCTTGATACGATTCCAATAAGGGCTTGTACTAAGGATCTGCCATCTTTTTTGGACTTTTCATTACCCATGTGTCAAACATGTCTTTCTGTTTTAGTTCAGGTGGGTAGCTGCGTCAGCATGCGTAGGTTGCAAAGGAACAAGTAATAGGTTTATTCCATGCTGAAAAAAAGAAGAAAGAAAACACAACCTGTGTCACCTGAAGAAGGCTCCAT
Source organism: Atractosteus spatula (assembly GCF_055471065.1). Lineage (NCBI taxonomy): Eukaryota > Metazoa > Chordata > Actinopteri > Semionotiformes > Lepisosteidae > Atractosteus > Atractosteus spatula. Next base: position 15,470,613 of record NC_142709.1, on the reverse strand, counting down.
AGCCGAAACGTTGTGTTTTCTTTCTTCTTTTTTTCAGCATGGAATAAACCTATTACTTATGTCTTTCTGTTTTGTGTACAACTGCAGAGCCCTACTTCCTCATGCCCACATACAAAGGTACTGTTCTCTGTTTTCTTCAGACCTATGATGATGGTGACTCCCAGATGGACTCAGCCGAGTTCCTGAAGTTCATTCAGCACAATGAGACTGCTGTCAACATCAGCTCATACATGGATGAGGAGAACAACCGTCTTCTCAGGTGTGTGTTTCTCCATTGAAAATTCCCTTTAGGTTCTCCTGTCAAGCTGTGAAAGCAAAGTCGTTTTGCCGCTGTTTCTTAATAAGCTGTTAGTTCTGGAAAATACAGTTATACAGTAAGTTAGTACTTGTTTTTACAAGTGTGTATACACTGCTCCTAGAATTTCTACTTCCATGATATAGAAAGTAATGAGTTAATGAGCTACGGTATTAATTGATATAAATGCAAGCACTTCCAAGATGTCAGTTCACTTTGTTGACTCACAGCTTACAGCAATATCTGCTATTACATAGCAGAAGCTTACCATATGTCTTCCCTTCTTTGTGCAGATGGTGAAGACATCACCTTTTGATTTCTGTTTTGGATTGAAATGAAGAACTCAAAACATTAGAAATGTATGCATCTATGCTTAACAGAATGTTGGAGTGCTGTTCAAGCCCAACAGCTGTTGTTAACTATTTTTATTCATTTAACAGAATACCCAAAACTACATCATGCAACACAACCCATCTGTATTCTCCAGTATAGCAGTCGAAAACAGACGTTTGCATTTTTCGTGTCATGTTGGTGCAGCATTTTTCGAATCAAAACTCAACTGGACATACAATATTTTGGGTGTTTTTGCAAGGAGATCAGAATACTGAATATTTTTTCTTTCAGCGTTTCACAATACCGCAGGTGGACCTTTTGTCCAGTGATGTGCAGAGATTAAATGATTTTTCAAAGCAAACAAATCACAAAGATACAGAAAGGCCACATCTTATTTGCCCCTGTCAGCTGACCTGCATTGTTGGCAAGACAGAGCAAGGTCTTTCTTGTACAGTCCAACTAGGGACACATATTTTAATTCTGTGCTTTTTCAGTTGTCAGAGCTCATTGCCAAAGCTGGCCTTGTGGGGAGATTGAGAGTTGTGCACAAACATAACAGAGTTGCAATACTGCCAACTGTCTTTTTGGGGGGTAGAAAGAGTGCAGTTGTTCTGTGGCACAGTTCTACTTATTTGCAGCATCCATGTGACAGCTCGGTGTCAATGGTCTAGGATTAGATGGCAAATATGAGGAATTGTGTATTTATTGTGTAAATATATTGTGTATATATTTATAAGCACTGCTGGGTTTGTTAGACTTTCCATGTCAATTGTCTGGATTCCTTCTGTGTTAAAGCTATTCTGTTTTGTTTTTTTTCCCTCAGGAGCCTGTGTGTAGACGCACTCATTGAACTTTCAGATGAAAACGCTGACTGGAAACTGAGTTTCAACGAGTTCCTCAACTGCTTCAAGCCTGGATTCAACCCCACTCAGAAGAGTGAGTAGCAAAACTATTAATTATTTGTGGTCAGCTGCATTAAATACTTTTAAGTATAAATAACCTTCAGTGGTGAACCTGCTGACTCACAGCTCTTGGGTCCTGGATTCGATTCTGCCCTGGGCTGACTTCTGTGTGGAGTTTGCATGTTCTCCCCACAGCAGTGAGGCTTTTTTCCGGGTACTCTGGTTTCCACACACAGTCTAGATATACAGTAGGCTGGCTAGGATAAGAAATGTCTCTAAACCATCCTTGTGCTTGTGTGTGAGTGAATGTGTGTGCACCCTGCCCTGGACAAGTGTGCACCCATTGGTGATGGTAGGTCAGGCTCTGACTCACCATGTCCCTTTATTTAGGCGGATGTTACTTTCAAACCCGGGAAAAGCACACTTTGGGACATATGGTCAAATTGCAAAGCGACTGTTTACCGCTTCTCTGACTGAGACCAGATCCGTAACCTGGATCACAAAATTCATTGATTGTACCTTAGAGTTATCTTCAGTGACTTGAAAAGAGTGAGAAATAAGGCCAGCTAAAGTCCAAATCGATACAGTCAAGATATTAAGATGCTGTGGCGTTCTGAAACAGAAAGCTGTGGAGTTTCAAAAACATTCCAAAATCTGATAAAAAAAAACTTTCAGGGTTATGGGATTCACTGGAGCCATCATGCTGTGTAGTAAATGGAATGCTACTGTGCTAGCCCTGCCGTTTCACGTTCACTGGAAAAGTTAACTGGACAACATGTGTCCTAGAGTTAACACACCCTCATACCACAGCAGACATGTGTGTGACTCGGTCTCCTCCCCTTTGCCCAGAATGTGCCCTGGAGGACGAGACCTTTGAAGATGGGGCAGAGACCCAGGTGGAGTGTAACCGCTGCGTGTGTGCCTGTGGGAACTGGGTGTGCACTGCTATGACCTGTGACGGTAAGTAAGGACAGTTATCTACAAGCCTGAGGTACGGCATACTTTCATTTGCAGACCTTGATGAGACTGTGACTCACCAAAAATTGAATGAGTGAAATTGCTATATTACTAAATCCAGAGTTTCCCCGCCCTGGTGTTACTGACTCCATTTCTTTTGTGCTTATTTCCTGACGAAATCTCATTCCCTCAGTCAAACCCGCAGTTATACTTGCAGTTTCCCAGTTGCTCTGTTTTTTTTCCGCTGCTCTGAAGCTTTAGGAAATTTCAGGTTACCTTTATGGAACAAAAATCCAAAAGTAATATTCAGATGTAATCTTTAGGGTTTCGGATTATTTAAAATATTCACATTAGCGGACTGTCGTTCTCAGCAACCATGAATTAGCTCAACTATCCTGTGCCAGTTTAGCTGGGGACTTCATCTCTCACTGCTCATTCAGCATAGAAAGACCAAACCTTAAAGGTCAAAGGGATACTCCATGAAATTTCCAGCTGAATAATTTTCGAAGCGGGCTTGCAGAATATTGTGCTTTAGTGGTAGTTTTGTTGCATTTACACCTATGAAAATTGCTGTCTCAGGGGCAGCAATGGAGCAGAACAGCTGGTATGACTCCTGCTCTGTGCCATTCTGGACATTCTGAGCAGGCGCCTGCTGACAGGATTAACATTTCTAGTTAACATTTCTGTCTTTTTTTTCTGCGGGGTGCCCACAGGACAAAATAAGAAGACAGCCCCTCTGGAGGACACTGACCTGACCGGACAGGAGGAGATGACGGAGGAGGAATGGACCCGCAGGGTGGAGGAGCTGAACAAACACCAGGTCAGTGTTGCCGGGGCAACCGCACTGGAACAGCCAACCAAAACAAGAAATGGAAAAAAAAAGGCAACACAAAACACACTCAGGCCTCAGAGCTCGGGGAGATTCTTAAACTCCCAAGTTCTTAAACTTGCGTGGCTAGCAAATGAAAAAAAGTCTTTCACGATATTTATTTAGTCATAAATATTTTTCATAAACTGAGTATGATGTTTGTGAGCTTGACTGTACTGTAAATTGTATATTTCAGGCTTATACAAATTTAAATTTAAACCAAAACTATTTTAAAGTGATCTCTCTTAAAGGTACTGTCTCACTTTGGGGTTGAATGACGGGCTGAACCGATAAAGGCTCATGGTTCAAGCACAGGTTGGGCTCTTATGATCCAGTCGCCTCGTGTTTGAGCCTAGCTCATGTCGATACCGGACTTTCATGGGGTTTCATGGGATTCCCACAGTAGTGGTGCCCAGCTGACTCTGCTCAGCTCCAGGGGTGGAGTTGGGAGGTCAGTGGAGCTCTTGCTTGTTGAAATCTGAAGGGCTTATGAACAGGTGGACAAGTGGAGCCAGCTCTCTATCCCTGGTTCTCCCCACATGGCTACAGGGGTCCTCACATTAAGATACAAAAGACATAGCTGGTGATTCCAAATTGGGTGGTTATGTAAAAAATGACAATTGGAGATTTCAACCTTGAGTTGTATAAGAAAAACAATACTGTGACAATTTAAAATAACAGGCAATTCAGTTCAGCATTATTTAAGTGAATTTGAGATCTTCAGCGCAGGAATATCTTCAGAACTCAGAGGATGAGACTTTTTTGATGCTATACCTGTGATATTTGGTTAATAATGGCTGTAAACCAAGATGTTATGGCCGACATTAAGCGGTCAGTGTTGGTTAATAATGTTTGTATAAAGCCAGCAGGTGTGGGGGTCTGTGGCACCAAGGCTAAACTCCAGTGACAGAGTTCTAACATCCTGTCTGGAGCTGCTCTCCTGCAGACAAACACTGCTGATGTCTTACATAAGATAAAACATTGGCTCCATAATTTATTAACCCTCCCATTACTTTAGCATTGTGTATGCTTTCTAAACTTAAAGGTATCTCCCTTTCAATGTCTAGTCTCTGTGTGCCTGATCATCAATCAATGTGTAAAACGCCCATCTCTGTCTTACAGGAAACAGTGGAGAAATCAAAGAAATCCAGCACAAAGGAGATATAAAGAGCACAGGCGTGCGAAGAGGAAATGGGAAAGCTCTCCAGTCATCCTCACATTTTTCCTTCATGAAGATCAGGCTGATGCTTGACTTGCGTACTGTTGACGAAAAAAATACATTGTAGTTTTTTGTGTGTGTTTTTGTTTTCATATTCCGATGTTTATTTTTTGCTGTGATTGCTACAAGTGGGGTAGCAATCCAACATTGTTGTATGTAGGGTGCTGTAGCCTTTAGATTGTACACTGCGGGCCTCAGCAGAAAGAGGGCAGTGTCTTTTTTGTAAAACAGCTGCCGTAAGTAACTCTCAACAGCTACAAGAGGGCAAAAGAAGGGAAGGACTGGTGCTTTGCAGGCTCTGCCATCTCAACTTGCACAGCTGGATTTGGATTTGAACCGTACGGCGTTACTAAGGACAATAGCATAATGTCTAGCCTCTTTAGTACAGTTAATAAGGGTCACTAGGAGCAGGGTTTTTCTAATTAAGTCTTAGAAAAGTACAGTTTTCACAGCTTGGCCCTTCATGTCCTCAACTCCATGACTGGCACAGCTGGATTTGAACTGGCAATTTAAGCCCTTGAAAAGCATATTAACATACAACTCATATCAGATTAGAGAATAACATCACATTTGGTTAAATCGTGTTACAACGTGGAATGTTACCAGTATAATATACTTTTTATATGTATCTGCTCAGTTGCTCAGTTTTGTTTTTCACAAAATGGGCCAGGCATATGTATCCATAATAGCACTGCTTGTACTGCTTGTAAGCATGTACAGAACCATGCTTGAATGCCTGTATTTCAACGAGAGGATAAGTATTTGTATGTTGAATTTAACTTAGAACAAATGATGAAAGACATATTTTGAGTGTTGCAAACATCATCCCCAGCTGTTTAGCTGCTCTGTATGAAGTTGTCACTGCTGTGAAATTTAAAACCATCCCAAAGTTTGCACAACTTTGGTTTAACTCCTAGTTAACTCTAACGGTGCAAAACCTTATTCAGAATAAACACACTGGGGTCCACTGCTCTGTGGGATACTTAGTTTAACGAGGCACAGCTCTTTTCCCTGTAAAATGAACAGCACTCCTTCGGCATTTCAAAAAGGTGCTATATTTTTAAGTTGTTATAGTATTCTTGAACATTTTTTTGCAAAAGCTAGTCTTTTTTATTTTAAACTTTATTGTAACTCAGACTGCAGTCTTAAAGAAGTCCAATAAAAAATGCATGCTTTTCACAAATGGGGACATACTCATAAAGTGTAAGATGTGTACAGTAAATGCACAGAATTGTAAAACCGGAATGATACCACTTTCTGAATGTGCCACTTGTGTTCCCTGGTGTTCTTCCTCTTCAGAGTGCAGCAATTAGTAGCTTTCCAATAGTTTCATCTGAAAGCTGTGTTGCACATTGTTCATTTATTTCACCTAATAGCAACGATGGAAATCAATTTTATTGGCTTTTGCTCCATCCTTTCTGTTTAGTCTGGGCTGACTGGTGATTAACCTGATTGCAACATGTCTGTGTACTGAGAGAATCTGAATCATGGTTTTGCCATCTGCTTTAGAAACGCTGCTGTCTGTTTTTTGTTGTTTTCAATGTATGACAGATTGAAAGTATGTATCTGAACAAAAGGAGTCTCAGCACTAGATGGGATTTGTTTGCTGCTTGTGAATGGGCTCACAAAAATCATGGATGGAGGATGAAATGATGGGATTCAATTACTGGAGGGGGGGGGAACGTTCCTGCAGGGAATGAATAAAAACAGACACAGATGTTGTACGTCCAGGTTGTGGGTAATTTGGGATATCAGGAGTGCCTGGCACAATGAAAGAATGAGCAGCAAAAGTGTCAGCCTGTGGGGCGTTAATTGAGCCGCTGAGTCATTGTAAAGCACTGGGAACGAGCTGGAGACACTGAAACCAAAGCCTGATGTAAGACGTTGAATGATGTTGTATAACTCCAGGTAATACATTACTCTGGACCCAGCAACGACAATATACCTTTTCTTTCAATCTCTATCAGTGGAGTAGAATCAGTATCCACTCTAGAAGCATAAATTCTGTAGTTATTTTATAGTTCAGTTTCACACGATCCTATTGACAATTTCGTTGTACCGCGTGCAGTATCAGTGCCTTAACAATCATGGAAAAGCAGGGGGTGTTTTCAGAAGAAAAACTCCTTTAAAGCCATCAAAAGCAAGATCAGCAGCTGAAAGAAAGATGGCAGTTTTTCCATTGAGTGTTAGATCCCACCTAGGATATTTTAAACAGCACAAATGTATCTGGCAGTATTACCTTATAATAGTCCAAATTTGTTTCATTTTTGTCTTGTGAGCATGTAAACCGTTTTGTATACTTGTAAAAGCTATCACTACTTTGTTTACTCACTGTTTATTTGTATTACTGCTTTGTGTCTTACAGGTTATTTGGGGTATACATGCCAATAAAAATACTACAAAATTCTTTAATGGCCAGCTCTTATACTTACACAATGGAAAGAGAAGGCTTTCATTTTTTAACAATGAGGCAGCAACTGCAATGAAGGTAGTTACAAATTGGCTGATTTATTATATCTCCGTTCATGTTGTTCGATGTGCCATATTTCTGATAATGATATAACATAAGGAGAAAGTCTTTGTGATGCACACAAGATTCAAATGATTAATATAGCTGACGGCTCTGTGAAACGTTTCTAAGGCATCTGAGATAGCACCCCCACATTTCCAGTCAAAGCTGTGTGAAGAATGCTGCTCAGCAACTAAGGGAAGGAGAAAATGTATTCAAATTGTAAGTGTGGGAATTTCGTTCCATAAACATTCTATTCTGACAACATGCCAACATACAGACCATAGAAATAAAGCATTTTGTGTTTGTTTTTTACATTTTTAAGAAATCTGGGCATCCATGCTTTTAGAAATGTATACCGATTTCAGAAACTGATTAATAGTTCTGCTGTCCTTTTGATTAATTGATCATTCATGACTTTGGTACTCTAGATAAGTGGTTCTTAACCTGAGGTTCAAGCACCCTATGGGGCTGTGAGATGCCCTTTCTGGGGTAATTTTTCACGTATTCTCAATGTTCCTGGGAAATTATAATAAATAAGTCTATCTTTCATTCAATAGTTACAATATATCTAAGGTTTAAAGAACTGTCCTACTTCAATGATTCTTGATAAAGGGTGCAAGGATATTTTAAGAACTAAAGGGGTGCAGTAAAGCTTAAAAACCACTGTTCTAGAGTGACTTTGAAAGTTTCATCAGCACTAAATCACCTCACTAACAAGCCAGTCGATTGCGCACAGGCAGCGAGTTTATGTAACACGTGAAATGTCAAGTCTGGTGAAAAGAAAGAGAAGCATCTTTCCAACAGAACAACACCTCAGCTGGACACAGCAGCATGGATGCCACGTCTTGTGTTGTGTGACTCAAGGTTTTGTGTAGCCTTCCTGTTAGACATCAGCTTGTGTGGCGCTGGTGGGCCACAAGATACGTTCATTTTCATGTACATCAGATCCATCGGTGCGGAGGTCCAAATACGACTCTGAGTAAGTGTGTCGACTCACTAAATGCAAGAATTGAACGGAATGTATCGGACAGAATCGAAAAAAAAATAATGTAATAAAATCTTTAAAAGGCCGGTCCAGGCTCTGGCTACCATGTAGATGGGAGGCAATTTAAAGACAACAGATAAAAAAATATGTAAATACTGTATTATCACTTACAAGGCGTAAGACCACTTTATAAGTGTCCGAATCAAATACTTCCAGGCATCAAACCCAACAGGCTGCACAGGTCTTCAACACAACCTCTGAATTACTTTGGAACTCGAACATCCAGCTTGCGTAACACATTTGACAACGGTTGATTGAGGGGTCCGTTATAAAACGTAATGAGCTTTGATTCTTGTGGACCGGTAATGGACTTCCCCGAATCCTAAGACCATAAGAAAGGTCACAGGTATGAGGAGGCCTTCCAGCCTCTCTATCCCGTTTGGTGGTTAGGAGTTGCTTAATCCAAGGATCTCTTCTAGCTGTTTCTTGAAAGAACCGAGGTGTTGGCTTTAACAACTTGGCATTGAAAGACTGGTTTGCAATAATCTTGTATTGTGGATGTGAAAAGAACTTGTTAAAGTATGAAGTACTGTAGCTGCTTGCTTTGTGCAGTCATCATCGGGAAAACGCTCATTAGGGCTAAGCCGTGTAAAGTTTAAAAACCCTCGCCAGTTGTCTCCTGCATTTACTTAATAAATCATGCTGGATTGTGGAAAAACAAACATTCAGTGGCAGGAAAATGCTGCTGGTGGACAGGATATTTAATTTAGCTTGGAAAATCGGGATAGAATGCGATAGTTCGGGTGAGGTGATTATAAATATAACAATTACAACTGTATAATTATTCTCACGTGAGTGTCAGAAACAAAGTACACTTCTTTCTACTGCAATACTAATTTAAATGCTTTGTAAACTAAACCCATAATTACTGTCCTGAGGTGTGCTTCCCTAAACCCAGCAAATTTCCATTTTGTAAAAGTTGGAATAATCTTACCACGTTAACTTTCAGCACTTTAAAACGCGCTAAACACTTTCAGTGCTCCCCAAAGCCTCTTTCTGCTGTGCTATTTCAGTAAGGACGAAACCATGACAAAAGCTGATTACTCATGTAGCTGCTCCATCTTTAATTATCGGATTTTTAGATTATCTCCCAGAGAAAACGATTGGGTAAATTTAGGCACGTTCCGGAACTGAAGGTTAGAAAATAATTATCGATTGCTTATTTTAAACAAAAATGGAATTGCAGTACTAATATCAAATGAAGACCAATTAAGATATGAAAACAGTTAATGTAAGTAGTTGATTTAGTTAAGTAGCTGAGAGATATTTGAAATGATTGCATATAAAGACGCAACGTAAAACAAAGTTAACTGAAATATATAGGAATACAGTTTACAGGCACGCAGAAGGCAAAAAAACAGTATTTACAGTATACAACTCTTGTTTTCTACGGCCATTGTGTGCATATAAACTTATTTATAGACTGTAGAAAACAGGAAGCGATGTCCAATGAAAGTATGTTTCATCAGAGCTAGGGTTATGCAGCGGTTTGTGTAACAGTGACAGGCAGATACAGCAGAGGTGCTCATGAGCAGACTGTATAACACTCCTGTCCTACTGTATGCAAACGCTATGTAACGTGCTGTACGTGGCAGTTGTGTAATACAACCTTACGAAACCCCCCCCCAAAAAAATAAGAAAGGACGCGAATGTGAATCAAATCCTGATTATTTTCTTTGTCCTTCCAACTGACAGGCATAAAGCGCCTGTGTCGAAACTGAAAACCTCGACAGCTAAGATGACCTCTGAACAAATATGTTCGCGGCTTCACCAGCTGTTAACATCCTCGCCTCTTCTCACAAGTGCGGAAAGCGACCCTGAACCTGAATGGTGGCCCAGATTCATCCACATGTTCACAACTGACTGCGAGATAGCCAATGTCTGAAGGGGGGACGTGACGAGATCAGCCCCGGAACCTGTATTATGAATTGATATGTGCAGCGTAAGCGTCTACTGTCTATGAGTTAAACAGCTCCTGTGACTTATTAATATAGCTAAATGTATTTTCCCCAATGCCTTATGATACTTGAATAATTTGTTACTTAAGTTAACGAACTAAGAACTGATACAGGTTCTTGAAGCAGTTGTGAGAGATACAGTTTAACATTATTTCCCTTGCAACGCAGTAACCGTTCTCGTTTCTAGGAAACTCGCAGGACGGCAAAAAATAACTTTTGTTTTGGAAAATGGAGGTCTCCGAAAGAGCAGACGGGGAAAACGTCTTGGATTTGTCGCGGCTCAGTTTGGAAAGCCTTACCCTGGATAACGTGAGCGAAGAGCGGAAGAGAGAGACCCAGCAGCTTTTTCTGACTTACAACCGATTCACGGTGCTGCCTGCCTCCGTCAGCCACTTCTCCAACCTCCGGTTCCTCGACATCAGCAGCAACGGGCTGGCGTTCATCTGTGAGGACATTCTGCGACTCACAAAACTCAAGACCCTTGTGGCCAAGAACAACAGGCTGGACGAGTCCTCCCTGCCCAAGGACTTCGGGACCATGTCCCTGGAAGTGCTGAACTTCAGTGGGAACAGGTTTGAGGAGGTCCCGAGTCAGTGCCTGGAACTGCAGTCCCTACAGTCCCTCTCGCTAGGGGGAAACAGACTGAGAACCATCCCCGCAGAAATAGAAAATCTCACCAGGTAAATCTGAAGGGTTTGCGTTTGAGATCTGTCAGGAATCACAGGAGATGTATGACGACGTTGTCGATGAAGGTTGTAATAATGTGCGTTTTCACTTTCCGTGCAAGACAGTGGTTTTACTTTGTGTTTTCAACAGGATTGTAAAAGCAATGTGCTAACTATACAACGTTTCCCAATTTCCCCAATGTCGTTCGAGCTACTTCTGTTCTAGATCAGGGTTGAAAGCATTGCATCATTTTTGTTTCTCTTGTAGCGTTAAGAGATGCATCACAGAGCTGACAATTCGTATTGCAAGACTTTAACAAGCGCTTCGTTTTAGATCTGTGAACATATCTACAGTACCAGATAAGTGGGATATTCCCTTTATTCCTGGGTGAGGGGCACCTGCCGTCTCCAGACTAAATCAGTGCGAGAGCAGCTTTGCAGATCAGCGAAATAGGCTCGGAGGGTGAAGAAATGCCTCTAATATCATGTTTTCGCTATACGACTGATTTGTGACTTATTCCTTCTTAAAAGCATCTCCTGTGTGTGTGTTCTTTGGTTTGGCGAGTACTGCATCCAACAAACAAGACGAACTGCAGTTTATAGAGATTTGAATAGTGTGAAAATACGCGCACAACTGTAGGCGGTTTGACCACAGAAGCTGTTTAGTGTTTTTGTTCAGACTAACCAAAGTTTGCCTTCCAAAAACTGATCGTGCATAATATAACGACGAAGAGACACGTGCTAGCTGTGATTGTGCAGAGTCATGCTTACTGAGATAAAGAGACTGGACCACTCACCTACAGGATTTCAATCAAAATGCGGGGACAGTGCAACTGATGAGCCATTGGACAGCTGTGTCAGCACTGTCTGCTTATAGGGCTAAAAACCCACCACAGTTGTAGCTGTGCTTTATGGGGAAAAAAAAACTATAAAATATTGTAGATATCCAAAACTGTAGTATTGGCTCTGTAGTGTGTTTTGCTTGTAGATTGATGCTTTTGAATGATTCAGGAAAGCAGTAGTACAACGCATAGGGTTTCTGATTGTACTGTCTGTGGACAAAACATTGGACGAGGATTAAAAGTTTATTCTTACTTCCAATCGGTGTAGTCTGGAAGAGCCTGTAGCTGCTGAAGATGTGGCAGTGGTTGATCCCAGGGGTGTCAGGTGAGCTGTGGAGGAAGAAATGAGGCTTGATCTTACTGAGGGCTCACAGGCCACTGCACTTCCATATTCTGGGATGTGTGAGGGAGGGGCTGAATTTGACCTTGACTGAAAAACAGCTCAGTGTGCTGGATCACAACGAGGACATGTTGATGGTATTTTGGAAAAGAAAAAGAAATGTTCTTAAGCAATAATAGCTGATGTCTTTTATACCTGATACTAATACCTGATACTGAGGCACTAATCGCCAAAAAAGTTGTTTTCACTGCAGCTCAATCTAGGGTGGTTTCACAACAAATTTTATGCAGGACAGTAGTGACATATATGACTGAGACTAGAAAAAATGGCTTTAATACTTGTTAATTACACAGTGTTATTTGGTATATATTGTTTGCATTTGGTATAGAGAACTGAGTAATGTTTTCAGCAGATTTGCCGGTATATAATAAATACTTCTTCCAACACTGAGAATTAATTAATTGACTGTTTGGCACCCTCAACAGCAAAAATGAAGGAATTGTATTGGAAAGAATACCTTCTTTGACATTGGAATGTGCACTATTAGGCAACGGAATATATTATAAAATGGAAAAAAACATAGCCATTAGTGAAGTAGGCCTCACTAGTATCAGGGGGTGCATTATGTTGCTGAATGCTTGTGATTCTTAACTTGTGCTTGACGCAAATAGCTGTGCTATCTCAGGCTGGGGGCAGTGGGGTTACTTTATCTTGAGCATATGGTATAGCTGTTGTGCAATGGCAGTTTACGTTTCTCCCAGCTTCATGCAATGCCAGTCCAGATGTCGTTTCTAGTTAATTTGCCTGCTGTCTCAAAATCGCTGTCTCCAGCTCCTGAGTTGGACATATACATTCTGCCTACCCCTAGGACAGGCATATATGGCCAAGATCACCTCATTTACCACACAGCAGCTGAGAACTCATTCCGAACCTGATCCAAGACATTGCGTCTCGTAGATGCTGAAAGGTTATAGTAGGAAAATGGGCTGTTTGACTTCGTTTGATTATTGAACTGTTCACCATGCCGATCCACACACACTACTAAAGTTGACACCCCTAAGACCTTTATTTATATTTCCTGATCTCAAGCCAGCAGTGAGGTCTTAAATTAACTGACTGGATTATAAATACTTGTAGCCAACTACTTACAGAAGCTATAAAACAAAATCACCCCATCTGTGCCACAGTGACACAGTTATTTATATCAGGGCTCACCAGTTTTATAACCCGATGTTAAACATTAAAAGCTGTCGGAGTTTTACTGCTGTAGAGGCTGTGATGGGTGTAGGAGGGCTGACTGGTTCCCTGGGGCCAATGCAAGGAAGCCTTTCCTTCTCCTGAAAGGAACAATCCAAGATCCACCCGTTTATGGTTTTCAGCTGTGATCCGTGCAGAGTTAGGAATTCCTATATTGGAAGTGTCTGATACAGTGTAATTCCCACCTGCCTGCTCAGCATGAGTTTTTTCTAGAGAAATGAAACCAGATAAGGAGTTTGTTATTTTTTTTTGCAAATGTCTAGGCAACAATGTGCCTAACACAGTGTGTTTTGGAAACTGAAACACTGAGCTCAGAAAACACTTAAATGGAAAGAACTAAGATAGGCGTTAAGGGACTAAAAGATGGTAAGACATTGTGCTGAGATTAAAGTCACAAGCGCTGAAGACCCCCGGCTTGTCCAATCACATGTTCAACAAACCCTTTTATTTTTATTGTTTAACTTAAATTCATTTTAATTACAGCTATGATTTTCCTTGTAAATCTTTTTTTCCTGTTTGTCAGGGCAGAAAAACATGTTATTTTTAAGTGGTTTACTTAAACCATTAGGGCCACAGCTTCCTAGACTTTGTTTTCTTACTGTTGGGATACATCTTTTGTACTTAAACAGAATATCTTTAACTTTTTGCCATTCACTCTGTACTGCTTCACACAAAATCATTGTTTTGGACTCTACCTGTCCAGGTTCAAAGTACACTTCAGTGCTTACTGTATTATGATAACTGTTCCTTAATGGTTCTCTCACCTCTTTTCCTCTCTGTCTGGATTGATTGACAAGACTAGATCAATACCGGCATTGATTGTAGGTGCTAAACTACTGAGGGAAGAAGAATTTGTTAGCCTTGTGTAATATTTGAGTTTCAGTTCCTGCCAGTCCTCATGTTCCTAACCTGATTGAAAAACAGCCATGAGAATCTCTCCCTCCTTTATACTTGTACACCCCTCATTTCACTCTGTAAGACTGCATAATAATAAATGTTTGAATTATAAGATAGACCCATATAGGTTTTAAGACTTTTGAAGCCAGGTTAAGTCATGTGCCTGAAGGCTGTTTTTACACCTTTCCTGTCTCTTCAGAACACTGTTTGTGTGTCAGCTAATGTTGTATCAATCATCTCCTCTCTGCAAGGCATGCTGCAGTAACTCCAGTTACACCATAACCTGCTAAAACAGAATTTCTAATATTGTTCATTTTGATCCTAATACTCCTGCCTTATAATTACAATATAAGCATTTCATTATCTGACACTTTGTTTTTTCCCCCTTGGATTTTCGTTTTGAATCTCCGAGTCTCCCTTGCAGGTGGTCTTTGAATTCTTCCCCCCTTTCATTATGATTTAAATGTTATTTGAAATTATTGTAAACTTTATTTTAAGTCAGTTTCATTCATTTTGGCCATATTCAATGATTGTCCAGTCTTAAAAGAATAAACTTCAAAAGTTTTTTCTTCCACCAATAGTGTGTATATACAGTATCGTCTATTTATAAAAATTTTGGCACAATACGATCATTCTTGTTTAAAGTGTTGACTGAAACAGATTCTGCCTTTCTAATCTCATCAGAGATTGCTGTGCGTGTGATATGTATGTCATAGTAGTACAGTCTAATTGGCTCCTTGTTGCAATTGCAATGATCAGGCACCTCAAGTGAGTGCTAGAGAGCAGGATAGTGTATCTGTGATATTTATTCATGAATCGAAGTGTAAAAACAAGAAAGGGACATTTTTATCTCACTGTTGAAATGTGCAAAACATAAAAATATTCTTTACAAATTTGGGTTCTTTTACAAAGGCAATTTTGTTAGAAGAATGCTCTCTTGCGGTTGGTTTGCAGAAATTCGGTGAATGTGACAGACCAGCAGTTGTATTTCCTGAAGGGGTTTTAAAGTCTCTGAATCTGTAGTCCGGACTCCCATGTTTCTAGTGAAACCAGTCCCTGAAGATTGTGCAGAGATGTGAGTAGCAGGCGTGCTTGTCTGTACAAGCGTGGAGCTTTCCTCTGACAGAGGTGAAAGGCTAACATTGTGTTAGACTTTGAATTGCTTGTTGTCTTGATTAGATGTGCTTCTTCCCTGGTGAGATCTAAGGGAACAAGCAAAAGTAAAGCCTGTGTGGTCCAGCAATTCAGAACTCCTTGGGGGCCAGTGTCTTGTTTGATACATGCCCTCCCTAGGCCTTTTGGACAACAGCTGTACCCCGCAGTGCTGGGGAGGTCTTTGCACTTCATAACAAGCTGATTAAGGTCCTTGGACCTCAGTGTAAGAGCATTTAAAAAGCGCTTCTCATTAGAGAAGCCACTTAGGTAGCAGCGATGACAATCTGCTTGCTGTTCACCGTTAATGAAATTCTTCCTTGTAAAGACACTCTAGTGGGAACAGGTACTTATCGGCTGCGTTTTTGTAGTCTTTAATCCTGAGCTTGTTTTGCAAAAGGTGTCAAATGATCTGAATTAAAATTCTGTAGTTTTACCATCTTTAGCGAAGATGTGGAGTGAAGGTTTTTGTAGGATTCAGTGCTCAGCTGGGATAAAAAGATTCATACTGCAGCAGGATCAAAGCAAAACACTGAAGACAAAAGGAAGGTGAGATTCAGTAAATTAGAAAACGCTTAAGTGTCACTTTTCACTTGCACAGGTTGTTAAAAGCAATAATACGTAAGAATACTATTTGTGAAAGAGATGGAATTAGGCGTAGGCGTAGGGAGAGAGATGCCATTCAGGCAGTGATAGCATAGTGTCACTGGTGTAACTGCTGATGTAAGGTGAGCTGCTCTGTGTTCAGTATTCTACTACCTAGTCCTCATGTTTTTCTCTGGCATGAAGTTAATAGTATAAATGAATATCTTTGCAGTGTCATTCATATCCTTTTTTATGCTTTTCAATGCAGTATAATCAAATCATGCCTTTTTGTGTGCTCTTTTTATTGTTTAGCTTATGCCCTACATTTCTGGTAGTGTAAATGTATTTGGAATTTAATACATCATTGGTAAATCGCCACTGCCTGACTTTTTAACTAGTTTAGGTTATTCAGTCTAAGGGTTCACATACTGATTTACACAAAGATTTATTGTGGGATCGTTTTATTTAATAATACAAATATATATTTCGCCTTTGTGTTATACATTTAATCAGATCATCTTCATCTCTTATTGGACTTTCATGAAGGTCTAATTACATTTTAGATCTAAAATATACATGAAATTGAACCCCAGGGGTTCACCAGTCGTTTCTCGGTGCTGTTGTATTAAGCCTTATTTTGAACAGAGGTAGCCTGTGTATCGGCCAGACTGTGCACTAGTTTCCCCCCTAGAACGAAAACAGCATTGATTAGGATAAATGACTTCTTTAGATAAAACGCTTAGTTGACACAAGAAACCTTGGAGAGGAATGGCTGTGTTCCCAGACACAGTATAATAGGCAGCTTAAAGTACTGAATCATGTGCTTTTAGCTGCTATTATTCCACAAATTCTGTCCGGCCTGTGTTCAAAGCTTTTCTGTCTATAGCGCATTTAATATTATCAGGTCTCAGCAAATCAGGTAAGTGAGAGCTTTGAGTTTCAAAGCCAAAGGACCTCGTATAGCGTTCAGTTCTCTTCCACGGCCTTACATTCTGGAAATGCAGAGTGCCTTTTATCCTTAAAAGTGTTCAAACTTGTTTCGGTGTGCTGAGAGTTTATCAGCATTTCATGTCAATATTAATAACATAAGAAAGGTGACAAAAGAAAGGAGTCCATTCACATCTAGGCACATCTGGGTTGTTTTGGAAGTTAGTAGCTAATTGATGCATCCAGCTGTATCTTGAAATAAGCCATCTTATAAAGTCAGTGACTGGATACCTTTTTCTGTGCTCCCAGTTATTCTTTGCATGAATAACTGTCGCCCATCACTTAGTTTTAATGCACTTCAACATAGTTTCCACTGTCGCTCTCTGGTTCGTATTTGACTTTTCATTCTCAATGCCTTAGAGGATTGTGAATACTTATATTAGGTCCCCTATAGTCTTCTCTGTTCATGACTATAAAGGTTCATTCCTTTCAGTTTGTCAGTGTAGGATATTTTCTTAACTCCCAGAATGTCTGGTTGCTCTTCTCTGGACTAATTCGGAACAGCAGTATCTTTTCAATAACGTGGTGGTCACAGCTCTAACATGACATCCCTTGATTTCAATTCTGCACTTTAACTGTATAGCCGAATGTTTTTCTTTGCCTTTATTTCTTCCTCACATTGTCTAGAAGATGATTTGAAAATGATATAAACATTTTAGTGATTTGGTTCCTATTAGAAATGTAGTGAACAGTTTGGACAAACAGACAAACTCAGTATGATTTTTTATTGTTGGTCACAGTATACAAGGAACCTTAACAATCAGAAGATTTAGTGATTTGCCCTGTATTAAAATGTTTTGAGGTTGCAGAACTAGAGGCCTTTTGTTGAGAACTGCCTTCAGAAAAATAGATACTAACATGGGAATCCGAGAGTAACTGCCTTGAATGTAGCTAAGAGTACCTCTCTTTTAATGTAATGTGATCTGTTTTTCTGGAAACAGTTTTGTCTGAATTAGCACATATTTGAATATGAATGTGAACATATGAATATTCTGATGTTTTGAGTTCAATATAGAATATATTCTGAAACACCCTAAGTTCATAGATTCCTGATTGTTTTGACAAAAGTACAGTATATTAAAGAATATTAAATCTGAAAACAAAAAAATTACCAGTAAAAAACCCTGAAAAAAGGATCAATCCGCCAGAACTCAGAAGTGATCATTTTAGTAAAATATAGTATTACAGTACAAAAAAATGAATGATATAACAACTTTGTGTGAAGAGAATTCTGTTTCTACAAACAGGGAACATCCTGCAGCTAAGATACAGCTGACTACATAGGAAAAAAGTATCAGGTTTAAAATACTCTGCCAGCAAAGGTCAAAAGTGAGATTGGAATGAGGTAAGACTGGGGCTGTCAAATTTAAAATGTTATTGGCTCTAAGCAAAAAAACAAAACAAGAAAATATCCTCCTCCCAATTCTCTACCAAGTCTCTTCTAACATGTGTAGGCAATATTTACATATGGAGCTGAAAAACCCAGTTGAAGCCTGTAGTGGTGCACACACCTTGGTGTAGGCTCTTGTGGTTTGTCTCGGTGATTTAAAGATGTTGCCCGTGTCTTGTAGTCTGGAGCTGCTGTACCTCGGAGGCAATTCCATCTCCACCATCCCTCCCGAGCTGGCCAACCTGCCTCACCTCAGCTACCTGGTCCTGTGTGACAACAACATCCAGAGCATCCCTCCACAGCTCGCTCAGTGAGTGCTGCTCGGCCTGGGCTCGTCAGGGCTGCACCTGAACCCTCCCAGAACCGGGAGACACTGGGGGACACTTCTTCTAGGACTGACAGCAGTGGTGGTGAAGGAGCTTTCTCAAGGATGCAGCAACAGAGTAAAGAAGGGTGGAAAGAGTTCTAGAGCTGTATACACAACCCCATATTCCCCCAACACACTTGCACATAGAACCACACTTGTACAAGTTCACATGTACACACACATACATCATCACGTCATCAAATAGCTTTAAATGACACAAGGTAGTAAAATAATTATCTTTAATTATGTTGAAAAACACTGGCACAGTAATGGCACAGTGGTTACCATTACAGTCTAGCAGTGCTGGGGCCGTGGTTTCAGTTCCTGAGGTGCTATCTGTGTGGAGTCTGTAAGTTCTGCCCACGTTTGCGTGGTTTTTTCCCCCACAGTCCAAAAACGTATTGGTAGGTTGATTGGCTTCTGGGAGAATTTGCTCTGGTGCGAGTGTGTGCGTGTTTGTGTCTGTGTGTGCCCTGTGACGGACTCGTCTCCTGTCCAGAGTGTGTCCCGCCCGGCACCCGGTGCTTGCTGGGATAGGCTCCAGCTCCCCCGCGAAGCCTGTACTGGATAAAGCGGTTCGAAAGTGGATGGATGGGTGTGTACAACGCTGTGGGAATATTAGACAGATCCGCTGTGGCCATTTCAACAGAGCAGGGCTCCGCAAGTCACCACAGAGTCTGTTCTCTGTTCCAGGCTGCATTCTTTGCGATCCCTGAGCCTCCACAACAACCTGCTCACGTACCTCCCCCGCGAGATCCTCAGTCTCGTCCAGCTGCAGGAGCTCAGCCTCCGCGGCAACCCGCTGGTCGTGCGCTTCGTCAAAGATATGACCTACGACCCTCCCTCGCTTCTGGAGCTCGCGGGCCGCACCATCAAGTCCCGGAACGTCCCTTACACCCCTTGGGACCTGCCAGGAAACCTGGTCAGGTACCTGGATTTAGCAAGCAAGTGTCCCAACCCGAAGTGCGGAGGTAAAGAGGTGTTCTTTCCTGTTCAGAGTCGTTCAGCCCAGTATAGGAAGATGCACGTGTTAGCATTACCGATAGCAAAAGGTGCATCAGCGTGGTCTTCTTTTAAATGGTGTCATTGAATATGAAGCTCAGATAGAAAGTGTTGTTTGCATAGGCAGTGCAGTGTCTTAAGAGCGTCAGATTTCTTCTTTTGGTTTCTCCCTGAAACTCTTTTGCTTTGTTCATTTTTGCAGGCGTCTACTTTGACTCCTGTGTGCGTCACATCAAGTTTGTGGATTTTTGTGGAAAATACCGCCTGCCACTGATGCACTACCTGTGCTCTCCCGAGTGTACTTCTCCCTGTAGCTCCAACCCACAGAGTGATGCGGACTCGGAGGATGAGTTCAGCGTTCCCGCTCACAGGATGCAGAAAGTCCTTCTGGGATAGGAAGAGTGATTCAGACTGAAGGCGTCCTGATCATTTCCCAAGGCCAGACTGCTGTTGTAAGAAAAATTTACAACGTGATGCAAATTGCTTCCAGCTCAAAGGAGAATTGTGTTCATGGACAGTGGGTGAAGTTTTGGGGCTGTCACAGTCAGACTTTCCGAAGCCTGGGGCACGTGTACCGACAGTGAAGACTCTGCACTTGCAGTCAGCCTTTGTATTTCAGCCCTACGTGGATGGCGTAAGCTTGAACATTCAAGCAAACACTTTCTGGCACGAAGAGGAGTGAGTGTGAGATGGGGATCTTTAACACGGAACTGAGGTGCACCCCAGTTGCCAGCAATTACGATAGCTGCAGTCGCATCAGCTTGTCAAGAAAGTACAAAGGACATTTTGAACAGTAAGAGGTAGCAAATCTTTAAAAACTGACAAAGCACTACCCCTGGACCCAGGTAGCTGTCACTGCTGCTGGGACACATCGTTATCAAGGAGGAGTGATTTAAGAGAAAACTAATCTCTGACAAGCATGCCTGTCAGCAATTTACATTAAATACACCATTATGCATTAATCATAACTGCAAAACAATGTCCTACATGTCCTCTAAATAGATTAGATAATTTGTAAATCCCTATTAAGTGCCTGGTTTCTACTGTTTAAACAGACAATACTGTAACATTATGAAAAAGGATTTACAAAACATTACAGTATCTTTAAACTGTCATCTTAATTTATGCAGTGGAATTATTACACAATATGATTATTTTGGATAAACACTTTCACACTTATTTAAGCATATTGATGTATACTGAAACAGGATTAACCCAAATTGTACGTATTTTTAATCTGTTTAATCATAAACTCATTTATGTTTGAGGGCCCAAAGTGATTGTATTCAATAACATTCATTCTCACGAAAGAGCTACAACATTTTCAGTAATGTTTTAAATCCTTCTGACTGGAAATGATCATTTGTCAGTTATCACTAACATCAAACAGTTGAACATCTTTATGCATAAGGCTGTCCTTTGAGAAGTACAAGCAGTACTTCAGTGTGTACAGCTGAGAGCAAACCATGTGTTTCACAGATGAAGACATCTGAGGCACACACATGCCTGTCACGTTTGAAAGCTGCTGGGTCCCCAGTCTGTCACTGGTCCCTTTTGCCTTCCAAGGCAAAGGTGAGGAATGATACTGCCTCTACGCGCCACCCCGCAGTTTAATAACTTGGATGCATGTCAGATGCTGTCTGATTGTAAGAGAAACTGTGCTTGTCTGTGCAGTGGTTAAAGTACAGTCCACTCTGCTTTGTCTCATCTATGTCCTTCCTGCTCACTGGCAGCAAACTAGGACCCTATTTCAACTGTTTATTTTCAAAACACCACAGGAAAGTGACATAACCAATATGTAAAGAAATCACACCTTGTGTACCCTTAATACATACTTCCCAGATGGACAAGACAAATGGAAAGTGCACAATGATTGCTCTGTGACTGACCTGTCTCAGCAGGTCTGCAGCCTGGTACGTTTTGCCATAAGGATAAAACAGTGTTGTGTCCAGATGTAATTTCTGTTTTTTTCTTGGATATTTTTGTTGAATTATTTCATTTTTAAGTGTTTGCATAGCAGGAACCTAGCTGTCCTCCTGCAGTACCTGGATGAAAGGCGATTTGTATAACATACACTTTTTTCTCCTCTTATTTACATAAGATGTTCATATGAGTGAGGTTTGGGTTTAATTCTCTTCAGTTTGAGGATGCTTCTCATTCACTGTACGTGTTGCTTTGTTGAGCTTCTGTTCATAAAGCTGTTGGCCCTAAAGAAGGTCACTTGCTGGTGTCAGTATTAAGTTTGATCTAAGGCTCATCAAAAATAGTTGAATATTGTTTTAGTTCTGCAGTTGGAACAGTTTTGCCGTTCATAAACATTACTGAGAGGTTTAGGCAGTAAACCTTGTTTTTTTACAATAGGTCTCCGAGTCTCAAATGGCAGGCAAAGTGCTTCTTGCAAGAAATACCAAGACTTTTAAAACGATTTCTACTGCCTAACAGAGCATTTGTTGAGTTTTGCTTGCTTTACCTGGTACAAAATCTCAAAAGCTAAAATTATTTTCAGTTTTAATTAAAGTATCTGACTCATGACCTTGGGATGAGCTGCGTATAAAAATGCTTGCTTGTTAAACAAGAAAAAAACATAAACCAAACTGTCAATTTTTAAAAAATTCAAAAAGTTTTACCCAGGTTTCCAAAGGCAGTTTAATTCAGTGAAGGTACTACAATACAGCTTCAGTAGATGACTGTATAGAGTAATGTTATTGCACTTTTTTTCAAAAGATAGTGAAATCAGATGTTTATTATATTGTATATTAGAAAAAGACTGCTTCATGTGTTTGTGTCTGTAGTTTAATTCCACAAAGGTATACTACAACTCCCATGATGCAACATGTTAACACACTTCTGCTGAGTTCTGAAATGTTCCGTGAGGGGAATCTGGGATATTTTTGAAGACTCAACTGTTGCCAGCAAGTATTGTTCCAGAAAAGTCTTAATAAAAGCTTTGTAACATAAGGGATTCTTAAAAACACCTATTTCTATAAAAGGCTTGTTTGGTAAGTAATAAAATACTAAATGATTCTCCAACACACACATACTTCACACTTGGTTTGTTAAAATGTATCTGCTTTGCTGTACTGTGACAAAGCCTAGCCTTAGTATCATATGTGATATCAAATTGCATTCCAGCATGTCTATCCCAAGTGCCTTAAAAGTACAAAAGTAAAGACAAAGACTAGTTTGCACCTTGAGTTGTAGCTATTTCTCAAGTTGAATTTTTTGTTTGTTTTTGTTGTTAAATTCTTCTCTTTTTTTGAATTATAACAAGATTAAATAAAATGGATATCCTGTTCTGCATTTGATATATTTCTAAAAGATTTCTCGTATGCAGTTAGAAATTAATAACACTAATTTGTTGGATGTTGGATGTTGAATATTGATTAGCACTATATTATGTGCATATGCACTTTCTGTTTATAAATTATATTGACTTAAATACAGACACATACAAAGTAAAGGTTCTTGTCTACTCTTCATTCATGATTTTCATCTTTCGATACTGTGTATCTCCCTATAGCTATTGCTCCCTGTATTTGGTTTTCTAACTTTTGGCACCATCACTGGCTGCTGATACCATTAATCTGAATCCATTAATTTCTTAATCATGGTAACTGAGAGCTTTATGAAAACCAGAGGTTGCCGCTCTCCAGTGTCATGGCTGGACTGCTATAATATAATTTGAAGTTTATGAAACTGTTTTGTTCTGAGCTCCGTTAAGTGGTTGGCATTACCATTCAATTAAATGCATACTTTGAAATACCTCAGACAGGTGTTTTAGGTGTTTTGTTGGCAACTCCACTGTGGTCCCATTTTCTCAGACCAGTTTTTAAATCTCCGTAACAAAATAAATTCTTTGACGGTATAGACAGATTTTACAAATTTCAAATAAAGCACAAAATTGTGAACTTTGTGCAAGTAGTGTAAGTGGCCATGTCAGTTGCAAACCGCTGCTCTCACCACGGCCGAGAGCAGGACTTTACGCAGATTGTGACGTTGAAGGGCCCTTCCTGCTCACTATGATTAATGTAATGCGATGTACAAGCAAATAATTACAGGTTGTGCAGCAGATATTTCACCACAGAAATGTTTCAAAAAGATCAGTATGCAGAGTTAATACATGTAAGTTAAATTTGGCAAGAAACCCATCTCAAAGGCAAGAGTAATATTTCTATTGGATTAAAATAGATGTATTCACAAGCCTGCTTGTTTACAGTGTAATAGGGACACTTTACTGTACCTCACGGAAACTTTTGTTGCCTTGTTCTGAACCACAGAATGTGGTGCTCCGCATACCTGGAAATTTTGTCTATTTTGTGATGTAGATTGGAGGTTTTACAAGCGCACATTTTACTTCAGTTGTGGTTTAAAATGCACTCATCAGTGCTGATTCTTCCTAATCCTGAAATAAAAAAGAGCATTGCAGTTCCCCGTTACAAAAGTAAATGTGGTTTGAGTAATTAGCCATGAAAGATCTTAAGAATACACCTAGATAATGTAGATATGTTCACTGGGGTAAATGTTTGAACGACGGGTTGGAACAGAAACCAGGAGGCCCTAGGAAACTCGGGAAATGAGTGTGTGAGCCCTGTCTTAGAAGCTGATGATGGAGTCTGGAACAAGGTGCACGAGCATGGTGTTGAATTCAGCACTCTGCCTTCTTTCAAGGCAGGGCTGGGTGAGGTCTTCAGATCAATTAGCTCCTCAGAACCAAACAGGTCAGCTGGGCAGAATGGCCACCTCTCGTTTGTAACCTTCAGTACGCTGTGATGTTTCCTCCTAGACTTGTGTTGCTGCACACATTTTGCAGTTTAGGAGCCATCCAGTATCGTGCAATTGTCCGAGTTGGTGCAGTCCTTCTCAGCAAAATGAAGGAAAGCATTAAGTAACTTCTGTAAAAAAGAAAGAATGTTTGGTTTAGAGTGTGTACCTTTATAATCTCAATTGCAAATTCCGTCTACACGGCAGCAGACTACCATCTACAGTGATTGTATTGAGTCTTATAAATATACAGAGAGGCATTAAAATGCAACATGTGCTGTTAGTGCCAATATACTGTACATTTGTGTATTTGTTCCCTGTGAAACTCCATTGTGAAAGAAATAAACACTAAAATATTTTTTTGTGAAGGGCTTCAGAAACAAAACTGGAACACAATGCCAACACTATGTCTGCCTTAACCTCATCCCACATGTAAAAATTGAATTTGACATGTTTTGTCTTATCCTCATTTTTATAATAGCACGCTGTACAATCACAAGACCCGAAAGCCCCAAAGAGTAACATTACCCTTATTTTTGTATATAAAAGTAAGGACAGTTAATTAAAATGTGACATTAATGGACTTGGGCTTTAACAACAAGAGGTTGTTACAGGTGACAGGTGAGCAATGCTTTTTTCCTAAAACCAAAAAAGGTAAATTAAATAAAAAGGCTGTAAAAATAGACGATGCTATTTGGTAGGCAAATATAAATGGCAAAGTGCCTGAGAATGTTTTCTCACAATACATGTTCAGCTAAAACAGAACTCTGGGCTTTACGTTAATGTCTTCTCATTTTGTTATGCAAGTGCGTTGAGTGTTAACAGACATTTATACAGTCTGTATGGTGCATGTAAGACCCTAAGTCTACATTAATTAACATGTTGCACTTTTATTGGTATGGATGTGGTGTTGCCGATTTTTTCCTTTGATGTTTTTCCATTGATTGAAAAATCTTCTTTATGGCCTGAATGCAGTTGCGAGCAGCTGTCAGAGAGTTAGGATCAGAGGCATTTGTAGTTCTCCAAGAAGCAGATTTGCATATGAACATGGCTCCCTCACCAAGCTGGAATACAGAGCAACTTCCTTTTCACTTCCCACAAAAGGCTCCGTGTGTTTCCCTTTGTTTTGCTTTGTTTCCGTTTTACGGAATTGAAAGCCTCTTTATAAATGCCTCTAAGCAATCTTCACTCCTTCTAGCTCTCTCTTTCATCGTCTAAGAGGTCTGTGGGTCTTTCATGGGTTTAGAGACATTTTGTTTTCTGGTTCCTTCAACCATTTCTTCAGGGCATGGATCTCTTGTGGCAGTGGATGTTGTCACTTCAGCTCTTCCAGTCACAAAGCCTTGGTTGCACAGACAGACAAAGATGATTGGCTTTCGCTGCAGAGTAAGGAGAGGAGATATAAATGGTTTATCAAAAAGCATAGAAAATACAAAATTAATTGTGCAACAGTGGTGAAATATAACAAACCAAAAGTGTTATCCCCTGTGTCCTGGGCAGCGGCACTTAGAGTTATGGACTCATACCTGGGAGGCTGTGGGTTCAAATCCCAGGTGTGACACAGCCGTTGTACCCTTGAGCAATGAGCTCCACGCCTGAAACGTTGCGTTTTCTTTCTTCTTTTTTTCCAGCATGGAATAAACCTATTACTTATTTCTTGGGGTAGATGAGGGGATGAAGCATATATTCTGTATTTTTCCAGCTTCTCTGACCTTGATTCTGACTAATGTTTTGATATCCAAAAACACTTGTTCTTACAGTACTGCTTTATTTTGTCTCACGCAAATCATTAATTTGTACCACAGAGTTCAATTTAACCCTCTTTCTGGGAGGTAGAGCAGACGCTCTTCAGACAGGTACACAATAATTGGTTGTAATTTGTGCTTACTTGTTAAGAATGTAAGAATAACAATGTTATTCCAGTTTCACATTTCTCATTTCTCATTTACCTTTTCCTAAAGGTTTTAATGCTAACAATGCAATGTGCATTTTATTTTTAAATGTCTTTTACCACAGTAAAGGTCACTATATTTATATAAAGAAAGCATTCCCCACCAGCAACTTAGTCTACACTGACAGAAACCACAAGGCTTTTTAAAATTAGAATTGTTTAAGGGACCACATATCAGTGATCCTTGGCCTAGTTATTCAAACATGAGCAGGAAACCATGGGGGAATTATACAGTACGTCATCACTTGACTAGCAATTCAAATCATTTTGGTACGCTAGGCCCTCAGCAACACTTTTAAGTTTCTCTGGTCGCACCTTTGTTACATAACTACACTTTACAAATTGATGAGAAGCGATCTGTTCATATAGTTCTCACATATTTCGGATTGGAACAATCTACTGTATCTACCTGCAGACTCGAGTCAGGATTAGGGTTATTTTTCTAACATGCAATTAATCTACTGCTGATATCCTCATCAAATAGATGTCACTCTATTAATACATTGATATGTTATATTTGTATAACACTTCTAACAGCATTTGCAATCCATAATCTTAAATGCTACCTTTTAGTGAATTAATAATGGGATATCAGAAACTATTAACTGTGTTTCTGGAAGTGTGGTGATCATAATGACCTTTTGAAAAGAAAAGACAGGACTGATATTTTTATCCCAGTACTGTTAGTGGCAGAAAGTTTGGAACGGAGAGGGTGAAAGGAAACTTGTTTTGCCGAGGTGCTGTACTCTGTCATAGGTGTACAGATATACACTTGGCCTTCATCAAGGGATCACAGCCTGCAATTAGTTTTTCACTTGTACAGGTGTTTTACATGAATCACCATTAAAAGACAACTCTGGCTTCCCCCCCCCCCCCCAATAGGTGGGGAAGCAAGATACTCGTGTTTCTATACCTCAGAAACTTGCAAGACTGGAAGCAAAACAGTATAGTAACCACCCTTTTCATAGTGATTGAAATACACTGAGCAATGATGCTGCTGTTCATCTCTGTGACCTTAAAGCAATGGAGCTAATAGGCACATCTAACAAGAATAACCCTGCCCTAAAGAGACGTTATTACAGCAGTCACAGTCATTAATTCCAATTTCACACAGAACAATCTGATATCCTAATAACACTGTTACCCATACTGCTGGGCACTGATTAAGTAATATTACAATACAGAATGTTCTTTAAGGACCTTGTGTGTAATTGAACACCAGAGACTATATTGAAATTTATAATATCAAATGTAAAGATCAAACATATAAAATGCTTTTATGATACTATTATTCATCTAAGGTTAAGTATGGAGAACAGTAATATTCTTCTCCAGACATTGACATGCTCAGACTTCAGACTGGTTGATGGATAATTTGAAAAAGTTGTATAATTAGTTCAATTAAGTAATTAGGATTTAAGGAGGAGTGAAAAAGACAAACAGGTAGAGCCCAAGGACTGGAGTTGCCCATTCCTTGTTTTAAAAGGTTGAGGAGTAAGAGGGGGAAGCTGAAGTCTGTATGGTAAAGCAGGACCATTAAAGATGAGCGGGAGATGAAACAGCTGTGGGGAGAAGTCACATTATCCCCCCTGGGTATCTGTAGCCAGACAGGTACAGTAGCATTCCTGGAAGCCATGTGCCTTATCATCTGGCTCCCGACAGCAAGTCTTTAATTAGATTGCGGTAAAGGTGTGAGCTAGAGACTGCCTGTGTGAGCACAAGAAACGAGTTCATTACCAGACTGATGGAGACCACTGGACTTGGAAGGATAAGTCATGACATCCTCCCCTTCAGTAGTAAGTTAGGGGTTAAGCAGGCATCTTCCTGCTTCTTTGAGCCCAAAGCCAGTCTTCCACCAACATAGCTGGTGCGATGCGTCTCCTACCACATTTATTTCAAAGCCAGGGCCTGTAGGTCTTGAGTCAGGAGTCAGATGTAGATGTAGACGAAGGCCTGATACCTCTCAAGATGGATATCATGTCTCCCCCTAGGGGAGAGGCAGAGATCACACCACATAACAATATAACAAGGCTGGCCTCGTTAAGGCCAGTTAAGACCTCAGAAGCTGATAGGGTGGAGCCAGGTGTTGCAGTTTCTTGCATGTCCGCACGAGACCCAAGAAGCAGAGAATCAGTGGGCAGCGCAAGACACAGGACGGGAGTTGGCTGATGCACAAGTACCAGTCTGAGCCACCTGCTGCTGTGGCCAAGTGGGAGGGTAGAATGTGATGTTACTGCACTCTCAACCGGGTAGTTCATCCTCCACACCTGTTCAGTCAAGTAGAAGAGCTACTGAATATGCCTTTCAGATGCCAGAAACCATTCTAAACATCTGAGAATATCCCAGACTAGTATGTCTAAGAAGCAACAAAATACAACTACAGATGGAAAACATGAATTCTCTGGAAAAGCACACAGCCCCCTACCATTTATTAATATAAATGAATAAATCTGTAAGAAAGGTGTTATTCACGAACCCTGTGCAGGTCTCCAGGTGAGGTCCGGAAGCTAAGGTATCCAAGGTGGGCGATGAGGTCGAGTGGTCGGTTATTCCAGGCTGGGTCAAGTCCAGGTAACAGGCGCGAAGAGAGGTGAACAAATCAGATAGGGGCGAGACAAGCGAGAAATCCAAAACCAATGTTGAAGGAGTCCAGACGAGGTAGAAAAGGGGCAAGGTGAGGTGAGCTCAGGAGGCAGAATAGATCCTAATACCAACCAATGTTACAGGGTGAACTGTGGGTTTATAAAGTGAAGAAAGGGGTGTGTAAGGGAAATTGGATAATGAGCGGTTAATTGAGACCAGCTGCAGCCGTAACAAAATCCTTTACTGCATTCCATAAATAACAATAATATTGAGAACTGCAAATACATCTACAATTCTTTGTGTGTGCAGTATATAAATTGTATATAGTTTGTTATATTGCACAGCACATGTTTTGTAGTAGCAATTGTCTCTTTTTACCAGTGTCTCACATTAAGAATACTCAAAGGAGTTGTGTTAAAACCAATTAACATTGGACATATTGAAATCTACCCAAGACATCTTGTAATTGCTATCATGTGTGGCCTAAAGTGTTCTAAAAGGAAAAGACACGGCCTTCTGTTTTTTTAATGTTCATTAAGGTTAACACAGAAGAAAACAGCAACACCTTGTTAATGCATTTTCAAATACACAACAGAGGGCAAGGATCAGTTGAAACCAAAGACAGCTTCAAAAATGAAACAAAAACTATTTTTAATTGTGTATTTAAACCAGTGATTATGTTACTGAGCAGCCCATGAGTCAACAGGAATCGGGCAGCGTGTCTGGATTCTGGGGCTGAATCACATGTGGGCTGTTTGAAGAGAGCCCTCGCTTACAGGTGACAGGAGAGCTGCGGGGAACAGGATTTCACCACAGGTGCATGGGCGAAAGATGGAAAAGGCTGATATGCATGACTGAACCTGACCGAAAATATGCTGCCAAGTTACTTTCGTTACGAGGGAGCAGTCAAAAGAGGACCGAGTGGAAGGAAGGCCCGAGCGAGCTGTCCATGTTTACGGCTTCAGTTCCAGAAGGCAGGGCTCAAGGCAATGGATCTCATCCACACCCCACCCCCCCCAGCTGAGGAGATGACCTGATGACGCTGAGCAGGTGCGAGACTCAGGCCCGGGGAGCTGAACTACGAGCCTGGAAGCTCTGAAGACGAAGTGTCAGTGCAGCGGGCGCTGTGAGATCGATGACACCAGCCTGAGGACGATGCTGTCACTTGATAGACCAAGCCACTGCAGGTACAGTCCAGGTGCTCAGACGGATACCAGTGTGTTTCTTGGTGAACAAGCATTCTGCTGTGCCTGTACTGCGATCTTCCCCTCCCTCAGCTCTAGGTAAGACATGCTTTCTCCCTTGTCCTTTTAATGCAGTAATGCCTAACTTTTGCCTCATTTTGGAAATAGCCTTCTTCTATTTATGCCAAGAAAAGTATGAATACGTTTGGTTAAGAACTGAAAAGGACAGAACAATATGTTTATAAGATATATTAATGCAAAACTAACTAAAGGCAGTTGTTTATTGTAGCTCAAAAAGTTGCTCTATTTTAAAAAATCACCAATCAAGAGGAAAGAAAAAGCAAACTAAAAAAAAACTTTCCTTTCACAATGTTCTACATTAGTTGAACTACTTCTGTCCATAGTTTTATATAAATAATCTAGATTCTGGTATCATCAAATAAACTAGTCTAGTTTACAGTGTGAATTTCCTTTGTATTTCCCCTAATGTTGTAGAAACTGCAAATGAAATTCAAACAAATTTACACAAAATTCAACACTGGGCAAACATCAGATAGAGAACATTCACTGTACATACAATGAGCAGGAAGAGGCTATGTATGAAAGACTGACCATTGTTCTGTAATGTGGGGAAGCAATAAAACAAAAAATGTCATGTTATAGAGTTAAAAACAATTTAACTCAAAGGAAGTTGTGTTACAATTACACCCAGCAATAGAAAGATCTCATTTTGAATACTATATTACAAAACATATTACTGCTTTGGAATTAGTCTATAGAAGCAACCAGATACATTACTGGGATCAAATTAACATTCTGCACTGACAGAATAAAAGAAAATAATCTCTCGTAGTCTTGAAGTAGAAGCAAGACTACAAAAGGATCTGGTACATTCCAAATACTCAAAGATATTGACGTAGTTCACCCAGTGGATGTCAGAATCAACACTGAAGCACAAACTATAGGACACAAGAAAGTGCTTTAAAGCAAAGCATAGAAGGAACTTTGTCTCATAAAGGATTGTGGAAATTTGGCATAAACTACCCAGCTATATTGTCAAAGCTGATAAAGCCGGCTTTAGTCTTTATGTATTTCATGTATTTGTAGAGTAACACATTTTGCTGTGAAAGTCTGTATTTGTGTAAGGTTGGACATATACAAACTAAGACATTTCAGGTGAATATGATTTTTGCACTTGTGCTACTCTCTCTAGTCAAATTGCCTATTGTGCGACAGTTCCGCGTCAGCAAGAAATAAACAGCCTCACACAGGCATGTCCACTTCTTTGGAAAAGCCTCTGTTTTTTACTCTTTTAGTAGGAAATAAAGATGTATGATAGATACTGTATATAGATAGACATAGATGATATGATATTAGTGATATTAGAAGTTATTACAGGTGTATTACATGTATGTGAATGTCTGTTGCTATACATTGTATGATTTAATCATTTGAGACGTATTAGGCACTTTAGGAAGTCAAATATGACTGGAGGTTTTCGCATGTTATCGACAGTTTACGCTGAAACACATATACTTTCATGTTCAACTAGATGACAGGTGTGTATAAACCTCATTTTCTGTGTTGCATGTACATAATTGCTGGAGTTTATGATTTAGGGAAAGAGAAATGTGGGGACGCAGGAGTGCAGGCAGTGATGGTGTGAAGTGAGTATATCAATGAATCACTAAAAAACGACATCACAGATTTAGGCTGCAGGCACAAGCAGGCAAAGCAGGGCAGGAAAACAATGAAGAACCAAGAGCTGAATAATGCACACAGGCACAGGAACATAAATATGGGTATACAGAGTAAGAGAAGGGGGTGAGGGGTGTCTGGTATGTGAATTAGTGTTTGTATGTGATATAGGAAAAAGAAAACAGTAATTAGTGCATTACCTTCTGGTTAGAAGCAAAAGTATTCCTTCTAATCAACTTATTATGCCAAAACAGAACTAGATCCATTTTCACAAGTCGAAATGGCATACCATTCTTCAGAAGGCACAACAGCCTTGCATGTTCGTGTTTTCAAAAAGACCAACTAATCATCATCCCCTTCAAGTTGAATTAAATAGCTCCATTTCAAATTTCAAAGGTACAAAGGTTAAAAATCCAGGAGTAAGTTCACTGTTTTCATGCCAATTTAGTTGTGTGTGCCAGGGATTACAGTTTGGTGCATGTGCCACACAGTGCTTGTTTTCTTAACTACAAAATGGGAGTTTTTTTTTCTGCTTCCAGAAAAAAAAATGCTACACCTATTGCAGGCAAGAGTGGTGCTGAATGTGGCCTGCGCACGATACAGGAGTCGTACGTTTGATGGAGGACTCGCCTTTGTTCTCTAGACAATGTGTGGATGCGAGTCATAGGAAGTAGGATTGAGATGTTACAATGCACTGTAAAGACCTCATTCAAAATACTGATCACCAGGTTACACAAAGAACATAACTGCCCAGGAAAGAGTGCACTGCGGGCTCCCTTAATAACTCCTGTTCCACACCACCACCCAGAATCCTTAAAGGTATTGAACAGGAAAGATCTTGTAGATGTCATACAGAGTGGTGAATCTAGAAACTAAGGCTGCAACTGAGGAAATATGTGTAATTAAAATGCAAACTGAAAACGTTTCTTTGCCTAATAGATGTGGGTATTGGGAACACTCTGCCTTTATATGATGTTGAATTCAGTTCCCTTCAGTCAGAAAGCAGCTAAATTTCAACGTAACAAGATGGACTGAACATGGACCTGTCATTGTGTAATTTCTTACAATCATAGAATGATCAGAGGGGAATGCACCACTCACAGCTTATCAGAACAGAGAAGAGATTACATATGAACTCAAGCACCCTACAGTATCTCTGCAAACACAGCATTAATTGCAATGTAAAAGACACTGGATGTTTAATGGTTTAACCATTAGATGTAATAAAAAACAGTCAGGTTATCCATATGTAAGCCTATCAAAGAATAACAGCCTATCGATTTCAGTAAACTGCATTGCAGCTAAACATTTGTCTTCTTGAAAACCGTAGGTCAGAAAACCTTTCCTGGGTCTTAGAATTATAGTTATATTTTAACCATCAATGCGTACATGGTGTCGCCGAATAAAACCTGTTGGATCTTGATACTGTCTGAAGAAGATTTTGTCAGCTCCTCAGTTATCTTTATACTTATTCTTTCCTTTCCTTGTTTTATCCATTATGTTCTCTTGTTCTACATCCCAAGCTGGATGGGACACTCTTCCTTATCCCCTCAAGCTCAATGTTCGCAATGCTGTCTCAGAATACGTGTAGAGAGAAACACACATGTGCTTCTGGACAGGGGAGTGACCATGATAGTGTTTTCACTGACATCTGGGAACACAAGCCATAGGTCAAAAATGAAGGCCAGAAGACAAAATCATCCTGTTTCCTGGTGGTGAGTAAGAATAGATGGAGGGTTATAAAGGAGAAGAGACCATTTGGCTCATCTCACTCCTTTGGTAGTTAGTAGTTAATTCATCCAAGGATCTCATCCGGCAGTGATTTGAAAGATACCAGGGTATTGGCGTCAACCACATCTGAGTACATTGTTCCAGCTTTAAATACACTTTCCTGTAGGTGAGCCATGAAAATCTGATACTGGGAAGACCTGATACCCAAGTGTGATCTTAGCGTCCAGGATGGAGGTGACTTCCCAAAATTACAGGTCATTTTAAATTTTCACTTTCTGGGAAGACTAAGGCACCATTGCTGCACTACTTTTGAAAGATGACATTTGCAATGAGTAAAGCAAACACCTGATTAAATTAAGTAGAAGCTCAGAACGCAACAAAACAAGAAGGTTCTTCGGGTCATGTTTGCTTTAATTTTTCCAAAACAATTTGAAACAAGTAACGAACGTGAAATATCTCGCCATTACATGTTGCATATTTGCCACACATTAATTAGAGCTTGTCCAATGAAAATTCCCCAAAGAACTACCCAGGAAAGAGTCCAATAACGGTTCCCTGAATAATTGATGTTCCACACCACCATCCAAAATCGTAAAGGTTTTGAAGGACAGATCTTGTGGGTGACATACTGAAGGATGAATCTAGGAACAAAGGCTGAAATTATTTGGAATTAGACAGGCAGCGTGCACAGCACCATAGTGAGCTCCAGGGAAGTTCTTCAGAATGGGCACATGCTCAATTGAATTTAAATCCACAATTTGTACAATCAAAGCATTATGGACAAGTGACGTTTTCTAGCATCTTTTTTGGTTTTGTAAGATAAACCAGATTTTTTGTAAACCTCTAATATAATGGCAATACTGATTTCATAGGTTGTCCTTTAAAAAATATTTTCCATTTGCCAGCTACTAGAAGCCCCTGGCTGCTGGGCTTATCTTCCCTTAGCAGTAGTCATGGCTCATCAGGTGATTGACTGTCACATGGGGAAACAGCAACAGATATATCCTTTCTGTCCGAACACCCTTTGACTCTGGTGTGAGGTACAGCATTAGCAACTTAAACTGCTTCTTCAGTTGATTTTGCGTCAAAATGAGAGATCTGTTTAAGCGTGCGTATCTTTTAAAATTGGGGGAATAACAAACAGGATTTTAAATTTTTAATTTTTTAAAGTCTCCTCTGCTTTTTGTGTATTTTTAAATTCAATTGGGTATTTCAGATACTTAACGTTTAACACCTAGGGAGAATAAAATCTTCATATGTCTTAAGCAGTTTATCAAGCTGTTCAAGTCTAGCTGTTATGGGCATTTCATAAAATTCAACCAGCCTTTCCCAAAAATCAAAGAACCCTCATAATTGTGATGTGATGGGAGTGAAAAGGCTTTTAATGAAAAACTGGGCCTTGTGCAAATGAAAGTGTTTATCATTCCTTGCAGATTAAATTAAATGTACTCAAATAATGGAGAAAATTCAGATATCGTCTTTCATCAGAAGTGAAAAAAGACAAGTGTCAGATACTGTTAAGCACCCTTTTCTAGGTTTTAGCTCCATTCTTCTACATTCTCATGCTATTCCATGCCCAAGACTAATTTTTCTTCATCCCTGTCCCTTGCCAACTAAGAATCAAAATCAAATCAAATCAAAGTTTATTTATCAAATGCACAACAATACAGTGTGCAGCAGTAGTTGCTGCTATGTGCCCATGGTGTATGCAATATATTATGTGCAAGTAGTGCAGTAGGATGAATACAATGAAAACTGTGTGTCCATGTAGCCATTATGGGTGATTTGCTAAAGGAGCTGCAGGTTGACTGTTTAGCAGTCTTATTGCCTGGAGGTAGAAGCTGTTCCGTAGTCTGTTGGACTTGGACTGAATGCTTCGATACTGTTTACCGACCAGTAGGACGGAAAACAGTTTGTGACTGGGATGACTGTGGTCGTCTCTTAACAAACTGAATAAAATGATCTAATTGTCTCCATTTCTCACATTTAAAACTCAAATCCCTAATCCTTGTGCCCAGAGGTGACTCTTGGCCCAAACCATAGTAAAACTTTTTAAACACAATTCAGTCTAATAGTACCATTATTTCATCATCAACAAACACACAACAGCAAACCTAAAACCAAAAACACTCTCAAGACATATTAGTAATCCCATTTAAAACCTAGGATTATAATTAAGACAAGTCTATTTTTTAATGCAAATTTTAATCCCCAAATCCCAGGCCTAACAATAACACCACCACCAGCATAAACCGAGAATCCTTATCCAGCTCGACAAATCTTTTCAATTAAACCAAAAAAACACTCTTCCAATCAAGAAAATCCAATCGGAATGTACTGGAATCACTCTGTTCCTGAATCAACATCTAATAAATTCAATTTCTCTGTGACATGTTTCAGGTTTGCAACATAATGTACAGTACAAGCTCAGTTGCATCTCTAGACCTACACAAGCCCTAAAGGCCTATTACTCAAGCAGGGGAAAATGAAATGAATGCTACAGGCTTGTTATGGTACAGAATATTCTTTTAAAAACTGAAGTCTTACAAACTAGCTCTTTCAAATCTAGAACACCTGATTAGAGCTCCCACAAGCATTGTGGTAAAGAAATGCCTCACGGTTCCAGTATTAAATGAACTCTCCTCAGTTTCCACTTGTGTCCTGTGGCTGGTGGTTCACTGCTCATTCCCAGAATGCCCACTGGGCTAAGCTGCATTCTGTTTGAGTTTTGTATCGCTTCTCCTCAACGTCTAAAAGCTGAAAATGATACATCAACATATACTCCTCAGTATTTTTAAAAAGTACCTTCTTCACATTCTGTGTTTTCCATCTTATAGAAAAATACCAAGCACCACATATAAAAAATAATATATGGGCATGAAAAAAAAATTATCACCCTATGCATGTATGCTAGAAATTATGGTATACAGATTTTGGCTATCAATTAATTAATTTTTGTGTCAGTTTGATTTATTGATCATTCATGACTCACTAAAATACACATTAGTTAGTACATACCTCATTAGGGAGAGCTGATTGGACATGGATGATGAAGTGATTTAACCTGTTATCAAGCCTGGAGAAAATCAAGAATTTGTATGCCCCACTGACCAGGAGAAAAAGACCTTTGTGCCATTGGAATGAAAGCGCAAACACCTCAAGTGAACTTGCCACTAATTTCGAGTCCTCCTTAGTTTCGAGTCAAGATTTTGTATAGGCCATCCAACAGTGAATGTGGTGAAGATGTGCAGAATAACGTGTATCAGATCAACTAACGGGGAGGTCTGAGTGTAGTGGTCTGGACTTAAGACTGGTCACTTACACAACTCCTCTTGTAGAGATTGATTACCGGTTGTATAGTTTTCAGTGGTGGGCACACATGCTATGTACTGTATATGTCCTTTGGTTTAGTTCTAATGATTGTTTTCATAACCGTACATCTAATAGAAATCAGTCTTATTGATATGAAATTCCTTGCTTCAGTTCACGCTTATGGATGGGCATTGCATTATGTAGTTCTCCTCTGGACAGGTACTATCCCTGTTCTTCTTATGGCTGAGGAACAACATTTCAATATACAGTGTATATGTGAAAGCAATATAATGTCAATACATTTATAATGTCGCCCTGCATTTTATACCCATCCAAACGTTAAAACCTGAATGTCAAATGTCTATTTCATGGAAACCGTTACATATCAATGGCCTGATATATTCTTATACACTGAGGTGCTTTTGCAAGATATCATGTCTCAGATTGCAATTTTGAAGAATTTATGCAAATATGCGAATACGCCTCCGGATATACATTCAAACACATTGCTGCATTGCATAGCTACCACTTGACTTTAAAAGGCTTCAGTGACCTTCAGTGTTGATATCTCAGTTCCCCTGCAACACCTCTGTTTAAAAAGAAGAGTGAAAAAAAACAATAGGAAAGTTGTTCCTTGCAGCAAATGGCAAGTAATTCCAGTTCTGCGTTACTGAATAACACTCAGCACAAAAGAAACACACAAAAAAAAAAGAATTATGATTCACAGGTCGGAGAAGAGAAGTCTGTAATTTTGGCTTTTGTTTCAGCCTTTGTAAGTCATTTTTATCTTCTCTCACTACGTCTTCATCTGCTTCTTCTAATATTCCAGACTGCATTTAATCTGTGTACGCTGTTTCTTTAGATATCCGCCATTTACCTAATTAGACAGATTAAATATGTATTAGCTTGGAACTTGATTCTTTGTGCTTGACACCTGCTGAAATGTGAACATGATACTTGTTTGTAATGCAATGGACACACAATATGGGTACAGGACAATAATTTTTAAAAAAAGAACCAGGTATTTATTACAAAGCATGGGGGGGGGGGTTGTCAGTTTGTGTTGCAACATCCTCTTGGTGTAGAGGATGCTATTTGACAGCACAGGCAATAAAACAGGAAAAATGAGTCCAACATTAAGAGTTTTGGTCAACTGTGGAATGATATATGCTGTATTTATTTGAGTTGTAGTAAACACTGTGGAGTGTGTACAACTAGAGAGAGCATATCTTCTAATCTGAAGTTGTGCACTTGCAGTTTTATTCCATGTAGCACCTCTTTGTCCAGAATAGAGCCCACTGCCCAATGATGTTGTTTATTATGGGTTAAAAGAGACAGACAGTGACACCTATTGGTTCCACCACCACTTTACTGGACTCTAGACTCTTGGACTCTCCCAAAACTGGCAAGGAGTGCACAGAAACTCCAGTGTTATTCCTCCGAACCAGAAAAGCCCTTTCTGAAAAACAGGGCCATGCTAATGATGACGTCGAATACAGACGCACTAAGAATGATTTCATCTTGCATTTGCATCAGACTCTTCCAAAGAGGCTCTGCAAGGTTAATTCTCAAGTTTGCTGTGAAAGCAGGGTGTTAACAAACTGACCTACTCCATTGGCTCTTGCATATAGTATGTCATCAAAGTCAGACTCAATAGCTGACCTTGAGGGGCACAGACATAGAAATGGGTTTCACAGTCTTGGTTTTTTTTTCTCCAATTAAGAGATCTTGGAAGCTTAATTAAATAATCTAAATCAAAAACATGGTTACTGGTAATAATATGTTTAATTGTTGTCTGCTTCATAAATCTGTCTTTTTAAAGCAGACTTCATTAATAGGCAGACTGTCTTCATAAATAATTAAGGAAATAATTACAAAGCTCGACCTGTGCACATTGCTAGCAAAGACGTTGATGGGTACACTAACAGAGAGCTGCTACAGAATGGCAACCTGAAGAATTCTGCTTTACAGCTCTCCCCACCTCCGACTCACAGAATCCGAGACCCGACAGAACCTGAGTCAAAGGCAGAAAGTCTGAAGCACCCGGCCAAGCTTCACTGGGCCAAGCTTCTGACTTTGTTGTGTCAAAAGTAAGTGATTCACACACATTACACAACACAAGCAGTTAGTGAATAGTCACTGAAGAATGAGGGGCAATTCAATGACACTGATTTCTGCCAGAAAGCACACCTCTGGCATCATCCGACAACACAACTGTGTGGAAAACATTAGCTCCCCGTGTGGCTATAAGGTCAAAATGATAGTCCAAAATGTGAAACAATATGTGTGTTTTGAAAGCATACCTTGTCTTGTCAAGTGCTCAACAGGACAGAAGACAGTGAGGGACATACTGTAAATCATGCTCTGCAGCCAGGAAGTGGAGAAACATGTTTGAAACGGTTATTATTCTGTCACCTTGTTTGTTCAGAATTATTGCTTGGTTGAAAACATTTTAAAAAATCTCTGCATATCAACCCCACAGTGAAATATAAAACTGATGTTTTATAACATTTATGTTGCATTTTACTGAATTAAATAAAAGAATTATTATTACTCATGTTGTTTGCCTTCTAAGAGAACACATAATGCCACATGATAATTTTTAAATTGCAGTCACTCACATGTGGAACTTATATTAAATAATGTTCAGTAAACAGGTTTACATTCTGTGTAATGTACATTATTCCATCAAGTATTCTATTGATATACAGTATAGGCTCTGTGTGTTCATTCCTTCTGGTAACATTTTGCAATTAGGCAAAAACAGTAAACATTTGCAAAATAATCATAAAATATTTTGGAATTCCGAATTTGTGCCACTTTATCCCTGTAAAAGGACAATTTGTCAATATGCATCTTTTTTGTAAAAATAAAATACGTGCTTTCTGTGTCTTTTTCAAAGAACAGCTGGTATATAGCACACACCTCTACCAGGTTCTGGGAATGAGGCTGCAGACCTATTTGAAGTTGTAATGACAGGTTGTGTTGTGGGTTTCAAGATGATGACAACAAGCAGTAAAAGATAGAAGACAACACCCTCAAGGAATGTGTATTTGTACACCCATAAAGGAATTCAAGTTCACACTCCAGAGTGCTGTGTGTGTGTGTTCACACTGAGCACACCTGCTGCTAATAGATACCTCTCTTTGTTTGAATTAAAACCAAGGAGGCCATTTTAAAATTTAATATATAACAGTGTTCAATTGAAGTGGTTATTAATAATAATAACTTTTATTTATTATGCACCTTTCCAAACCCAAGGACACTGGAAATTATTACCCACAGCTTCAATTTAGTCTGTTATCCACTCCCTTTCAAAGAACTAGTTTGTTCTTAACCGTAGTTAAGGTAGTTAGTAACCGCTGGATGCAAGAATCTCATCAGCCATTTCTTGAGAGAAGCCGGAGTGTCGCCTTCATCTTCCATACATGGCTGGGCAGCTTGTTCCAGTCTCACTGACCACCCTGTTGGAAAACCATGTTCATGGGGGTTCATGGGGGGGCAGTAACCTGTGTTTTCTCCCTGTCCCCCACCCTGTGTGCTGAGGAGCACCTTCTAACAGTGAGAATAACACAGGCTTCACTGCGGCTTTAGGCCTTGATCTTTGAGAGCACATTGCACATACAGTATATACATACATGACGCAATGCAGTGGCAGGACATGGGGCATAATTAGTGAGGTTTGCCTGGTGCATCACATGAGATAACGCACCTGGCAGTGGTTAGGAAGGACATTTGTATTCCCATGCAGAGTGCCAATGGGATGACACATGTCATTGAATTGTACTATTGTGCAATACTGTCAGGGCCTATATTGTTGACAGTGACCACTGCAGAAAGAGGTGAAGAAGCCCTGTTTCTTCTTGCACCTTGGCCTTGGGGTCGTCTTCCTGATCTATGTTGAGAGTTACTTCAAAGTAATGAAACACATCCCAAGCTACCTGTAGTCAATATGTACTTTTAAAAGGGCACATAGGCTATTTAATATGTATAAATCATGCCTTTATTTCCATGTGAGGCTTGGCTCTGCATGCTAACCACCAGCACATTGTCATTCATAGTATAACCTGGGAGGTTATGTCTGGTGGAGTTGCTTATCAGTCAGAAGTGTTCAGATCTTTAAAACCTGAAGTTCATGTAGGAGAAAGCAGATTTGCACAGGTACGTTGAGCTAAACCGAGACGCGACTCTCAGTACTGCAGTGAGCACGCTGTTGTCCCTCCTTGCCTTCACAAGACTCCAAACATTATTGACAGATTGATAAAAATGTTTTGATTGGAGGTCAAAAGACTGAAGAGTCAAAATTTCCATTTCCAAGGTCCAGAAATCTCAACTGAACATCATCCTTATTTGTTCAGAAATATCCACCTCCATGAAGGGCTTTGAAATGAATGAATGAATGAAATCTGTTTGAGTTCCAAGCACACACCATGTTACACAGACCCCAAAACACAGTGAGCTCTGGACTCCTGAGCGTCATGGACCTAGTTCCAGATTTATTTCCCATCAATACTTTAGCACAGTGGAGAACACCAGACCAACCAAGGGCACAAACTCAGACTGGAGCCAATTTTCCTAGAAAAGCATTAACTAACAGTACCAGTATATCTTTGGATTGTGGGTAGAAACCTGCACAAACACAGGGAGAACATACAAACTCCACATAGATGGCATCCCAGGTCTGGAACTGAAACCAGGTCTTCAGCAGTGTGAGGCAGCAGTAGGAACCACTGAATTGCATCACTATGTCACACCCCCATAGTTCCTTCCAAAAAATATCACTGAAGAGCTCCGGCTCCCCCCCAGCTCTGAATTGAATGAAGTGGTTAGAATATGGAAGGATGGATGCAAATTACTGAACATTTGCTTTTGAATTACTGTATGTCAAAGGAGGACTTGACTGTGCAGTATATAGCTGGCACAATGCAATACTGGTAGCAGCCTGTTGGGCTGTAAACACTTATTATACTTTGGTTTAAGAGATGACACACTAGAATAAACTAAATTGACTCTGGCAAACACTCTTGTAAACGCCTGGTTTTCATTTATCCTATCAGCTTGATGATGCACCCTACCGGTGTGGGCTTTCCCTCAGACACAATTTACAGCTCGCCATCTGACACACACAGCCTCCTCTCCCCGTTTTTTTTTTGTCGAACAACTACAGAAAACAAGCCCTCTCCTTTAATTACATCTTGCCTGCCCTCCATCCCTCCCTCTCTCTCGAAAACTTTCTGATCCTGTTCTCATCCGTCCTCTGGGTTAGCAATGTTTTGAAGTGTGGAAATTAAGAAAATAAAGTTAAAAATGGGGCGCGCATCACCTCTCTGGATTTTAAGTGGAGGTTGGCTACAGAAAACCCAGGGTGGAGAGATATGAGACCGTGTCAATGTTTTAAACTTCAGAGATGAAGACAGCGGGATAATTACTTCTTCTTTCTGATTGCAGAATTACAGTCCACAGGAGAGTTTCTCAGGTTAGTCTGGATTTCGTCGTCATGTGCCGTTTTCAGTTGAGCACAGGCGCTGTATTACTGTATTACAATAACAAGACCAGCACCTTTGTCATTTTCTAGGCTATTATCCAGTCTATTTTGATCAAATTTAATTCACATTAATTTCAAATAATTGAATCAAAAGGTCTGTATTAAATACACACTGTGGCACACATGTGACAAATTGTTGTTTTGAAACGGATCCGGCTGATTAAAATCTGTTAATCAAACTCCATGGGTTAAAAACTTGTGTTGTTTTCAAAATATGTTTCTTGGAGTTAGTGGAGTGTTTGTGAATGAATCCAAACAACGTTTATGGTGTCGCCAGTGCTGCGCCAGAACTTCGGCGCTCCCGGTGTCTGTGTTCACGTACTGTACATTGTGAGGTCTAACGTTTATGAATGGAGTATTAACAGTATCTGATGGTTGTTATTTAAAAACTAAACATTGTAGGACAAAACCAGTTGAAATTATATTTGTTAATTTTAGCAATAAATTTAATTAACGGTTTACAATACGACTCATTAACGACTAAAATCTGAATTAACAATATAAAAGATTTAAAACACAATTAGCAACGTTAAACCTAACTTTTAAACTTTAATAATTTATATTTTATGTTTCTGTAGTGTGATAAACACTACAGAGAGGAAAGCACCAGAGCCCAGCAGGCAAATTAAATGCGGTGGTCAGTGGTCTTAAAAAAAGGTGTTGGTCTAATACAGTATCCTGCTTGAATTACTCTTCCCTATTAAGCAGTAACGGTGAGTTTAATTTGTGAATATCACTTTAAAAATATTTACTAATTATTCACATTTTGTGAGGCTTTTAAATGTGTCAAGTTTTTTTTAATTAAGGCGATTGATCGGGCTTGTAGTTAACTCGCAGGGTTTAAAACAGGATAGTTTTAATTCAACACATTAAATTCGTTTATTAGTAAGGTTCACGTGCAGAGGGTAAACTAAAAACTTGCATTCTTACACGTTTAAAGCTCAGCTTGAATTATTAAACGGATTATGCCGTGATGGAGAATGTTTCAATATTATTATTTTTTTTTCAGACTGAGCTCGCTTTGTCTTTTCCTCGCTCACTTGATTAAGTTTTGTTCACTACTCTCCGTTTGAACTCCATAATCTTTTCTCAAGCGGGGGATTGTATTTATGTAAAAGGAAAAACGGTCTTTCTTTTGGAAATAACGAAAAATTCCTATAAATTCTATTGTTTAAGAAGAGCTAAAAACTCGTTGTAACTGCTGAAACACATTTTATAATTCAGAGCATTGAATTCGGCATACTAGCCGACAAAAGCCCTTTACAGAGACGGCTCCATCTCTTTACATTTCTAGCGCCCTAGTCATTCTTTTCAATCCTTGCCTAAAGCGATAGGTTTGCTGAGGAATTATGTGGTTTTCAAAATAGTAAGAAGTGGGCACACCTATTAATCACCATACCTGGATTCAGCTAGACTCCTCCCAGTAATTAATAACACACTTCGTAA
Source organism: Atractosteus spatula (assembly GCF_055471065.1). Taxonomy (NCBI): domain Eukaryota; kingdom Metazoa; phylum Chordata; class Actinopteri; order Semionotiformes; family Lepisosteidae; genus Atractosteus; species Atractosteus spatula. The sequence continues at coordinate 15,426,829 of NC_142709.1, read as the reverse complement.
GTTGATTGCTCCTCAAATCATACTTCTTAATCTCTATCAACACTCTATGGCTGGAGCTTTTCCCTCCCCTCATAAAAGGAAACAAAATCTCTCTCTGGTTAATTGACAGTCCCCTGATTCTCTGTATTATTCAGGCATGCTGCCCCTTCTTACATTTAACCAAACATCCAGGTGCATTCAGACCTAGGGAATCTGAGGCTGATTTATTTTTAATTGTGCTGGAAACTCTTTTTTTTTTTACTTATTCTTCAGTATTATCCAGCAACCCCTTATTACTGAGATACAGGTAGACTGAATGTTTCTAAATCAGCCAGGGAGGCTGGTAACCGGGCAACAGATATCAACTTGAAATGGCCACGTTGGTGTCATAAGTTTTCTGCGACACCACAGCCAGCACTCCTGTGAGAAGCTCTCAGTAACCTCTGCAATGTGTGTTTCATGGCCTCGCTTGACCTTCCTTTGAATGTGGCTGAAACATAACAGAAGAATGGGCCTCACAAGGTCTTCCTGAAATCCCCTGTTTGGAAAATGCATTATCTGGCGCTATAGTAAGACCATAAGGCAGAATCACAAACATTGCAGACATGTTTTATTGGCTTGTATTAAAAGAGAGGAAATACACTGTCAAGGCCACAGCTTAGAGGAAACAACCTTTGTTTTTGTTTCAATCCTTGAGGGGCCGAATGGACTGCTCTCGTTTTGGAAAGCTGAAAATAATGCCATAGGATACAGGAAAAACTATCCTCACTGATTATATCTGAAGAGCAAATTCTGTGTTCTCTCCTTGAAGTTAAATCTCTAAATAGCAGTATCCATTGCTTAATTAAACCGCAGACATCCGATGATGAGCAGGCAATCTTGGATATTTTCATAGGTGTGTATTCCTTAAACAAAGCTTCAGTTTCCGCTAATTGTGAGAAGGGTGTAGTTACCACATACCGTTTACAAAACAGAAGATATTCAACTCAGAGACACACCTTTTAAACTTAGTAAATCTTAAAACAAAATGAAAAGGTAAATTATGCAGACACAAGGATCGCTGGTCAAACTCCAGGCAGATCATATGGGCTGATGAACCCTGTGAGTCACTGAGATGCTTTTTTGTGAATAGTACAAGGAAGAGAGTCTTACTGTACTTTCTATCCGTTTCATTTCCCAGTACTGAAGACTTTTTTTTATAGTGGGGAAAAACAGAGCTAGCTGACAGCAAGCAGGCAATGTACAATGTGTGTGTAAATGTGCAATGAGGGGTATTTGTGTAGTCAGCGTTGCACCCTAATGCAACAAAAACACACAGTCTTTGGCAGCAACCCTTCAGAAGGTTTTCAAGTGCAGTGTCATCTGCGATAGCTGATTTGAAGGGCAGAAAGAATATCAAGCTGGACAGGCAGCTGTGAACCAAGTAAAAAACACATTACGACATGTCCCAGCATTAAAAGGCAGCGCAGAACCTGTGATCTGCATAAACCTGTTTAAAATAACTATATTGAGTTTGTGCTCTTGGTTCTCATTTTAAAGAATGTGGTCTGAATGATTAAGAAACACTGAATGGAAAGAAAACTGATTGCATCTCTTTTCTGCCACACTCAGCATCTGGAGAGAGCAGGGCACACTTAATCTCTGAGGGTGAAACTGAGTTCCTATTAGTCCACATATTCCTAGAGGTAGAAGTGCACAAGAAGAATGGCATACAGTATGCGTGCAAAACAGGACACCAAGACATACAGTATACTGTGTATCATTCCATATATTTTTTTAATTACATGCATCTTTCTCTCTTAAAATAATCCTGGTACACTAGATTGGTGCTTTAAATTGTTTGAGCCTACAGTATGTCTGAGACTGGAAAGTATTGGACAGAAATGTCTTGGACAAGAAGTATTTTGAGCATTTCTGGCAACTGAGAGCATCTGGACTTTAGTCTGACATACATTTTCAGTAAAGCATACCCTGCACAATTCATACAGTTATTCCATGCAGTTAAAGGACCCAAAACAGAGAGCTGAGAAAGTCCAGACCTACAGTATCTTGCAGATAATTCTCAAAATGTAAATATCTATGCTGGAGGTGATGTTCAGATGTCATAAAGAGCTTCTTCTTCCCAGCCATTTGATACATGGTGTTGATATATTCTCAGCAAAGAGAAAGAAGGGTTACTTTAAAGGAACTGTGAGGAGAAACAAAGGGTTGAAAGTTACAGTAAGTACAGGACACTGGCATCCATTGGTCCCAGAGCTCTTTCTTTATGAGCTCTGAAGCTCGTGAACAGCTGCTGGAGATGGTTTCTTTCAGCAGTTTTCCTCACTGCAGCCATTGCCTGGGCACAAGATTCGATTAATCCCTTTGATCTTGAATCCAGTTTGTCATGCATTCCCACCGCTACTGCCAGATACTGCATGGACTGCATCCATTATCAGCAAGACCATGGTCCCCAAACCCACCCAGGATGAGAAGAGTCTTATTAAAACCTGACTTCAGAGGTGATGGGGTAACATTTCAGACCAGACCAGGTTTCACAAGTTTCAGACTTGACCTCTGGTAGAAGTGATTATGAACAATCTACTTAAGCATTTAATGGTAAAAAAAGGCAGTAATACCTGTAGGAATAACAGTAATAGAACTGTAAAGCACATTGCAGTTCTGTTTTCTTTCCTTACACCTCTAATGTAAGTTGGACATATTATGGTAATGAAGTTAAATCTGTGTTAAAAACGTCCTACAAACTTAACGAAGTACACGAACATTAACACACCAGTTGTGTAATCTTGATTGCTTTCTGCAAATATTTAAAAAGGAAAGAGACAAAGAACACACAACCAGCAGTGATGACAAAACTAAGACCTTTTAGAAGTTTGTTATTTTTGGTCATTTTTGCTAAACAGATGGTATTGTGGATCAACACAATATTGTGCCATCTGGGAAGAAACTGACAGGGCAGACGTTTGAGGTTTTTAGGTTGTTAGCAGGTCTGATTTTTTCCTTCTCCTCGGGCAAGCTTTGGGCAGATTGCCTGATTTAGTCATTAGTATAACTGTGGAGAACTGGTAACACCAAACACACTTCCAAAAAAAGTGAAATGTGTTTTTGCTACTCATCGAGTTTCTTGCAAGATGTGCTTGCAAAAGCGAATGACTCATCTCTGTAATAAATCGCCATTTTTGTGCTTGCCATGTCTAAAAACAAATTAAACAAAAAGCCTTGTTTAATAATGCACTGCAGTTTATATGATAAATTCAGTAACGATGAATGGCAGAATATGTGTTGTGCCATTCTTAGTATTGTAATTAAACAATTTAATAATTCATTGCATTTAATAATTATGAAAAGTACTGTATTCCAACATTGACTATTACCTCTAGTCAAACTCAAGTAAGACTACTTTTCCCCCCTATCAGAAATGTGTGTTTTAATTCAATGTACTGAAAACCCGAATGATCAACTTTCATGTAACTTCATTTTTACTTTCTCAATTATCTGTCTGTTGATTAATTCATACTTTTCTACAGTATATATCCTTGCTTTTAAACTTCTGAAAGTTGTATATTCAAATCTTCAATTTGAAGTGCTTCATGTTGATTTGGTTTTTTTAATACACATTTCTTATCACTAATAATTGTTTACATTTATTATACTCGGTGATTTTGAATTATTTTTCACAGTCTGAATTCCAACATGTTTTTTTTCACTGTTTATGTGGGCTGTAAGAGGACTCCTAGGTGGATTATAAGATTTGAATTTCTCTTTTCTCCAAAACACAAAGAATTTAACAGAAAAATGTGTACAAACTTTCATACAGCTGTTACTTGTTTAACTGTTTTAATCATTTTAAGATACAGTATGTCTTCTTTTAAGCTTTTAGCAATAAGCAAGCATCCATAGATGTTAGTAATTGCAGAAGTAGTAGGAGTAGAGTCTCTTATATCGTTAATTTGGTCAGAGACAGATTTTTTCACATTACAGGTGTTTCAAATAGAGACTTCTTGTTTTGAACCAACGCTTGTCAGTCTTTTCAGTATTTTAAGTGGGTAGCTGCGTCAGCATGTGTAGGTTGCAAAGGAACAAAAAGGCTCCACAGCCGAAACATTGTTTCTTTTCGTCTCTTTTCAGCATGGAATAAACCTTTACTTGTTCTTTTGCAGACTTCTCAGTTGTTCTGATCCTTGTTGTTTACTTTGTTCTGCTATAGTGTAACAGTCTAAAGATGCAAAACAATGCCCTCTTGTGGTGAAGACTAATTTGTCTTGAAGGAACTGAAACGGATGCCAATTTTAAAGTGTGAGGTTTCAGATAAGAAATAATAAACCAGTGGGTAACTGTCTCCTGAAATGTCATGCTAGGTGAACCAGTGTCATGAAATGTGCTTTAAATTAAATACAGTTGATTTTTATTAATTATTGTTTTCATTAGGATTCATTTGCAATTAAGCAAGCAATATGAAGCACCAGAAAATCAGAGAAAATGGATGTCAGTTTCAGAAAATGTAGTTCTTTAACTAAAATTAAGTATCCAGTGTGATGACAGAAGTTTATGACAATGTTCAGCTGATATCTGTGATGTGGAGAGCGGCAAGTTCAACTTAAATTTCTACCAGCTGAATTAAGGGGGAAGTTTAGGGAGCTCAGATTGCACAAGTCCAGTGTAGGATTTAGTCATGGCTTTAGGTTTACTGCTCCAGCTCTTTTCAACAGTGCCCTGGGATCTGTAATGCCAAGTGGTCAGGATCTTGGTATAATATTTCCAAAGACAACATCTCCTATAACACTGATTTGACTTCATTGATTTGGAAATTCTGGTCCAAAGGTATAGGGTTAGGGCTACAGTCTACATATATAACTTTCGGCAGCAACCTGGTTTTCCCTGGATGTTTCCCATGCCAGTGCTATCCAGGCTTAGTCTTGCTGTGCTTCTGACATCTTATAGGTTCAGATTACAAGGTGGCAATGCTGCTGTCGTGTAGTGTGTGTAGCTGGAAGATAAGTCTATAGGCAGTGAATGCCTGAATCACTTGAACCGTGCTCTTATATTGTCAAATGTCAAATACATCAGATGTCAGATCATATTGTCAATGGTGACTTACCTCACCATTGCTGAGCTCTGCCCCATACAGGGGGTCATATCGTGTTGCTGTAGGTGTGTAGGGCACATTTGCTGGTGGCTACATTGGTCTGTGTGTGTTCAAGTGCCCAGTGACACAGCTCTATTCAGCTTGACATGCCCATTTATTTAGATGCTTGCATTGTAGCATAGTGCTTAGAGCAGCTGTCTCTCAGCTTTTGTGTCCTGGTACTGACTCCGCACCAGGGAGTCTTCTGCAAAGAGATTGCATGTTTCTGGAAACATGTTTGCGACGGTTCTCTCCTATTGCTCTGGCTTCTTGCCCCCTGACTTGGTTGATTGCTGTGCCTGAGCTGCACTTGTGCACATGTGTAATGGATGTATTTTTCAGTACATTTCACAATGGAGAGACAGTGGTGGTTATCCGTGTTTTTCCATATATTCCATCAGTCACATTAGGAATAATTTTGTTTTCATAGTGTTCTGCAGGCACAAGTGCCTTTATCTTTTGAATGCTTGTTGAACCCTTTCTCATTTAATTTTGTATATATTTTGAACTTACAGTTTTTCTTCTCACCGATACAAAACTGGCAGTTCTTTCCTTTGTCTTCTCTAGGATGACTACATGAGGAGAAGAGAGTGGTCTGGCTTGATATGGACCCAGCCCTCAACTGCAGTGACGTATGTGACTCCAGAGACTGCTCCATCGGCCCAGACATTGATGCACAAGAGGGCTGGGAAGTCCTCAACAGGCTATGTGGTATTACCGCAGTGAGTGTGGTATTCTGTTAAGGAAGAAACTGAAATATTGTTTTGTAAGGGGAAGGCCACCCAGGCATGGTGCAGTATTTCTGTCAGATACTGACGTGAGGATAAAGGAGTATAAAGTGTACTAAGAGGCAGTAAAGAGCTTAGGATGTAGTGCCTCTTTCAAAACAATGAATGAAAACAGTTCCGAAGACATCCTACAGTATTCATCATCCTACTCTTTGTTTATACAGTACAACTAACATTATTCACTTCATCATAACTTCTGAAGAGATAGCAGGGAACATGGAGGCTTAGGTAAAAACAGACATCTAAAAGGAAGACACTGCTATTGTACTGTATGTGTACCGTACCTCTTTAAAATCAAATTAAACCGAGGACGTAGAACTGCAGTAGGTGGGAGAAAATGATAAATTATTCCACCCTCTCCTGCAGAAAGCTAACAAAACTGTTTGCCTTTGGTTTCTTGTTCTGCCTCATTCTGCTTTCCTTTCCATTAGAAATCCTTGCTTCCAGTGTGTCCCTGAAAAACCCCAGGTATTCCTTGTCAATGACTGAGAATCCCCTGAAAGTGTCTGTGTGCATATACATGGATAAGGAATGGATCATTTAACTGGAATTCATTTCAGCTGAAAATGTGAACTTGGCAACAGCTCTTTTTTCTGAAATTGAATACTGAGGTATTTGCAGTTGGGGGCACAGTAGTGCAGTGGTGGTCATTGTTGCCTTGCAGCCTTTCAGCGCCGGGCCCTGGGTTCATGTCTGGACCTGCGGTGCTATCGGCGTGGTGTACAGTATGTTCTGTCTGCGTTCATGTGTGTTTCCTCCAGGTGCTGCGGTTTTCTCCCATACTCCAAAGACCTATGGTTAGGTTAATTGGCTTCTAGGAAGATTGGCCCCTGCATGCCTGAATTGGATGAAGAAGTTAGCAAATGGATGGATATGAGCAATTTTTCTGCAAGGTTCTTAGTTCTGAAAGGTGTTATATGGAACTGAGCTCTGATTTCTTCAGAGCTATCTTTTTCTGGCTTTATTGTGCAATGCGTAGACAGTTGTGTCTCATTTTCTTTGTTCTGCCTAGACAATATTCTGTGAAGTTTTGTTGCATAAGGATGGAGTGTACCACTCTAGATATTCTTATTTGAATTCTTTAAGGTTTGTTAGTAGCAGTAACTAAGCTGTGTTTGACAGTTTGGAAAGAAACTGGATTCAGACTATAGTGTTCATCCAACACTGGGAATGTTCACTCTGAACTGCATGGTTTTATGTCAAATCCATTTCTTACTTGCCTTGAGGAACATTCTGTTGCAGAGACTAAGTGGAAAATGTCAGAAAGTATTCCAAATGATGTGGGAAGAATTCAAATAAGTAACTTGGAAAATTTACTTACTTAATTTAGCTAGTTTATGTCCCCCACCAGTTCTTATCAGAACTCACAACTGCAGTTTGTACACAAAACTTTAAAGTGCGGTACCTAAACATCCTGATTGAAATCAAGCTTGAAAATTGCAAAACATCTTTCTGTCCCACTGTATGATTTTTTTATGTTTACCCAGAGCACAAATACATCTATAGCTCTTACAGGTATTGTACATAAAAAGAGTGATATTAGTGTAAGGGCTTGCATCCTGTAGTGACACATCAGGTGAGACCATCTGTATGTCCAAATGGGCTTTCAAGCTTCACAAGTAGGGATGTTCCACAGTGATGACTTGCATGCTGTGGAAAGTGCCTGTAGGAAAGGTGGTATAAGAAGCCAGGAGTTGAACAGCCATGTCTTAGATCTGTACAACCTGCTCTTTAACCCATTTGCAAATGTCTTGAGTTGTAAAGCACACATAATGCAAAATGGAAATGCATGTGCTGAATAGATTGTTTTTGTTTAATATTTTTAATGTTTATTAAAAGTCTGCCAAAATATTTACCTGTATATTTTTTACAAACATAATTTGTTCTTAGAAACCCTTTTTAAATACCGAAAAAAAACATATCCAATTCCTTATGGGGAATAATTACAAAATGTCACCCCTACCTTTACTTTTTTACCAAGATATGACAAAAGAAACAATAATAACTAGCATTCATACTGTGGTTTGTGTTTTTAGTAATAAATAACACCGCTTACCTAGTTAGACATAATTAATTATACTTAAGTACATTACAGTTCTGTACAGTACAGGAACCACTTCATTTGCTTTTTGTGTAATTACACACACTACCCACAATTTTCATTTTCATGTCACTTTTAGGGATCTAAACCACAAATATTCTTATGAAAAGTAAGAGTGCACACAATAGTGAACAGTGCATGAGGCAAGACGTAGTGCACTGTATCACACATGTCTCCCATGCCACTCCATAGGCTCTGTGCCAGTTCTCACCCATATTAGTCACTAGTTAGTGGGGTGTGATACTAGTGGGATGTGATACTAGTTAGTGGGGTGTGATACTAGTTAGTGGGATGTGCTGCAAACACTCAATATGAGATGAGTTGTATGACATCTTCCACTTCACTCTCTACATTTAGCAGCGGTTTTGAAATTTTTCTTTGTATCAATTCTTCGTGGTTTGGAAATTGGCTTTTGTTATTCGAAATGTGGGTAACAATTGACATACTTCATAGCATTAATGTCCTAAAAAGAGCCTGTATAAAAAGAGGTACAGGTGTATTGATTTATCTCAGAAACAAATGTTTATTATTGAAAAATGTCTTGATCATACAAGTCCATCCATCCATTTTCTAACTGCTTTATCCAACTGAGGTTCGCATGGGAGCTGGAGCCTATCCTGGCAAGCAACAGGCACAAGGCAGGATACACTTTGGATGAGATGCCAGTCCATTTTGGTGCACAGATACTATAGATACAAACACAGACACGTGCACACTCACACCAGGGCCATCTTACCAGAAGCCAATTAACCTACTTTCTTAGATGCTCTTTAAATAAAATTATTCCTTCTTGTGCATCTTATTTCATCGGTCTCCCTCATGTAGTGTCAGTTTTATGGTTTCTCTCCTGTAGAGGAGCTCATTTCCCGAGACCACAATATCTCCAGTCCTCTGCGCTGTGATGTGGACGTTGCTGTCTGGTGGCATTCTGCTGTCTGCGTTCTTCCTGGTCTTCACGATACGCTTCAAGAGCAACAGGTACCTGAAGCAGCCCCTCTTCCTTTCAGCAGCTGGGGACAACCAGCATGATAACCAGCGCTGCTGAAAGATTTCCCCTCCACTACATTGCAAATGAAAGCCAACTGCAGATACTGTATCTGGTACCAATGACCACATGAATTCATTGAGACCTTTATTTCAAAAGCAGTAAAAGTAAGAATGAGATTTATTTAGACACAGAAAAGCTAATGGAAAGTTTTTTTTACTGTTTTTTTCCTTCCTTTGGGGAAACAGTGCCATAAAGGACTATGAACATGGAAGGATAATTTCTTTGTGTTTTTGAGGCTTTGTCTGTACAGGGTTTTGATGTGTTTTTGCTATTTTACACAAACAAGAACATTAGAGCTCTGAGCTTCAGTGCTGGAAATATGGAGAAGTAGTGCTTCCAAAATACCAAAGAACAACACTAATCACATGTGAAGATAAACATACTGCATTGAGCTCCCATGTCGGAATTTGATATTTGAAACGTAGCATTATGTTAAGAGTCAAGTTGGTTAGTCAGTACTTTATACCCTTATAATATAGAGTGGCGCTTTTCTTCAGATTCTAACGCCAGTGCTCTTGTTCAGGATTGTGAAGATGTCCAGCCCCAATCTCAATGTGCTGACCTTATTTGGGAGTGTGCTGACTTACAGCAGTGGCGTCTTGTTTGGGATTGAGGAGAAGACACTGCTGTCTGGAGCCGCTGTGAAAACACTGTTGCAGGTACAGTACGAGCCCATAACACACAGTCCTGTGGTAGATAGGACACACAAAGATCATGTTCTCCACCCCCTCCGGATCTTGCATTATGTATGACATATATACTTTAAGAAATTTGCTGAAGAAAGCAAATTCATCCATACTGATTTTTTTAATATAAATGTGACTCAGATAAAAAACTTCGGGCCCTTAAAAACCATGGAGTCTTGTTCCTTAAATACTGTATCTTCTTCCTTTGTCAGTGTTCAAGCTTTCTGTTGGAAGTTAGGTGTTGTTGTTTTTTTGTTTGCTAGTGGTGGGTTGCTGTAACATCACTTGTGTAGTGTTCTTTCTCCTTAATAAGACAATTTGAGGTGACCATACCAGGACATTCATTGGCCTATTTAAATTATTTATGGAAAATGCCACTTCAAAGAGAAGCTTTAGTAGTGAATAGAATATGTAAATGAATGAGGAAAGTGAGATTTTAAGTCACAATATTACAGTTCTTTCAAGAAAGTAGCTGAGTTGGTACAGTACTTTAACACTACAGCTTGAATAAAATAAAATAATTTGATTCTTTGCGTTATAACATCTTCCCTGACTGAGACCTGCCTTCTGAAAAAGCAGCGATCTGTACGTTTTCTGTAGCTGAAAACAATTAAAAAGATCTAATTTAACATTTAAATAATACAAAGTTTAGATTATGTATAATAATAGTTTCCACACTTTTATTGGTGCAGAATTCACTAATATGAGGGACGAACAGAGTGATCTGACAGATGACATCTGCCTGTTGAATCTGGAAGAAGATTGAATGCTATCCAGTTGAACTCAATACCCTCTCAGTCCTGATTGATATAACAGTGTTGAGAAAAAGGTTCTGTTTATAAAATCCAGATCATCACTGAGTCAAAAGCAGAAGTGGAGTTTGCCCTGGATGATTTCCAAGGACTGCTTAATTTTAAAAGGATATTCTTCACAAAAGTATCAGATAGCCTAGATGCCTTTATCTTGAAAAAGATATTTAATTCTGGTGTTTATTTCCAATCTGCTTTCTGTCTCCTTACATCAGCTCATATTAGCATACAGATAGATGGACAGTACTGTACAGTATATACACAGTTATTGAAGAGGTCTGTGTCTGAGAGGTAAAAGGAGTACAATTTCTTTGCTGGAATAAATTAAATCCAGCTAAAATCAAAATCAAACACTTGAATTGGAAACAGGATTTTTTAAACAGTAGCCATCATCAAATATAATTTGATTACTTATAATCATAAGTAATGTGATTTTTTGCCTTGAGCTGGAGTTTGTGCCTCAGTAGGTCTGTGCTGCTCTGATTCCCTGTGACTCGAGTGTGTGTCTCAGTAGGCCTGTGCTGCTCTGATTCCCGTGACACATACTGTATAGCAACAGCTTGAGTTTTATCTGCTTGTGAGATAAAACTACTGTATGCGGGGTAATTTTTCTACGTTTAATACCTTTTCTATTCATTCTCTAATTTCAGTTACAGTAGTACTATGCTATATACTATAAATTCCATTTATCATATTGACCAAGGTTAATTATAAGTCATCTGAATTTTCAAAAAGTTATTTCCTTAATGTAATTGCACTCAGTGGGTCATAGGTGAAAATACAGATTTCTCATCCCACTAGTAGCGTGTGTTTTCACTGCTGGGTAGAGGTAGTTACTTGCTCTCTTTGTTATATTTGTTTATCATTGCTATATTTGTTGTATTTGTTTTGGCTGACACTTAATTATTGATTAGTTATGCCCACTTGTACACCTGGATGTTTTATTGAAGCAGTCTGAGTGAAGTAGCTTCACTATCTATCTTGGATCATGACGATGATTTTTTCGGCCTCTAAACTGCTCATGGGGAAAGTTGATGTTTTAGTTGATCATTCTGTAATAATATTTGTTACTGGATCCCCCTATTGCACTTGTCATTGTGCAGTTCTTTGACTGACTGGCTTGAACACTTGAACTGTTCTCCTCTTCTCAGGCTTGAAGGGCCAATTCTCATATTTTCTTTCTCTGAACTCAAATTAGTTTCTCCAAACTCAAAAAATAATAAATTATGATTTATCATTTTCTTTGTGTTTCCATGTTCTTGTTATTTATACAAAATGTCACACTGGAGCACAAAAGTGAAGAATTTCTAAATCAACTCAGCTCCGGTCTTCTTAATTGGACCCTGACTTCAGCTAATAAGCCATTTAACTTGAGCTCCCAGATATTTTCAGCTCTGAAACCATTTTGAGATTTCATGTAAAAACTGTAATTGTATATGGAACCTGAGCTGAAACAAAGGAGGTGAATTCAAATTTTTTACATTTTTATTTATGTTTCAAGCATCGTTATGACTATTTCACTGTGCGGAAGTGCGAAGAGAAGTCCGTTGAAGAAATATGAATGAACCTCAGCCCTTGTTCCTCTTCCGCAGGCGCGGGTCTGGACCTTATGCATTGGGAGCTCACTAGTGTTTGGACCCATCTTAACCAAAACATGGCGGCTTTACAAAGTGTTTACCCAGCGTGTTCCAGACAAGAGGGTGGTACGTACAGTACGCCGCTACTTTTATGTGCATCTCCAATGACTCAGTCAAGAAATTTACAGCCTAACCTGACGAATAATCCAGAAGCTGTAGGTTTTACCTGGGTCGCTTGGTACAGTATACAGTATACTTGGCATAATTGACGTCTTGTTTGTTGAGAAATGGCAAAACTGTATAAACTTTGTGAACCTAGTACTTTACTTCTTCTCTGTCTGTTGGGCTTGGGCAAAGTGCCTTTTCTATGGAACTTGTAGAAATTAATTTATACGTATTAGATTAATTAGATCACTTTATTGGTCATATAAAATTTCTTGTATTAGGAATGTCTTTTTACATACTCCAACTTGCTCTTCATGAGACACACAGACAGGGAAAGAAGCTTGGGGTCAGAGCACAGGGTCAGCCAATTACAGTATATGGTGCCTCTGGAGCAGTTGGGGTTAAGGGCCTTGCTCTGGGTTTCCTCTCCCAGCCGCGGGATACGAACCAGCAACCTTCCAGCCACAGGCGCAGATCCTTAGCCACAGAGCCACCACACTGCCTACGTTAAGGGTTTGATTGAAGATCTGTATTTAGTTTATTAGTAACCCTGTTTTGGGTCAATGTGTGTATTTTTCTAACTGAAGCATGTCCTGGAGACAGGCAGCATGGGACATGACTGTTAGTGCTGCTGTGTCACAACTCCTCCTGGGTCCTGGGTTCGATTCTGGACTGGGGCACCTCCTGTGTGGGGTTTGCACAGTCTCCCCATGTTGGTGTGGGTTTTTCAAGTTCGTGTGGGTTGTCAAAGTTTTTTCTGACAGTCCCAAGACAAGGTCAGTTAATTTCTGCAAAGTGTCACTGTACTGAAGTCTGCTTGTTTCTTTCCTCTTACTGCTTGTTCCTACACATGCATACGGACTCACACTCTTCCCCGTCATATTTATTCTCTCAGAGCTGCCTGTTCCTGATAAGTACTGATGATTCAGCTTAGCAAGCTGTCTTTCCTTTATAGATCTCAATCAGAAAAGTTTAGCTTCTTGAGAACTGAATGCCCGAACCTTGAACCACTGGTTCATTTTGCTCATCTATCATTCTATTCACAATTTAATCTCACTTAGGTTTCGGAATCTTCTGAAATCTGTTGTTGTTATTCTCCATACTCATTTTTTAGCTTTCATTTTGTACTCATGCTGGAGTTTATTGTAATTTGATCGATTGCAATGTGTGCTTTAAATGAAAAGCTATGCATCTGAATTCCTACATAGTGACCCATGAAGATCAGACCATTAACTGGAGAAGAAAACATTAACTATCCACAGCAGTTGAAGCATAATTCCATTTGTATTTAGAAAAATTGGAATTGGCCATTTTTTTAATAAAGACCCCAATTTTTCTGGGTTATGGTGCATTGATCCCAATCACAAATAGAGAGCATACCTGAAGAATAATCTATATTCGTATTCATGTTTGCAGTACTGAAATCACATACCATTGTTGGGAATGTGCTGCAAGTACTTAAAATATCCTAAAGTCAAAGCTTTTAACTGGCCCCGTTATTGTGATCGTTAAATGACAAATAATTTCAAATAACAACTGCCCCAATAGGTAATAATTCAATTTTATTATTACATTCTCTTTAATCTTAATCTTAATCTTATTGAATCATTAATCTTATTGAGTATTTTTTCGGAGGAGTAAGATCAAACTGGGTTGCGTGTGCAGAGAGCATTAATTCCACTCAGGCTGCAGGAGACCACTGTGGTTTTGTAGCCTGTTGCGATGCTGAGTTTTCAATCCGACTGGAGCACAAGTGACACAGTGAGATGAAGTGACAAAGCAGGTTAATGAGCCCAGCCAGGGCTGCAGAGGAGGAATTTAAGATGGAAACCAGACCAGGGAGCTACGACCTTAATTATTTAATCTGATAACTGCTCTGCTGTTGCAGTCTTGGTGCAATTTATTTTTTTAGTTCATGTTATGCCAAATTCCCAAATACCTCCTATTAGGGTCTGAGGGATTGAAAGGATTAGAATTCTTCTGAATGTACTAACTTCAAATCTGTGAGACCTGGCAAAAACAATTGAAAAAATGACATGCAGGATTTTATTGGCTGCTAATGTGACTTAGCTTTTTTTTTTGCAAAACAATGGGAACAGTTGTTTCATATCAGCAAGGACTGGATAGATTGCATAGTCCGTGTTCTACAAATAGTGCTTAAAATTCCTGCAGGGGCTTAAAAGGGAAAATAAAAAAAACACAGGAGGGGGAAGTCCAAACATTGAATCATGTTTAGTGGGAGTGGAGGGTTGAACTGTGATAATCGGAAATGTTCTTGTGTGGTGCCGGTTCTGCTAGTCAGTACAGTAATGCAAGCAATATCAAACAGCTGGATAAGAGGGATTGAGTTTACACCTTCTCTTAGCACAACTATTTTATGGAGGGTTATTAGAGTATTTACAACCTTGTTATAAGAGATACACCAAATTCTCGCAAGGTGTTTCACAAAAAAGTATTCTATGGCCCATTTAAATACAGTAGGTGACCATAAAGGCAGCTATAACCAATCACATTAGTTTGGTTCTAGTATTCTAAAAAAACAGCAGCGAGTACCTTTGAAAGAAACCCATGTGCAACTGATTCATATAGGAAGTAAATGAGCAGCACAATTCACAAGCAGCTGTCCATAAATACCTGCTTAAGTATGCCATCTCTGGTTTTAATCTAAATGACTCTTTCCTTAAGAGCAATAAATATAAGGAAATGTTTTAAAAAAAAGACTGCATACAGTATCAGAAGAGGCCTGAGGCAAGCAGAGGTAGCCCATCTAGCCCATTCATACCAGGTAGCCCAGTATACCATGTGGACAAAGAGGAAGTAAATCACAAACTTCCAGTGAGAGAAAAGAAACCTCTGGGGGTCCCAGGGCCCAGTGACTGACCCCTCCAGGCAATAAGTTTGTGGTTTATGAATGATGATAAATCACAGATAAGCTCTGCAACATCTGAAGGGCTAGGATCCTGCTGTCCTGGCTCTTCTGGGTTTTCTTCTTGAGCACAGCAGCAAGGCTTTCCTTAGTAGAACTCTGCCATATGCACTGTGGGCCTCCGAGAGCACATGTTCCTGACTACAGTGTGCACAGCTGTCCACCCAACCCTCCCATGCTTGTGTGACTCATGGTTTTGTTAAAAAACCTCTGCGAATGTAACCCTTCCATCTCTGGTCTTGAACTGATAGTGATTTCAACACCTGGGACGACTCACTACTGTACCTCTATGTGCATCTTTTTGTGATTTTACTCTAGTTCATCTCAGCTTTGCCCATAACAGACATATCTCAAATTAAGAATCCTTTGTTATTCTCTTTCAGATCATCAAAGATATCCAGCTCATGGGGCTGGTGACGGGACTGATGTTGGTAGATATCCTTGTTTTGACAGTGTGGGGTCTGATGGACCCAGTGCAATGTGTGAGATCCATCAGTGGTGTAGTGAAGGTGAGAGAATGTCAGGTTGTGCTTTGAAGAAATTGGGGGGGGGGGATAGTTAGTATTTAGTCTTTTAAACCTGCTAACAGTGTTGATATGTGAAATCATTCAAATTGGACGGTTCTTTTTAGTTGATGTATTCATGATACAGACACCTGTATGATAAAAGGTGTGTTCTTTGAAGCAGTAGAAATTGGTGCAAATACAAATGTATTTAAATATTTTACAAAGATCATCTCTGTGGACAGAGGATTGGTTTGCATGTGTGTTTTAATATTAATAGAGAATTTTATTTCTTCTGAAAAAAAACTTTTGCATTTACAGGCAAAGCCCATGCAAATTTCCATGAATACTTTGTAAATGTGCTTGAATTCTGGAGCCATTTACCCTGAAAGTTAACAAAACATTGTCCCTTCAAGTTGTTGTCTAACTAAATACTCAAAATATTTTTCAGATTTTTAACATCTTAAGAGAAATGATGTTATTATTAAAGTAGAGAAATTCTTGCATTTTTGTGTGCCATATTCACTGTCCCATGATGTCCCGTTTGATATGATAGATAAGTGATTCTACATGACCTATCATGATCCCAACCAACATAACACAGCTTGAGCACATTTGTGTATATAAAGTTCGCAGATACAGTACATACAGAAGACTCATTATTGCTGCCAAAGATACTTAAGTATTGACTCAGGGGTGGATACTTATGCAATCGATATATTTGAGTGTTTGTAGTTTTCTTTGCAGATTTTAATCAAAATTTAGTTTCTTTCACCCATACAATTGATCAATTTAAACATGTGTGTTTGGATATTAATAAAATATTCATTAAAAAAAATATGTATATTATTTTTCATTCAGCAAAATAGAACATCAATGGAAGGGGGTGAATACATTTGCAAAGTACCGGAGTAGAGAATTAATTTGATAACAGATGTTTGCACATGTCAAACATGATTGAAAAATGACAAGCATGTGATCCTGTTTGAGCTCTCAAATTATGGTTATTATTTGAAAGCAATGGCTTTTTTCAGTTATCTATTATTTTTAAAGGAAATTCCTATTTTTTGTATTTTTGCAGATGGCAGAAAAGAATGTTATTTACTCTCTCTCACAGACAGAATTGTGTTCCTCTCTCCATGCTGATGTTTGGATTATTCTTATTTCTGTACTGAAGGTAAATACACACCCGGATTCTTTCAATAAGTTACACTATCACTGGAGTCGAGTATTTTGTTTTGACAGTTATTGATTTCATAACACAGTTCTTAGAATTTCAAGATTTTCAAGGAAGTTCAAGGTTTACACTGTACTGTTTAATTTAGTCCTGACTGTTTCATTTAAACAATCTAATCACGTTTAACCTGCTTTCATTTCTTTTCATGTTTTTAAATATTTTACAAGTTGATTGCTCAAGAAGAATGATTTTTGACCATAGAAGCCTTTAGTTTTGCACAGTAATAATAAAAAACATGGGTCCAACATCAAATGACTTAAATTAAGTAGGAGAAGTTATAATACATTACACAAAGCAGCAAAAGGTTACAAATAAGGAGATCATTCCCCACATCACTCCTGTCTAGTTGTTAAGTAGGTTTGTTTTTTTTTATGTCTGGGTAGTTGCCTTCACGTAATTACAAAGCCAGACCGAATCTGACTTCAGAAGTTAAGAAAGTTTTGAATGAGCAGTGTCTTGGGGTGATCAGGTTGCTGCTGGAGCACACCCAGTGCGGATACTGTGCCCCACAAGGGGTGACACTTCTGTGGGGGTGAAGGGAGTCCCCTCCCACCTGGAAAGCACTTGGTCACAAAACCGTAGGCTAGGGTTTTGTTTTCCAATTGGCTAGCTGTACAATCTTTTTTTACTCCTAATATTCCACTCAGGCCAGTGTAAATTAATTGCAGTAGATTCATTTTACCCATGATGGAAAATCAGAGCCAATATAAACAGATGCTGTGTAACAGGTTTTTCTTGGCAAACTAAAACTGCTAGTTGGACACTTCATCATCATCCTTCAGAGCTCATGCTGCTTGCATATTGGTTTATTTAAATCCTGATCTTCTTTTAGCTGTGTAGTTCAATTTTGGTATCTTGTTTCCTTGTGTATCACTGGGCAGTAAACACACAACTGAAAATGGCTAAATACAAAAGTACAGTGCTGACTGTACTTCAGTCTTTAGATCAGTTATAACCTTTGAAAAGCCAAGGTTAAGCAGCACATCAAAAGCAATGAGGTTTACTGTTAAAGGTGCAACTCAAGGGGCTCCTGAGTGCTACAGCCTATAAGATGGTCACTTGAAGGGTAGGTTGTGGGTTTGAGTCTGGGTCATAATACTAGCCCACTGTGCTGGGGATCCCCCCAAGTGGCACAATCTGAGCCAAACGCAGTAGAATTGGGGGTGAGTCAGCTCCAAGAACCCCTCCAATTTCCTAGACGTCCACAGCCTTGTGGGAATTGGAAACTGTGCAAGACTCTCCCCCAATCGCCGCTGACTCTCCTGTACATCTCTGCGGAGTGTGAAACATGTCCGAAGATGAACGGCTTGATGGGAGCTCGGGGTTTCAGAGAAGCCCTTTCTGCACGTCCTCGCTTTCCCTTGTGGGCACACAGGGAGTGTGGCTGTGAGCCTGGGTTAAGACACAACTGGCGATTCAAAATAATCTGTGATTCCAAATTCCTTAAAAGTAAAGAAGTGCAACATTTGCAAAAGTAGAATCAGGACCTTGGTTTTACATCTCATCCAAAGGGCGGTGCCTTTTTTTGTACAGTAGAATAAGGACCCACACAGACCACAGGATGAGCGCCACCTATTGACCCCATTTACACGTCTTCCAGTAGCAACCTTAGCTTTCCCAGGAGGTCTACCATCCAGGTACTGACCAGGCTGGCACCTGCTTCAGTGGCTTGCCAGTTGTAAGCTGCAAGATGATATCGCTCCTTGGCCATCAGTGTGCTACACTTCTAGCCAAAAGTGGTATTTAGCCTAAATATTTTGGCATGTTGCATGTAGGCTGTAGCACATTGCCACATTAAAACCCATTAATGTATCAGCATGCCTGTTTCCAGCATCTAATTTATAGAAGATAAACCCCACTTTGCTCCAAGATAGTTCAAGCTGGTGGCCAGTTTCCAGAAGTTCAAATTGCAGGTTTCAGCCAATGAGTGGTCCGTCCAGCTAGAGTTACCAAAGTGGTCTGTGTATCTTGGCTCTGAAGAGCATGGTTTGGACTCTTAACTACTGTATACTGCAGCCAATCACAGGTCTTTTCCCCTCCTAGCTCATCACACTCAAGCAGAGCATGTCACATCAAATGCTTTACAGACAGAGTATGACGAAGGTGTTGAGTGGGTACTGAGTGATCAAACTGCAATCCCGCCCATTCCAGCTCCTTCCTTCTGGCAGACGTCCTCGGAGGTGTCTCTTGTCACCTCCAGGGCCGTAGGAAGTTCAAACCCCGCCATCCTGGAAGATGGGTGAAATCCTGGAATTGATTACGTGTTTAACAACCAAATGAACTAGACGGTCCAAATAGCCTGCTCTCCTTTGTAACCTTCTTGATGTTCCTGTAACAGTTATTGCAACCTGTTTACTTTCCAATTTGTGTTGTGAGGGATTTTACATTTGTTTATTTTGTCATCAGAAAATTATATTACACTTATTTTTGATATATTATACTGTGCTTCAAACTGCGGTCTATTGCCCTACCTTTTGTAATGTATACTTTTATACTTTAATACTTTTTTGCAGGGGGCAAGCATTTCTCTTCCACTGAATAGCCAGCTGGCGGTGACGCCCACCCTGCGTTTCGCGAACAGCTCAGAATTTCCCTGTTCCTCATTTATTTTAGACAATTAGCTGTTTTGCTCATCATCATGAAAAATAGCAGTTCTTAACAAATGTCAGACGGTGATATATCCATGACACAAAGTTGAGACACTTCCTGTGAAATGTGATTAGCTCATGAAAATCTATCATTCCAGCTGAAGCCCAGTTTCAGTGGTATTGTTTTTTTTTCAAGGTACTAGTTCCTTATCAAGCATCTTAAAGCGAAGTTGCTGAGTGGATTTTTCATGACAAACCAGTCCACACTTTAAACAATACCAAAGGCAACAACGGAATATGCAAAGCCTGTCTATCAGCTTTAAAAGAGATTAATGATTTTAAGTTAATTACAAAATGGCTGGGAAAGAGTTTGCCTTGTGTCTAAAATTAGTTTCCTAAAATAAAGATGCTAGTGCTGTTTAATCCTGTCACGTTAAAGCTCGCAAATTATTTATTCCAATTATTTCCGATCAACCAAAAAAAACTACCCTCAGAGGCTCTCAGTTCTAAATACATGGTCAGGAGAGAGTTTTTAAGGCAAAATATCACAGCTTTCTTCAGGGATTTTAAGTTTCACAAGTAGGTCTGAATAATGAGGAAAATTTGGTGTTTCCAATTTTTAAAAGGTTCCCTTACCATCATTATGAAATGTAAGTGAAAATGATTAATTAGAATGAGTTGTTTTGTAAATCCCTACTGTATGTCTCTCATTAAAGCAGGGCTGTGCCTTCATGCAGTGATAGCCCACAGTTGTGGAACAGCCTTTCACCCTGCTGCTGCAAACATGTTTTGTAACTTGTTGCCTCTATTTTAATACCAAACCCATTCTGACTCATTCTACCTGGGTTATTACTTGCATGTATCCCCAATTAAGATGTTCCCATATCCAGTGATGTGTATAAAGAAACAATGGAATTTTAAATCAATTTCTGGTGTGTCTGAATGGACAGGGTAACCTAGTTTTAAGGAAATGAACTGACAAAAAAATAACATATTTCCAAAGAAGAAACATTTAAATTTTTTTCAGGCTGGCTTTTACCACATTGCTCATGCTTGTATCTTTTTTAATGGGGGTGACTTTAAAGACCACTGTTGCCGCTTATGTTACAAATCTCCCCAGGGACAAAACAGGCCTGGCAAATGCAAGACTGAGTGATTTTTTTGTTTCTTAAACATCTCAAACAGGGAAGCAGGTTTTAGCCCTTGTGTAAATGCTGGGTTTCGTCCCCATAGCCTGTGTGTCACCCTGTGTTAATTTGTCCCACAGGGGAGTCTCCTTCTGTACGGGACGTACCTGGCAGGCTTAACCAGCAACGTCAGCTCCCCACCGGTGAACCAGTCCCTCACCATCATGGCAGGGGTCTTCCTCATCACTGTGTCCGCCGGAGCCACCATCCTCATCACCCACCTCTTCCACTCCTGGCCAAACCTCATCTACAGCTTCACCTCCGGGGGCATCTTCCTCTGCACGGTCACCATCGACTGCCTAGTCTTCGTGCCTCAGGTGATGCTGGCTAATGCCTCGGCATGGCAGAGCACAGTCGCCAGCTCTTGTTCAGGCTTCTTCTAGTGTTAGTCAAGTTCACTCTCTTATTCTCCAGCGGGACGCTGAACCATACAAACTCCCGTTTTTCTTTGTGGAAGTCATTGTTCCCCTCCTCCTGCTGACAACAACTTTGGTCACAAACGTCTCCTGTCCGTTCAGGTTGTTTGAACAGAGGAACATAGGAAAGTGTTTCAATGGCAACACTGGTAACTAAGAATTGTTCCTTATTGATCATAACATTTCCCGTTTCCATCCCTTCCTAACAGTGAAGAATAGCTTTGAGACTTTGACTTTTATTGATTTCTGATTTAAAGAACCTGCTGTTCATTGGAATTCACTTTGGGAGTTCCGCATTCATAAAGACAGGCCAGTCATCATTAATCAAATGGAGAACTAAGGCTGCCTGTTCTCAAGTGAAGAAATACCAGATTCAAAGCTAGGACAGTCTGGTGTTGCCTGTTCCTTGAAGAAGTGCATCTCAATTCCTAAATCACATCCCTGTGATTCATTTAGAAAGCACAAGTTGAAGATGAATTGTTCATCAAACACTTGCCAGTACTGGTTTGGAAGGGATTTCATGATGAGTTGAAACAGAAAACACTGGTTAGAGAGGTAATTAGTGTCTGGGGATCTGTGACGTCAACAAGACTTTCAGGACAGACCACATAAAAAGAGAGATGCTTTATGATTAAAAATGGTATTGTAAATCACCCTGCCATCTACTAAAATGAAATGTGCACTGGGGTGTCTGTGGGGTGATTTCTTCATGAATCTGTTTCTGGTGTCTGAAGGTTGTCTCAACCCCACACTTTTTAGAGTAGTTTTGTGAATATCCTTTAAAAAATGACATGATCAACATTTTTCTTTAGACTCTTTAGCATTTTCTAGAGAAATAAAACTCATAAGAGGTAAAGAATAAAGGAAATTGCAGTTTTAGTAAAAAGGGAATTAGCATAATGGACTGTATCCAAAAGTATTGAGTGAGTGTGAATCTAGACCTGGGTTCAAGTGCATTTGAATATTTGAATATACATTTGCACTTGTTCGCAAATTAATTGCAAATGCTCACATGTGATCTCTCATCTATACCATGACAGGAAACTCATTCCTGGTCTGTTGCAGTTCTGAAGGCTTTAAAAATAAACACATCCAAATTCCCTTGAGTTTAAGACAATGTTAAATAACATAATTAAAAACTGAGAGCTCTGTAGTCAAAGAATCAAGACAGGAAAATCAGAAGAATATTCATCCCTGTGGGCTGGACACACATCAGAAGATTAACATTTAGATGTATTTAGATTTGTTTATCTATAATATTTAAATGTAATTTAAATGCTTTTGAGCCAAATTCTGATGCACATACTGTGTCAGTGTATTTACCTGCGGAAGTGCTCAGGTCGTGATGCAGCATTCCTCACGCCATAATATTCTTCCACCTGGCAGTCCTCATAAAGCCACTGTCACCCTGACTCCAGCTCTCTCCTCAGCTGACACAGTGGAAGCAGTTTGAAGACGACCTTACCCAAACGCCAGCTCAGATGGCAAAATACTTCAGCAGTCCGAGCAGGAGCTTCCGGTCCTGTTACAGCGAGGAGGAAATTTACTACCTGCTGGGGGAGAACAGTTCAATGAAGAGGCTGCTCACTGAGGTAAGCAGCATGCAGTCAAACGCAAGCAGGCCCAGACACCGGCACACTTTTTCTTTCTCCTCTGTTGTCCACTTTCTCCGAAGCAAATCACTTCAATGTGGAAATTCTGCTTCATCATGCTGAAAGGAAGCTGAAGATTAAGTAATTGAATGGTAACGGACACTTAGTAAGAAATTATGCAGCATTGGAAAATCAGGCTGTTTAATCATTAATTAAAGAAAAAGAACTTTAACTTCTGCAAAGTGAATATATTTTGCCTAGCTTTCATTTATCAATAACAGTGTCTGATGACAATTATTTGAGTATCTGTTTTTTTTTTTCCTGTGGTATAATGTAGTCTGAACTGCATTATAAAGATTTTACAGCACATTAAAGTAACTAAAAATACACTGTAAAATAATTAAAAAATAATATCACAATTCCAAACAAGTATGTGTTGAGTTTAGACTAAAAAATAAGTATTGATGAAAAGCTGATGATTTACTGTTATATATGCTAGACTGCTGCAGAGAGATCAATACTGTACATACCTGTACAGTAAACACACCTACCATTTGAAGTTACTAGGAAATTCCAGAAGCTGTCAGAACTGTCGTTTTTCATGTGAAAGTCAAAAACAAAAATAATACAGACCATAGATTTCATTATAAGTAAGTGAGACTACGAGACATTTAATTTACTGATTTCCAGCTATAGGTGTTAATTCTTTTAATTTTATTACGTATGATGCTGTGAGTTTCTTTCCTGTTTTTCAGAAAAATGCTGTGATTGAGAGCTTACAAGAGCAAGTGAACAATGCCAAAGAAAAGCTTGTGAGGCTGATGTCAGCACACAGTGCCAGTGAGGCCAGCGAGCTGAATTCCACTAACAAAATGAATTCAGCCTCTGCTGAAATGATCAATGTCAGACTGGAAGACTCTGGTCCAGGTGTGGAGCACATGGAGGTGATGACTGAACAGCTTCCAGTTGATAAAGATGACATTCTAGATGGTAAACGTGATTCAACAGAAAAAACGACTGTTTCGGATTCTGTTAACAGCATAGATTGTCCCCTAAACAATGACAATGTGAAGTATGTGAATGTGAAACAATGTGAAGTAAAACATGAAAGGCAAAGTCCCACCAGCTCCTGTGTGTTAGAAATGGAGGAGCAATATCAGGCTATGCAGCTTGCTAACAACATGACAGAGAAAGAATCTCAGACACCCTGTGATTTGAACCCAGTTCGACTTGTTCAGTCCAGCACCAGGGCAATAGAACCCCCTAGTTTTCTGAAGGATCAATCATCCGTCAATAAGCACAACTATGTCAGCAGCGAGAAACTGCAAGAGATCCTCCAGGATCTCAGCATCGATGCTGTGAGCTCCCTGAGGTCTCCAAGCCGGGTGAGAAAGGTGTCGGACCCCGTGTGTGATGAGTCTCCCTCCAGGACGCAGTTTCAGCATTGCTTTCCAGGTATTTCACCTTACATCATGAGGAAGAGAAGACCACCTTTTCATAACTCCAGAGGTGGGCCTCCTCCATACTATTTTCCAGGGTCTGAGCCCCCCTGTGCAAGGACTTTGGTGAGCAGTGACCTTCATCGAAACGACTCAAAGGCTGATGACCATAAAGATAGCTTACCGCCTCAAACCCCAGCTTTGCAGAATGTGCACCATCCCTTGTCCACCGGAGAGGAAGAGGAGGAACCAACTTCCTGCAGCTCAAAGCTGCTCCCACCCAGAGAGGCCAAACGCAGCCTCAGGCATGACTATTGCGACTTGTCCATAGAGCCGGCGTGTTCCCGTAAATGTGCTATTGCTCCTTTCTCAGCTCTCCACTCAAAACCTTTGCCCTCGGAAAGACAAGACTTCTGTGGAGACTGGCAGCAGTATGACTATTCAGACTCGGACTCGAGTAGCTCTGAAGAGAGTTACTGTTTCTACCACCGGCCTTACTGCGACGCCTGTTTCCGGGGACCCTCTGAGTCCAGCGAGAGTAACACCTCCGAAACCTCAGAGAGTGAATACGGTGGGCCTCCCCATCCCTTGCGCCGAACGTCTCATCTGGTGGTCAATTTTAAGGAGGATTTAAAACCCACATTTGTCTGAGCACCCTTTCTGTTTGGCTTCTTCTGCGAGAGGGTGGAAAATACCTCTTGGGGGTTCTTTTGAGAAGCGATGGTGGAGCTTCGTTATCACATACAACCTAATGACCCTCAGTTTCTTCCACTGATTGGCCTCGAGTTTCAGAACTTCATTCCTCTCTTGATTGAGTAATTAGGCAATTAAATTACAGTGAAAGATGGATCATTTTATCTATTAACAATTCCCTGTTTTAGGGGCACATTTAGAATCCATTTGTGCTTCATGTTATCCCAGGATATTGCACTGTCAGCTGCTGTAGTGTTCTTAATGGTTTAGGCAGCGTCACATACAGAACAACAGGAACATTTTTATTCATCTGTTAATTAATAAACAGCAGTCATTGAACAGTAAGGAAGGCATTTTTTAAGTTGCCTATATGGTCACTGTTGCTTTGCATTTAAATTGATCTCCTTTCAATTTGTCCAATGGCCAGTGATAAATTATCATGTGATCTTCAGACTGAAATGAAATAACAGCTTTTAATCTGGAAGTACTATAACTTCTAAACTGCAGCATTTCAAAGCCTGCTATTTATAAACAACATCTTGGAGATTTACTGATAATACTTCCTGCTCCACGACACTTTTTTTTCTGAAGCATGGAACTTTAGAGGGATTTCTGTTGGGAGACTTGTATTTTTGTTCAGCAATTACAAAGATTTGTTTTTCCTTTTTAGTTTGTAAGTCTGGAGTATGGGAATGAAATTATCACACAGGCACTGAGTTTGGGGGGCAAACAGAAACACTGCTTTGATCTTTCATCTTTAATTGTGGTGTGATGTTGAAATCATGAACCTGGCCCTGGCTTTTCAATGAATCCCTCTTTAAATTGGAAAGAAAAACCTAACTGAATGGCATTCTGTGATTATTTTTATGTATGCAGGTTTGTCTGTAGTAAAAGGATTTTATAGAATTACTCTAGGTTTAATATATTTCTAATATCGTATTTCTTAATTTATTGTCTGTTTTGTTTTACTGAGTTGTTTTTCTATTATAAAATAGATTTTACATCAAAATATATGGTAGCAAAACGTTTGTTTTGTGTTAAAATGTTACTAAGTCTTTGTGAATAAAACCTTTGTTTCCTACAAGTTCAAGTTTATTGTCAAATGTACATGAAGTACAATTAAATACTTGCGTGTTCTCCTCATGTAGAAAATGACATGACAAAGGACATCACAATTCTTAAAGACAGGAACACGATAGCAGCTATAATATTAAGTAGCATTCAGATAGCAGCAGAGTGCAAAATTCAAGTAGTTGCAGTATTTTGCGTTCAGTGAGGGTTGTCAGTGGGGCAGGAGGATTTAAGAGGTGGAGTTCAGGAGTCTTATGGCTGTGAAGTAAAAGCTTTCTTTAAATCTAGAGATCTGGGCATTTATACTCCTAACTCTTCTGTCCAAAGGAAGAAGAGAGAAAAGTGCATTTCCAGGGTGTTTTTGATCCTTGATTATATTATTTGCCGTTCTGAGGCAGTGCATGGTGAAGATGGTCTGGATGGAAGGGTGTTTTGTACCAATGATGGCCTTGGCTGTCTCCACCATGTTCTGTAGTTTTTTACGATCATGAGCTGAGTAATTGCCATACTAACCTGTAATGCATTCAGTGAGAATGCTTTCTATAGTGCATCTGAAGAAAGTTGTGTTTGTGAAGACCTACAAATCTTGGAGCAATGGAGATGTGAACACCCAGGAACTTGAAGCTGCTGACAATCTCCATTGCTGCGCCACGGATACAGACGTGGCCTTCTCCCTGCTTCCTGAAATCAACAACCAGCTCCTTCATTTTTCTGACGTAAAGTAAAAGGATGTTGTCCTGCCACCATACCAGCAGGTGCTCAACCTCTTTCCTGGACTCTGTTTCATCATTATTTGTGACCTACAATGGTGGTGTCATCAGCAAACTTAAAGATGAAGTTGGAGCTGTTTCTAGCCATACAGTCATGGGTGAACAAGGAGGAGAGCAAGGGACTAAGCACACAGTCCTGGGGGGCTCCTGTGTTGAGGATCAGCGTGCAGGAGATGTTGTTGCCTCCTCACTGATTGAAGTCTGCCCGTCAGGAAGTCCAGGATCCAGTTACAGAGAGAAGTACTAAAGCCCAGGTCCAAGGTCTTGGTGACCATCTTGGATGGGATTATAATATTAAATGCTGACCTATAATCTATGAATAGTAAACTGGCGTAGGTGTTTATATTGTTTAGATGAGCCAAAGCAGTGTGTATTGCAAGGGAGATAGCAACTGCTGTGGACCTGTTATGTCTGCATGCAAACTGAAGTGAATCAAGAGTTAATATGTAACATTACTAACCTCTCAAACCACTTCATTATGATGGCTGTGAGTGCTACTGGGCAATAATCACTGATTCATATACCTTATTTTTCTTAGGTACTAGAATAATGGTGATCCTTTAAAAGTAGTCAGCAACAGCTGCATACATCCTGGATACAGCAGTAACATCCCCTTGGTGAGATCTTGAGTATCTGAAAAAGAAAGTAAATTAGAGCAGTGTATCCCAACAGTGAGATCAGGGACCCCTGCGTTTCCTTAACCTGGTTGAGGGCACATTTCTACAAAACTTATGGTTGGCCTGATTTAGATTTCAAATTTATGATTTATTTCAAATAATAAATACAAGTTTCAGTTTGGTTTGAGGCTTTATTGGGATTGATTGCTTATGGAAAAGGTGGAGAACCACCTTTTTTAACCATGTTGCACACGTGCAAGTGATATTTCCAGCTCCTGCAACACCACGGCCGGCAGTCAATCTCCCAATCAATGGCTCATCTAGCGACAACACGGTCAGGCAGGCTGTCAGTACTGCCAGCCCATAATTAAACTGCCTCATTAGCAGCGGGATATTTATTCCCACTTTTCCGCCATTGCAGTGCTCCATCTTAGACTTTACTCCGTGAGCGGCATTTGTTTCTACTGTTTTTCCCCATTCCAGCTTTCCCAGTCTCGTCTTTGTTGCTTGACCTGGACTGCCTGAATCCGATACCCTTCTCCAGTGTTCGGACCCCTCGCCTGCCCTTTGGATTTCTCTCTTTGTACTCTGTGGCGCTTCTGCAGCTCTGCAATAGCTGTGCAGCTGTGTCCTCCCTGCGTCTCCATCTCTCCGTCTGCCTGTCTTGCCTGCTTGCCCCTGCAGAGCCACAGATTGACATCGCCTTACCTGAGCTCAGCACCTGTCTTCTCCTGCACTAGGACCCTTCAGGTGCGTTCGTTAATGTCTCACAACACAGCAGCCTAGAGCGCTTTCCCTTGAAGACCAGAGGAACATTTTTAAATCAGAACAGTATTCAGCTTCTATCCATTTCTAAAAGATTACTTCATGAAAGAACAAAATACCAATTAAAGCGTACCTCTGTGCTGCACATGCTTTCAAACTGAAAACATTTGTCTCTGTTCAAAAGGTGTAAAACAGCTTAAATGTATCAATAGAAATGCCCTAAATCTCTATGGTAACCTACAGTATAGGTCATCTATAGACTAATAGGAGTTATAAGGCTCTTTATTCACATTAGTAATTTGTTAATAAGATCATTGTGATACAAAGAAGCTACATTGTTTAGTCTGAAGAAATGTTAAGTTAGGTATAAAAATCTTGTTATTTAAGCACTAGTGACTCTATTCTAAATACCTTCTTTTTGTCCTGGAAAGTAACCAGCAAGATTCTTTTAAAATAGAGGTATGGGCCTTTGACACCATAGCAGGATTACAGATGCCAAAAATAACAGTATCTCATGCACGTGCGTCTGTATGTAAAAAACATATTACACATAATCAATTTAAAATAGTATATCCAACAATTATGTAGGATTGTTTTTATCTATAAGACCATGGTAATCTCATAACACTTGTTACCTTATGCGTGTACGTTCTGTGGTCACCTGAAGCACCAATGACCTCGCATCTGTTAAAAAAAGGGGGGACCAGATGGAGATATTGGTCTCAAGTGAAACTGGCACCAGATTCAACACAAACTGAGGAGTCAGATGAGTCAGAACAATGAACCTCAGTATGTTTCTAGGTACAGAAAGTACTTTATAGAATGAAGGGGTTGAATGGATGACCTTAGATATACTAATCTGTCTTTGTTTTTCAATTAGAAGGCCAGACCTGGCGAGAGACTAAACCAGTAAAAGCACTTACCCAAGTGCATGCTGAAATCTCTGATCCCGGGTTCTAGCCTGGGTCATGTAACTATCTGGCTGTGACTGGGATTCCCTATGCGTTGCTGATCTCTCAGAAATTGGGCTGGCTCAGGTTCTGAAGCCACTAGCAACCATATGAGTATGACCTCAACTCATCTGCAGCCCCACTCAAAAACACCCTGCTGAACAGCAGCCAGCTAGCGACTTTAACTGTTCCCTTGGCGCTCTGTTGGGTTTTATTAGGAACTTTATCCTATCACTTTTGCACAGTCAGATTCTGTAAATAAATCTGACTCTGCCCTTTTCTCTGTCCTAGCTACAGCAGTACGATGCTCAGTAGGTGCGCTGGAGAAGAGATTCCCTGAACAACAGAGAGAGACAGTGGGTCCAAGATCAATCCAAAGACTCACACAGGAGCTGAGCCCTGACTTTTAAAAATGAAGTTTCCTGCTGAGTATAACATCAAGTGCCCAATGAACAGTTTTACAACCAGAGGGAAAATATCCTTAATTTACTGTGCATGAGTTTAACTGATACATTAAACGTAACCTAACATCTAACATACAGAAACCCTGTGTAAAATACTTTCATTGCGCACAAATTTTAATTCTATTTCCACTCCTTGTCCCAGGTTCTGTTTGAAGCTGCATTATTTGAATATGGTTATAGATTTGGTCTATTGTTTTTGATTTGAGCAGCATTTCTTCTCTACTGTCTTCAATCTCTTGGTTCTTAGCAGCTACTGTAAAAATCTTTGTGGAAGTTACCGTTAGGAGAGTTTGCAATTTCATAAATTTGCATGATCATTTTACACTTTATTCATGGTTTAGCTCTACATTTAACACTGTTTTATTAATGGTGAAACACAAATCAGAGGACACAACTGAAACCGCAGAAACATGCAAACTTTCAAACTGAGAACAGGAAGCACTTCTTTACATGAAAGGTTGTGGGAGAGTGGAGCAAGATACCTGTTGTTGAAGCCAATACCTTAGTTTCCTTCAAGAAACGAATGGAAGAGATCTTCATTGATCTCTTCCATTCATTTGGAAGATCGTTTGGCCAACAGCCAAATGATCTAGATGGGCCAAATGGCATTGACCCATTTGTAACATTGTTTACTGTAAATTCTTGCTGCTTGTGAAGTTTTGCTGTGCTTACTTTTTAAAGATTGTAAACTTTTTGGCTTTAAACTTAGTTTTTGTCTCTAATTTTGAAAAATGTGCATGAGTTTGTCTGATCCAGGGCAAAAAGCTGTTACTTCTCCTGTCGGTATAGCACTTGTAAACTGGCTGCTGTTGTGCGTTGTTTTTTGCAGTAATAGCTAAATAGTAATATCAATGTATTTTAAATAATCCGTGGTGTAATAGTAAAGTTAAATGAACCTGAGGTATCATTTTTTTCTTTATTATTAGAGAACGTGACGTGTAACTATACCAAATGTGTTGCAAGATGCAGTACTAATTTCTGGGATCTACACCATGAGCTATGAATGCTGACGCAGGAAGGCTAGTCTCTTTTATAGCACATGCACAATAATGATTTTCGAGCTTCTGGAGCAGACAGGAAATGTGGGCGTTCAGTGGGTGATGGTGAGAAGCTGTTTTGGCTTGCAATGAAAGAGAGAGTTTCATTTGGAAGATGAATTTACAGTCCTATGTATGGCTCACTTGCCTTTTGAATGCATTGCAATGATCAAGTGTGGGTCAACTTGAGTAAAGTGCTGCTTTAGATATGCAAATCTGTAGAGTCATTGCTTTAACTCATCAGGCAGCTGGGCAACTTGGTGAGCAACAGCCAGTGCCCTCCCTGATGAATCCTTACGGGGGGTATTTTTGGTGGATAATATTTTGTGGATGCATATTCTTTTAACAAATTTGGTTTCCGTTGTTCAAACCCTGTCTTGAAAAGTCAGATCCCTTATTTAAAATTTTAAAGACATTTCAATATATTTTCAAATGACACCATATTTCAAAAAGTAGGCAACTCCCAGAAACACAGGCATCAAGGCAAGACTACAACCTGAACAGGATGCCGGTCATCACAGGTTGCACTCACATTAGACCAGTTTGAAGACACCAGTTCAAAAGGTAGATATTTCTCATTTCTAATACTGCTAATACCGATAATAATGCTTCTCATACACTAGACATTCTCATTTAGACACAGAGGAAAGGACGATCCTCTTCAGGAATTTCACTCCTTCACAGTGGAAAATCAACGACCACTAATTCCATGAAACAACATTAAAAAACCCCAACATTGCCTACAGAAGGATGTTAACAACACCTGATTCTGGAGTACCCCAATCCAGTAATTCTTACAGGTCACCCTAAATCATCTGGCAATTACAGATCAGGACCACTTGTTCCAGGATTTTCTCATAGATGGTTTGCCATTACATTACAATTTAACCCTGTCACCTGAATTTCCTTCAGGCATTTCTGTGATATAAAAGTGAACCTCCTCAGCAGAAGGAGGAAGGCAGAACAACCCTTCCTATTGTTCTATGACATTTTTACAGCAATCCTAAATTTCACTGCATTGAAAAGGTTTACCATTCAACTACACTGCACACCAGCAGTAATGAAGGTTGCGTGTAAACAGGAGGAAAGTTGTAAAAATCTATCCAGTATTCACTTGCCTGGAACTGGAGCCAAGAGAGGCCAGACAGCCGTGAGCAGGCCAGAGTCTTTAATTTTTGTATTCAAAATTCAGACATAACTGCAAAGGATGAGCAAGAATTCCATGCACAATAATTCACTAGTGCGTCAGAGTCCCAGCAAAATATTGTTTCACTGACAGAATTCTGATGAAGTCATCAATATTTTTGTATTAATTTTCTTGTCCACAGTGACATTTCACAGGCAAAATCTCAACCCACATGTACCCCAGAACACTTGGCTGTTGAAGGAACCTGTTTCCAGATGAGATTACTGTGTGATGAATAAAGAGTATGGAGCTGAGAGTGAGACTGAAGTGTTGGGTTCAGAAAGTACCTGTGTGAGTGTTTTTGAAACGGCAGAGGTTGGGGAGTATGGTTTGCCTTGGCTGAAGTAGTGAGCAACGTGTGAGGTGTCTGCATTTGTATGAGGGTTTGTGTATTTCCTGTTTGTGATCACTCTTCTCCCAAAATATCCTAATTCTGCACATCCACAAAACAGAGCAGTCAATGGTCGCCCAGTGGGACCGATAATAATAATAATGACTTACATTTGCAGAGAAATGCATTGGATCTCATCCAGTTGTTTCTTGAAAGATGCCAGGGTATCGGCTTGTTCCAGATTCCCACAAGGCAGCTGGATTGAGTTTGTCGGTGCCCTTGAGGATTTTCAATGCTTGTATTAAGTCCCCTTCTTCTCTATACATAAAGGTTCAATTACTTTAGCCTGTTAGCATGTCATTTCTTTAAACCCTAAAATGTACTTGGTTGCTTTTCCCTGGACTGATTCTATAGTAACAATAACTTCTCTATAATTATGAAAATTATGAAATTATGAAAATTGTACACAATATTCTGAAGAAGGTCTTGTTACTGTGTTAGACAATTTTAATACAACTATATTCAGTATCCAAACATTGCTTTATTTTGCTTAAGTCCTTAAGTAGCTTCTTCAAAGTCATTGTTTCCCTGTTTTTATTAGTTTATGTTTTTGCTACAGTACCTACAGTACATGCAATACCCCGGGCTTGTCTACAAGTCTAAATGTCATCTAGAAGGTTTATGCCCAGTTTTGTATTTATTCTTAATCTTTTAACATTTTTGGTACACCACTGTTACGAAATCCCAGTTTGAGCATTCAACCTATATTTGTACTCTTTTTCTGTCCCTGTTCTCAATCCAAACATGCATTTCTTTGAATGCCTACTGCCCATATTTTGAGAATTCATCTTTGATGGGGATTTTTATCAAAAGTCTTCTTAAAATCAAAATACACCATATTGTATCTTTTCTTTATAAGGTATTGTTGCTGCCTGTTCAAAGAACTCTTAACTGTAACACCTTTAGGATTCTGATACTGTGCTGTCTGGGAGAGTGAAACATTACCTGAACAATTTCAATTGCTCCAGGGCTGATGGGCCTACTGCTTTCGTTCCAGACTACACTCTCCACTATGTGACTTAAGTGACACTTGTCCTGCACATATTCGGTGTTTTATTTTCAAGGTCTTTTGCCAATAATTATTTTTAAATGCACCTGATGCAAAATACAGTACAATTCTCCAGCACATTTCGGAGCCTATGGAGTTCTGCTAAACGTATCAGTTTGATAAGACAATTAGACTAATTGTGCAATACCGAGACAACAAAACCCAAAAGATGCTTGGTCTCTTGGTAGTTCAAGTGGTTGACACTTCTGTCCTCAGTGGCTTGCATCTGTAGGAGTTTGATTGTAGCTATCTGTATGAAGTACACAAAACATTTTATTGCAAAACCTTTTAAAAATGTTCAAATATACTGAAAGAGGATGTCACATGTTGGAAGAATCTGTGCGAGGAAAACCTTTAGTTCTGTCAAAGAGCCTGATTTAAAAAAAAACTTGGGAAAATGGTGAAAGATTTCCTCCTTAGGTATTGGTATTTCACCCCAGGTTTTGTCAGGGTAAGTCTCAGTATCAGTCACAACAGAGCTCCTGTAAATCAGCATCATTCTGAGGGTGAGCAGGATGCTGGTCACAGAAGAGCTTCCAAGGTGTGACGATTTTGGCTCTTCTCGAGTGTTTTGTAAAGATCAGCTTGGGTCCAAGTGGGAAGAGACTGCTCCTGGAATGATCCCAGCAAAACAGCTTCCGCAGAGGCAGTTTGTTCCTGTGGATGCAGCTGAAGGATTCTCTGGAAAGTACAGCAGGGAATAAAGCATCCTTTTGTGATCTGACATGCACTTTTGACTAATACTGCTAATACAGATAATAATGCTTCTCATTCACTAGACATTCTCATTTAGACACAGAGGAAAGGACGATCCTCTTCAGGAATTTCACTCCTTCACAGTGGAAAATCAATGACCACTAATTCCATGAAACAACATTAAAAAAACAACAACATTGCCTACAATAGGATGTTAGCAACACCTGATTCTGGAGTGCCCCAATCCAGTAATTCTTACAGGCCACCCTAAATCATCTGGCACTTGATCAGGACCACTTGTTCCAGGACTTGATCAATTCAGTAATTTGTGTTTCATTGAAGGGAACACTGGTTCTTGAAGGCAAGAGAAGATTTTAATTTTTGTTCCATCATCTCTAAACTAAATACTTGAAAAAGTCACCTGTTTAATTAACCATATTTGTATTATTCTATGCCTTTAAAATTGATTATTTGAAGGACACCTATAAAGCCTGCTGGTCTGAGACTTTCCAGGATCAGGGTTAGAGACCTCTGTTCTACACCTGTGTAGACATTTGTTCTACTGTAGGATGAATGTAGTTGCTTTTGTTTAAATTCCTGTGCTGTTTGCTCTTGAATAGTGATTTGCAGAATTAAAAGTGCATGCTCAGCCTACAAATGAGTAATTATCCTTTACGAATCCAGATACATCATCTGAGAACAGATTTACATTTACAATGCTCACCTGTCCAAGAGGCCACACCACGAAGCACAGAAGACAGCGCTGTAAAAGAATGAGCAATTATTGAGATATAAATAATATAACAGGATGTTAACAAGTGTACATGTCAGGCAGAAAAGATTTAATAACACTTACAATGCTCCTCGGATATGAGGGTTTACAATTGCAGCTCACTCTGCAGGATGTTCCAGTCAGTGGCAGCAGCAAGTTACAATGACTTGTGCCCAGAAAAGGTAGTCGGTTGTAGGGGTGCAGTTTAATAATGGTCGAATAGCTTAAGCTATGGGATGGTACGGAGAGCTGCAATCGATTATGAAGACAAAAACATGTTTTCGCAATTAAAAATCTTGTGAATCCATTTAAACTAGTGAAGCATGTATTATGCAGAGAGGGTCAATTGGTCAAAGAATAATAATGATGTACCTGAGGGGGGAAGACAGTGACAAATCTAAGTCAACATGTATTGTAAAAGGCCCATTCATAAACGTTTCCATCTCCGCAGAAAACCTTTTTAACTCAAAGTCATCATCCAGACCATTAGGTTTTAAAGTAGAAATTTATTAAAGTGATTCATTTTGCTGTCCGTAGTGAATTTGAGAAATCTGCATTGAAATGCTTGGGCGAAGAGAACTTTGTAGCTCTGGATTGAAGTAAGGGGCTTTTTATGCTCATATTAACTAGCTGTAGCCAGCTTCAGAGATCGACCACAACAGACTTCAAGGTGATAGAGGTCCTGCTAATACACACTTTAATTGCACATGTAAGGGTTCTTGGGGTTTCCTCCCTTGCTGCTCCTACCCTGCCAGTTTGTCCCTCACTGCCTGGGCACGAACCCAGGTCTCCGGCATCACCCAACAGGGATCTTGCCGGCTGAGCTAAAGGAGAACTCCACCCAGCCCAGGCGGCTGAGATCCCTGTTATACACAGGGGTATATTCATTACACACAGCATAAGCAGAAAGCCCTATGTTTCTGTCACTCCAATAAGCAGGAGTGGAGAGAGACATCTATGTTTAGCCTTCACTTTTGGTAAATGGACTGGGTATCTTTGCTGTAGAGTTTTGATGGAGATTACAAGTTAATTTAATTATTGACACTTTTATTTCTTGGTGACTTACATTTCCACCTATGCTATGCTAAGCAGGTGTGAGCCTGGTCAGTACCTGGATGGAGACCTGGAAAAAACTAAGGTTGCTGCTGGAAGAGGTGTTAGTGGGTCCAGTAGGGGGCACTCACCCTGTGGTCTGTGTGGGTCTTAATGCCCCAGTATAGTGATGGGGACACTGTAATGTAAAAAAAGAGCCCCTATCCTTCAGATGAGACTTAAAACTGAGGTACTCACTCTCTGTGGCCATTTAAAATCTCTGGGCATTTCTCAAAAAGAGTAGGGGTGTTACCTTGGTTTCCATGCCAAATTTCCCACTGGCCTTTACCAATCACTGCCTCATAATAATCCTTATCTGTGAATTCATTGGCTTCATCTCTCTGTTCTCCGCCCCACTGATAGCTGGTGTGTGGTGAGCGTTCTGGTGCACTACAGCTGCCGTCGCATCATCCAGGTGGGGCTGCACATTGGTGGTGGTAGAGGGGAGTCCCCATTACCTTTAAAGTGCTTTGAGTAGAGTGTCTAGAAAAGCCATGTATAAGTGTTATAATAATAATTAGTATTATTACAGTGACTAACCTAGGGTTTGAACAATCTTCCAGTTACGAGTTTAGAAACCCTGACCACTGCTACACACTCCTGCATTCTTCCCACATTCTAAGATGTGAAGGCAGGGTGTTACAGTGGTTCCGCCTTAATGTCCTGTGACTTCAGGGGGACCTGCTCAGCCCCTTCCACACACCCCTCACACTTACTCTGTAAACATGCGACAACAACAAGAAAGTCACGCAGCTCTAATAGAATATGGCAGCACGAACGGCAATCAAATATAATGAGGGTAACAATTAGAACTACTTACAGCTTGTGCTCCCACAGTGCCTGTATGGCAATCATGGCCATTGGAGCCTAGGGTGCAGTCCCATTTCCTGCAGCTAGGGGGCGCATGGTCTTTACAGTATTATTTTAAGGGAAGAAACTTTAAGCTGGGATGCTTCGGAGACTGGAGCCAATATCCACGTTGTTCTAGCGATGATGTAGCACATCTCGCTTTGGCTTCTGAAATCTTTTTCAACACACATCCATGCTGATTTGAATATGGATACAACTTTTTTAATGTGAATATTTTCATGAAAAGTCTGGCCTTGTGTGAGAATTTGCATGCTGGCAAGTTTCCACATGCTGTCCGAAGTTTTGAAGCAATGCTTTTGCTGAGTGAATACCAGCTGAATTAAATAAATGAACAACACTTAAAAAATGGACACCTATCTGCAGTGGATTTGTCTTCAGGTTTTCAGCTCAGCTCTTAACAACCACAATCAGGTCATTTTCTCACAACTGGAACGGCTTCTTATCTTATCTTAGCTTTTCCTGTGCTTTGTAGAGACCGAGCAAACCCACAAACACAATGCCCCCTGCACAATATTATGTTTTGCCTGAAAAGATCGTAACAATACAAGACAGATATTGATGAAGTGCCTGACTGTTTTTCTTGTTCTATATGTCACTATAAACATCTTGTAAAATGAGCAAATGGCTAACTGTACCTGAATATCTCCACAGGATCTTCTGATGAAACAGTGGAGGCGAGCCCTTGTTAATGCAGGCTTTGATGTCAGGGATCCTGTAGCGTGCAGAACATGTTTAACTGCTTATTAGTGATAAAAGTGCTTACGCACTTTAAGCAACGTGGACTGTTTTCACTCAAAACCACAAGCAGTGATCACTGTTATTTCACCAGAGAATGACTGTTTTTTGCTTTTGTAGCGTCAGGCTCAAACCTGTCGCAGGCCACTCATGAAGTGATATGGTAGCCCCTTCTGCAAAGCACCTCATGAACAAATTGCCAAACTCATAGATATCCCATAACCCAGCACTATGGGATATCTCTCACTACCTATGTGAGAGAATGTGCATGCACAGGTCCCTGTCTTACAATAGTCAGCATAGTGTTGCTAACAATACAAACAAATGATATAAATAGTGGTGATACTTTATAAAGTTGATAGAAATAATTAAAACACCATTAATAAACAAATATTTTAAACATGTTAAAACCTAATGAATGTCTTCACCAGAAAATAACATAAGATAGTTTACAGACAAGAAGAGGACAAACAACACGGGTGGGATGTTTGTTTTAAACTCCCACAAATCTCTGTGTCAAGAAATTCCTATTCTCCTTGTTCTCTATTTTTTAATGCAGTTCCGTGGTTGTTTCATTTGCAGTATCGATACATCCCCAAGTTGATGTCTTCTGGGCAGTTCACAAATATATTAAGGAAATGTTTCCTGTAATTGACACCTGCCTCACATTTGCGAGAGGAGACATAGAAGCAAAGCACATTTTTAGATATCTGTCCAAGTTACCTACAGATAACAGTTACAGTAGGTTCACCTTCTAAAGATGGCGCCCATTTTGATGTACGCTAACTTAATTAACTCTAGCATGATATGGGATATCTATGGTCAATATAGAGCGATCTTGCTCTTTGCAGCGTAATTTGCACTCACGACCAACGAGATTGGTGAACACCCGGCGTCCTTCTAAAATTCGATTGGACTTTGCTCAGTCACTCCTGACGCAAACCCACCTCAGCCCGCCTCTGTTACCTATTTATGGTCGTTTTCGTTACAGCTGGTGGCATTCGGCTATCTTCGGAAAAATGGGGGCATGGGAGGTGGGAGGAGGGGGGCGCAGTCCCATTGGCCCTCAACCCCCGGATCTCTCCGCCCGTCTCGCTCCAGATTGGCTGACAGAACCTCCTCACGTCTGCTTGCGCGTTCACAATGTCCGATTCTCGCACAGCAGCTACTGCAGTCTGGTGACGTAGCCCACGCTGTTCGCAATTAGCCGTGGTGCCTTTGTCCGTACATTACGCAAATGACGTTGTGCGGGTCGGAGTGACAAAGAGAGCGAGCACAGAGACAGACGGAGACGGAATAGAAAAAGAAATTCTGAATTTGTGAGAGTGGCAAAATTGCTATTTCCCACTTAACCAGGCATCTAAGGCACTTTTTCGACCCCCGGCTTTATCTCAGAGAGTTCAGATTATAACATCCGTGTGTATGGGGCCGGAAGAGGCGGAAGAACTGCGGAGATCTTTTGATTTAAAATCGGGAAATTGGAAATTTTTCATTTGAATTGTTGGTTGGGCTGAGCAAGGGAGCCGCCATGGCTGCAGCTGTCGGATCATTGAGTCTCCACCTCAGAATATGAAGCAGATTTTCGTGGCTGCCCTGTGTAATCGGCGATATTTTAAGAGAAAGTTTGCGTTTTAGAAAGCAAATCGGATCCGATTTTTTAAATAAAAAAGATCTAAGCGACCTTGTGTTCTTTAAAATAAATTAAAGGGAGTTTTTTTTTTAAAAAAAGATAGAAGATACCGTGGAGGGGGAGGAGAGAGAAAGGTTCGCCGTTTTCCATGAGACACTGGGAAATCAAAGACGTTTTTCTTTTGAAGGCCTGATCGTCGGAGCGGGAGGAGAAGACGAAGCAAGGAAAGGGGCCTTTTTTCCCTGGGAGAAAAAGGGATGATTTGAAAGGAGACCCGGGTCTGGGTGGACAGGAGACGCCAGGAAACGAGTGAAACCGGGAAGGGGCCGAGAGCCGTGGGGAGCTGCTTCCGTTTGCCGAGATACGCTGGCCGTCGGCTCCGACCGGGGGAAGACCGCAGCGACAGATCTGATACCAGCAGCAGCAGCAGCGGCCGAGAGAAAGGCGGCGAGAGAGAGAGAGAGAGAGGGGTGGGGGAGACGGAGATCGGTGAAGAGGGATCATGTCCGGACGGCCCAGGACCACCTCCTTCGCGGAGAGCTGCAAGCCGGTGCAGCCGCCGTCCGCGTTTGGCAGCATGAAAGTCAGCAGTAAGTGTCACCCAGCCTGCGCCCGACTGTCAGCGCCCGGGCCGCGCCGGCGGCGAGCGTGTGTCTGTCATACTGAATCGTGCGATTTGAATTTACGACGCTTGTGCTGTGGCTGTTTGATTTTTTTTTTGTCTCGGGCGGTCGAGAGGTGATGGTGTTACGTGCTTATGCGGTTTTATGGCGTTTTTATTCGGCGAGAAAGCCGGCCCCTTCGTAGCACGGTTAAGGTCTGACGTCGGTATCGATAATCGATACGGAAGTGCAGCGCCAATAAGCCTAACGTGCATTTTAATAATACACGTAAACGCTTAGAACAAGACCGCTAAGCGTAAGAGTAATGTAACGTGGAATCAGTTGTTCACACGGGTTCGTGCAAAAGGCTTTTGATGATCATGCTGCACAGTCTGCGATGTAGCATCTGTCAGGCGTTAAAGCTACAGGCCGATTCCTCGCTGATAATCAGGTCTGTGTGACTTAATCGAGGAAGCGGATTGGTGATAAACCAACAGTATTGGAGAGACTGGGCTCCGAGTGTCTGCCAGAGTAACAAGACGAGCGTAGTGTGCAACCGTATTTCACTTAACGCCAGAAAGACACTTCGACGTCCTTTATCTAACTGCTGTATTTGTTGTCCTTGCTATAGCTCAAAAGAAAATAATTCACGAGAAAGTAAAAACAGTTCGCACAGAACCGCACCACAATTTTAACATCCCCTTCCATTGACTAGTTGTGTGGGTGGTACTGTACTGCCTTTGCTATTTCAAGCAGTAGAATTATTAATACCGCGTTTCAGTGCTGGTGTCAGGCACCCTTCCATATATCTCAGGCGGGAAAGACGACGGCTTTCTGTCTGAGGAGCTAGGTGGAAGTTTGTGTTTGGCAAAAATATGTGTCATGCTGAATTTAGAAGACAAGCTTGCAACAACGGGGAGGGGAAGAGAGTTCAGCGTTTTCCGCAGAGAAGGGGCAGGGGTTTTGAATGTTGTGGTTAAAAGCTGTGAAAGAGTGCGTTGACGGGTGTATGGGTTTTCAATATCACGTTTAATGTTTGAAAACTTGGTCTGAGGTGTCTTGCGCTAGCACCTGTGTGTGGATTTCATCTGTTGAATGTTCTTTGTGTGTGAATATGTGATGCTCCTGGTCCTGGACAGCCTGGGGTATCTGCAGTTTTCCCAGCTGTCTTTAAAGTAGTAGTAACTCGAGAGCTGGGCGGAGCTGTTGAACTGGTCCACTTAAGCCGTTAACTAGCTGGTTTAGCTCGTTATGAGATGGAATGAAAACTGCAGTCACACTAGTTTCCAGGACCAGAACTGCACACCCCCAGTTTAGTGTTGCCTCATCCTAACCAAAGGGTAGGAAGCTGAACCTGGCACACTGAGCGCATTCCCACTGATGCAACACTGCCTGTCCAGGATCCAGAAAGGTCCAGGTCAGTTATCCCATGTCTTGGGTTGTCCTGACTGATCCCTTGCTCACCTGCTAAACGTGCAGATTTCCCTTGCAATTATTAGTAAGGACTTGTCTCTGTAGGAATAAGGGTGTGAAGCATGAATCCAGCCTGGGATGCTGGAGGGAGCATCCCTTGCCAGCATACTTTCTTCCAGGACTTGATCGTTTTAGCTGATCAGCTGTTGGTTCAGCTGAATAATTGAGTAGTAGATCTTGGAACAGCTCCTGCAATGCAGTCAGGTTGGAAGCTCTTGTCTGGATGCCTGCAAGGCATGAAGGCAGCACAGTTCCTCTTGGCTCCAGAGTTTCGGGTTCGATTTCGGGGGGGGGGTACCTGTCTGTGTATACCTGGCATGTTGTTACTGAGTTTTTGCTGGGATTTCTGGTTTCCTCCCAAGGACGTGCAGTTTAGGATTGATGATTTATTCTGATGTTGCTTAGGATGGTCTCTTCTCATCTCTGGCCTTTCTGATGTCCTGATATTCGCTTTGGAATTTGTTTGGGAATATTTTGTACTTGGAAACTCTAACCTCTGTGCTACAGTGCTAGCTTCTATATGCAACCTTTACTCTTTCCAAAACGGAGCATTTTTTCATTTCATGGTTTTTGTATGTTCTGCAGGTGTAAATAATCCAGTAAATGTTCCAGGGTTGTCTCTCTTTGTGCATCTAGATATCACTGCGACACTGGCAGAGGAAGCTGGGTTTTGTGTTCCACCATTATTGCGATGTTCATTGTTTTTTTTTTTTGTGGTGCCTTTATGGTGGTGGTGTTTTTGTGTTTTGTGGTGTTTAACATTCAAAACAGTTCAATTAATAAAGTGTAAGAATGAACGAAGGACCCTACCAATGAGTGGAGATCCATCCCTTTTGCTGTGGATGATACTCTTTCTTCTTCTAACATCACGAGCGGGTAGCTTGTTCTAGACTGCCTTTGTTTAAGAAACTAGCCCCTGTTAATCTGTCTCGAACACACTTCCCTGCGGTTGTCACTTGTGTCCTCTGGTTTGTGGCTGCTCTGTCACTGCCTTTGAAGATTTTGAATACTTGAAACTCTGGTCACTCTTCTCGGGGCTAGAGCAGTGATATCTTTTGTTTTAGGAGTGTAGAGTGTTTGAGAGCAACAGTAAGAGGTGCAGAACCTACTGCTACACGAGGTGAATTGTAGGACCTGTAGGAGGGCCGGAAGAGAAGTTTTTTCCAGGCCAGGAAACGGGAGCAGAGCGAACAGGGTGTTGGGTGTGGGATAACCAGCAGCCAGACACAGGAAAGACAGGAGTAGGTGGAGGGTGGGTTTGATTCTGGCTGTTAAAGATGGGGAGTGAGAGCCAAGGAGAGCTGAGTGCAACAGAGCTGAAGAAAACATTACTAAGCAGCCTCTCGTGTGAGGTTTAGTACCTCGCCCACATAAACTGTGCGTTCAGCACTCGCCCAGAGTGAAGTCCGCACTTGAGACTAGAGGTGCTCGTGTCTGTGGACTGAGAGGTCGTGACTCCCCACCTGGTGGGATACCCCAGCTTAGCGCTGGTGCCTGTTTCTTGCAGCTGGGCTGCCTGGAAAAGAGTGGGGTGAAGAGTCCTCCTCACGGTGGGGCTGAGCTTCACCAGACTCCCTCTGGAAGACCGCAGCCCTGTCCGGGCCCTTATGCCGAAACGGCCTAATTAGTCATCCTGTCAGTTGATTATAATTTGGTTGTGAGAAAAGAGAGACGCAACGGAACAGCTCTTTTGTTTTCTTTCTGAAAATAAAGAGAGCGCTCAGTAATTTTTTACCAAGCGAAATCTCATATGGGTTGATCTCCACAGTGGCTGTACTCTTTGATGGTGTCAAAGTGGATAACTAATGTTTAACTAACGTTCGTGTGAGACAGGGGTATCAACGTTTTCCAGTTT
This sequence comes from Atractosteus spatula, assembly GCF_055471065.1. Taxonomy (NCBI): domain Eukaryota; kingdom Metazoa; phylum Chordata; class Actinopteri; order Semionotiformes; family Lepisosteidae; genus Atractosteus; species Atractosteus spatula. Next base: position 15,383,946 of record NC_142709.1, on the reverse strand, counting down.
TTTTACAGGTAGAGAGCGCATTTTAATACACCAGGGATGTGTTGATAGAAATATAGATATAGTTGATAGAAATCATAGCTCACAGTGTTTATTAATTGATCACATTGCCATATCATTGAGTTGTTCGGTGACTAATATTTCACGTGACAAGCCTGGTTAATGTACAGCTTAGGAACAAGGGAAGGTTTATTCCACGCTGAAAAGAGAAGAAAAGAAACACAACCTTTCAGCTGTGGAGCCTTCTTTGGGTGTGAACCATTACTTGTTCCTTTGCAGCCTGCGCATACTGACGCAGCTCCCTGCTTGCATGTACAGCTTATGCAATCTCAGGGTTTGCAAGCAGCGTGAAGAAGGGTAAAGGAATTATATACGTTGGAGTAAATTTGTAGAGCCATCTGCTGCGGTCTACCTGTCTGCCCGACTGTATTGGCATTGACCAGTGACTGTATCTGTAATCTGGATTTATGGTCGAGTTCCCTGGGGAGGCCTGTGTCCGGATGGGCGGAGCTGCTTGTGAAACTCCGTGAGTAAGCATCCTGCTAGATGATTAGAGGACACTGCTGACCAATAGGAGAGCAGAATCTCCACCACTCATCTGACCCCTCCTGGGAGAGGGGCTGTCCCTCGTGTACTGTATAGCCTGTACAGCTGTTGCTCACTTCCTGAGTGTGTGCTGGACTTGCCGTGGATTTGAATGAACGACCCAGGGAGAGGAGCGTTTTGCATTGACTTAGAAATATTTAAACGCACGTCTTTGTCGCTGAATTCCAAAGCGATTTTAAAGTCTTTTATCATGCCTGTTACCAGCTTCTGTGCATAAAGACCGGTTTAGAGAATGACTTTGAAGGTACGCAATGTGTATGCAAGCGCAGCACCGGTGCTAGTCGCTGTGTTTTTTTGCACAAGATGCGTTGTGCGCAGGAATCGTGGTGTATTTTAGCAAGCACAGCCGAGTCTAACCTGCAGAGCTTTGCCATGTCCAGATGGAGAGGATCCAGTCGCCGCTGTGAGCAGCGTTCTCTTTCAGTAGTGAGACTGAAAAGGCTCGTTTGCAGAGTCACGGCCTGACGACAAACCCAGTTCCTTGCGGGTCTGCTCTGGGTGGTATTGAAGCGACTCGTCTTTGTGTCTGGATAGCTGGCTTCGGCTTAAGGCCTAGTCTCCAGATGAGGTCTGAAATGATGGTTCATGTGTTTTCTACTCCTTTAAACCTCCCTGTTATGAGCAGATCTTGGGGTGGGAAGAGAGAATCCTGTAGCTTATATTAAAAATCACACCCATTTTACTCGATCCTTTAAATATAAGCTGGGATGCTTTGACAAATAGGGAATGACCATAAATTTAATTGCTCTACTGAAGAAACATAAAATTAGTTTGGTATGTTTTTTTTTTCTTTTGACAAAGAAAAAAGGGAAGAAATTCAGTTTAACTGACAATAAATTGTCAAACCGGCCGAAAAGGTTTTGTTTTTCAGTACAAAAATGTAGGTCTTTTTTGTCTTGGCTTATCTCGGAAATCATTTCCAGACCTTCCTTGAACATTCAGATTCTTTTTCTTGTGTAAAATTGCATAATGGATCACGGTAACGGAAATTGTAATCAGCCGTAAGGAAATGTCACAGGATGGGTTTGTTCAGTTAAAAACAAAAAAGGTAGCTCTTCCAAATAGTATGAGCAACACATGGATTTAGACGAGCGGTCTGTTTCAATCTGACATTGGAATTGTGTGATGTGAGAAACTAAATGAAACAGTCTAACTGGCCGTGTCCAATTTCAGGAGAAGAAGCTCCTCTGTTACTGTCAAAGTCTGGCATGCTCGGTTTGCAGTTTCAGTTCACACCTTGCCGTGCTGCTACTCTGGAGCCTCGGTAGTTTCACAGTTTACATGAGGCCGGCTGAGGAGAATGCTCTACAGCAGGCTAAAGCAATGGATTCAGGTCCCATTTCTCTGGGGCTGGCTCTCCGCCTTCGTGGGTCTGCAGACTGTCTTGAGGGCACAGCGGAAAATAACTTCCGGAGGGCTTGTAAACTGGAGTGAAGCCGAGTAAAGAGTTGTTTTCCTTTGTTCTAGGTTGCTAGCATGCAGATAGAAGATTATGCAGATTTGTTTTTGCCTCCACTTACATTTAAACACGACATTGAGTTTTTAATGCTTTATATAAAAGCAGACGTGTTTGGACCCTATAAGGTAAATTTCAACAGGAAAGGCAACCGGAACATTATTCACTTTGAGCCTAAGGCGTAGTTTAGATATTACATTTAAACTTAGCTGCTTCTTTAGATATTCTACTTACTGGTCCTTAAAAAAAATAATTCCAGCTAAAACCATCAGAAGTAAACCTGTCGGTGAGGAGTGCGTGTGTGCTGTACATGGAAGTATACAGCCAGAAGCCCTTCCTTCTGCCTGTTGACTGCTGTATTAAACATTAGGAAGAAAAGCCCACAGATGGATAAGAAGGCAAAACCCAAAGAAATTGTACAGGAGAAACTGTACTGGCCCTGGAATCTCTGGATTGTGACAAGAAACAGTTAAGAGCCCAGCGCTTGAGAGGCATATCTCCTTAGCCGCCTCTCTCCCTTCTATAAATACAATGTAGGTTAGTCGTCTGCGCGCTGAGAGATGGGTGTTCCTGGAAACGCACCTTTAACACAGTCCTGGGGCAGAGCCGTGTGAGTCATGACCTCACTATGACAACAGAGTTGGCTCTGCACGCACCAGGGAGTGATGTCACGTCTGATTCCAGGCCCGTGGCGACAGCGGCGCCCAGTCCCTGGCCTGGGGAGAGGATTGAACAGAAAACCTCACGACATGCTCGACTGAAAATATGCTCCGCTTTAAAAGAGGACACCAAGAGAAGAGAGGTGAAAAGTTCAACGAAACAAATCACTGGGGGAAAAAAAGATCGGTTTCTGTGGGTTAACAGTAACATAAACCTTCGGCGTGTTGGTTTCTGCTGTTCCGCGGTGGCTGTTCCATGGACGGGGGCAAGCTGAGACCACGACAGAACATTTTGTATTTTACTTTGTCCCAGATGTGGACAGTGATTTGTGCTCCCTGCGTTCAGACTCATCTCACACCTTCCTCGGCAGGCCCCGAGTTCATCGAACCCCTGCTTTCTCCACTCCAGTGTGGGTCGGCTGCACCTTCGCTTCCCTCTGCTCTCACCATCTCTTTTTTTTTATGCAGAATCTCTGTGCTAACTAACGGTTGAACGTCACCTAAGGAAGGATCACTGTCGAGTGAAACCACACAGATTAACCCATTCATTCCTGTGTCATAGTGATTCTTTCTGAAGCCGAGCTGTGTAAAACATTTAAAGAGAAGGGTATCTTGTGAGGGCGGTGCATTTCAGAACCCCTGCACTAGTCCAGTCTTCCTTTTTGGTTCTCATATTCTTGTCTCCACTCAGTTTCGGGATTGAAACATTTAGCTTTTTTTCGAGGCCATAAGAAGGAAGAAGTAATGGGTCAAGGCTAGTGATAGGTCAACCCTTCTGTGTCCTGAACTGTAGAACTCCATTTTAGCCTTGAAACAACTGGAAAACATAAAACCCTCAGCCCTCATGTTTAGCTGTGAAACCTGTGACTTTCCGATGTAGCTGCAGATTTTTGGAGCCGTGAATCCGAGGAGCCTCAAACATTAGGGCTCTCTGCTCTCATTGGCTTCTGGAAAAGGTGCGCCCACTGTTAAATATGGAACTGGACCTATTGATTGCCTGCAACTGTGTTCCAAAGGTTACATTTCCTGTGGAGTGATTCATTTCCCTCAGCTGAGCGATGATTGGTGTAGTTATTTAAGCAAAGAAGAGGAACTGCTGGAGACATTTTATAAAATGTTCTGTTCTCTAACTTGGCTCTCTGAAGGAAACACCCTATTTTAAGCCCACCTGCTTTTCTGTTTTGTTGGGGAGCTTGAGCTTGTCACAAGAGCTGAAGTAACCAAGAATTGTATTAGCCCATGTACTAGCTGCATCTGAAACAGCGCTCATGAACCCTGGCAGGTCTTCTGGGAGCTAATTTGTTTTGATTTCGATGGGAGCTCTTCTCATGGCACATTTGGCTTTGGCTTTTAAAAACAACTAAATGTTTTTTGGAGAATAGTCTGTGGTTCAAAGGAAGTCCAGAGACAACTAAGTGTGCAAAATGAAGTAAGAATGCAGGCTTTTTGATTGAATCCAAGGCTTATACCCAGTGCATACTGTATATAGAAGGGTGAACATAATGTCTTATTTTCGTATATATCTTCATTAATGACTTAAGTGTTTTGAAAGCCACAATACATGCACAAATGCTATACATGTAAACACAGATGGCATTAGTTCACTTAATCTTAGTTTACTCTTTAAAGAGATTTGGAAGGAAACAGTTGGTGAATAAAATGTCATTATCTGCCTTGTTCTGTTTTTTTTTTTCTATAGTAAAATGATTAATACTGCAATGGTAACAGGGTTAGAAGATTTAAAAGGGTAAGAACGGTTTTATACTTAACAGTACTGATATAGAAAATGTTTCTGCATTTGGTGGATATGCTGTGGTTTACATTTTATGATACAGTTGAAGATCAGTTTGCTTTTTTTTCCCCCTCAAATTCATGTTGGAAAACGTTTGTTCACAAAGGGGAGTCAATCCGAAGATTGAGGTCCGCCCGAATGCGCCCATCTTCAGTGGACTGTAGCTTCAGCTGAGCAAAATCCAAGCTTCGGACACTATTTGGTCTTTGTTTTTAAGCTCGTCCATTTCAGACCATTTATATTGTTGCGTTTGGGAACATTACTGAGTGTTCCAGACTGTCAGGGTTAGTCAACCAGGTTTTTGAGGTTGGAGTCCCAGAAATGTTTGTCTTACAAAACCTTGAAATTCAAGTCCAAATTGTGCTCTATCTACACAATTGGGGGGGGGGGGGAAGTGAAGTGCAAAAGTGTCAGTGAACGAAAATCAAGTTCAGCAAGGCAGCTCTTGAACTTGCCAGTTTCAGAGAGGAACTGGAGGTCAAGGTCAGTTGTTTTGTTGTGGTAGAGGGGCAATGCACCGGTGGACCTCTGTCCTCTGTCCCCCTGTGACTGCAGAGCAGGTTTCTGCCAAGTGGAGCCACGTGGTCCACAACTAAAAGAGCAGTTTCAATTTCCCTGGAGCTTCTGTTTTAGGGTCTTTGGGCAAGACGTCGTCTTGACAATGAATTAGAATTTCTGTGGCCGCCGATGACCTCTTAAATGCCTTCCTCCTGTATCACTGTCTTGTTCTCCCCCTCGTTGTCTGTCTCCGGCAGTGGGCTGCCTGTCGCTCCAGGGGGACAGCACCAGCATACCAGACCACCGTCAGACCCTGGGTTGCCGCCAGTGTTCCTTCTAATTTCTAATGTCCTGTGGGTGCAAAAATTTCAAGTTGTGCACATTTTTTCCCCAGTGACAAAAACTTGTGCGCACTAAATTGAGTGTATGTAAAATTGTAAACCTGAAATTATCTTTTGTTAATGTAGTCATTCTCATAGAAGTATAGAGATCCAAAAGACCGGGACAGCGATTCAGCAAGCCCAGTCATAGAGCTCGAGTGTCGAGCGAGCATGAGCAGTGAGGTACGAGGCTATGAGAGCATAGATATCGATGATCGAGTAGCAATAATAATGCCCACAGGCAAGTTGGGCCTCTCGCAGCCAGTCTCGTGTGGTCAATTTAGCCTTTTTCGATTGGCGGCCGTGTTTGTTTTATCATCATACTTTTTTGGGAATTGAATTTTTTGTGCGCAGTTCAGTTTCCTGTGTGTGCTGATTTCATAACCTGTGTGTGCGCGCGCGCACACTCGCACAGCTTAGAGGGATCATTGGTTGCAGCTGGGGCACACAGATCTGCTTCCTCTGGCTGACGGGCTGCGCGATCAACTCCCAGACTTGACTGTTTTGTCAAGTGTTGTCATCCAGTGCTGATGACCTCCCATCCACAGTCAGACCTGCAGACGCACCAGCCGTCTTCCTCAAGAGACTGGAATCTCATCTCTTGAAGAAGTACCTGACCCTCAAGGCCCATGACTGACCCCCCCCACTTACTGACTGTGCTCTTATGTTACTACTCCCTGTCTGTCAAGCAGCACTGAAACTCCTTAGCAACATCCCCAGCACTTAACTAACACTGTGCTTTCTGTTGATTGTGGGTTTATCGTTGTTTTATGCTACTGTTATTACCACCCTTTGAAAGTGATCCCAGTTGTGATTGCAAGTTGCTTTGCATAAGGACATTGGCCAAGCAAAGAAATGTAAATGCTGCAAAGCTCTGGCATATTCAAAGCCTTAGAAGATAAGATTGCTACAGATCGACAATCTGTATTTTCTTCTTTCGTTGTTGCCTCTGGGAATGTTTGTGCCCGTGTGCTTCTTGGTGGATGAGGCACACGGACAGTTCTAAATGAGAAGTGGCTATTTGACTCCTTCTAGCCCGATTAGTATGTAGTCACTAATTGGTCCGAGGATTTTGTGCAAATAGCAGGCCTGGCAAGCTTTTTCCATACACCCAAAACCCTGTGGGTAAAGAAATGGCTCTTGCCCTGAATGCAGGTTCTCTTCCAGTTTCTTGGAAGAAGCCGGATATGGGCTTCAAAGGCATGTCTGGGTGGCTTGTTTCACACTCCCACCAAAGGTGGTGAAGCCAGGCTTCTCTTTTTCTAAATGGAGAAATGAAATACGTGGCACTTGGCAACTCCCTCCCTGTAGTGCCAGAAATGAAGTTGCTGGCGTTAATTTCTTCTCTTGTTCAAGCGATTCCCCCTCCTCCCTCCCAGGGGGCAGAGCAGCCTGAGCGCTATCATCTGCTCTGTGCCGTCCGTCACGAGAAATTAAAAAAAAAACAACCCAGATGGTGAAGTCACGGCAGTAACCTGCTGGGTGGTTGTGTCGGCGGCCATCTTTGCAGTTCTGTCTTTTACAGCCATGGCAGAAAATGGCTTAGCTTAGGTTTATTTGTCAAACCGTTGGGGGGGGGGGGGAAGCCCCGGTGTTTTTCTAAAATGTCCTTGTGTTCTCCTGCTGGGAACGGGTTTTCTTCATCTCTTTCCTGCTCCCTCTTCCATGCCGCCACAAGGCGAGCAATAACTGTCAGACTGAATGATCTTGCCAGGTTACCCACAGCGCACTGCGTTTACTCCTCGAGTCTCGGCTGCTTCTTTCCTCGTGTCCCCAGCTGGGCCGGGACTCCGAGTACAAAAAAATGGCGGCAGATATAATCTGTCTGTACTTTTAATTCTGGGCAGTTTGGAGCTTTTTGTAAACGATTTTAAACCACTGAAAGAGTGGGCGTGGGTTGGGGTGGGGAGGTCAGTGGATGGTCTGACCAGCAGGTGTGAAAATCCCCGTCTCTGACCATGTCGATGCCTTCAAGCTGCTCTTCCCGTTCAAATTTTAGTTGCGAGTTCTCACCTGCCCCAGATTTGCCTGCTTGCGTTGTAAAAGAAGTATGAAGGAAGTTTTCAGGAATTGTATTTAAGAAAGACAAATTATCCTTTTAATCGGCCATTTCCTAACGTTTGCCTATGAAAGTAAGAAAATAGTGAAACGACGGGCAAAAAAGATTTCGTTTTAAATCCTGTTGACTCAAACTAGAAGCAAAATGCAGACTTTAAATCTCACCATTTTATGGTACGGCAAGCAGATGGGTGTGAAAAGCTGTTTTATAAATTCCTTTCTTTCAGTTTCATAAACTGGGGCTGTGCTCTCTAACATTAGAGGAAGAGCAAAAGACAAGTTTTTCAGGATCTCCTTTAAGAAAGGCCAGAAGCTGCAGGTATATGAATAGGAGTTACCAGCAATAGGCTGGATGAGAACCTTTCTTGATCAGGTGAGGAAAGTTTTCTCTTGCTGTAAGTAGTTAGGTTTACCCAAGCTAACAGATGCTTTTGCTTTGTAACTTTGAGGCAAGCTAGAGACCGTTTTCCCTGTAGCGACTTAAAAACAGAAATGCCTTCATTGGGAAGGATCTTATTTGTAAGCTTGAGGTGGAACGTAGAAAACGCTTGTTTGAATTTGTGGGAGATTTGGTGGTATGTGATGCTGTGCTCCTTTTCTGGTTCCTGCCACTGCTCTTGCAGTGTTTGCCATGTCTCGTTAATATAAATCAGATTGGTGTTTATAGACCGGACCCTTTGACCCAGATTTGAAAACACACACTTGAGCCTGTGAACTGTAGAAAATTCCTCAAAGCCGTCTGCAACTCATCAACTTAGTAGGCACCTGCACAGTCAGAGAGGGACCGAGGAGGAGCCCGATCTAACGAATGAAAGGGATTCCTGTAAGTTCTTCTTCTGTGCTACGTGAAGCTATCATAAATTATCCCTATTTTTCTGTTGTGGGCCCCAGACCCTTAAACGCAGCATTTCAAGGTGAAGTTGTGTTGGCACTAGAGGAAGGAGCTGCCGAATGGACTGGTTTTTGCGGAAAGCTGGGAGGAGGTGTGTTTTGGTGGGATTGTTCCTGCAGTGAGAGACAGCTGTTTTGTGTGTGTAGCCACCAGATGGGAGCTGTCGGTGCTTTGAGACTTTAATGCCTGGATACCCAACAGTTTTTGTTCAAAACTTCTGGGGTGGAATCTGTCAGAAAGATTGTGGGTGTATAGGTGACTTGTGCAGGACAGCCTGAATGAGGTGAAACAGAAAAGAGTTCTTTTACAAATGAGAACTAGCCATTAGATTGGGTTGAGTAGAACTCTTTTACCTGGAAAAATATAGTACTGTCTCATATGGCACTTTGTCAAACTTTGTATAATTTTGAATAAATAATAACTTCAAAAGCATAAAGGCTCTGCATAATACATTGTTAATGTAAAATTCAGAATTTAATTTGTTGATTTAATTAGCAGTATAACCCCAGCAGTGAGATGAAAGCCCTGTTTTAATGCTAGACCTTTGCGTGAGACACTTTGCTCAGAAAGTTTATATTTGGCTTTGGTGGGTCCTTGATAGTCCATGAGTATAAATGACCGTCTGTACAAACCTGGCACTGGGTCTGCAGGAGGGCGTTCAGAGTGCACACAGCTGGATCAGAAGTAGTGTTTTTGGCTTTGTTCAGAATTACTAGGACAGCTGTGCAGTAACTGAGTACTTGTAGTGTTGAAGTGGCTCGATGCACTTGTGTAGTGTCATACTTTAGACAAGCCACACATGAATGCAAAATTTTACTCTTTCAGGCCTCTAGCAGTTGAATCTGACTGACTTGATCTGAACTGCGTTGGTGATTTAAAGACAAGCGAAAGCATTTTCACGGTCAGATTGCATCTGAAGTGAGCAGCAGGAAGTGCCGTGCTCAAGATCATGTTTAAACGAGAATTCCAGCCCCTTGTAATGTTGCAGGCACAAGCAGATAGTTTTTAAGAGCACTCCACCACCTCAGTCTGATCTAAAAGGGCCTGAGGCATGGCCTCTTTCTGTGAGTGGGGAAATAGAAATCATGTGGCTTCAGAATCTAGCATTCATTTGTTTTTCCTTTACAAACACACCATGACTTAAAAACGGTTCCTGAGTTTTTAGGCGCATCAGCTGCGCTTTTAGCCCTAAATATCAGCTGCTACATTTTGCTTCAATGCTACAAGCCTACAAGTAGGCTTGCTCTTTATACTGGCAGCACAAAATACCGCTGTGAAACTCTGTCCTATTAACATTCAAGTTTAATTTGCTTATTAAAACTATCAGAATGTGCTTGTTCAGCTATATAAAATGTTAACATTTTTTTTAAATGAGCAACGGCTGCAAAGCATTAAGATGTGCAAATCACACATTTTAAGAAAATGTGAGGGTTCGATCACCCCTATTGTCCAGACACACTTTTGCTGCCCTGGTTAAATTGCGTGATTCGAGGCAGGGTTGGTTCTAGTTTACATTGTTCCACAACCAGTATAGGTTCCTCTTGGGGTTTTGAAATGTCAAGTCTCTTCAACCTCCAGTCAGTTGGTGAGGAGTGTCAGATGGCTCGAACAGGAAGGACCTGAAAATTGAAATGGAAACCTAGGCTAAAGTGAACAAAAACCTTCTTCGAAAAGCTGTCTTTTTTCATTCCCGTTTTTGAACATTTCGTTTGACACCAGAATGAGTGATCTGTATGATGTCTGTGTCCAGCTACTAAACGCATAAGGCTCTCGGACATACATGGAGAATACATGGCGTATTTTAAAAGTGAGAATAGGAGCCAATTTTCTAGTTATAGTGACAATTTCAGGACATAGGGTGATGGGAGTGTGGAACAAGCTACCCAGCCATGTGGTTAAAGCAGATACCCTGGGCTCTATCATGAAGCAGCTGGACATGATCCTTAGATCAATTAGTAATTAACTAATTAGCTGTTAACTACCAAATGCACTAGATGGGCCAAATGGCCTGCTCTCATTTGTAACCTTATAAACATCCTTGAATTCTGTGTCATTGATAGTGCGTGGCATCTGTTTAAAAATATGTAGTTTAAGAGAAAGAGAGATGTAGGTGCTGGAGGTTTCTGTTACTTCTGTACTATCGTTTTGCCTTGTAAGGAGTTGTCAGGAACAAAGATTGCCGAAACTCATTAGAACATAAAAAAAAAACCTTCACCCATGAACTTCAGCTCCCGAATTTCTAAAGTTATGAAGGACTGACGATGGCAGTTATTGTGGATTATTGTATAATTGAAGGAATTAAAATATATAAATTACACCACTGTCTTTATATAGCACCTTCAAGTTCAGTCTTTGAGCTTAATTTGAATGTGGTGGGGATTCTTGTCTTGAGCAGAACTCTCCTTCCAGTAATGATGCAGTGGTACAGGACAAAATTGGTGCGCTGCCTTATCTGTGACAGATAACCCAGAATTAATTGCATAGACCCACCTGGAAGCAGTGTTATTCCTTTCAGTAATATAACTACTTCCCATCTGCCTTGTACATTTATGTGCTAATTATAAAAGTAGCACATCCACATGCACTGTGTTAAATGTTTCGTTGTGGTTCAGGGAATTCTTCAGCACCCCAGAGCTGTTTTGTACAAGGAATACAATCCAAAACTCGCAATTACTTTTTCCAAAAAATTGAATTTAATATTGAAGGAGTGTGTTCTGCTGGGGCTTAGGGTTGAGTAAGTTTGCATTTAATTTAATGGCTCCATTTGTCATTCATTTTTTTTCGGAGAGTAACACCCAGTTTGTCTTCTGCAAATTTAACAACAACCAAGCACTTTTTTCCCAAGCTGTTTTTTTTCTCTCGCTACCTTGGTCGTGTTGTACGAGACACAGATGATTTTGTTTGTAAGGCAGTCGGAGTCTTTACCATCTGCCTTCAATTAGCCTGTAAAAACAACCAACGTGAGAGTTGGAAAGGGTCAGCACTTCCTTGGAACTTGAAATACTCTTGACTGTGTTGACTAGATATTTTTGGGGAACCCAGTCTGCATGTGTTTTGGGCCACTTCTGCATTGACCGTTACCTTCTTGGAAGTCTCTGTAGCTCCAGCACTTTCTCGTCAAGGTAGTATTTTCTTGGTTCAGGCTTGCCAGAACGCTCCCAGACAGAGAAACTTGCTGTCAGGCAGGTTGTAAGCATTCTTTGCAGCCGGGTTCAATCAATCCTGTTGAAACCCGCCTGCTATATGCTTGCTCCCACTGCAGAATTACCATGTAATTCAAAGCACATGTGTCCTGCTCTCTTGACTGAAGTGCAGTGCAGTATTTGAAAGCAGTCTAGGTTTATACGTCTGCAGAACTCCCCCATTCCCTCCCCTGCGCTCAGAACCACACCAGGTTTAAGTATTTGTCGGCGATAGCCCGCAAATATTTTTAAGATCTTTTTTTAACAGACTGTCCCAGTTGTATATCCAATATTTTTGGCATCCTCAGTTCTCAGGCTTTACTTTTCCCCTTCCTTTAAAAGACGGCTATCGAGTCTGCTCTAGAACTCAGTTTAGCAAAACAAGTCGTCCTCCTTTGGATACAGGATGTTTTTTTTTATCGCAGTTAACCATAATTATTTAAAATATCGGAATTCATTAACATGCACCATTTATTGTATTTTAACACCTCTTTTGTTTGACATCTGGTAAAAATGTGTATATGGATTCATGTTGGTAGTTCGTAGCAATCGGTACTTTATATTAAATTCATTGGTATTTAGTATCGTAGGCCTGTATTGTGGGTTGTCCAGGCTCTGAGAATATGGATTACGTAACATCACATCACTTTATTAGCCCTATACAATTTCTTGCATTAGGAATTCATCTTTTCGCATACCCCAGCTTGCTCTCCATGAGACACAACTGTATTGGCATCAGCTGTAAACTCTAGTTGAGGGATTATTGAGTCAAAGCATGTAGTGGCTGAGATGTGAAGTGCAAAGCAGTTTGCCACATTTCTGATTCTACTGCTTTTGAGTGGGGAAACAGAATTTGGATAAAGGTGCTTGTAAACGGTTCTCACGCGGCGACAAAAAAAATAAATAAACAGGGAAAAGCAGAACACGTTACTGCTACGGCAATGATAAAGCACCTCAAGGTGAATTTTGTGATTAGCGGGTAACGCTTGCCACGTCGTTAGAATACTGATTCCAAACCTATGTTTGCAGTGAGTGCCTGCTATCTGCCTCGTGATGTCGAGTCCATCTCGCTGAATTGAGCCGTGGGGATTGCTGGCCCACTGGCCCCTTGTGGGGTTACCAGCGAGAATCAGGTCCAGTCGTTCCCCTGACTCTTTGCTGTACCTCGGTGCTGTGGTGGCAGGAAGACATCCATACACCTTCGGAAAAGGGCAGTTTCTTCACTCGCGGCCTCCTGACAGAAGGGTAGGAGCAGCAAGCGGGAGTGAAGAACCCTTGGTCACTGCAAAGCGTGCAGCATAAAATATGTTACAGCCGAATCAGTCAATTACTTCATAAAGGGGAGAGGTGTTAACCGGTGTAAAACTTTGAAAGCAAGTATGATATCAAAGGGTCCGAAAGGCGATTTGAAAAGAAAATGAGAAACTTGCCCTGTCATGGCAGAAGTTGTATACAGATCTCATCTCATTAGCACTCTGGGGATTCGTGGATACATGATGATACTTGTCAGTCTTTAATCTCTGCTTTTGTGTAAAGGATGTGCACGTTTTGTCATACCCTGCTGCAGAGCCGTTGAACGCCGAGCTGTCGCTGTCACAGCAGTTTAAAAGAGAAGGCAGTGTCTGAGCGGGACAGAGCCTAGCGGTGGATTCTGCCTGTCAGGTAGAGAGATGCCCCATCTGCCTGTCGGCCCTCAGAGGACACGCCTTGGAAAGACTGCGTCAGCCCAGTGTGCCAGCACACTCCTTCCTGGTGCGCTGCCAGCAAGGGTACACCCTCCGTGTGCATCCGGCAGGCACGCGCTGCGGAGAGGTCTTGGAAATCTTCTCAATGAGCCGAAAGGTACACATTAAACTCTGGAAGAGGTGAGCAATGCTGCCTTTCCACAGCCTGCAGGTCAGGGCTGGTTTCTCCTCATGCTGATTCCACAGTCCCTCAGGGCAGTACAGTCATTCGTGTGTGTGAGAAACGGAGAGTGGAGATAATACTTGAGTCCTGGCAACATTTTGGCTGGTTGGTTGTAGTGTAGCAGTTACTCTAACAGCAGTACAGCATGGTATATTGTATTTTTTTTAATTACATTTGACCTTTCTTTGCGGGCATTTTCATCAACAGGGATTAGTGTAAAGTAGGTAACAAACCTGTCTCTGAACATTGTTACAGCTGACGACACTTTGTACGTTTGAGTGTGTGGTCATAAGTCCCAAGAAGACCCTTTCACATTTAAGAAAGCAGATCTTCAGGCTATGTTGTCCTGCAGTGATGAGACACGGAGGAAGACATTCAAGCTCTAATACACTGATCACAAGTCCAAGTGGGGAAAAAAATACACACAATGTATTAAAAAGCGGTCTATTGCAACTCTGTTTTTGTAATACCAATGTTTTTATTATTAAAATAAGTCTGTCTTTGTGTCACAATTGTGCAACAAACCCAGTCAAGACTTTAGAGCTGTAAGATTAAATTCAAGGTCAAGTCACTTATGTCTACTTATGTCACTTCCTGTTTTTTCCCCAAATCCTGTAAGATCTTCAGTACAAGAGTCTAGCACAAATCTGCTGGAATTCAGAGAGCTTGCATAAGCATTCCAAGCATTCTGCTTTTTTCCCCCCAACAATCAAGTCCTTTTTCCCTGGGTCCTCTCTACTCCTTTGAAATGTCTGTGTAGTCTTTCTGAATGGACTTAAAAGGCTTCCAGCTTCCTTTACATTGTTGGTGACTTCCTCTATTGGAATCGGCAGCAGTGGGGGATCTTCTGACTTCCTGTAAGCTCAAGAAGATAAGGGTGCAAATGTCTCTGGATATTAAAAACGAGGCATCGGACAAAGAGAATGCCACATCAGTACCATCTGCCATCACGTCTTTACTTTCAGCCTTCTCTTGTTGCTTTTTCTTGACTAACAGCAACTGGCAATGCGACCTTTACTTGCAACACCTTGGTTTCGGGCTGCGGTTGGCACCATTGCTTAGGGGCTTTGGGAGGGGCTGCGCACTGCTTTCATGTCCTGCGTGATCAGAGGACTGTGGATCTCGGGATTCGGACCGGCTGGGCGTTTACGCCTCAGCCCTTTGGTTGAGTTAGTGATAGTGACAACTTTAGGACATTAGATCGCCCAGTCTTTCTTTCACTGCTTGCAAAGGTGTTTAAATTTCTGCTGAAAGATGGCTTTAGATAGATGGCTGTCATGTTGTTTTTGTCTGCAGGTGGTACTATTGCCATAGTATTTTCAGCAGGAGGAACACAGCGCCTTGGTGCCATTTATTGAGGTACATGGTGTAGTTTAATGCTCACAAGGGGTTTCAGTGCCTCTTCAGGAACATTGGAGCTTGAAACCTGTTTATATCCTTTGCTGAAAGCCTCTGTATCTAGGGAGTGCAGTGTTGCACTAGCTCCGCATGGCCCTTCTTGAGGCAGATACAACATGCAGGGTTTTCTCGCCAGACGGAAAGTGGAACACTGTTTTTAAAGGACTAGGGAACCGCTAGGAGCAGTGGAGGAGAGAGAGGTGCTCGGTTTCCTTCGCCGACTAGGTCGAGTCGGTAAAGTGTGACCTGTGGAAGCTCTCGGCTTGAGCAGTCTCTTCTGGGATGCTGTTGGAGCAGCTGTGGCCCAACATGTTGTCACTATTGGCTGCTGCCGTGTTCTTACTAGGCAGTTTGATATTTTTACGCCAGAATGTGCCACATCTAACCTGGAACTACAGCCAAACCTGTCATGGCTGTCATGTGTTTTTTTTTTTTAACATGTATGAGAAATCGGACTTCATATAAAATATTACTGAAAGAAAACGAGTTATTTAGATTGCAGACTCTAGAGATCATTTGAGCATGGCTTTTTCTTAACTGCCAAATTGGCACCAATCAAGACGATATAGCTGTGTGGGTAGGCCTATGTCAGCAGCTCTGGCTTTTAGTGTGGGCTGATGCTTTTCCATTACATTTTATGTAAATATGAGCAATTCTAGACTTATGAATGATTTTAATACTGCATGTGTGATTGGTGGCGGTTAGACGCATCTTTGCACCGTGATGTGCAGATACTGACCCTGAAGTTTCTCTGACATTATGGTCCCTACCTTGGAGACAGAGCATTGTCTGCAGCGTGCCTTGAGATATTGAGAGTTGAAAGAGCAGTGAGGTTCCTGGCATACAGTATGTTTATGTGACGTATCGAGGGCAGTGTCCTTTAACTTCAAAGGGAAAATGTTTCTTCCAAAAGAGAGCAGTGTGACAGCCACACTGCGGCTGGAGGAGTGATTTTGTGGTGGAGACCTGTGAAGTGGCAGGGCTCGTCCCTTGTTTGGCGTGAAAGCTGTCAGGGTTGACTTGAACTGCGCTCTGTTTCAACTCGGGCAAAAAGCTGTAAAAAACCCACTTTGGCCTGTGTTTTGTGCCTGAGAAACGGGATCCCTGTTTCTTTCGAGCTGTTAAATACATGCTGTGAGACCAGTTTTCTCTGTGGCACCCACAGACCTGAAGGTGTACCCCCTTATCTCCAGCACAGAAATCGAGGGGGTGCTGTGTGATGAGGATGAATCCCCAGCCGATATGTTGGGAATATCCCGGAAGGTTGCCTTTTTGTTCAACTTGGCAGATTTTGTCACGAAAACTGAGTAGGTAGCAGCATCTCTTCCCTGTTCTGCGTCACGCTTCAGGTGGGAGTTACAGTCTTGACGGCATACTGATCTTTTTAATCCGACGTGTTATTTTTGGAAGGAAAATGGCCAGGTTTAAAGGCTTCCTCCCCTAGGAATACATCGGTCTTAATGCCCTACGTGTTCCAGTGCCGAGGCTGAGTCAAGGGCCCAGGCAGCTGGTTACTTCAGCGCCAGTCTTCAGTGGCTTCTGTACTTCTGTACACTTGCCTTCTTGGTCTTTGAAAATAGAATATTGCAGATTATAAAGAAATGGGCGATATAGCATGAGTGTGTCAAAGCGTATTTAGTTTTAGGTTGTTTGAGGACGAATTCTTATTTGCGATGATGTCTTAGAGGCTCATGTATTACAGCAAGGCCGTTTTGGAGAAGAATGATACAACAGTAATGTCCCGGCTGGAATTTGAACCCACGACCTTGCCTATGGCCAGGAGTCCAAAGCAGTGGTAACTACTACACTCTGCTGCCTAAAGGACGAAACTGGGCATTAATATAGATTTTGTTCGGTTCAGATGACGTTTTTTAGAACTGTAGACTCCTAAATTCATTTGCAGAACGAAGGTGATCTTTTGCTTTCTCAAATATAACTTCTCATCTGGAGCCATTTGATGTCAGTTCAACCAGCATGACCTTAACTGGAGTAGAATGTGTTGTCAAAATGCAATTCCGCTTGTCTCAATAGCTCATTCTCTGGATTCTAAGGAATCAAGATCTCCAAATGAAATTTTATTCAGGATTAAATCAACGTTGAGACTTGTCTCTTCTTGTTCCCCGTTTCATTACCCACTTGACACAGCTGTACACATCTCCTGCTGACCCACTGAGCCTCTGCTCTGCTGTTTGTTGCTTAGATGCTTGGATCCTGAAACTTCAGTTTTGGCGGCTGTCGTATGTTTTTAGTCAAAGACTATTAGTTTTTAAAAGCGAATTACTTTTGGGGGCAACATGAATAAAATGATCATAAAATGTGGAGCGGTTGTGGATTCTTTAATACTTGGGTTTTGTTGTTCTGTTATGTGGGTTATCAGAATGTAAAGATTACAAATGAGTGGCTGCAATTTGGTCCATCTGGCCCGTTGGGTAGTTAGTAGATTGGGTGACATCTTGAGAATAAGTAACATTTCTTGTCAACAGGCAGGGCATCGGTTTTAACTCAGCGTGGCTTGGGAGTTTGTTCGAGACTAACACAACCTTTTGGCGGATTTGGGGTATAGTATTTGCTGAACATTTTCAGAGCGCCAGTCGCTGACTAGCAGGACTGTAGTTGCCACTTGAGAGCACCAATTTTGAAATGTGGTTCCATATTGCTCCAGTCCCTCCTTGAGTGGACAAACGGTAAATGACTGTAGAACAATTTTTGGTTTGCTGCTCTTTAGCTGCTTTATTCATGTGTTTTATCTTGTGGTTGAGAGAAGCTCGTCTGTCCAAACTGTGGTAGAGCGTACAGGAAGAGGAAGTGTATTGATTCCTCGGACAGATTGGTGGTTTTTGTCCAGTGTCGCACAAACACAGGGGTGTCGCATTCCTCTTCATTCCTCTTCATTGCCTCAGGTCTCTTCCGAAATGCCAAACGTGTTTTTGTCAGCCGACACATCGAGATGCAGGAGCTTCCTGCTTAGATGTTGAGAGGAGATATCCTACGCAGTGCACATTTGAACTGAAATTGGTCCCTACTACTTGGTTAATTAGAGAACCCATGCCATTTTGTTGGGACACCCTGGTGTCCCACTGTGTCCCAGATTTGCTCAATCTGACCTACCAGATGTTCCCCCTAAATTCTGGTGAAGCACTTTTCTCGTTTCTGTGCCTGACCTGCTGTGTAGTGGGGCTGTTACCCAGGCGGTAAACGCTGTCTGCCTAGTCTAGCAATCCATTTAGTGATTGATTTTACTTAAGTACAAAGGGCTAGTGCAAACTTCCTGTTCTCTTCTGGAGTGTTAGTGAGAAAGTGAAAAATAGCAAGGTCTCCTGACCCTTTTCTTTTGTCTCCATGTTTAAATGCACCTTCCTCTATATTCCTCTAACTTAAACAGCTTCGATTGGTGTGAAACACTTGTAAAAAAACTTCCAAACACCTGAAAGCTTCTTATGTTGCCCTTGCTAGAGATGCTGTGGAATTGTGTAATTAATTTAATTAGCAATATCAGTTTCTTTTTCAAATAAGTAAATATCCCATTTTCTCTTCACTGAGTAATTCCTCAGGCTCTAACATATGTAGATAGTTTTTTTTTTTAATGAAAGAAAATATTGGCTGGCGTTCATTAGGTGTTGAGTTTTGACTCCTTTCCCAATGAGCAGATACTCCCCGTGCAGCTGTGGAGCATCACTGAGCCGTCCGTCGTGGCCCTGTTAGTCCTCTCAGAGGAGAGGCGAGAGCGGGAGGATAGGATCGCATTGAAAGTGCTGCCACTGGCGAGCTCCCAGCATCCAGCTGCCTTTGAAGGGATTGTTTCCAGGGCGGTCTGTCAGCTTCTCCTCCAAGAATGTTTTGCTCTGTCCAAAGCAGTATTTTTATGCGCTCAGCGGGACTTTTGTTGTTATTTTGCTGGGGCTGCATCAGTGCTGAGCTGGCTCGTAAAAAACTATCGAATGGCTTGGCGGAAGTATTTTGCGAAACTTTTGGAGTGGTTGTAAAATGTGACCCTCTTCGCTTCAGGAGAACGCGCTGCCTCAGGTCAGAAGTCAGCTGGTTTGGGGTAGAGGGCTTTTACAGCAATGTTTTATAGCTTTCACACATCCCGGCTCTTTGACAAAAGGCAGGGAGGAGAGGAGGTTTGAAATTAGGTGGAGGTGGTGGGAAGAGCAGAGCCCACAAGAAGGAAAGGGCCCATTCAGATGGAGCACTTGAACACTGTCCTTCCATTCACCTTTGAACGGGAGGCCCTTGCTTACACAAAGAGACGTGGGAGTGTGGAACCAGGTGCCCAGGCATGTCCTCAAAGCCAGTACCCTGGCTTCTCTCAAGAAACAGCGGGATGAGCTCCTCGGATCAATTAGCGGCTAACTACCGAAAGGGCTGCGCGTTTGGAAGTGTGCGCACGCCTCCTTACTGACCAAGGGAAGGCTCCGGAGATTTTCAGTCAGGAAGCCTTTGATTTTTGTTTCAGCTAATCTGAAAGTGCTGGTGAATCATGCTCTGAGCATTGGCATCTCGTTCTCTGGCTTGGTGTGCAAAGGGAAGCAGCGCTGCAGTTTTAAGTGTCGCAGGCTCGTGTAATTGATCCAGTGAGCACTTCAGACTGTTTGCGGGGGCGCTCTTTTCAGCCGGAGAATCTTTTTCCCAAGGTGACGAGCGGTTTTAGGCTTGGGCATTCCTGTGTAATTTTTTTTAGGCCAGTGCGCTACTTACAGCAGCGATTAGACGGTTGTGTTCTGAAGTAGCTTCCCACCGGAAAGTTTTTTTTACGTGAAACATCAAATACAACGCCACCACTGTTTGCTTTTGCCTCAAGACGTTGTTGTCCTTAGTTATTATTTAATTTCATTTAACCAGGTACGTCAGTTGGGAACAAATTCTCGTTTTCATTGATGGCAGGGGGACTGCTTTATACAGCTGGGAATTTCCTCGCTGAAGGGTACAACCTCTGCATTACTGAGAATTCCTGACAGATAGTATATTTTTATAACTATCCAACTAATTGGCGAGCCTTTTTTTGTCTGAAGTCGGGCTAATTGGGTAGTTTGTACGAGTCCTCCTGTTAAGCAGTGCCGTACATTCCTGTTGCGTACACTGGCACCCTGAGAGTGATGGCTCGGGTATCGGGGCCCACACAACCCGTCCCGCCAACCTGGGCAGGTCGCTGGTTTTCAGGAACCGTTGTGTCCTGGCCCAGGGGGTGAAGGAGCTTGTAGACGATCAGGCGTCTGCCCTGAAGAATGGTCCAAGCCTATTGTACTACAAGCATATGAACCCTAGGTTCCAGTTTGGCAAGACCAGAGGCGGTATTGGCACTGCAGCTCAGAGGGGGAATGCTGATCTACAGGTTTGCCTGCGCTAAGGAGATGGGGATTGAAGTGCAGGAAGGTGAACGCCGGGAAGGATGTCTGTAAAGAGATGCCCTAAGAGAAGTGCCGAGTACATCATTCATACTTGAAAGACTGTGTGCTTTATATGGAGGAGTATTCAGAAGAAATGTCTGAATTGAGGCACTTTGCTCTATTGCTATAGAGGTGTTTGCGCTGTAACCTTGACAGCTCGGTGCTGTTCTTTGTACTTTTGCTGCTGGAATCCGATGATGACAATGTAGCTGTGCAAATCGTGTGCGGAAATGTTGTATTGTGATGTAGTGCCACAATAATGAGAAGACAGCAAGTTAAAATAGATACTCTGGACATTGATTCTTGGCATTTTACTTGCTTCTGGAATGTAAACTTTTTCCGGATAAGATGAACTGACATTAGATTACCAGATAGATTAGTGACTTGGTTTTTGTATGTTGGCCATCGCTGTGATTGCAGTGGTTTATCAATTGTGTTACACAGTGTTCAGACAGCATCGTGTTAATGTTGACGTTAATAATTCAGGTTTCCTGCTCTTGGTTATTCAAGTAAAAATAGGCAGTTGAAATTTATCAGCTGTCAACACATGGGCCTTTGTTCAGGTTGTCCAGGAAGGGTGTAGACCACCAGTTGACATCTAGAGGTTTGTGTGGGGACCGTCAAAGGAGAGCTCAGAAACTGTAACAGGAAAAGAAAGCACCTTCTTTAGGCCCTCCACAGCCAAAAGGTTATTTTTCTTTTTTGGCTGTTTGGGTCACAACTAACCTCTGTTTGTTCCAAGTACATGTCTAAACCTCTCTTCGCTGTCTTCTCAGAGCATTTCTTTCTTGGATGATCTGGGCACAAAGCCCTGCACTGTTTTTGCTACCGGGTCTCCACAACACACTCTCCAGGGGGCGAGTCACAGATCGGGGCTCGCCCTGTCATTAGAAGAGGGTGTGGGAGTAACCAGTCTTGAAGCGTCTTTAGTACGAGACCTTCCGTTCGCAGCTTTCTTTTTCTTTTGCTTGTGATCTTATAACTGTAAAGCGAGAGTACAAAAACTAGTCGAGACGTCCAGGACTAGTATAATTACAGAAAACTGACACCCTGCAAACTTCTGTAAGTGTCTTACCTAATGGTAGGAAATTGCTTTGTAAAGTGCTGCAGAATGCTATAGATCTAACTGTGCACAATGCCTGCAGTAAAAAGCTCTTCAGATTGACGTTGTGCCGTGGAGGTCTGAAGAAGCTTTACACAGCAGCTGGACGGTTTTCCGATGCCACTTCACGCAGGTGCGATGAAGGCTGTCTTGGGCTTTGCGTGTGCCTCTGCACAATCGGGAGAGGGGTACCCCAGCAGTGAGCACCCTAGGCACAGCCGTCTGGACCGTGCTGTTGGCTGACCTTACCCCAGTCAGACTGAATTTAGTTTAGCTGAACTCCTTTCGGCAAGCTTTCCTGCAGTGTGCGTGAGGGTAGGGCTTTGCTGAGGTATGGAAATGGCTTGAGCAGTGATTTTATTTCTGGTAGTAGTGTAGTGGACAACAGTTGTCTGTGTTTTTATTTAGAAGCATGTGTGATTTAAAAGCATGTTTGATGGATAAAACATGAAATTTTAATGTGAAACCCAAATGTGGAAGATAAATTGATTTTATAATTCTAACTCGCTAGTGACAAATTATTGACCCCTACTAGTAATATATCTTGCAGTGGCAAGATGCTACTTCTTATTCATAGTCACACATTCATGTAATTGTAACATATTTTTAGAATAGGAAGGATTGCTGTGATCCTGAGAGGACTGTCTCCTGCTCACAGGCTGAAATTCAGCCCACGCCTTGCATCGCGCACACAATTTAATATTGTTGAAGCTGCGATTCGGTCTCAACTCTGGTACCCTTTCCAAGTGCTTTCCACACTAAAAACGGGCTTATGTGTTTGTGTATATTTCGTCCTTTTTTTTTTTAACAGAGTGCTGTGTTTTTATTTTAGTGTTCTTGAAGCCGATACCCTGGTTTCTGTCAAGAATCGGCCGGATGTGATCCTGGGAAACAGACTAGATGGGCCAAATGGTCTGGTCTCGAGTGAAACCGCTCTGAGGTTAAGTGTATGCTGGAGGAGCAGTTTCTGGTTTTGGTTGAAACAGATTTTCTGAAATGAGTAAGACTTTGTATGCGTGTTCAGAAATGTCTTGAAATTGTAAGTCTGTCATGACAGACGCACAGAGGGCTGTTTATACAGCACTCCAGTTACAAGACGCTGCTTCTAGCCTGTAGAATCGGCAGTTCTACTTCAAAAAGACTGTGGCAGAACAAGAAAAGCCTTCAAACTGAGAAAAGCTTTGTTTTTTTGGTCAACCACTTCTTTTCTGAGCTCTACAGGAGACGTGGTCAGGCAGGACAGTTTTTCAAGGAGTGGTGGGTTTTTTGCAGTGTGAAACTGACCCAGTGTGCTGGTGTGAAATTGGCTGTGGTCTTCGATAGCGGATGGATGAAATCTGCCCAGAGAGCCTGCAGGGTGTGGCACTCCAAGCCCACATTTTGGGCAGCCCTGCCCGAAACGGTTCAAGTCGGAAGCAGGTGTTTCTGTGCTGCCCCTGTATGACCCCTTTCATGTCTGTGGCCACCTCGGTGCTCCAGCTCCACTCTGGAAAGCGCTGGCTTTTAATCTGCGACAGCCGGGGCTGTCTTTGCAGTTTCAGGCAGACTTGTCAGAAGCCAGCGCGCGATCAGAGCGGATTAGTACCGCTCTTGTCAGAATGAGCAGTGTACATGATCGATGAGCTGTCGCTCCGCGCAAGAAGATTGTTCCTGTTTTAAAGGACTCAAGTCCTACTTGTTAGAAAAGTGGTGACTCTGTAACACTGCCACCTGCAGAGATGCGCTTTCCTTTTCATGGGCAATTTGTATGGATGCCATTGGAGACAGTAGGCTCTTAAGATGAGGGCTGGCAACACTCAAAAGCTCTATTGCTTAATAAGTAGTTCTCTGGTGCGCCTCCACACAGCTCTCTCTCTCAGTGCATCAGAATCGCATTAACTCCTGCATGTAGTGCAAGCTGGCTTCACAGTGTGAATATAGAAACCTCCAGATACTGTTTCCATTTTTCCAAATGTTCTTCTTGACTAGATCTGTCCCCAGGGATATCTGGACCTTAGCGCACACAAAGGCACTGCAGCACTGTGAAGACGCAACACAGCGTCTGGAGGAGTTAAAGTTGCACTTCCTAATCTTTTGTAATCTCTTACGATAAAGTTGCTATTTTGGAAAGGAGTCGTAGCCCATCTGTGTAATCCCTTATTTGACCAGAGGAGTTTTTTGAAAACTCATCGTCATTTGCAAAGATAACCCAGAGACCCGTTTATACAGCCGGTTGTATGATTACTGGCGCAATTGGAGTGTAGTTAGCAGCATCTGGCCTGGGATTCGACTCTGAGCCTCTGCTTCCGAACCCTAAGTGCCTTTTCATACTGCTGTTTAAATAGTAATCTTTGACATGTGGGTGGCGGTTCACTCAGTTGAACACATTGAGGAATCCCCCTGGTCCTCTCTGAGATGTGGTGGCTTCACCCTGGTCTTTCCCAGAGCAGTTCACCCAGTTTCGGAATATGGACCGTGACTGCTGGCACTCGGCTTGTTACACTCACCTCGCATCTATCTGCAGCTCAGCTCCTGGGGCCCTGTCTCTGATGTGAATAAACATGAACTTTGGATGAGGGAGGCGACACTTTGACCTATTTCAGTCCAAGTACTGCTCTGGAAACGTTCACAGATTTAGTAAATGTTTAATTGGGTGTTCGGGGCCTTTTGATCGGGACATGAAAGCTCATTAATGTCTTTGATTAAATCAGGATTTAAAATCAACTGGAAAGCACACACAGGGTATATTAATTCAAAGCTATACAGCCTTTGAAATCGGGCTTAATAAATATTCAGGGTTCATTGTAGTCACCGTTTGTGGCTCACAAAGGGAATCATTACTTGTAGTTTTAAATATATCCTGGTGTATTAGTCTTTTTCCGAGAGTGTGAGCTGTGGCCCTTCTAATTGAAAGGTAAGAGTTTAGGAGCAGTGCATGAAGCATGATACTTTGGCTGATACCAGAGTGCTTCACGCTGCCTTTCTTTTCTCACATCCTGCTAATGTAAGTGTGTGTAGTTATACCCTATGACAGGGACAAAATATTATCAATCATTGGCAGAGGTGAAGCTTGCATTTGCTATTTACAATGCAAATCTAATTGAGGTCTTTAGAAATCCACATCACTTTGTCCAATATACATGACAAAGTATATGAAACGGAGTCACTGAAAAAACTCCTCGTCTAAGGATGGCAAAAAATCAGTAACAGAGCCACACCGTTATTATATGTGTATAGAAGAACACATATAACCTGAAGAAGGCCCCACGGCCGAAACGTTTTCTTTCTTCTTTTTTTCAGAATGGAATAAACCTATTACTTGTTCCTTTGCAGCCTACGCATGCTGACGCAGCTACCCACCTGAACTATGTGTATAGAACTGTTAGTTCGCAAAAAAAGAGAAAATTGTCATGTTGTGGAAGTTTGTGTGTTTTCTTTTATTTGTATGAGAGAGAGGTTAAAGAGAAAAATTTTTTGGTTTTGGATGGCAGTTAATGCCAGTTCTCTCTCCCTGGGACCAGTTCTAGGAATGGGAACCATGCACTCAGTGACAGGAGTCCTGCGGCTTACCGTGTGTGACACTATTACGACTGACATGTTTTCATTTAGAAGAGCAGTTATTTGATATAACCTGAGACTGAACAGCTACTTGTGCCTTCAGTGCTGTACTCGGATTGACTGCAATTGAGGGAAGAGATGTGGAACTTCTTTAACTTTTATGGAAAAAAATGTTCCTGATAATATTCTCCATATTAACTGTCAGTTACAGCCAAGTCTTGCTCTCACTCAGGCGCTGCCCTAGTGTTAGTACAGAAATCTTATGGCCTGCTCATAGGCGATGGTTGTGGCTTTGGGGTTCAGTGTAAGGATAGCTCAATGGCTTCCATGTTTTCCATCAGGGCAGTCAGTATGTTTTCTAGGCATATCACAAAAGACTGCTCAGATGCATGAGGTCATTAGCACTGACGCTGACAGTGCTCTTAGTAAGCTCCACTGACTTGGAGAACTGTGCTCTTTCACTTCTTAAGGTTTGAAGACTGGCCAGATTGATCAGCAGACTCTGAGAACATCAGGGTGCATTCTTTGAAAATGAAGAGGAAAGTAGTTTATATACATAACACCATTGAACAAGAAATCTGGCAAATACAAATTCAGTTGCTAGCATTCAATCCCTCAAGGAGAGCATTCACCTAACCAGTTTTGTACAAAATATATGAACATATGATAGCAATTGTGCCATTTTAGTGATCCTCTTGTACTTTAATTACATAAACACATTTAGTTTAAAATGTTTTAAAATATTTTCTAATTGCACTAATTGATGGGTCTACGAAATGTGTACATGGTAGATAAACCACGTGATGTAGTTCTTCTGAAGTGCTTGATGAAACTGGAGATGGCTTTTTTTGAGCCTGACAGATGTTCCATCATGGGTAAGTCCAGCAACAATGGTTTTCCACTTTGCAGCCTTCATTCGAACTTAATGTTCAGATAATGTCTAAATCATCGGGCAAAGTTCATCATCAACCATAATCGCGTGATCAGTGTTGCTCTTCCAAAATCATAGCAGTGCTACAGAAACTCCCCAACACTGCCCAAGTCTCCAAAATCCTGGAGGTCCCTCTCCCTGTCTTTCCAAAAATGTCCCCAGCAAAGACTGAGCACAGGGCTGGGTCTTGTATAGAGTAAGCAGGTTGCCTTGTTATAGTAGATTGAGAACAAGAGAACATTCACATCACACCCGTCATATAAACAGCCTCACTTGTCACACTGACAAGTCAATTTATCACTAGAAGTGGCCGCTAGTGACCCACGCATTTGTGTTGTGTGAATTACACACAGGCATGTTGGATATTCAACCAGGCTAATGCTATTCCTTGGTGTTTTGAAAGTAATCAGTGTATAAATGGATGCTGGTCAGTGGAATTGAGATGGGATTGGTAATTCCATTCACTATGCAATGCCAATCCCAAAGCTTCGAGTCTTTTCTCGATTCCAATTCCACACTTGAGTTGGAACTGACCTTTGAATTTCAACTCGATTCGGAAATGACCCCAATCCTGGACTCGTGCTAGATCTTCACACTCAACTTCTTATGTAGTTAACCTGAAAAACGTGTGTGAACTCAGGAATGGTTGTCTAGTCCCTTTGTTATAATAAATTTCAATCCAGCATCATGATGTGTGGACAGGACAGATTTAAAACAATCTTACATTACGGTGCCATTTTCCTCCTTCTTGCAGCGTTTCAAACTATTTTAAAATGCTGAGGTTTTCTTGCTCTGAGCCTTTTAATGTCTGCATTTGTCTTTCTTTAATCTGTTTTTTTTTATCCAGTAACGCCTTACATTTATTTTACGCATTTAAACGCAAGGGCTCCCAGAGTGCTCTGCTGTTAGGCAGGGTGACTCATTTTAGCTATTTCTGCAGTAGTGTAACTGTTTACCTTCAGATTTTATTTCTGCCGTTCTTAATTATTTTCTAACAAAATGTTCAAAGCAAAAATGCTAGGAACATTAACCATCTCTTTGCTCTCGTTCATTTTACACTCGAGCAGCCTGAACTTTGGTGCTGTATTGGGAAGCCACAGGGCGTCGAGAATAACGGTGCTCGTCAGTTTTGTGTTGGTCCCTGGTTTAGTATCCTCGTACAGGTGTCTCAAATGTTTTTTCCGAGCAGTTTGTCTGCGTCATTCATGTGATGAGCTCAGTTTTACCTTCTCTTGCTGCTGTGGTGAAACGCCACTCTTGGGGCTGTGGAAAGAGAGACAATGGGTAGTTAACCTTTAACAGTTCGCCAACAAGGACTTTGCTCGGGAGCTGGAGGGAAGCTGCTCCAGTCAGTACAGCCAGATCAGGCGTGGAGCCGTGGTTCTCCTCTCGCACTCCACTGTGTGGGCACTGAAGAGAAGCAATTCTCCAATTTCTTATACTTATTAATGGGTTCATCATCAGGCAGTTTTTTGGCTCCAAATACTCTGTTCCAGACACAAGACATTTTTGAATTTCAGAATAACTAGTTTTCCTTATTCTTTGGGGTGCAGTTTGTTAAAGGGGAACTGCAGCGCTATTTTTATATTGTATGTTATAAAGAATTGGCATTGATGAGTGCATTACAAACCACTATGAAAGTAAAATGTACACTGTAACGTGTAAAATCTCAGACTTACAACACAAAATAGACGGAATTTCCACGTATGTGCAGTGCCAAATCGTCTGTGAATCAGAATGAGACAACAAAATGTGACTGACATGAAGCAGCCCTATTACATTGTAAACAAGCAGGCTTGTGAATACATCACTTTTTAATCCAATAGAAATATTGCTCTTGACTTCAAGAGAAATTTACCAACAAATTCAACTTCTTAACTCTGCATGCAGATCACATTGGAACGTTTCTGTGGCGAAATGTCTGTTGCACAACCTGTACTTATTTGCTCCTACAATGCAATACATTAACCATTACAGTGACTAGTGAGCAGGAAGGGCGGCTTCACATCACAGTTCTCATGAACTCTTGCCCTTGCCCATGATGAGACCAGCGGTTTGCGCCCACATGGTGGCCTTATAGTACTTTCACAAAATTCATGATTTTGTGCTTAATTTGGAATTTGTAAAATGTTGTGGTACCATCCGTTTAATTTTGTTACCCTGATTTAATGATGGGTCTGAGCAATTGGGACTGCAGTTCCCTTTTAATCAGCCTGGCTGAGTGCTGTCATCTGAGATGTTTGCCGTTGAGCCATTTGCTGTATTGTGCATTTTGAGCTCCATGCCGCCATGCAGTGACCTCCCATCTGATCTGAAGAGTTATGGGGCATTCACTGTCAGCACTGTGAGCCCCACAGTGCACAGCTAACTGCAAGCCTCTCCAGGTTCAGACAGCTGACATCAGATCATAAATCAGCTTTGTTATATACCCCTGAGACTGTGCGAATAAATCAGTAGATAAAGCTATGTGTGTTATGTAAAATTCACAGTGGTTAAAGATGTATAGGAAAGTTCTGCATGTATAGGAAGCTGCAGGTGAAATTGTCAGCCACTCAAGAAACCTTTATCTCCACAACCGCTTCCTCTGAGATTAAGACAAAACCAATCAGGGATGTGCTAGAAGCTAAGACACTTTAAAAAAAAAACAAACAAATGGGCTCTGTTAATGCTTCCCTTTGAGATTTTCATTTGGCGAACTGTAGGACGGAGCCTCATTCTTTGTTCAAATGAAGTTGGGGAAATTTGAAGTGCTGGGTCTGCGAGAGGTTGCGATTTGAGTGTGTTGATAACCTGGGTCACTGTCTGCACTTCCTCTAACTATTTTATCCTTGCATTCTGTTCCTTAAAAGAGAATAATGGGCTTTGTCTAATGGCTCGTCTTTCACTTTGTCAAACCCATTCACATTATAGTTTCCTTCCAGGACAAGACCTTTTCTGCATTTCCCAATTTTATTAGTGGCTATAAATAAAGCAGACTTTGCTCTTGTTCTAAAAATCCAGGGAAATTCCATTTTTTTTCTTCGTTGCAGGAAACAGAAGGAGAAAAAAGTCTGGTGAATACAAGCTGAATAGCTTTCAATTAAAAAATAAATGCATTAATATATTAATGGATATAAATCTGGTTTGGCTGGTAATGAAGTGTCTTTGCAGGGTTACATCTAATTTTGACAACTTTTGCACCTAAGTTACTCTTTAGTTGACACTGATGAAATTATGAAATTGTGGGGGTTTTCTTTCCTAAGATTTTAGTTGAATGGATTACCGTGCCATCCTGCAAAATGTGCCCGTGTTTCGGATATGGCTCCCTTTTCTTGTACGAAAGATCTTCAGAATCATTTTCCGCAAATGGATTCCTCTGCAGGGTTTATAATGGAAACCCCCTCTAGCCCCTCGTACTGTGTCAGCACATTTCCTTTCTTAGTGCAAGTCATCTCATCTTCCTCTCAAGCCATTTTTATGAAAGCGACCTTTTGGTACAGCAGTCTGCAAAGCACTGTTGAAAGGGAAGCTTAATTTAAAATAAAATGGGCTAAATTTTAAAAATGGATATGTCGGTGGATTCAGTGAACATACCACATTGCTGCTGAAGTTGAACTGGTTCGAAATGAGGCTTCTTTTTACTCTGTAGGCCTGGATACAGCAGCACCTAATTCCTTTGTTTGGCAGCTACTTAGCTACATGTATTAAGTTCTGCTCATTTACGTAATTATCCCTTTACTTTAACTATGTGTTAGAAAATTAGTAGGTTCCCTTGTCCTTTGTCGAATGCAGTGGCTTAAATAGGCTAGTTCAAGCAACTTTTTTTAAATTCAAGTGCGATATAAAGGCAGGACTGGCATTTTAGTAATTTTAGTAATTGGATGTTAACAGTCTTCACTAACCTAACTTTTATGTATATTTGAAAACTCCAGCTTCTTTCTTGAGATGGGGTATGTCACTCCAGAAAGAGAGTGGGCAGTTCCACATGATTGCGACTTTGAGTTCGTTATTTTTTCTGTTTTATTCATGCACGCGTTACAGAACTGTCCAGTAATAATTCTGCTGGTGAAATTGGTGCACAGCTGCCTGGAAATGGTGGAGGGGATCTGAATTGTGCCACGTTTAGTGAAGTGACTGTTTTTTTAGTCACTTGAAGACCTGAATTAAAGAGGTCTTTAATTTTTTACCAACCTAGGTATTCTGCAGTGGAAAAAAAAGCTTTAAATACTCATAGGCTCTTCCGAAATCCTTTATCCCAGATGGGACTGCTGTGCTCATTATACCCTGTTCCAAGTAGGAATCTAGTGTTAAATATGCTGTTTGTGGAAAAAGCAACACAATATTGCACACCACTTTCTTTTTATCTTTGTACTGTGTGCTTGCCAGCTAGGAAACAATTGCCCAATGTGTGCTTTCTTGCTTGCACATTTTAGTTTAGTATCAACATTGAACCATTGAAGTTGCAAAAGCATTCCCTTTGCTTGTGAAATCTTGCATGCCTGTGTCAGGATTTAAGATCTGCTGTTATTTTATTCCCTTTTTTATGGTAAACACATCCCCTGTATTAAACCCCCTGGTTCTATGAACAGGATCCATGTGCATTGAAACTTCTAGTGTCATTTGAGATGTTGCTAAAATGGTAGAAAGTGATTTTCTAAATAGGGTAAAAGCCATGCATATCTCTTTTTTTCTTATCCACTTTAGGGAAGTCAGCTTATCGTCCTAATTCAGTTTCATGCATGTCGGCTTTTAGCTGCCTTTTAAAATGTGGAGTCGGCCAGTTTCCCCATAATCCAGCTGCACCCTTGTCCCCGTGTCTTCAGACATGCTGTGCGCGACGTTGTCATTATTGCAGGACACGAACCAAAGAGATTTCCAGTCAGGGGCTGTGTCGTGTTTCGGGTGGAAAAGTCGAAATAACAAGGAACAAAATTTTTAAAAAAGGGGAAACCATACTTTAAGGTTGTAGGTTTTTTTTTATACCACAGGGAGTGGCAATGGCAAGAGGCGTTTGTCATTTCTAAAATCATTCACTAATGTTGAATTTTGGATTTTCACAATGTTGGATATTCAATTTTTAGAAGCTAATAATAGTCCTTACACTTTTATATAATGCTTTTCTGGAAACTCTATTCAAAGCGCTTTACAGGTAACGGGGACTCCCCTCCACCACCACCAGTGTGCAGCCCCACCTGGATGATGCGACGGCAGCCATAGTGCGCCAGAACGCTCACCACACACCAGCTCTCAGTGGGGAGGAGAACAGAGTGATGAAAACAATTTGTAGATGGGGATTATAAGGAGGCCATGATTGGTAAAGGTGGGGGGAAAACTGGGGAAAGAGGGGAATCTCAAAATAACTTACTTTAATGTTGAGTGGGTGCAGTCTAATAAAATATAATGTTACTGATTTATCTCTAATCAAACAATTGACATAACCTGACACAACTTTCAATTTTAAGTTGCGTATAATGATGTCAGGCATGTCTTAAGAGCTGCAGTAGTGCTTTCTTTTCAAATTACTGATGTCACTGCAAGAACTTGAGTCATAGTGAGCGCAATGCTATTCTCATTCATTGGAAGTTATAAAATATATGTTCCAGGTGAGCTTTTTCTTGGAATCCTCTGTATAATTTCAGATGATGAAATAACCTTAAAATCAATGTAATGAGGGAGTTATGTTGAAAAAGAGCAATAATGATTCTTCCCAAATGGGCGTGATTCCTGTCTGTCTATTACCGTGTACCGTAGACTACTGCTTCACCAGTACTTCTGTTAATGTGGCATAATACTTCATTCGGAGTGTGTTGAAGCTGTTTCTCACTTTTTTTTAATCTTAATCCTGGTATTCAGAATATTCTCTTAAAATAGACACTAATGGTGTTTGGTTTCTTTTTGTAGCATTGTTGCTGTGTTAGAAACGGAGAACTCTTGAAGATGTGTATGTTCCAGGGAGAATTCCCAACAGTTTCCAACAGAGAGAATTCCCTGTGTCAGAATTCCCTGTTACCCATTTCAGCTTCCAAGCTGTTGGCTGTTGTAATGTACATTAGGCGTGAGGAACCTGAGAATTTCAAATGATGTGGAATGCTGTTCATTGCGATTCTAGTTCTTCCAGTAGTCTGGATGCATAAGGGCCCAGAAGTGATTCTGGCTGCTCTGCACTGGGAGTCCTTCCGGTTTCTCGGCTGTATTGGAAGTAGTCGAGGTGCAGAGAGTGACAACAGTGCCTTTTTATTTTTTTGCAGGGGATAAGGATGGCAGCAAGGTGACCACAGTGGTGGCTACTCCAGGCCAGGGCCCTGACCGGCCGCAAGAGGTCAGCTACACGGACACTAAGGTCATTGGCAATGGTTCCTTTGGCGTGGTGTATCAGGCCAAGCTGTGCGACTCTGGGGAGCTGGTGGCCATCAAGAAGGTCCTACAAGACAAGAGATTCAAGGTGAGAAGAGCGATCGGGATTTCATCTCGGTTACCACGAGCAGTTTTGAACAAGCAGATCAACTAGGTCGCTGCGCTATGCACTCAGTTATTGATTATGATTTGATACTCAAAACATTTACTGGTCAAGTGCATTTATATAGTGCTTTTTTGGTATCCCCGAAGGATACCAGAGTATTTAACAAGTAGAAGAGGGCTGAATTTATCCACCACTGAATGGCACCCCCTACCTGAGTGACTGGTAGCAACCATTATATGACGGGAGGTTGCCTACACACCACATCAGGGAGAGGAGTGAAAAATCGGTGTGGATAATAGTGATTCTCATGATTTTAGAAAAAAAACCCAACTGTCCCTGTGGGGTTCCTTGAACAGGAAGTGATTTTCGAGCGAAGAATAAACCACAAAGTAAAACTTTTTGATATTGTCCGCTCATGGACATTTTCTTTCAGTCACTACACAAACTGAACAGTATGTCAAATCTCCTATCCCACAAGTAGATTGCTCCAAAGCATTTTAAGTGAGGCTGCAAACATGTGGTGAAAGGTTTTGTAATCAAATGAGACAAAATAAGAACTTTTTTGTGTAACTCTCTAAAGTGATACATCTGGTGGGAAATCAAAACAGCCAGACCCAGTCAGCAGCATCCGTAAAGTGAAACGTGGTGGTGACATCATCAGCCTATGGGGATACTTCTCAACAGGGACTGTAGAGTTTATTAGGATTGAAGAAAAGAAGTACAGAGCAAAGTACAGGCAAATACTAGAGGAAAACCTCTTTCAGAGAGCTGAAGACTTACAACTGGAGCAGAAGTTCACCTTTCCACTAAGCAATGATTCATGCTCTTCATGTCAAATTTCTGACTTGAATCCTGTGGAGAAGATGCAGAAATGCTCCAAGAGAGTTTGAGCAAGTCTGCCATGAAGAATGGGCAGAACTTGTGCCAAGTGGTGAGCAAGCTTAGTAGATATTCCCCCAGAAAGTCTTACAAATATATTTCTGCCAAAGGTTCTTCCACAGATTGAGTTCATGGGACTGAATATTTATGCAGTCAGCATGATCTTTTCTCTTTTTTTTTGGCGTTTAGTTTTCTCTTACCTTAAAGAAAGCTCAATTTCAAGCATTTGAGCATTTAATATTAAATATCTTTAATATTTGATTAAAAATAAGCTGAAAAGAAATGTGTACACCCTTTTTAATTTTCACAAAATGGGGCACCTTGGGAAAGGTTGGAATACTTGAGCAAGGCATTAAATCTGTAAGGGAGGGCGTGTTTGCTGAGTACAGATTTTTTTGTGATCATCTTGTCAACAGGAGACATTAACCTGGTCTTTCCTGGCACAGATATGTTGTACTCATCAGAAAGTGGGAAGCCATCTTATTTTACTGGTTTTAAGCTGTTTTTATCACAATTAAAGGTTTCTGGATTCACTTCCAAATTAGCAGCTTTTCAACAGCCTCCTGCATCACACGGCATCATTTATTCTGTGGCAGCTGAATGAGCTTTGTACTTAAGTCTGTTTTTTATGAAAACAAATACTGCTTGTGCAGCTGAAATCCAGAATTTCTTGCATCCGTCTTTAAAACAAAAAGTATGTGCTTATCTTCTATTCTTGTGTAACAGATGCTCTTTTAAGAGATTTTGTGTCATCTGTGCTTAATGAAAATTGCAAGTTAATCTTCCTACCTGTCAGGAACAGCAGTAACCACCGCCTTACAAATGAGTTGCAGAACAGTGGGGAGTTTTTTAATGCATGAATTTAAATGTAGTTGTTAGCTTGACTGACACTGCTGTTCTGTAGTCCAGTACAGAATATGTCCAAATTCTGGGTTATTGTAATGAACTTGGTGATTTTTTGCTAGTTCAGCTGTAAAATATACAGTATGCACAGGTTTTAGGTAAAAAACATCCATTTTGTAACTGCTTCAGTCAATTCAAGGTCGTAGGGGAGCTGGAGCCTATTCAGGCAAGCAACACACTCCAGGCAGGACCTACAGACGCACACATAATCACACCAGGTCGTCTTTCCCAGAAGCCAGTTTCCCTCCTAGTATGGTTTTGGGCTGTGGGCAGAAGCCCACAGGAATATGGGGAGAATATACAACCTCCACACAGTTAGTACCCCAGGAGCGAAACCCAGGGCCCCAGAGCTGTGAGGCAGCAATGCGAACCACTGTGCCACTGTGGCACCCACTAACAGAACTGATTCTGGTGATTTATGACATGAAGGCCAAGTATAGCCATGTTGAGTTGATTGAGCTTAGTGCCTTCAAAGTAGATGCAGCATATTACATGAATTGATGATGCTGACAGAAGAGCATAGTTCTCCCAGATCCTCAGAAATGATATGAAATGGAAGTTTTACTGTACAGCGTGAGAGTAGAGACTCAGATCTTCGCTTTTAATTTTCTCCGCTCTCTGTTTGGGTTGGTCGGTGGTTCTTTCTTGTCTGAGCTCGCAGCTGTGTTTCCTGTACAGCGGGGGCAGGGTGAAGGGGGGAGGGCACCCACCCACTCACTCACACAGAGCCTGTCATCTTCGGACACTCTGCAGCTCGACGGTGCTGCTCTTGCAGGAGAGTCGCGGCTGCTTGTGGGAGCTGTGCGTTTCTCTGCCAGGGCCGCAGGCCTGCACTCTTGGGAAGTCTCGGTGGTTGTTGTTTTGCCAGAGGGGACCTGCTCCAAGAATTCATAATCCTCAAAGGCATTGAGAAAGCAAACCCAGCGGATTTCTTCAGAATGAACAGCATAAAGTGAACCAGGGGAATAAAGTGGAAAATACATGGAGAGCAGGAGCTCCACAGAAGTGTGACTGAGAGCAGGAGACACTTCTTTACCCAGAGGGCTGTGGGAGTGTGGAACAAGCCACTCAGCCACATTGTTTTCTTTTTAAAAGCAATTTCGGGATGAGATCCTTTCATCAATTAATTACTAACTACCAAACAGGCTAAATGGGCCAAAATGTCAATTTTCTTGTTTGTAATGTTTCTTAAAGAAGCCCTTGTCTGTCTACTCCAAAACTTCCCCCAGGAGGCGCACTGACAGCTCTGCACTTGGCATCCTTTAGACCGAAGTCAGAGCTTTTCATTTCTTTTAGGTAGACCTGCCTCATCTTTGCCATATTTCTGAAGTGGAGTGTCTGGACATTGGTGGAAAAATGGGTTTCTAACTCTATTCAGCTTCTAGTGAGCACATGAAGTAAGCTGGTGGTATTTATAAACGATGAAGCCTAGTTGGTTTTTTTTTTCATTTTTAATAAATGCTTTATTGTTCATATTCTTATTTTGTTTCATTCCTGACCACTATGGACAGCTAGGGTTCTCTTCTCCATACATTCTCTCTGTTGAATGTATAGTTAGAAGGCTATGTAAATGACTAACATTCAAGGGTGATTTTTTTTATACCATTATTGCCTTTATGCCATTATTCCTTATTGCCTTTTACAACAGCACATAACCCTACACTAACACAAATGTGTATTTTTGAAAATGGCAGCCCTGTGTATTCATCCATTGTCGGTGGAAACAATGCTGAGTCTTTGTGCAGAAAGTGCAGTTTGCAGTTTTGATGAGGTAGTAGAGGAGGCCCAGGACAAAGGGGTTAGTGGTGGATGAGGCTTTCATCTTCCCACTGGCTGACTCTGAGCTCCTCCGCCTGCTGGGACTCACCCCGAGATGAAAACTCACACTTTCGGCTTCTGCTGGTGGTGGAGGGATGAAGAGAATAATCATAACCCTGGGAGGTGTCAGGCGAGCTGTCTTTGTCCCCCTCCATGCGTCTGGAGTCGCGTTAACGAGGACCTAGTTTTAAGCGTGCAAACTTACTTTTTTGTGTGGCCCGTCTGTCACAGCTGACACGAGAGGCCTTCTGTGCTTCCCGTTTAAGTCTGAAAATTAACATGCTGAAGAATTGTAGTGAAATGCATGACAATAGGCCTTCTCAGCCTCAGGATCCACATATCCCATTGTCTGTTGCATTTTAATTTGGGTGTGTGGTAAGACAGACTGTTTCATGTGACACACCACTCTCTTCCTGTATGGCTTTTCCCCACTCCTTGACCTGGTCTGTGGCTCCTTTACTTTCCCACTTTCTGCAAATCGAACCGGGCGGGCGCCGCGAGTCTGCGCAGGCTGGGAAGATGTGAGGCTTCAGCAGGGGGCTCCTTGTCCGCTTCGCTTCCTGTCCGAGGGCTCATTCCTCCAAGCAAACATCAGTGTAAAACAAACTGGCACCGAGCTTCAGTCACGGGCTGCCCTTCAGTCGCAGCACAGCTAGAGTGAAGAGCGAGAGGCGAGCGCGCAGACTTGGGGTGTAATGCGACAAAAAAAGTTCCAAGACCTTTCGTCTTATTCGCTCAAACTACAAACCCCAGGTTCTGTAAGACTCGACGTGTAAATTCACCTTAACATGAAGCCTCCCATAGGTCCAAAAATAGGATTTTTGAGTTCTGAAATGTGTATGTTAGACACAAACAGCCAGTAGTGGGAGTGGGTATAATAAGGTCTCCACCTGCATCCACAAAGGCTCTGTTTTACACCTGAGGCTCGCGGGCGGTGTCCTCAGCGTATCGGCTGTCTCGGTTCTCTCTCTTCCTCCAGTGTTTTTTTTATTATGTACTGTAAACTTTTTTGTGTAATTTTGTATATGTTATTTGTGTGTTTTTATTAAAATTCTAGGATTTTAAATGATTTTTGTTGGTAAAGTAAAAGTTTATTTCGCAATACCATAAATGGTGATTCTGGCGCCAGCACATTGTTGCACTGGTTAGCATTGCTGCCCTGTTTTGGGGCCCTGGGTTCAATTCTCCCGAAAACACACTGGTAGTTGAAATGGCTCGTGGGTGAATTGGTCCTGGCGTGAGTGTGTATGTTTGGGTCTTCTGTGTACCCAGGGTGTATCCTGCCTTGTGCCCGTTGCTTGCTGGGATAGGCTCTGGCTCCCCCACGACCTTGTATTGGATACAATGGTTAGAAAATGGACGGATTGTTAAATTGGAATTCCCTTTATGTGTTTACACAGACTCTGAGAAAGGGTTGCATAAAAAAAGACTTCCAGAAAGGAACCTTTACATATATTAGGGAATGGGTCTATATGCGACCATGGTTAAATAAGACAGAGATCTTGGCTTCGGGACGTTCAGAATAGTTCCATGTTATTGGTGCACTATTACAGAATCTGCATAACAGACTGCATTGAATAAATACCCTTTTCATATTTTAAGGGAATAAAAATAAACCTGTGAGATGTGACACCTCAGGCAGTCATATATTACTCTTTCACTGTTTTGAAGGAAAGTTA
This sequence comes from Atractosteus spatula, assembly GCF_055471065.1. Taxonomy (NCBI): domain Eukaryota; kingdom Metazoa; phylum Chordata; class Actinopteri; order Semionotiformes; family Lepisosteidae; genus Atractosteus; species Atractosteus spatula. Next base: position 15,346,445 of record NC_142709.1, on the reverse strand, counting down.
TAATAGACCAGTGACTTAGTTCCTTCTAAAGCATGGTAAATGTTTCCTCCTTTTATTATTGCAGAATTTGAAAGACAGCTGGTTGATGAAATAAAATGTGCTGCTCGACGTGTACATTCAGCAGTCTACTCCAGCGAATGTTTTCTTTAGTAGGATCACAAGCAGGCATTTGCTTATGAAGGAAATGTATGTTATAAAACCGTTGAACTCCACTAAGGTTTTCAGGTGGTACTGTAACCTTTTGATGTGGTCTCTGCAGTTGTCCTCAGCAGTTTCTTTTCAGTTAGTGTCATATCCTGTTTTGTACACTCTTGGGTTCTGCCTCTTAACCTGACAGGCAGCAATGTGGAGTGACTTATTGCTAATTACATTAGTCATTAAGACACCCTAATCTTTCAGCATTTTTCCTCATTTGTGGATTTTCATTTGGGATCGCTTTATTTTCTAGGTCTGCACAGGTATGTTTTTTCTGTCACCTCAATATTTCTAAGTGCGTCTTTTTTCCAGGTGTTTATCTCTCGTGAAATCCCTTGCTGCCGTGTGTGAAAAGTATGACTTATCCAATGGACATACAGATTATTTGGAGTCTTTTTGGTAAAAGCTGTGAATCCCAAGTTGAGGCAAAAACAATTAACCTGATTTGGTCATGAGGCTTCTGTGGATCATCTGCACAACACATTGTCATAGGCTTGAGTGACACAGGCAGCAGTGGTCAGGACTCCGGGCTCCTAACTGGGAGGTTGTGGGTGCAAATCCCAGATGAGACACGGCTATAGCACACTTAAGCAAGGGGCTTTACTTGGAAACCATTCAGTAAAATGCCCACAAATGTAAGTTGCTTTGGATACAAGTGTCAGCCAGAAACATTCATTGAAGAAACTTTTGATTGAGTTTTGCCCAAGTTTATTAACTGTGTGCAGCTTTCAGAGACAGATCCATTGCATTTTTGGAAATTTGAATATTCTATTGCATTTTGTGGTTCATTACAGCATAACTTTTAATTGTTTCAGGAAGTATTTCATATTCAGGTGACCTCCAATATCCTCTAAATCCAACCCTTAAAATTTGTTTTCATGGCAGTGAAACTGTTTTCTAAAAAAATCAACAAATTAGCTAGCGCTGACAGCAATAATAAATATGTACACAGCACAATGTGTGAATTTCATTCATTTTTACCCCCAGAATTTAAACTCAGGACCACAACTTTGTCATAAACAAGGCAACGTCCTGAATTCTGACCATTTAGAGACTGAGGGGAGGTTTGTTTGTCCCGTTTTTTTTTGGCAAACGACAATCAAGTGATGATCACACAGACCCTTGACATTTGGTCTTTAGTACATACCTGAAGGCTAGCGTAGAAAGTTATGCAGAATTTATTTTGTTCAATTGGTCTCAATTGCAAGGTAGCAGACATATTGGAGAACATTCGGCATCCTAGGTGTTCTACAACTTGAGCAAATGCGTTTGTCGTTTTTTTTTCCTGTTTTTGTTTTGGATATTTCTTTGTAATACTGAGTAAGGCATATAAAAAATCCGAAGGTTCAGACTTGATGCCCGAGGGGTTTCCTTGAATTTGAGAACCCAACCAGTCCTTAACCAGGCCTGTATTGTGTATACGTTCCAAGATAATTAAAATTATTATAACGGAACCGCAGTTAGTAAATCTCAGTAACAAAATGTTATAAATTCCAAATTAAGTAAACAATTGTGAACTTTGTGAAAGTACTGTGTGGTCCCCGTTTTGTTGCAAGCCACTGGTCTTGCCGCATACGAGTATGAGAATTTGCATGGATTGTGATCTAAAAGCGTCTCTTCCTGCTCACTGGTCACTCTAAACAAATGAGAAACATGGTCTGTTAAAGTTAATTATGAGTGTGTTTTAGGTGAATGACAGGTTGCTCATTTTTTAAAAATTATCTAAAAAACGCCTTGGGTGTTGTTTTCATGAAAATATTGACTTCTAATATTGCAGAAATATGGTCTAAAGCATGTTTACAGTATAATAGGGTCGCTTTTGTGTCATAGAAAGATTTGTTGCCTCCTTCTGAATTACAGACAGTGATGGCAATATTGTGCTGCTCATACGTTGAAACTTCATCTCTTTTGTGATGTGAATTAGAGGTTGTGCACGTTACTGTGTACTTAGTAGCTTCATTGGGATTAGAAATGCACTCATGATTTCTGATTTATTATCCCCCAAAATGTGAAAATAGTGTTGTGGTTCCCGTTTAAGGGTACATCCATTCCAAGCAGAAAGTTTGCATAAATTGGGACTGCAGTTCCCCCTTTTCTGACTGGTTATTGAATCTTGGTTAACAAAATAAATTGATGGTATCACAGAATTTTAGTTTGGAATAAAGCACAGCATTGTGAACTTAGTAAAAGTACTGGATAGTCGCCATGTTGTCTCAAACTGTATTTGGCTCACACTGTAATCCAGGATGATTTCCATTCAGAATAATTCCATTGCAGAATATGCATGGCACTGATGCTGTGAAGTTTAATTAGGAGTGAAAAAATATATAAAGTAAAACTAGTAATACATTTCACATGGTGAGAGTTTTTTGTGTATCTTGTTATCTCAAACTGCTGGTCTTTCCATGGGCGAGATCAAAAGTTTGTGAGAATTGTGACTTACACCTGCCCTTCCTGCTCACTAGTCTCTGTAACGACTAATGAAATGTGATGTACAGGTTGTGCAACAGACATTTCGCCACAGAAATGTTCCAATGTGATCTGCATGCAGAGTTCACAGGTAGACTTTGTCGGCAAAAGAGCAATATTTCTATTGGATTAAAAGAAACAAGAAGCCTGCTTGTTTACAATGTCATAGGGCCAGTTCATCCCACCAGAACTTTTGTTGCCTCGTTCTGAATCTCAGAATATGGCGCTGCGCATACCTGGAAGTTTAGTCTATTTTGTGATGTAAATTGGAGGCTTTGCACATTACGGTGTACATTTTACTTTCATAGTGGTTTGAAATGCACTCATCATTGCTGATCCTAAGGTAAATCCCAAAATATAAAAATAGCATTGCAGTTCCCCCTTAAGTGCCTTTGTGGGGGCTGATAGTCAGAGGGCAGCAGTCCGATTTCTTTGCACTTGGATGTGACAGCCCTTCTCACCAGCTCCTGCTGCTCGTGTTTGCTTTGGTTGTTGAAACTGGCACCCTGGAATACAGCAGGGGGGGGCTCTTGCTTTCACCCTACCGATTAAGCAAATTGCTTCATTGTGAAAGTGCTGAAGGCAGTGACATGCAGTCTGGAGGCGGTGGGCGACTGTTGCGGAAAGGGTGTTACTTTGTGAATGCGGGCACTCACATGCCACATGGGGTAGGAGAGACGCCGGGATGTGACGCACATGTTTTTGTTTCACTCTCTTGTCTGGCAAGGGTCGCACTCCGGGAAGCGCAGAGCTATCTTGCAAGTTATACCCTTTTGAGGGCTTTTGCGCATTTTCCTGCGCACGTTTCCTAATTTAAGTTACTGGGGGTTCCCCCTCTGAACTTTTTCATTGCTTTGAGGTTTTTTTTTTCACCCGCACTCTGAAAGATTTTCTGCACATTTTGGAGTCTTTTTTTTTTTAAAAAAAAACAAACAAACCTCAAAGCACTGTATTGAAAAAATCTTACTCGTGGAATTGTTTTTCAGCGGTTTTCATTGATGCTGAATTTGAAAGTAGCGCGTGAATGACTTCTCAGAGTCTTGAAAGTGGGATTTGTATTTCGATAAAAAGCACATGGAGGTTTAAAGCGAAAGACCTTGTTCTTTTGTTGGCTGCAGAAATTACCAATAGCCAATGCTTGGGGGACGCTAAACAGAAAAGGTAGTAAGAACTTTGAGAAGGGCATTTCTTGTCTGTGAATTAATCCTGGGTAGCTTTTGTTCATCTGCTGTTTGTATAATCACTATTGAAGGCAAGGTTTTTAACAGGGCTCTTTAGTGCGGTGTCATGGGTGGTACCACAGACGAAGACCGTGGTGTCCCAGTATTCCCGGTGTTCTGCCGGCAGCATGTTGCATCACAGCCGAAGCTCGCATTTGCAGACTTCGGCACGTCAGTTGCCTTATGCAGCGAGGTGGCCTCTTTCATGGACTGAGAGGGCAGGCCACTACCCCCCCCCGTGCCCAGGCCTATACACTGGGTGTCACGGAAATGAATCCACATGCATGCTGTAGTGCTAATTCTCCTCACATGACTCCTCCCCCCGACCAGAGCTCCTTTCCCCTTCGGATTCGTGTCCAAGATCTGGCTCTCCTGAAACCTATAGTCTACAGCGGGCCGTGAGAAGAGGGCAAAGTGTCTGCCCTGGGCCCCTCACCTGCAGTCTGCAGTCAGAGCCGAGCATGGTGGTCTGTGCACAAGTCTCTGGACAGGTGCGCCCAGAACTGGCTGTGGCATGGTCTTATTTAGGAGAAAGAGCACAGGCCCTGGTTCATATCAGAATAAGTGAGTGACATGAGCTGGGTGAGAATTTTTCTCGTGGTATTTGGCACTGTAATCCAGGGTGATTTCCATTCAGAACAATTCCTTTGCAGAACATGCATGGCGCTGATGCTGTGAAATTTAGTTAGGAGTGGAAAAAATATAAAGAAAAACTGGTAATACATTTCACACGATTAGGGTTTTTTTTTCTTTGATATGTGACACGTGCCCCAGTGGAGGACTTGCTTTCTCCTTGCTTCCAATTACCATTGACTTTGGGCTCCTATTTTCTGTCTTGTCAAATTCCAATTTTTTAACCAGACATTCTCGAGACTTGCTTCCTGGTGCAAAACATTAACACACACCAGTGGTTTTCCTGAAGACCATCAAGGTTGAGGCCTAGGATTTGTGTGATCCATGAGCGCTTAAATTAAGATTTCTCGTGAGTTGACCACAAGGGTTAAGCCTGCGCTGCTGGATTCCCTTCAGGTAGTTGTCTGGTGCTTGACGTCTCTGCTTCTCGTGCTGGGTCTTCCCAACACATCAGATATTCCTGGTAATGAAACCTGCAGGGTCCCCTTGCTGATGTATACTAGTTCTGCCGGTCTACCCAATCAGTTTGTGGAGTTCATTGATCAGCCTGCAGGGGCAAACGTGCCCTGTAGTGCAGAGACAGGGTGCAGTGCAACACGGTTACCACCCAGCCTGACCTTGTGAACCACAAGCTGTGGCTGTTGAGGATGTAGAACGGTTGCTCTCCGCCGCCTGTTCACGAGAGCCTGTGGCTACAGGCTGCTTCCTCTTGCAGCTGAACAGTTTCCCTGAGAGGCACAGGCACTGAGTGTTTGTGGACAGAAGTGGCCATAAAAAGCAGGTGCACACATTGGTTTTTGCTGTGCTTTGTCATACTAATCCTCCATGGGGCAGTAAAACAAAAAGGGGTTTTACTGAATGCCTGGTTGTCTTGGTAGACTTGTTTCCCGCCAGTCTGAAAGTAATAACCTGCTCGGTTTAAGACCTGCTGCTGTTCTCACTCGAACTGCAAATTAAGTTGGAAAAGGCCCGGCTCTTTTTTTTCCGTGAAAGAAGTTACCTCTAGGGAAGTAACTGGGAATATCCCCTCTGTTGTGGAAGCTGTTCCATTGCCATTCCCATTGTAGTATGTCCAGCACGCGTTAACTCTGAGAAGGGCTCTATATAATTACTGTGGCTCCCTGCTGCGCTGTCTGCCAGATGCATCTTCATGCTGTGATAAGCCTTTTATGGGGGTACGTGGGGAATTTGAGCAGCAGGTTCACTGCTCAGTAAAGAGACAGTCAGCAGCGCATGGACAGCAATACCCTGACTCAGGGTGTTTCCTGTGAGCGCACCACAGTCACCACCAGCTGATCATTGCGCAGCTTGTGGCGCAGGGCAGTTTGCAGTATCCTGATGGACTGACGTGTCACACTGATTTCATGGCTGTCTGATGGGGCTGGCGGAGGGATGCTTTTCCCAGTGCTGTCTCTCCCGTGGCCGCGGTTCCAGAAAGATTACCAGAGATTAGAAATTGAAGAAGGATATGGAATATTTCCAGGTTATGGCTTCATTGGCGTTTTTGTTTTTCCCAAGAAGGACATTTTACCAGCGGACATGCAGTGAAATGCAGCATTAAGTGTGTTTTCGTTCTTGCTTTGCACAGCTTTTCTTCAAGGAACCTTTGTTTTTGGGGAGGGAGGAGGACTGGAGGAATATTTAGCAAGTCTTTCTGGCTTGCTGCCAGATAGCATCAATGCGTCTTTGCATTCTTAGTCAACCTGTAGTGAAGTCCTGAATACATTATTACTAGATAGGGTTTTTATTCCACAGCACAGGCTGGCTTTGTGAATCTCCTCTTCTTTTAGAGCAGTGGTTCTGAAGGACCTGTCGGGTGATGAAACAAGGTTATTGTCGCTCTTGAATTGACGCGTTTGTGGTATACATCCAAGGTGGACAAGCAGAGCAAGTTTCTGATATTCAACAATGGGTCCTGGATAGATCATCAGCGTGGGCAGAGCCCCTTTCTTACTCTATTCTGTATTGTAGTTAAAAATATCTAACCTCTTTAGGCTGAAACTCTGTATTTGTCACTTCTCTCCCTTCTCTGATTGACGATTAAGCAAGCTGCTATATCCGATTTTTCTTTTAGAAATTTACAATCACTATTTTTGGTTACACCCATCTGCTTTTAAAATAGCTAGTCTTGTGTTTTTTCACATCTCACCTTGAAGCTCCAAACCCTCAACCACACGTTGCTCCTTTGAGCCAATGGTCTTTTAACGTGGCGTAGGAAGCACCGCCCCATAGCTGATGATCAGTGCTGATTGGAGGAGAGGAGTGTCCCTCACCGACAGCACCACATTCCTACAGGTACCCATGAGTCTGCAGGAGTTGCTGCGCAACTGGGAGCTTGAGCCACTCTGCTGGTCACAGTTGCCTAGAGACATGACCCAGGTTCGGACCCGCGAATGTGGCTCATGTAGCTCAACCTGTGATTGGACAAGCACCTTCATTATATCTCAGCCACTGAAGGGCCCCCCCTGCATTTTCATGTGCAATCTTGTACAGAGTTCGTAGAACCTGTTGATAGTTACGTACATTACATATTTCACAGCAGGCATTCCTCAAACTCCTCCTCCGTACTTTCATGTGCAAAATCTAGACGTGTGCAATCCCACATCCTCTCCTCAGTGAAAAACTGCCATTTTTTCCTGCCATGTAAAAAAAAAAAATGGTACTTATTGACAGCTTTATGCAGGAGCAGATTAGAAAAGGTACTGGCTTTATGCGCTTGGAACATCACAGCTAGTATTGTGCCCCAGTTTCAGCTCTTCTCTTGTCCTGTAATTGTACCATATTCGATCATGTCCAAATGAAAACCCTCCTCTTCACAAAAGGGGCGATTCACAGCCCTCCCTGTCCTGGCAGCGGAACGTTTATGTTTCCGGCCCGTCGGAGGGACGACTGCAGAACTGTTCCTTCGGGAGACGTGGATTCTACTTTTTAATCATTTTCTTAGTTTTATTTTTACCTGTGTGGTAATTGGGAGCAATGCGAGTGAAATTGCTTTCTAGTTTTAAGTGACCTTCAACTCATTGCATTCACTAAGCGCATTTAGCAAAAAGATCTGCGTCTGAAAATCTTTAATCGAACCCTGTATGGTAATTTTTATAGCGTATGCTTTTAATTATCGGTCAGCCATTAAATGTAATTAAATGAAGCAAAACAAAACCTACAAAAATGTTTACGCTTTAATAAGGTTACTGAATTTGACATCTGCCCTGTTCGTGTTAACCCAGCGTTCTTTTGTTACAGGACGTGCATAAAATAGATGGAAGGGGGGAAAATATCCTTTTTTTTCCCAGAACTGTGCTAACTGCAGCCTGTTTTTCTATTTCAGAACCGTGAGCTTCAGATCATGAGGAAACTGGACCATTGCAATATTGTCCGATTGCGCTACTTCTTTTACTCCAGCGGGGAGAAGGTAAGTCAATCTAGACAAAGAAGCACAACCTTCTAATTTAGTGTCATTAGCAAGGCTGGAAACCTGTTGACATCATAAGCCAGGTAACGAGCCTGAAGCCTCCAGAAACATTAGAACGCGTGGCTTTTAAACTACCAAGGACATTGAGCTGCCTCTACTTTAGGACTGCCACATGAGTTACTGCCCTCTTTTTACATTCTGTAATTAGTCCTGAGGCTATAATAATAGCTAAAGGTGGGAAGACTGCTGACTTCCTGAAAACTGACTGTTTGTGCATGAAGAGGTCCTACTGAGCTTCAGGTTGGGAAGGGTTCATGCTGCAGCAAATATTTCTGTACCCACCCGAGTTCAGCCTGCTTTTATACTCAAGAATTGTGGGCGAGTTCCGTTATCAATGAGTTAAACGAGGTAGTGTTGATGCGGTTACTTTGAATTGGCATGTTCCAGGTTTTCTGTTTTATCAAAATAAATTCCCCGGACATCAGCTGTCATGCTGAAAACCAGAATGCAGTGCAGCCAGACTGGAGCCAGCAGAGGGACACGTGATGCTTAGTTTTTGGTTTTCAGTGCTTTCGGTGACACAATGCCATGCTCTCCCTTCGAGGTCTTCTGGCCTGTGAAGCACAGCGTCTGCTTTTGTGCTCCTTCTTTGCCCCGTGACTTATTTTTATAGAAATTTAGAATCAGCTATGTTTTTCAATGCCAAACCCACCCATTTTGCATTTGCCGATAGTGACTTCACATCTCGGCTGAAGGTGATGACCCCCCTACCCACTCGGGGAGAACGAGGAATTTGTTCCTCCACCCCTTGAGCTCGCACCTCTTTTGAGACTTGGCAAGCTCTGGAGCTCTGTACCGCAGAATATTCTGTGCTGACAGGAGGCGGACAGCATCTCTCTCTGATCATAGTCACTACGAGCCTGCTGCTCCCAGGAAGATATAAGTCTCCCCTGTTTTGCTGGGAGCTGACCAGCCCTGGTTGACTAATGCCCGGGCTGCTCTTGGCAGCACAGAGCCCACTATGCGTCGCTGCTTGGGGAATCCCAGTTGCAGTCAGTGATGTGACCCCCACACCAGTACTTAGAGCCCAGCCTGCCACCAGTTGAACAGCGCTGGACCAAGATGCCATTCTTGAAGTGCAGGGTTTGCTTGATGTCATTGGTCCTTAAAAATATATTATTGTCTTAATGGGCTGTTTTAAGTGCAAATACGTAGCATGGTTTCGTGTATAAAAAAATAATTTTATTTTTATATATTTTATATGTTGTGGAAAAACGTGGAAATTCAGGACAACGTGGCATGTTTCACCAGTGTTGGCCTCCTGTGTTTTTTATTCTTTTTTTAACTGGGAATCGGAAGAAGCGAAGATGAGCTCATGCATTACGCCTGTTTGGACCATAATTATTTTGCGTAGGTGCTGGTTCACTCGTCGTGGGAAATGTTCTGTATCTACCTTGTCATTGTTTTATGTAGCTGTTAGACAAGTTTACATGTGAAAATCATTTATTTCTTCAGAAATGTAGAAAAACTTTTAAAATGTAAACCATTTTTCAGTTTAGACTTATAACTGGCACTTTGTTATTTTGACAGTGGAATTTCCTTAAAGTGTTCTTAATCTGAGCAGTTAAGGAGGAAATATAATAATGGCCTAACATTCACATTTAAATAAAATGCTCACTGCTTTTTCAGTGATTTAACTTTGTACAAGGTGATTTTTTTATGCGTAAGAATGCTAATAATGTTTGAACATTTGTTAGTATTGATATTGTGTCCTGTGTATGTCTAGAAGCTTAATCACATCTACCAGTGTGCAGTCAGGTTCCTCAGCGCATGTGGACACCAGTCAGGTGTTCTTGGTCATTTGCTGCCTTTCAAAGCTCTGTAGTGCACAGGTTAGCCCGCGGTGCTCTGATCTAGCGTTGGCAATCCAGTCTTACATCATGAGGCTTGGTGCTCCGGCGGCTAGAGTTTTGTGCAGAAAATTGATGGGTCTCTGCAGGCTTGTCACTCTGAAAGGTACTTGCTCAGTTGTAACAGAGATGCCGTTCTGCTCGTGAGTTTACAACAGCAGCTGCGCGCTTTAATCATAAACTCACCTAGAAATATCGTCCACCTTATAGGGTTCTGCAGGATGTAATTTCTCATACGTGTTTTTCTTTAATGGAAAGTTCTGAGCTAACGAGCTTCATCATAACAAAACAGATGTCTGCAGTGATCAGATTAATAAAATAGTGTTACCCGCTACCTCTACCTAGACCACCAGACTTCTTTCTCGCTCTGCTAGGCTTTCCTTCCCGTTGAAGATATCGTCTCCAGTTAAGGTCTTTGATTCTCTTTGCCCTTGGGTTGTTTTCAAGGGCATTAGACCTGCAGACACCTCATCATGAGAATGAAACGAATGAAACCAGCAGAGCCTCTGTGATGGGCGCCATGTCTTTTTTCAGTGCCACTTGTGGTAAGCAATGTGCTTGCATGCAGTTTGGTTGAGGCAGTATAAGACATGCAGAGCCACATTGCCAAGATGTTGATGGTGTATTTAAAGATCTGTTTTCTTTATGGAACAAGAAGATAGCCTTTGTTTTATATTTGTACTGTCTTAAATATTTGATTTCTCAATTTGGTTTCATTTTGATCCTCAGTCACAAGCGCTAGTATATTTTGAAAACTTTATTTTAGTGACTAAAATGTCAGACTTCTGACATTTCCATTGCAGTACATCAAGTTTGGAGTGAGTTTTAATTGGCAAAAGAAGCACTTGCTGAAATGCTTGTTTCGATTAAAGCTGTACATCCTAACAGATTTGTTTTTAGCTGAACCTTTTAAGAAGTATCAGTGGATCAGTAGGTGGCGTGCTTCTCTCCGAATCAGAATTCCCAACCAATGCCCCAGTATGATGGCAGGAGAGACTGAAGTCATATATAGTCTGGCCTCTCTATAGAATTCTCCCACAAGTCACCTGCTGAAGCAGTTTCTCATTCCCCCCCATCCTCTCTGTAATGTAACTGTTGGGGTGGAACCAGTGTGTGCTACGCTTCAGTAGTGGATGAAGTGAGTCTTATCATAACCGTAAATCACTTTGGGGTCCTTTGGGATGATCTATGAATTCATCAAGTAAAATATCACAAAGGGCCTCCAGAATGGCTCAGCCATTGTAGGATCTCAGCTGCCTGCAGGTTGAACTCTGATCTCGGCTTCAGATGCGGGTCATGTCCCTAGCGGACTGTAGATAAGAGACGCAGTTGGCTGGATACCGTGGAGAGTAGGGTGGCATATTTTGGCCAGGGTTTTCTTGCCTTTCGGAGATGCAGTGAAAGGGACACGCCTGTCCTGCAGTTGGTGCTGATCCTGCACTGTGGAGCTATAATGTGTTAAAAGACAGCTGCCTCAAAGGTGGGTGGGAGGTCTGCCCATACTTCCTCATTCTCCCCTATGTGCGATCATGTGGACTGGAGTTGTGATCATGTGAAGTTTCCATGAGAGCATCTAGTGAATACCACATCGCATTATTTTCACAGTAGATGAAGCAGAATGTGGGCAGATGGTTCCACTCAGTCAACCATTCAGCCAAGCAGGATATAGAGGCAGCGACTTTTATCTCTGCCTGTGTTTTGACACTATTGAGTGACGTAGGTCTGGGCCCCGCTTTTCCGGGAAAAACAAGTCCCTTCTGTCTTTTCTTATCTTCAAAAATGAGCATACCTTTTATCTGAAGCTTATTTTGTTATACTGAACTGTTTTGTAGTACTGATACACCTTATTTGCTGATTCTTTATCCATTGATTTGCAGAGATGTTATTGCTATACATACATCAAAATTAGGTGTCTCTTGCCTGAATACTTCACTGCAACAATCATGTTATAAATCAGCAGATGACATGTTATAAGCACAGCATTTTGCCTTCATTATTAAAAATGACCAAGTGTGTTGAAATCATCTCCAAAGGTGTCACATGCTACACAAGCACATAAAATCCCAGCATGCTTAGGGCCATGTATGACGCTTACCAGGCATGATTGTCTATAATGACAGCTAGCATGACTGCAAGATAAGATCAGTTGGAATGTGTCAGATAGGAGCTTCAATGATCAACACAGCTCAGCTTGCTGTTTCATAGCCAGTGGTGTCTTAGGTGATGTCAGCATGGACCTCCAAGCGAAAAACATCCTCTGCAAAGGCCAACAGTGGGCGGAGGTGTATTCTCAAGCATAGTGAGGTCTGTGCATTGATTCAAAGTGCAAGGCAAAACAGGCAAGCAATCGCAGATCAGTTCACTGTATGTTTCAATCTTGGGTGCCCAGATTTCATCAGAAGCATCTTCAGAGAATTGCCCAGAGTAGGTTGCAGTGAACAAACCAGTAGACACTGGCACTTGCCATCTAAGAGTGTAAAGTACACTGGCAAAGGACTGACCAGTGGGGAAGTGTGATACGGTCAGATGAATCATCCTGCATCGTGTTCATTACTAACAGATAAGCGCACATGTGACACCAATCTAAAGAAGTCTATAGCCCTGAGTGCTTGATCTCAACGTGAAGTGTTCATGTGCTTCTGTAATGATATAGGGCACTTTTTCCTGACCTGGTTTGGACGCTCTTATTCCCTTAGAAGGCAAGGTCAGTAGTACTACTACTTAATAGCGGTGAGCGGTTATTTTTGCTCCATGTTGCAGCAGTTCTATCCCATCAGAAGGGATAGAACTCCAGAAGGGAATTGTTTTCCAGGTTGATCACCCAGTGGTGAGATGAACATGACACTGATGTTATTCAAATGTCACAGCCTTCTCAGTCACCTGATCTGAACCAAGTTGAGCATTTATGGGATATTCTGCAACAATACCCAAGACCACATTTTCCACCCTTATCAATCAGGCATGAGTTGATTGATCATCTTGTGGAATAATTGTACCACATCCCTCCTGCAGAATTCCAGATTCTGGTACACTAGACTATACCACAGCGCATACAGGCTATACTGGCTACACTGTGGCTCAATGCCCTATTAAATAACTTTACATTGGTGTTTCCAGGTGGTTGCATTTTGCCATTCTTTGTTCATAAATGTGATGTGCAGTGCATAAGCAGAACTGGCAACAGTAATACTTTAATACTGCCTCAAGATCACATCTCCACCATGCTGTCAAGTACTGGACTCACTTTAGAATTCTTTAATCTTTTGGTATGTATTGAAAACCTTTTTGGACCTGAACAGATTATTTTGTGCATGTAGTTTTCAGGATGGTTGTGTTTAAATGTCCTCTATAGATCAGTGGGATATTTGTGCAGAGATGAGTCCTGTCACACCTGTCCTTTTCCTCCTGGGCCGTCCCAGTTGAAAACGCAGGCAGGCTCCCATCGTCGGCTCTGTTCATGGTAGAGGCCATGGCGGTCATTCCAGTCGTCACCAGCTCTTCAGGATGCACATCCTGAAGCGACTTCAAAAATTCATTCCACGTGTGTTTCTGTCGGCTCCTTGCCAATGTTTTCAGAACCCGTTCTTCACAAGCCCAGACTTTGAGACCTGCAGGGAAATAGCAAGCGCCATGCTGAGCAGAGCTCTGCTGGTTGTTCGGTGACCTTGCGCTTTTGTCCTACACACAGGACAAAGACAGAGGAACAAAAGGCTGTGTTCAGGCCCCTGGTTTAGCAGAGCAGGGCAGATATGAATGGGAGCCACCTGGAAATAGATCGAAGGTCTCTAGAAGGCTGAGTTAAAGTGTAGCTGCATGTTATTGGTGCTGTTTTAACTCCCGTGGAGTACTGCCCTGGACAGTCAAGGCAAGATACTTCCACTGACACCCCCTTCCTTGGATGGCCTGTAAGTATACATTTCTGAATTGCTTGTTTAGTGTAAAACACGGCAGCTGGTCTTTAGGGTAACTGAAATGCGGTGTTGTCTGTTTGAAAGTGGTGCAGTGAAGTTACCTCTCGACCCCAGGTGTGAACCGCCATGAGGTCATGTCTGCGTTCCGTTTGTGAGCAGTGAGGTCTGCACGTTGACTTCTAATTACTGCCCATTCCATGTGCAGTGTCTGGTTTACCTGAAAGACTAACTCAGAGCTTTTCACTCCTTGTCAGGGTCCACTTAATCTTTTTATCTTTTTGGCATTAGCTGGGAGCATCAGTATTAGCTGTCAGATGCAGATTCCATTTGAATTTTTCTCATCGTTATTTTAACTACCTGAAATTAGAAGCTCTCGGTATCAGACTTGTAGGTATGGATTTCTAAGCAAACTAATATCTTCAGGGGAATCTTCAGGTTGAAGAATTATCTGAAGCCTGAATGTGGAGATCTCGCAGTCCAAATCAAGCAGCCAAGAACTGTTGACATTTTTCTCACTTCTGAAAGATTCCCTTATCTGTGGGGCTTTTCAGTCTTCAGAAATGAAACAGGGCCAGCCGGCCAGGTCTTCAGAAATGAAACAGGGCTATCTGTTCAGTCACCGAAGGTCTTCTTAATATTTTTAATGAAGATTTCTAAGAAATCTACTTGGCTGGGCTATTTCATTCTTTAATCTTACAGTGGAAAAATAGAAAGTATATATGTAAAGGGTGAGACATTGTTAAAATGTATATGATCTCAGCCCACATGCGCTGCATCTGCAGAAGCATGATTGTTTGGCTTAGTCCTTGACTAAATTGTTGCGAGATGTCTTCTCTGAAATCATGTTAAAAAAGTGCCCTCTTGATATGGGATTTTAGTTCTTGATTTTGTCAAGAGCGAGTTAAATGTCTCTATGGTGACCTATCTAGGGTGGAGAACTGAACCAAATGGGAAATATTCTTGTTTTACAGTTGATGGTCGACAACGAGTTGCACATTATGGCCATTACGATCTTAGCAGTGCTGTGCCCTTTCTCTGCTGATGCAGGCAGAGTGTGCCAAAGGTATTCGGCATCCCTACATCGGAGTGGCCCCCGAGTCACATGTCCCAGTAGTGTGACTTGTAGCCGTTTCAGTTTATATGCATATCTCCTGGAACAGAAACAACCTTGAGAGGCAGGGGGGAGAGTGGCTGCTGTAACTCGGGGGCCTGTTACACACCAGTGGTGCAGTCAGAAATTCCGAGACTAGATTTTCCGACTCCAGTGGGAACCGGAAAGACAAGCGCCCTGCAAAGCATGTGGAAAGCTCTAGGTTTTAATGAGGTTGCCGAGAACTTGGTTTAGAAGAGAAAGAACTGGAGAAAGCGATAAACCTCAGATCCTATTTTCTGACAAGGTAAGCCGTCCAGGAGGGGGTATCTCGTCAAAGCAAATGATTAGTCTTTTTCTAGCCCTGAGTTTTGGTCCCAGAAAAGGCCTCTGCGTCTAGGCCTCAAGATCCCTAAAAAGTGCTGCTTTTCTCAGATTTGAGAGCTAGCAGCTTGTCTGTTACTGATGTCCATACACCAGGAAGGTTTAATTAATATTGGCCTGCCTCAGGCTCAAGGACCCGGAAGGTTAACGGTATTGATTTGATTGCTTTGGGTTTTTCTTTTTCTAATACCAGGCCCTGAACGTGTCATTTAGTTTTCATTGTTTCATTTTCAGATTCTGTAAGTCATGTGATAAAATTCCCATTTTTACCGTAGACTTAACCCTCCTAGTTCCCAGTGCTTCATTATTCAATTCTGGGGTTTCCAAGGCAACCACAGTGATCCTGTCATGTAGCATTGATTTCAGCAGGGTGGCTTCAGAGTGCTGCTACAAGCATGGCTCCAGCTGCAAAGCCTATGCAGTGCCTACACCAGAATTGAAGTGCTGAAGTCGCACGTTACATGTTTTTTTTTAATATGGTTTAAGCATCGATACATGCCGCAGTGTGTTAGACTGCCGGGTGTTGATCCGAGCCAAGCCAGTCTAACTGCAGTAAAAACATTTTCACTGCAGACCTAATTCCTCAACATAATTTGGCACCAGCAGATCCTGATTTCTGTAGCAGCTGGGTGTGTGCCAGAAATGTATCATTCCTCAATGAGCTGGAGGTGGCTGTGTGATTGTCTTTGAAAAATTGTATTGTTTCCAGCGGTGTTGTAGAGGTTGGTGCATAAATTTCACATATTTACACTTTTTCTCCCCATAGTCATGCTTGTCTTCAGGTGTCTCCCATCGTCCACAGACATGGTGGCTGGTCTCTTCATGGTGCCCCGTGCGTGTGCTTGTGGGTGTAGTCCACTCTTGTCCTCTGTGCTTATGGGAGAGTCCTGGTGAGCCCCTGCCATTGCCAGGAATTCTTAGCTTTCTGATATAGGGAGGGTGAAAGGAAGGCTTTCAGTGAATTTCTCTTTGCACATATTTACAATTCATTGAAGATGCTAATCTGTAAGCAGATGTAATGCTGGAGGCTAATAAAATGACAGATGAATCCCACCACTGGGATTTGTAGTCTTCGATTCGTAACTTCGGAGAATACAGTATTTTCTTGATTCTCCTGGACTTGTCACAATCACTTATTTTCATAATTGGGGGATTAAGGTGGAAGTGTTTGCGTATACCTTTTCCCTCCGCTTACTAGGATGAGAATATGTTGCCGCCCAGAAACTGCTTGCAGCCACGTCTAGCCCCAGTGCTGGCATGTGCTTCATTAGAATACATTGTTGTGTTGTAATGGAAAGTTTTAAAAGCAAGCACAGAGCTGCATACTTTGACTGCATAACTTACCTCAGCTGAAAGTCCCCCTTGTCCTTTCCATTGGTGTTGCTAAGCTACACCGGCACCTTTTTCGTGTGCAGGAAATGGAGAAACAGGGCCCTCGATGGAATGTTTTCTATCGCCTGTGGATGAAAATATTTGGATTGCAGGGCCTCTGACACCTGGGCCAGTTTAACACGCTGTATGGTGACTTTGACAGGTGCTGAAGAGATGTTCCCCCCACCCCCCGACCACAAAAAGAAAGCTAGCATGCAGATTTACAGACCAGGAGTGAGTGGCACTTCTCTCCTCTCTGCTCCCGGAAAAATGAGTCTTTCTACTTTTATAGAGACCCGTGTACACCTCCCAATGAAACCTGCTGGGTATCAAAAGAAACATTAGCGCAACAGACTCACAAGGTTATCACCAGGCGAATCACAATTGAGCAAGGGCACTGACATTTTATTGAACAGGCTGGACGTGCCAACAGGGAGTCTGCTTTGAAAGTCGCAGGCTTGATGCTCCTGTGCCCGCGGTTCCAAGTATTAGTTCCTTTCTGTGCTCGTCCTTCTCAAATTTTTTTTTTCCACCAGGCTTGATTTTAACAAGTGAAATCACCTCATAACTTGTGCCCAATCAGCTCTTTTGTTAATGAGGCAATTGAGTGCTTATGCAACAAAGTCACTCGAGTGTACCAAGGTCAGTCATGAATGATCAGTTCAACAAAGTGGAACCGAAACTATTTAAAACAGTCCTTATACTTTGTCTACAACATACATGCATGAACAAAGTTAATTGTATTGTGAATGTTCAGGTTATTAAATACCTTTGCCTTCTTGTCCGAATCTCTGAATGATTGAATTCAATTCGTTTTCTCAGTTTTTGCATTCTGGGGGACAGTTGTAAAGCACTTTATAGGAAAAAATGTGCCTGTCTTTTCAGAGGTGAAAAAAAATAAAATGGATCATAGCATCAAATTCTGAGATGTCTATGCAGAGGTGGAGCAAACAGAGAATTGAATCGAATCAATTCTATCACAGACCATTTAATATTATCTTGTCTATACAGATCACTACTCGGTTTTTCTCTTTTTTGATTGTGTATTTCAAATGTGGCAAAGGCTGAGTGGTGATCTAGTGGTATCTGAGACTCGGCTTCTTCACTTGAGTGTAAGGTAGCTGGTGTGGTCCCTTCCAGATAACAACATGGAGCTCTCTTGTCTGTGGAGTTCACCTTTACTCACTTTTAAGATTGTCTGGCTTGCTTTTTTGGTAATCTAGCTAATTGATTCAAGGATCTTGTCTGGCTGTTTTTTGAAAGAAGCCGGAGGAGAACTTGGCTGGCCAGCTTCTCCCTGACATTCCTAAGAGCTTGTAACATTATGAGATTAAACCCCCTTTTGGGCGGCATGGTCGCACAGTTCTTAGCATTGCTGGCTCTCAGAGCTGAGGCCCTGGGTTCAGGTTCGGACCTTTGGAGCGATCAGTGTGGAGTTTGTATATTCTCCCTGTATTCGCGTGTTCGGGTTTCTCCGGGCTCTCCAGTTTTTGTCCCAAAACATACTGGTCCGGTAATTTTCAGCTTGTAAGAAAACTAACTTTATTTGAGAGTGTGTTTGTGTACGTCTGCCTTGTGATGGACTGGCGTCCCGTCCAGGGTGTATCTCCGGCTCTTCTGTTACCCTGTATTGGAAGAAGTGGATAGAATGTGGGTGGATAAACCCCTTTTTAATCTCAGTTGTCTTTAAAAAGCATTCTGCAAAATGCTTTTGTTTTCCAAAATTGTAACTTCCTCACTGTAGATGTACATACAGCATACACTTTTTTATTTTCCTCATAAGTAAATGGAGGAGGATTTTGGGATAAGTAGGGATACTTATTGGGTGGCTGTTTTAAAACATAACTTTATTTCATAGAGGTCTATATTGCTATATTGTTCCACATTTAAAGGTAAAACATTTATTTAAAAGATGCCCAGTAATTAGCTGTTAACTGGGCTTCAGAAATCAAACTCAGGCCATGAAATCTTTGTTCATTTTCTGTCCTGCTATTCCTGTAGCACTTGGTCACTCACAGCATTTGGGGCCTGTCCTCTGATGAACATTTGCTGGTTCAAGGACAGCAAAGATTCTTTCAGATCTGGACAGAGAACAAAGCTGATGTTCTTTTGAAAGCAGAAAGTTTTGGTGTTTTGTATGACATATGATCAAAGAATTCTGTCTCTGCATCTTTAAAGTTATCATGGAGGCAGTTTGAACCATGTGACCTGGGAGTTAATTCCCACAATCCCCAGTGCAAAGAAGTGTTTCCTGTTTACGGTCATGTATTAAAGCCTGTTTGCTTCCTTCATTCTGTTTCTTCTGATCTTTTCCGTTCTAGGCTGGAAGGATTCAGTTCATTTAATCTGAGTGTGACATGCCTTTCAAATCAGGTATTAGAATTTGTCTGGTTTATGTCATTTGGACAGCTTTTAGAACAACATCATCTTTGTGACCATTACCGAATACAGTTCTCCAAATGAGGTCAAACACGGTTTTGATTTGAATTAAACACACCATTAAAATATACTCAAGCGTTTTGTTGGCTTTTAAAAAGGTCAAATATGAGGAAAAGCCTCTGTCCAGCATGTTTCATAGTTCACTATCAAGTAAATACTGTTGAAGGACTTTGAACGGTTTCACTGTGATAAATAAACGAGGAAATGTGTTGAAATGAGTAGTCTTAGAGATTATTTGGCACCAAAATCTGAGTACCTTTCAGCCCTCAAGAGCTTGACTCCAAAACTGTACTCTTAATTTATCAGATTACTTGCTTTTAGTCAGAAGTAGCTCTCAGATGTTCCCAGTCTTCAGAACCAGGTAGTCTGTAGCACTCGCTGGATGGGGGCTCTAGAGGGGACTTCAGGGCAGGCTACCCAACACCGGTCATGAAGGAGCTAATGTATGTCTCATCTGTGTTCTTGCTGTACCGATAGCCAATTCCACCAACTATTGTTGTGTGGCAATAAAGAATAATCTAATCTAATCGCTCAAAGAAACCTAGCAAGATAGTAAGAGGCAGTCTAGGTCTTGTAAATCTGTGCTGTGTCTTGTAATGCAGTTTGCATTTGATATTCTGTCGATTTGTGGAGGAGTAGGCAGTTTGAATAGGCTGAAATATCCGAGTACAAGACTACCTGTTCAGGATATGCAGCAGTACTCCTCCCTAAAGTGTTTAGCGGCTAATAAACAATTGCAACATTTTTTCTTTTGAGACTTAAGAAAAAGTGTGTTTGATCCCCTCTGTTTTTTTCCTTGGTTAGTCTCACTCCAATATTGAATAACCGCATGTTGGGAAAAGTCACTTCGACAGTGCAAAGAGAATAATGTGCTTAAAACTCTCCTTAGGACACAAGATCAAAGATGGGAATAATGCTTTGTGGACTGCCCAGAGAGAGGAAGCAGAAAAACATTTATCTTGCACTTCCCGCTGGTCTCTTTTGCTTATTGAATGGCAAATCTGTTTAAATTAAGTATTTACGAATATTAACCGCCCTTTGTCAAGCAAGCATATTTCAGCTTGGCGTTGTCCTGTCAAGCGAACTGCGAGGATGAAAGTCCGTCCTGCAGTCCAGCAACTGGAGTGAAAGCATCTGTACTGCACAGCAAAGCACCCATTGCTTTGCCTGCAGGGCTTCTGTGCTGTGGCTGAGAAGTGCGAATGGGGCGTGTGACCGCGGGGTCTCTGCGCACAAGGGTGGCGCGTGTGACCGCGGGGTCTTTACGCACTTATGGGGGCGCGTGTCTGCGGGGTCCTCTGCGCACATGGGGGGCGCGTGTCCACGGGGTCCTCTGCGCACATGGGGGGCGCGTGTCCACGGGGTCCTCTGCGCACATGGGGGGCGCGTGTCCACGGGGTCCTCTGCGCACATATGGGGGGCGCGTGTCTGCGGGGTCCTCTGCGCACATATGGGGGGCGCGTGTCTGCGGGGTCCTCTGCGCAAATGGGGGGCACGTGTCTGCGGGGTCCTCTGCGCAAATGGGGGGCGCGTGTCTGCGGGGTCCTCTGCGTAAATGGGGGGCGCGTGTCTGCGGGGTCCTCTGCGCACATGGGGGGCGCGTGTCTGCGGGGTCCTCTGCGCACATGGGGGGTTGCATCTGCCTGGACGCAACAGTAGTACAGCATTTTCAAAACGTGTGCCAGAAACCAAATTTTGCCGGAAAGTAATGGCTGGTTAAAAAAAAAAGAAATTGTCTTGGGCTAAGGTGAAAACTCAGCAGTGATGTTCTGACGTATTCTGTTTTTCCCACAAGTCCGCGGTTGCTTTAAAAACGCATACAATCCTAATACTTTATTACAGTCTTGTAGTTGGCGTAAATCCTGATCGCAAACTCACCACAGCATCTTTGTTTAAACTGAAAATGTAGTCCTTTTTATTTCTCCATACAGTTTACTCTGACCTATAGATGATTATTGGTTTGAACTCTCACAATTTAGTTGCTAGCCACATTCATTTTTGTGGTGGATCATGAACTTTAATCAATTTGTCTTCATATTGTATGGCAGTCGCTATCCTTGTGTATCTCATTAAAGATTGTAAAACTATTAGAGCCTTTTTTTAAACTAAAGCAAAAACTGTTTGCTCCTAGAACATACGTCAACATACGTTTGAAAAGCAAAGCTCAGCCAGTTGGCAAGTTTATCATGCCTTTAACAGTTTAAAAT
Source organism: Atractosteus spatula (assembly GCF_055471065.1). Classification (NCBI taxonomy): domain Eukaryota; kingdom Metazoa; phylum Chordata; class Actinopteri; order Semionotiformes; family Lepisosteidae; genus Atractosteus; species Atractosteus spatula. The sequence goes on along the minus strand of NC_142709.1, from coordinate 15,325,207 downwards.
GTTAGAACAAGGCAAAGAGCCAGCACCATCAGTGCTTCATTTTGTAGTTTACTAATTCTGAAATCTTACCCTTGAAATGCAGTCTGCCAGCATATGATAAATACAGAATATACAATTTCATTATATCTGAGTCATTATTATTTTTAATTTGCTTGGTGTTTACCCTTGTGCACGTCAGTTACAAAAACGCCAGTGTCCGATTATGTAGGTACAGAGCAGGTGGAAAGAGAATAAATTTAGGAATATACTGAACACAAGAAAATAAGCAGAAGCTGAACCTGCAATGGCTGTGCTAAACAAAGCCATTTGTAAGTTTGTTTTGAAACGGCACAGATACAAATTATACACTTTAATATATACCTTCGTTTGTCTTCAGCAAAATGTATTTTAAATAAGCATGTACAGGTAACTGCCAAACTAAAGGAAACACTTGAGTAAATGAGGGATACCACGTATTTAGAAAGCAAGTGCTTCCACACTGGTCCCTGTATGATTCCTGGTTAATTAAGCAATTAACATCCCATCATGCTTAGGGTCATGTATAAAAATGCTGGGCAGGCCCAGTTGCCCCTTAATATGGCTACCATAACTAGAGAAAGAGATATCAGTGACTTTGAGAGAGGGGTGATTCTTGGGGCACGTTTGGCAGAAGCATCAGGGTTAAAGGCTGCTCTAATTACAGATTTTTCACGAGGAACAGTGGCTGAGGTGATATTGCCATGGAAGTCTGAGGGAAAGTCATCATCAGATAGGGGAAATTGTGGACGAAAGCGCTTATTCCTCGACTGTGATGCCAGTGCTTTGGTTTGAGACGCAAGGCAAAACAGATGAGCAACTCTGAATCATTTGACTGCAAATGTCAATGTGACTTGTGAGCAGGCAGTTTCATTAAGTACAGTCCATCGAGAATTTCACAGAGAGGGAAGCTCTGGTTGGGTTACAGTGTGTTAACCCATTATTACACCTAAAAATCCAGTTCTGTGAGGAAAAGGGGTGCAAAAAACACAGGCATTGGTCTCTTGACCAGTGGGAAAGAGTCGCATGGTCAGATGAGTCTTCCTTCACCCTGTTCTCAACAAGTGGCCGAGTACATGCGGGGAGCAAGCCAAAAGAAGCCTACAGACTTGGGTCTCGTTTCCCACAGTGAAGGGTTCTGGTGGTTCTGTAACGGTGTGGGGTTCATTTTCCTGACATGGTTTAGGTCCACTCAACCTGTTAGAGGGCAAGAAAAATGCCAATAAATAGAAAGCCAATCTGATGGGCATTGTGGTTCATCGTTCATCTTGTGGTTGAAGCATTTCTAACCTGATGGGAGTGGAATCTTCCAGGATGACAGTTCCGCGCTCACAGGGCACGAGTGATCACTGAATGGCTGGATGAACATGAAAGCGATGTAAACCATATGCCATGGCCATCCCAGTCACCAGATCTCAACCCAGCCGAACACTTAAGGGAGATTCTGGAGAGGCGCCTGGAACAGCATTTTCCACCACTATCATCAAAGCACCAAATAATGGAATTTTGTGGGGAAGAATGGTGTCTCATCCTTCCAGTCGAGTTCCAGCTACTTCCAGAATCTATACCAAGATGCACTGAAGCTGTTCTGGTGGCTCATAGTGGCCCAACGCCCTATTAGGATGGTTTATGTTGGTGTTTCCTTTATTTTTGGCAGTTACTTGTATTAATCGTGCATTTAGCAGTGTTCAGCCTGTTACATGACTAAAAATAAAATATGTTCCATTTTTTCTTCTTAACATGTGTTTGTTATTCTCATTTATTAAGTTTCTGTCAAATGTTTTTGTAACTGACTTCTGTACACATGATCATTTTTTATTGTTTCATAACAGCACACTGTAAGACAAACTGTACCTGCTTGGTATATAATAACACAGTTGCACAATAATTATTATTTACTTATTTACTTCCACTCTATTTGCACTTCTCAGCCACTGTACTTCTCCGACTGTGTTCTGTAGGTTCAGGCCAGCTAAGTTTATCAGTCACTTCTCTTCCTATAGGCTTCCCCTGCAGTACAGAATCGGAGGTAGTTGCGGTAGTTTTGTAGTAGATGTAAAAATCAAGGTTTTGTCTTCCTGCGTGTTTTTTTAATAAAAGTACAATGCAACCTTTCATGGGTTTAATTGATTTGAAAGTAGAATTAAGTATATACAGTGCTTTGGAGATGGGTGTTATAGAGGGCTGGCTACCACACGTTAGTACGTGTTCAGGACTCTTGGTCTGCTCAAGCTGGGTCTATATTTGGGAAATGGGGCTGCACTCACCAGCGTTGAAAGCCTATAATATTGACTATTTAAAGTCTGCTAGACCAGATTTGAAAGGCACCATCGTCATCTGGATTCTTGCACAGAAGGCTAACGTTGCTTCTTTAGAACGTCATTGCTTACATAAGCAAAGTAAAGCTTAATTAATTTAATGCAGGGAGTGAAACTCATGCCAGAGCAGTTCTGCAGGCAGAAATGGAACCCAGCAAGAGGACTGTTGAGGTGAAGCATGGCGGCAGACACTGGTTCGATCTGCATGGAGACAGGGCTTGGCTGATGCTTAGCTTCTCCTTCTTCCTCCTCCTCCTTCTCCACAGCGACGACGGCACCCTGTGCCTGAAGACTGACGCATTGGCGGGTTCCAGGAAATTTAAAAGCAAATCAACAGTCTGTCAGTTTTTTTTTTCAGTATCTGAAGGGTTGGGGGCTGTCACGCCTTGAGTGCAATGGGTGAGTCATCACTTTCATGAGGCTAATTTTAGTCCCATGGCTCTGTTATAGGGTAGAAGTAAGAAGCTGCATTGTGCAGCAGTGATTAAAGCTCTGGAATTGTAACTGCAAGGGTGTGGGTTCAAATCCACATTTTCCGGAGATTAGTGATGCATACTTGTAAACCATATTATTTGAAAAGGGTTTCAGTCTGATAAATAGCTTACAAGGTCTTCTAAAGGCAGAGATAACGTTTCTGTGTTTCACTGAAGAAGACATAAACCTGGAAAACAAATAAAAAGTATTTTTCGTCACATGTGTCAGGCCATCCCTGGTTTGCGTCTGTCAGTGAAGTCTTTCCTTATATAATACAACATCTCCCTCGAATACTGGCGACTCCAAAGGTGACAGTTTAGGACTGTGAGTTGGAAGAACGAGGACCCAAGGTCAGTGGCTTAGATGTCAGTACACTTTTTGGCTTTGTACTTTGCTGGAGCACATAATATAAAGATGAAAGCTGCCACTGTTTCAATTTAGCCAATTTTTTTTTTTTCCCAGCAGCTGGACGTAGACCCTTGTGATACACGTCCTGCTATGGTTGATTAGTTTGCCATTTTGATGTATATTCAGGTTTATGAAATGTGGTCCTGTAGTGTCCTAAACCCTCTTTAACCTGACTCTCCCAAACCAACGTTTTCTCAGTCAGGGCAGTAAGGCTTCCTTCTGACCCTGTGGGACCTGGAAGTTCAGCGTGGTGCGCTGATGCAGCGCTATGCACACTCAAAGTGTGCTGGAAGATTCCATGCCAACAGGGTCTTTCAAGAATCGAGTTGATGCGTTAGTGTGTCTTAAATGAATACGCGTGAATGAGCTTGGCAGGGATCTTCCCACCCTGATTGTGCACTAAGGGAAAGAGAAGAGCTGACCGCAGCACTGGGTTCTTTCCGTTCTGAAGCTGTCAGTAGCTTCTTGTCCTTCCTGCCTGTTTTTTGAGTTCAGTAGCGTGTTGCCTGGGAGCTCGACCTTACTGCTCCGCTCGAGTTATCTGGACCCAAAAAGCCCCGTCTGATAGTGTCCAAGAGATGCCCATTCTTTCCCCGGCACCTGCTCCCAGACCACGCGTTCCGATGTGAAGGAATGGTAGCGATTCGTCACGCTAGAGCACGGGATTAAAACCTGCTGGACCTCCCGAGATTGGCTAACGCTCATGATTTATGTGGAATATTAAAATGTAACTAGATAGGAAACATCCAGTTGACACTACAGTAATAGCTGCATTCCATTCTGGCAAGTCACATTAATACATTTCTAGGCACTTTTCCCAGTCCTGCGGGTCCTGCTTTCATGTGAAACGAGTCCTGCTTTGCTGTTCTTCTGCTGGATCTGTGCCAATCTTACCTAACACCCCCCCCAACACACACACACCACTCTTCTTTCTCCCTGGCATCTTTTGGAGTTAAAAGCTGTTCCATCTAACCATGCCTCCACCCCCCTTCTTTTAACTGGCTGCTGTGTTTGAAGTGATAAAAGTCAGCTGCAGCATTTAAAAAAAAAAATTCGCAAAGTTGTTTTTGTGACGGAGTACATGTCTTTCATTTCAGAAAAGGAGGTCTGAATTCCAAAATCCACATGTGGCTTAAACCCTTGGAAGAAAAAAAAAACAGGCTCTGCTGGGCGTTTCAGTTTCTCCTCCCTGTAGAGGCACCATTTGTCTTCTTAACCAGCTGCATACACCTTCATTAAAATCGCTTGTTCAAGTGTCAGGCCCATTATTTCAGAACAGCTGTTTCTGTGTGAAAACAAAGATGGGTCTCTGTGTCCTCTGTGGAACTGACTGAAGTAAAGACGAGTCAGTGATGTAACTCGCAAAAGGAATGCTGAAATAGAAGCTAAAATGAAAAACATTCATTGTGGACAAGATTCAGGCTACAACCTCGATTACGTACTTTAGAAGAATTTGGTTTTACTGCATTTTAAAGGCGAATAAATTCAGCTAGGAAAACGTTTCTACAAAATTGGAGTTTATCAAACTCTATAATCAGTTCATGAAAGCTGCTCTGTTGTGGCATTAACAGTTCTCAAAAGACATTCGTTGTGCAGTATGTATGGCAGACAATAGCTGCAGTAAGTTCTTTAAACGACTTTGTTAGTTGAAGATTGTTAGCTTGGTCTCCACACTTTCCAGAGCATTACTGTGATGGAGTTCTTGTTTTCCCAGTTTGTTACCGAGTTCTACTTTAAGGCATAAATGTGTCAAGCTCGCTGTTTACAGCATCGAGGCATCTTTTACTAACGAGCAAAGAGGCGTGCGCCTGTTTTCTTTGCTTGCTGTTTAGTCATGGTAATTATTTCACTACTTTTAATTTTCTGTGCAGTGTGGGATTAATGTCTAGTTGTGAGAAAAGATCACTTAAATCTGCTGATGGATCATCAGAGTGGGCTCCTGTGTTTTACTGTGCTTAAAACTCCCTAAACTCGAAATCGCTTTTTAGACCTTCCAAGAAGCACAGAACTAAATCTTGCAAAGCAATCTAATAGGAGTTCTTTGTCAGTGTCCTTTGTCTTCTACAGAAATACGCTGACATTTCTGTCCGTTGAACCCGTTGAGGTCTCTGTCAAGAGCAAAATTCAACACTTGTAAAAACAAAGCCACAATCATAATAAATGGTCTCGTCCAGAATTTGAACTTGTTGAACCTTTTCGTTTGAATGCCGTAATTTACAATTTGGGTGCCTCTTGTTCCCATCACATCTGTATTCTTAGTTCATAATCTTAAACAGATCTTTTTTTTTTTTTCCCCCACTGTGAAGTCTAAGCTGTTCTCTGTGGGTCCCCCGCTCAGACATTCCAGCTGCAGTTTCAGGAGACTCCACGCCTGTGAGAGGCTCTACATCTTAGGATACATCTCAGAATCTCAGTTGCTGCCGAGGATGTGGATGAATAGCTCCTTTTACTACAAAGGGCTCGGCAGAGCTCCGGAAGAGCAGGACTGCTTCGGCACACTTGACCTCAGCAGCCAGGAATGACAAACATGCCAAGTGGCTGCCAGTTAATAGTGGCTTCACCCTGCGAGACTGAAGGAAATTAGGTGGGGTTGTAAGGTCTGGCGACAAAACTGTAACCCCTGGAGCGGAAGTTGCCTCACACAGTGTTCCAGGGGAAGGTCTGGTCGCTCCAGCGAAGCCAGTCTTTGATGAATGGGCAGGCTACAGTTCCAGGCTGGCTTTGTTTTAATCCTCTTTTCTGAGGACTTGCTCTCTTTCACATCTGCTCTGATGGCAATACAGTTTAGTTTTTACCTTATAGCGAGTATCAACTGCCACTTTTGAAACCCCACAGAAATACCACGTGTTCATTACATAGTTTTTCAGAGTTCGGAGAGGGACAAGATAGGAACCTCTGGTTCAGGCTGCATTTCAGTGTAATCTGTAGGTGTATGTTTTTAGCATGCCGTCCCGTAGAATTTTCAGTCTTTATCACCTCTTATTTTGATATTAACCTCTGGCGTTTATAAGGTCCCTGTTTGGTGGACTTCTTCCAATAAATCTCCAGTATTTTGTTAACAAATGAAATGGCAAAATACCAGTGCAGGTTGACAGATGTGCAGTCTAGTCAAACGCAGAAAGCTACCTCCACTGCTGTCTTACAGTCTTACTCTTATCTTTGCAAAGCCCTTTGGCCCTCCTGTGATTCTGGCTCTTTCTAGTGATAGTGATTTGCCAGGTAACCTCCTGTAGCTTTAAAATGTGTTCCTAAAGAAAGCTGCTTCTACTTCATTATCAGAACAGCACGTTTCTGACTAAGAAGCATACAGCACAATAACTGGACAGTGTGGACGAGGTGCACCAGGGCTTGAGCTGTAGTCCTTTGTGTGGCAAACTTTTCACACTCGATGGCCTGTTCCAAACGCGTGCTGGTGCAGGGTTTTTTTCCCCACCATTTTCCCTGGATGTTCTCCGGATTGGCCTGCTGCTGTTGGTGTGCGTTCCGCTCTAGAGGAAGCTGCAGAAGAAGCTAAAAGCTGCAGCTCACCGGTGGTCTGCTGTCGGCACTCATCGTAGGAGCCGCCGACAGTGGAAATTTCCACAGACGTGCTTCAGAAAGAGCGAGAGATCCGTGCTTTGAACTTGAGTAACCTCTGCAGCCTGGCTCTGGTGGCTTTCACCAGCTCTTCACGGCGATGTGGTGGGGGACAGTCATTAAAACCAGAAGGGCTGGAACAACCGGTGCTCTGGTAGTTCCTGTGCACTCGATCCAGCTGTGCTAGTCGCAGGGGTGGATGTGTGGAGACTGGAGATGTAAAGTTTTTGCTGCTTCTCATGTTTTTGATTACACTGAGATAAGAGTGGGCAGGGCTCCACAACGTGAAAAGAAATGGAATTTTGGAAATTTGACGTTTTTGGTGCAGTTTTTTTCTTACTATAATAAAAACTGGTTGTCAGTTTGTTTTTTGTTCCTTTTCCTAAGCCTAGCTCATAACAAGGAAAATGTGTGTTTGGAAAAGTGTATAGAGAAAACATCAGTTGATAGCTAACCCAAAAGATAGTTACAAAAAATGGTGAAATATCGGGAGTAGACCGAGCAGTTTGTTCAATAACAAAAAGAAATAATTATTTCTATTATTTCTATTAAAATAGTTATTGTAAATAACGTTTGCCAGAATGTACCCGAGAGGTTGGTACAGTTAGACGCATGTGAATTCTTTGTTCTCTGGCACACCTTTGGTGTAAAGAGTAATAATTTGAGCATACTTCATGAAAGAAATATTTATTAACAATGACAGTGACACACATTACACTACACAAAACATAAACATACACTACACATGTTGCTATGTTTACAGTATGTACACATAAGGCATTTCAGAGGCCTAATGTCCTAACCACCCAGAAAATCCCAAACTGCTGCCGTGTATTCAGTTTTTAAATAATCCCTGCAGAGGCCCAAAATAAGAGATAAGCTACCTTCTAAATAAAACAGAATGCAATAAAACCTGCAGTTAAATCTGTCTCTCTGCAAACCCGGATCCAGCCATAGAATAAACAGGAGCCTATCTCCCCATTTTTAAAAAGCACCCCTAAGCAGGAAAGGCCAAAATAAGATATTATTGACTGGAAATCAAAGTTCCCTTAAATACAGAATAGAAAGCTCTCTCTAGCAAGGTTCAAATATTTACCTCCCATCGGGTTTTGTCTGGATGATCATGAAGTAGGGGCTCTCTGCTGGCGCAAGCTTCAGGTTCCTTTTCCTCCTCCTCTCTCTTTTGTGGTCTCTCCTTTCTCTTCCTTTCCCCTTCTTCCCCCTTTTAACCTCCTGATCTGATCTTGTGTGTTGCGTTTCTGGACTGCTGACACTTAATCATTTACCCAGAACTTAATTAACTAAGGTAAACCAAGGCAAACTTTATGATTGCTTTGATCACAGACTCTGTACCCCCTACATCTCAGCTAACCTTCCCTCTGCCACTTGTTACACACTTCAAACTCTTAGAGGCACCTCCTTGGCACCTATAGCTATTACAATATTTTGAGAGATTTTTTTATTGTATTGGAATTTGCTCTAGGAAAACCGTTGAAGTGTGCAGGTATTCACCCTGGTCCCATTGTGTTCAAATACAAATGATGCATACGCTTTTTAAAATCAGTGTTGTAAATCAAAACTTGAATGTGCGAATTTAGCACTTAATTAAAATCTGTTGATGTCATAAGCAGTCACTCCCTTTTCGTCAAACCTTCACGTCGTTCAGGAACACACATTACTTTGATAAGTCATACAGTGGAGTTGCTCCTACAGACTTTCTGCAGAAAGTCAGGCACAGAGGTTTTCATAAGAACATTTAGCAGTTCCGAACAGGAGAAGGCCACTCGCACCATCTTTCTCATTTGGTAGCTCGTAGCTAATGGATCTTGGGTAAAGAAGTGACTTCAGTTCAGGTTTAAATGCACTTCCACCTGTTCTCTGGTCTGAGTTTTTTTTGTTTAGTTTTTTCCCCATTTGTGTGTGTTTTGATGCATTAAACCATAGACACTGTGGTAAGCCTCCGACCTCTGTGCGCGTCTACAATGGGAGAAGTACTGTACTGCTACAATGGGAGAAGCAGCAAGAAACCCCCCCAAAAACTCAAAACACTCCTTCAGCCTCTGCCCCCCCTATCCCAAAAGGTTCATGCTGAATTTGAGGAACAGTCTGTAAAGGATGTAAGCGCTTTGTGTCAGTCCTAAAAATAGCTTGTGAACAGGCTTCGCAGAATCTAAATCCTTTCACCCAAAACAAAGTTATAATCATGACATTTTCGAAGGAGATAAACAGGAAATACTGTGGGCTGCAGTTTTAACATGTCAATTAAGATATCCTCTGAGTGTTTAATGTGAACTGTGCTGATGTTACTGTCAGGGTAGATCAAACTGTTCCGCCTGTTTCTGTTGACATACCTTTATTCTTAAAACAACCTAAAAGACAGTTACTGCCATTTTTGCTTTTATTTTGTGTGATCGTACTGTGAGGTTTTCGTTTCAGTCACAGCATAGTAACAGCAGGTTAGACTCTTCACCAGTCGCTGCCGTTTTTCTTCTTTGCTTTGGTTCCTGGTGTATTTGGAGACCTCATTCCTCAAAGGGGCTTTGGTGGTAGTGCCCTGTTTTTCTAACACGACCTTGTTTGTTTCTTCCAGAAGGACGAAGTGTATCTGAACCTGGTCCTGGATTATGTTCCTGAAACAGTGTACAGAGTCGCCAGACATTACAGCCGAGCCAAACAGACACTCCCGATGATCTATGTGAAGGTAAAGTTGGGTTTTGTTCTGTACTGGCACTGTAACAAATCTAACTGGAAGTGCTGTTATATTTTCAATACTACCACGATAATCCTCTGGTTGTTTCTTTGGATGCAAAGGTTTAAGACATGGAGTGAGCTGATGGGCGATGTATGGAAAGTTGGAGGGACATGATCTCTTGACATTTACATAGAAAAGTCACTGGACAGCTTCCTGCAGTGAATGAGGTTTGGCATAAGAACCCTCTGAATTTGCATAGGCTCCGAGGCATGTAATTTCTAAGGAGCATCAGTAGGGCAGCAGTGTAAAGCAGGGTTCTGGACTAGTAACTTGAAGGTTGTGGGTTAAAATAGTGCTTTACCCTTGAGCTGACCTGTTCCAGTAAAATACTCAGCTGTATAAATGGGTCAAAATGGTAAGTCATTTTGGTTAAATCTGGGTAAAAGCCAGCCAAATAAATTTGCAAGATAGAGTATCAGCCGTCCTGAAACAGCTCATCTCCAGTTATCTTAGAAAGTTTTTTTTTAAGATCACTTTATTGGCCATATACAATTTCTTGTATTAGGAATTTGTCTTTTCGCATACCCCAGCTTGCTCTCCATGAGACACACAGACAGGGAGAGAAGCTTGAGGTCAGAGCGCAGGGGCAGCCATTTATACGGCACCCCTTGAGCAGTTGGGGTTAAGGGCCTTACTCAGGGGCCCAACGGAGTAGGATTCCTCTGCCGGCCGCGGGACTCGAACTGGCAACCTTCCAGCCACAGGCACAGATCCTTAGCCACAGAGCCACTGCACCGTCCCCTTGAATGCTGAGAATACCCTATTATAACCTAACAAGTTCCCAAGTAGATGAGCGAGACATTAACGGATATCTCTGCATGGGAACTTGACATCTGGGCTTAGAGTGTGGCAAATGGCAGCATCCAGTAGTGTAAGCTATTATTTTTAATGACATTTAGGGTATAAACTCTGTCAAAGATGAGAGAATTGACACAATCTTTGCTATCTATGTGATTTTACAGGGTATTAGGAAAAATTGTAAGGAGATGTGAATGATTCTCTGAATACCAAATAGATATATTCACTTTTTCTTTTTCCACATTATTGGTCTTTGCTATAAATTTATTTTTAAGCATTAAAAGCATTTAAAAGTGGCCGAATTAGTGTACTTAGCTGGGTTGCTTCATTGTAGCTTAAGCTCAGGACTGTAATTCGATGCTTTTCTCTCCTCAGGTGTGCGTGTTCTTTGCTTATGAGCAGACTTCCTGTGTGAGATTAGCCTGGAGCAGGATTGACCTCAGATTTGTAGTCGTGCAGTATTGAGGGAGTTTGGCTGCCGCCAGCATTTCAGGAGGTCTAAGTGCTGGGTTCCTGTACTCCTGTCCAAAACATTAGCTGGAATTTGTTAGTTGTTATCTTCCCTGCCAGGCAGTAGCACTGCTCCAGTGTCATAAAACCATGCGTTTCTTAATGGCTGAATGCCAGACAATTCTACAGCAGAATGACTGCGCTAGGTTTTAACATTGCCCGTTTCCATTTATCCTTATCTGGAATTCTTCCTTATCTACTTGTTTACCGTTTGTGTTCATGTGGACATTTGTATTTGTAAATGTGTGCACGCTTGTCCATGTCAGGACCGATGTTTGCATGCATTGAGTTTAAAAAAGTCAAAAGGGGACTTTCCAGTTTGTCAACCTATAAGATAGTAAGCCGACTGTGGGCAATCACCAGCCTGCACACAAGAACTGCAGATTCAGTCTTTATCCTTTGATCAAATACATTTTAACATGGAAACGTTTTGCATAGTTCACATAGAGCAGCAGGATTCTGTCAGCAAGTGAAACACATCAGTGCTGCAGAGGAGAAGCCCATTGTGCGTATTGTACCCAGCTGAAAAACCAAGCATGTTGAGAATGTGTCACTGGAGACAGCTCGTATTATTTTTCAGCTCTGGACAACCTTCAGGCTGTATCACTCTTAACTTCTGTGTCCCACGATTCCACTGTTTCCCAGAAGTGGAGTTTAAAGGGCAGGTTGACTGTAGGATAACAAACTGAAAGAGCACTGCACACTGAGCAAGCCTGTTTTCCAGGCAGTAAGCACGGTTATGACTTGTGGGCTTTGTGGTCATATTAAATGATTGTACCAATAGCTACACTTCCTTTTTAGTTGCTAATTTCCTTTAATTTTTTTTATCCCAGATATAGTCTTTACTTTAGACCCTGACTTTGGGTGTGAGTGTAAAATGCAGTTTTAAGGCGAACATTGCAACAAATTGGGTGGTGAAAAATAAAAACGTATAGGTTAACAAGTGCATCATGCGTACATCTAAACTAAGCTAAGCTACCCGGTTTGTGAAGATGGAGAAACTCTGGCCTGTACCCTCTGCTTGGAAAGCCACTGTATGGGCACATTTTGGATTAAATGAAGTAAAAGGTCAAAATGAGCTGGATAAGAGCCGTGCAGTGTGCAAGCTGTGTCATACCAAGATAAAATATTTCGGGAATACAAGGAACATGCGAAATCACATTTCACCTTTCCATTCGGAGTTGGAGGAAAAAAACGGCCTATTCTTGTTGCTGCCGAACAGAGAGCCCTCGAGCAAGTGTCAAAGGTTCCACATAGTTCGGAAAGGGCCAAGCTAATCACCAGGTCTGTCGCAAGGTTTATCGCAAAAGATTTTAGGCCCCTACGCCGTTGTTGAAAACCCGGGCTTTTGCTTAATGTTGCAAACACTAGAGCCGAGGTACAACATACCGTCTCAGCTCGTTTCCATCTGTTACTATATTGAGTCAGTGAAAGACAATGGAAGTAAATTCAGCCGAGTGTTTTGCACTTTCTCGGTTTCAAAAGCAGCAAGTAGCCACGCAGTAAGAAAAAAAAAATCATCTTGTAGAGAAAAAAACATTTAGATGCATCGAGAACCGATTTATAATCGCATTGTGGCACCCTGAATCGAAACCGAATAATGAGGTGCCTAGAGATTCCCACCCCTAGTGGATGGGTGTGATTTGAACTCATCATGTGCTTAGGTATCTGGGTCAATAGGTTACCTGGCCACATGGATTGTCATGCTCTGGATCCACAGAATGTTTATAGCCAAGAGCAATCCAGAGAATGATCTTGCTTTGTATTCTCTTATTCTAGACTGGGGTCTGGTTTGATACAGTCCAAACCATGTATTAGCAGCCTCTAATATTGTGTTATTAAAGTGTGACAGGAATGGAGGTTCCCCGGGTGGAATCTTGAAGTAGGGATGCCCCTGCTCCACTCCAGAGAGAGAGAAACAGAGCTCTGTTGGTGCTGCAGGCAGGGATGTAGGGGTGTAACCCCGGCGTCCTGGCCAAATTTCCCATTGGCCCTTACCAATCATGGCCTCCTAATAATCCCCATCTATTAATTGGCTTCATTACTCCGCTCTCCTCCCCACTGATAGCTGATGTGTGGTGAGCGTTCTGGCGCACTATGGCTGCCCTCGCATCATCCAGGTGGGGCTGCACATTGGTGGTGGTGGAGGGGATCCCCATTACCTGTAAAGCGCTTTGAGTGGAGTGTCCAAAAAACCGCTATATAAGTGTAAGCAATTATTAATTATTATTATTATTGTAGCGTGAAGTTGCTATGAATGGTCAGGGATTATTTGTTCACCATCCCTACACTCCCAGCAGTGTTCACAACTGACAGGAGCCCCCCGAAATCTGCTCAACCCAGTACAACTGTGTGAAATGGCCAAACAGTGGGAATGTGTGAAGGATCTCTTCCTCTCGCCTGTGGTAACAGCTGATGAAATAGCTGTGTGCTGTGGAAGACTGATAAACCCCACTGTTATTTACCAGGAGCTGACCGGCTGCCTTGCCAGTGCTCCTCTGCACTAAGCCTGGGGCACCAACCGCAGACTGGCAGTCTCAGACTCTCTGGGCCATGAGCTGTCAGGCTGGGGGCCTCTTCTCGAGCAGCACACGGGAAAGGGAACCGCAGAGCTCAAGTGGAGGCCTGGAGGCTGTGCGTTCACTCTCGTTCGTGTTGGGCCTCGACCCAAATCAGCACCTGCGACACTCAGGCCCTTTTCATGATGTCCCAGGTGAACAGAAAAAAAGTCTTTAAAATATCTGTGGGCCTCGCTAAGGTTAACCAGTCTCTCGGCGTGAAGGGATGAAGTCACTTCTCACTTTGTTCAATGACATAAGCTCCCCGTTTTCAGAGCTGTGGCAGTTCCTGAGAAGCAGCGGATTTCTCACCCTTCTTGTGCTTTTTTTCTGCCTCTAGTTGTGGTGAGTAAGTGCAGAACTGATGGTGGTGATGTCCCTAGTGAGGAGAAGCAGAGAGAAGTAATATCCTTATGTCAGAAGGTGCAGTTGTTGGATTAGTCAGTCAAGACTGGAAAGAAGTTGGTAATAATAATAATAATTGCTTGCACTATATATTGCGCTTTTCTGGACACTCCACTCAAAGCGCTTTACAGGTAATGGGGACTCCCCTCCACCACCACCAATGTGCAGCCCCACCTGGATGATGAAACGGCAGCCATAGTGCGCCAGAACGCTCACCACACACCAGCTATCAGTGGGGAGGATAGGAGAGTAATGAAGCCAATTCATAGAGGGGGATTATTAGGAGGCCATGATTTTCCACAAAAACAAGTTAACAGACTTGTTAACAGCACTGTCCTTAGGAGACAGGTTCTGTGTTTTTTAAACCCTGTTAAAATCCCACCTGTGCCATACCCTACCGTTCACATTGGTTGCCTTGGCAACACTTAAAAGGGTTCTTAAAATAAAGGTGGTGCTGATGAGTTTTTGAAAGGGTCACACCATGCATTTTGAGTCCCTCTCTGTCTTCTGCTCTCGATTCCTCCACCTGTAATATTTTATCAAGCTGCCATTGGCGAGCTTTTTTATTTAGCACGTCAGCCAGGTGTAGAGTTCCTCGACCGCCTCAGTTTGGTCGCCCTGACGTGATTCTGCGAGAGGAAGCGGGTTATAAACATGTCAAGACTGTGGCGGCTGCTTTGTGTACTTCTGATCTTCCTGTTTCCTACAAGGGGAAGCTATGTGAACAAAGGAAGGCTGGAACAAAGTCCGCTTTTTAGTTCGCTTTGAGTTTCAAGGACCACATACAATTTGCTCCTCCCGCGATCTCATTCATTTTTGCTCTGTGTGGCGCTGTGCAGAGTTTTGACAGTTAAGGCTGTATTTCCATTGTTACTCTTTAAATATCATGACCCTAAGGAAACCTGTGAACAATTAATCACATTTTATGTGGAATAATAGAAGTTGGGGAGGAGAGAACAATCTCAGACTCAGGATATGGTGACAATGTGAAAATTAAAGATCTTGCAAACATGCAGTTCAACTGCTAATGCTACTTCAAAAAGTTCTCAGGAGCAGTACAGTGAATCACTAAACGAAACTACAGTTGATGGATTAATTATGTCTCGTCAGAGCTGCCTCCCTTCTGGCAGGTATCCTCTTCTCACATCTTGGGTGTCATTGCTATTAAATTAACACAATAATAAAGTGTTAGTGAAATCTATCCCTCCTGTATGTAATTGCACAGCTGTGATACTATTAAGACCTCATACCTCGCTGCAACATTTGCAAATCAATCAGCAATGGCCTGGAATACCTTTATCTAGGTGAATCTAGCTATTATCTACTTTATATGGAGATAGCACACGGACCGCTCATACTGGAAAGCAGTACGAAGGTAATATAGGGTTCTTTCAAAAGGCCGTGTGAATCTGTAACAAGCTACCAGCCATGTTGTGGAAGCCCTTGCTTCTCTGACCCATGACCCTCTGTGTCAAGAAGTGCTCCCCTATTCTCCATTGTAAATTTACATCATCTTAGTTTCCAAGCGTCCTGCTGTTTCACTGTTCATCTTGAAGTTGACTTGTGAGGATTATGGAGGGTTTTTCCAAGGACTTCAACAAGCACCACTTATTTTAATCAAATGTCCAGATGAGTTTGTTGAATAAAAGCCTGTCACTTTGTCGTTTCAGTTGTACATGTACCAGCTGTTCCGGAGTTTAGCGTATATCCATTCCTTTGGGATCTGCCATCGGGACATCAAACCACAGAACCTGCTGCTGGACCCTGAGACTGCAGTGCTGAAGCTGTGTGACTTTGGAAGGTGAGACAATCTGTTTCTTCAGCTCTCTGTGTCCATGGTGCTGAAGTGCAGGCCACCCATTGACCTGAAGAACATAAAGTGGTTAATTCCATGCTGAAAGGTCAAAATAGTGAAACCTTTTCGGTTGCAAAGTCTTAATCGGGTACGTGGAGGTAGAAAAGATGCAACAGAAACAAGAGGGGTGAGGAAAATAAAGAAAATGTGAGACTGGCTTGGGGATTCAAGAGATAAAAATCTACAGGGGAAGTGTGGGGGGCAGGAATCTGGAAGTGACTGGAGAGATTAGAAAGGAATAAGTTGATCAAGCAGCGCTGCGGGACTGTGAATTATGTTAAAGGTCTATTTGGCTTTTCACGGAGCTGTTAGGCTTGGAGAGATCCGCGTTCCTCTGATGTTCCCTGAAATGGCTGACCAGCCTTCTTCCTGTTTTGTCAGTGTCAGGGCACTTTCTGCAAAAGGTGCAAGAAATGAGATTGCTGGACTACAACATGATGCCTTATGGGTGATGTTGAAATGGCCTGAGAGACCACGAGTCTGTGTGCTGCTGGAGATGTAGCTGTAGTGATACCCTGGCTCCAGGTGTAGCTTAAAGTGATTGGTTGGCAGCTGTGGACAGTTAAGAAAACTGGACAAGAAGCCTGTGTAGGTCAAGTGATTGGCAGTTAGAGCTGATTGGTGCATCTAGAAAAAAAAGTTTCAGATGAAAATGGAGATATTTTGTGTGATGATCTGGGAAGCAAACGGGGTTTTGCGGTGGAAGGGAAGGAGATGTGGAATGTGGTTCTGCGTGCAGAGGGTTACACTGTGGGTTCGTGGGTTCGTGGGTTGTTGTTGAGTGGGGTCAGAGTCCTGTCAGTGCTATAGGAAAGAGATCCCCTGTCAGTGAGAAAAACACATTCTAATGGCTTTCCTTTGAAGGTTAGTCTCATCACTGCATGAGTGACACAGTCTGAGGAACTGTGAGACAATTGTTAGAGGGAAAGGAGGTCTAAAAGAGATAATCATGTGAATCAGTGGGAAGTTCTCAGTCCCAGGTAGTTAAAAGACGTGGGTTCAGAGAATGAAGAGAGGTAGAAGATACATTAACAGTGAATTTGGGACATGGACGGAAGTTGGTGAAGTGATGATTGCGAGATAGAGCACCTCTATCTCCAGCTCATCGAGCTCAAGGGTGAAGCCACCGGTACAGGAGAAGAATCGCTCTTCTGTGCCTTTTTTTTCTGCCCCTAGTTAGGGTGAGTAAATGGGAACTGATGGTGGTGATGTCCCTTGTGAGGAGAAATAATATCGTCACGTGAGAAAGTGGAGTTGTTGGATTAGTTAGTCAAGGCTGGAAAGAGGTTGGTAGGCAGTAGGGTGTCTACTGTGAAGGAAAAGTGAGGAAAGTGAAGTTAGCATTGCTCGCCCCCATGGCAAGTTCTCTGACCTGCTGGTTGGAAAGATTATTGCAAGAAAACACATGTGGGGTGAGACCCAGGTCAGACAGAGTGAAGGGTGCAGGCTGAGGGAACGCGAGAGGGTGCTTGAGGCCCACGAAACTGTCATCGTGAGGATTGATCGAGTCAAGGGATGTGAAGAAACATCCTGGACCCTGGGATTAAAAGCTGCCAAAAAGGTTGTGAATGGAGGAAGACCCTCAACCAATGGCCTTGTTAATGAGAGATGCTATTTGAGTCTTTGTTTTATCTAGCGTTTTCTACAGTTGCGGTTCTGGTTCACTGTGGTGCTTGTGGTGCCCCTGCAGCAGACAGGCCTTGGCACCGCAGAGCACTGTCTCATCAGAAAGATGATGCTCATTTCCAGTACATATATTAGATGCCTTTTCTGTTTTTTTGTTCAGTGTATTGTATTAGACCTGTTTTCTTTAGACTGCCGTCATTATTATTGCAGTGTGCCCCTTTTATAATGACAGAGTTGTCCCATTTTAATTAGCCCTGGAGAAGAGCATTGGTTCCTTACATTTTCTTGTCACATGCATAGGAGGCAGAGAGGTCATAAAGCTGGTCAGTCATTGGAAAACCACTGCTTTTGCAGCTTTTGATTAGTGTACTAATGTAGAATGAGAGTGTGCCTCTGTCTGGATTGTCCTTTGATGTGCTGTGAAATGATTATCCTGCAGGTTTAGTGATATCAGTACAGAATTTTGCATCACAGCCGAAGGATATCCTGAGTGTACCTATTTTTAAGAACATGGTCTTTTTGAAACCTACAAATCAGCCACAACTTGAAATATGCAATCAAAGTGCAATGCTGTGACCTTTATTCCAGTTTTGTTTTTGTTCCATTTTCCGGTTTATTTAACAGGAGATTTTGATTTACTAAAATAAATAAATGCTGAATTACTGCATTAATCAACTGTGAAAGAACTATAGCATGTTCCAAATTTAGCTTCTTATTCGTTTAGTTTTTTTTTACCAGAAAACATTGTTCAACATCATTCATTTTATAGACGTTGAAAGACTTCCTCAGCTTAATTGATTCCAGAGTATTCATGGAATTGCTCCTTATTTTTCAGTGCAAAGCAGCTGGTCCGAGGAGAACCTAATGTGTCCTACATCTGCTCGCGGTACTACAGGGCTCCAGAGTTGATCTTTGGCGCCACAGATTATACCTCAAGTATAGGTAAGATTATGCAATGCCTTGTGGACTTTTTAGTCAACTTTTTAGTTGATTTGAGATATCTGTGTTTTTGAAATAGTGTGGTCAGGAGAATATGGTTTAAAGCAGACCCAAAACCATGAAAATAACCTTCTTGTTCTTTGAGGTTGTGTACAAAATACATGTTTAGTTTGTCATTTATGCTTTTAATGTCTCACTAACAGTCCTTGTCGGTAGACAAAGTTATGTTATGCTAATATCATTTAATCAAGAAAGGATGATGAAACGTTTTTTTTAAATTCAGTGATGGACTGTCTACGGGGCCATTCTCACCTCTGTTCAAAATGTTTTTGTCAGCTGTCAACTTTCTCTTTAAACAAACTATTAGCTTATTATACATGACTGGGTCATTAGATTAGTCACATATAGACCTGTTAGAGAAAACAAGTTAATTGTCCTCCAGAAAAATTGCCATTTATTCCTTCAAATGCCATCCAATCCAAAATTTGAAAAGAACTGTAACCTCTTTATGTGGCTTGTTTCAGTTCTGCAAAATAACTGACCAATTAGAACATCCATTTTAAACAATGTACATGCACTATGCACTGACAGTGCTTGTTTCAGTTTATGCTAAAGGCTTCACGCTTGGTATGTGTTTATAGAGATTGATCCAGGCATTTGTCATAATTTCTGCCCCCAGAAATCTTCACCATTGAATAATGATTGTCTTCACATTTTATTTGGCTACTTGCAGACAAAATCATATTATGCTTATTCCCCTGCATAGGAAACATGGGAGATTAACTATCTCTAGCATTTTAGATGATGATCGGTTCAATTTAGATTTACTTCTTCCTCTTGTGTTTTTTGTATCAGACATTTTAGGGGGATTTTCAAGAAGAAACATTATTGTAACACAATACAACAACAATAATATGTAGCACTTTTCCAAACTCTTAGATGCAGTCCAGAATAATAAAATGCAATAATAGCAAACATACAAGACAAACGTAAGACAGTCAAGCATAGGTCTTAGTAAAATGGTGAGTTTTTAAGTTTAGATTTAAAAATAGTCAAAGAATCTTCCTCTCAACGGGTCAGAGCAGGGGCATGCAATATAAATGAAGCAGTGACAGAGCAAGCACGGCCACCCACAGACTGGCATTTAGCTGTAGGTACAGTGAGCAAAGGGCCAGCCTCAGCTGAACAGAGCCTATGGAAAGGAGTGCATACATGTAGAACATCGGAGATATATGATGGAGCCAATTTATTTAGAGCCTTGTAAGTCAGTAAGACAATCCTGTATTGAACACGTGAATTTGCTGGCAGCTAATGGAATAGCTTAAAGCAACAAAGGGTTTTCGCTCAGTTTCCTAATCTACACACGTCATTAATGCTTAAAAGATGTTACTGAGGTCATTGCAGAAGTCATTTTATGGACATAATATACTGGATTGTTGCAAGTGGCTGAACGTCATACTATAAGATCAGGGTCATGTGAGTCGGGAGCAAGCCATGTGGTCGACACTAATGCCCTGGATTCCATCAAAAAAATTACAAGAAGTGATCGTCTATTAGGAGGCAGTTCTTTACACAAAGGGTGGTGGGGGTCTGGAGCAAGCTACTCACCCACATTGTCGGAATGTGCTACTGACCACCATAGTCCGATATTCTTATCATTCAGAATAGAAATGAAATTTAGATATGTATAAAGGTAGAAATGGTATTCAAGGGGCACTCCGGCCTTCTTCACAGAAACTGGGACAATCAACTAGGGATGTCAGCAGCAGAAACTGAAATGATAGACATGGTTAATGACTGTTCTCTTGCCCAGACTGTCATAGTGATGAAACTCCTGTATTGATCAAGTCTTTTCAAACAATCCAGACAGAGGTGAGAGGACTGCTAGAGAACTGTGATCATAATGTGGTATGGCTTTGAAATTGTAGAGTTAATAAGTCCAGATCAAAGGTTTACACTTTCAGGAGAGGAGACGTTTTGGAGTCAGTGGAGAATGGATGTAGTCAGTTTAAAATTATTCTGCTTGAAGCACAGAACAGATTTGTCCCAAGAGTAAGTAAATCAAAGACTAGATAGCAGTGACCCAAATGATTAAGTACTAAAAATATAAAGAGACAGAAAGCACTTTCTAAAATGATACAAACGAACAAGCTCTAGTTAAATAGAGTATAATGAATACCAAGCACAAGTAAAATGAATGTCAGGGAAGCCTAGTGATAAAATAATTTTCAAGTGCTTAAATACAGTTCATTTTCAGTATTGAAATCATAAGGGAACTGTAAAGAAGAAAATGTATTGGGATTAGTAATGAGGACGTTCTAGATGTCAGAAGGGAAATGACTGATGTAAAGTAGCCAGGATCACACTAAAAGGGACAACTATCCCATCGATGCCCTGCACACTGAGTTCTGTCACAGCATTCTCCATGTGCAAAGAAAAACACCAGACAATGAGTGTAAGGACAAATTTGGCCAATACCCACTGATTACAAATGTAGGGGGGGAAAAAGAGCAATAAAATACTGGCTACATCTAAAAAGCAGTGGGAGAGAATTTCTACCGTCACAAGGTCCTGTTGAGCCCAGAGAA
Organism: Atractosteus spatula; assembly: GCF_055471065.1. Taxonomy (NCBI): domain Eukaryota; kingdom Metazoa; phylum Chordata; class Actinopteri; order Semionotiformes; family Lepisosteidae; genus Atractosteus; species Atractosteus spatula. Next base: position 15,304,385 of record NC_142709.1, on the reverse strand, counting down.
GAGCTCCCTCAGCCAGCTGGGCCAGAAGCTCACTGCCCTAAGTCTGACCGACATCAGCCAGCCTCAGGACCGCACTGCTAGAATACCCCATATCACAGCCAAGTCAAACAACTCTACCGCACCCACTGGGAAATAAACACAAACTGCACTGCTACTGGACCCTAAAAAGACAATCCACACTTGCCTGGTATCTGACCAGGGTAAGAGACAACAAGGAGAAACGGATCCTAATGGAGTACAGGCCCAGTGACCTTCCCAGATGGCTTCCCAGAGAGGATGGGTGAAGTGTCCACAACCTGGACATAGAAATTGGATACAGGGAGACCTGGGTGTCCAGAGAGGGCAGCCTGTGCTCCCATTATGAGCAGGAAGAAGCAGAGATGAATCTGCACTTCCTGATGCACTGCAAGAAATATGCATTGTATATTATTTCCAACTTTATATATTATAGGTAATATATATAGGTTTGCATAGGTAAAATAGGGGATCATCTGTAGGATGATAAGATGCTAAAGAAAAATCAGCATGGTTATAGAAAAGTTAAGTAAGCAAGACCTACTTTATTAGAGTCTTTGAACAAGTAACAACAGTAATGTGTACAAACAGCATACAGTGTGGTGTATTTAGATTTTAAGAAGGCTTTTCATAAAGGTCTTCATTAAAGATTAATTGTCAAATGGGATGTGATGGGATTGAGAACTGGTTAATGCAGAAAGTACAGATAAGGAGTGAATGCATTGATTGGGATGACATAATTAAGGACCAAAGGAATCTGTTCTCAGACCACTGTTCATACTAACATACTGTAGATCAGTGATCTAGATTCAAGTAAGCTGGTAAACAAGTCAAGACTGCAGGTGATACCAAAATAGGATTAGCAAACACTGTAGACGCAGAAAAGGAAACCTAACAGTATTTTAGAATTGAGAAAATATAAACATATACAGTATTTTCAGTCTTGAGATTTCCTGAGTGCATCGTGTACAGTCAGACCTTCCAGTCCATAAGACTTGCTTCTGATGTGCTCTTTCTAGTCCTGATCAGTGCAATAGTAACCTGATTGATAATAGCAGAGACAGTGGATTAACTGAGTTCCATCAGGTCACCTACTGACTCTGAAATTTCCCAAAAGTACATGTGCAGCCAGACCTTCATGCAGGAGAGCACACTATGACTCCTTTTTTTAAGGCATTCAGGAACTTCCTTCAGAGTTACTCTAGACATAATTGAGATATCAAATTGGCATCCAGCAACTGTATAAATGTGTACTTGTAATTGTATCATCATAATTAATTGTACAGATATATACCCAGTCCTGTCTGTGCTCTCTCAGCATTGTCAGAATGTTTGCTGGGGTTCTTCAAACTCAGTATTTGTGTTTCCAGCTGCAGTTGTGACTCTAAGCAGCACTGTTATTTTTCTTTTTCTTTTAAATCACTGAACAGAGTTATCGGACTGGCTCCTTAATTACAACCACCCTTTTCCAGGCTCAAATTAACTCCAATTAGCCACTGAAAAGCAAATGAGCTAGTTGGGCTTTTTTTAGTTTGTGGGTTTTTCTTCCCAGTAAATGAGGAATCTTTTAAAAATCAGTCTACAGATATGTAAATCAGATAAGCATGTTTTCAAATTTAAAACTTACATGCTTAAGGACCCATGGGAAATTCCACATTGATACTAAATTAACAGGAGTTTGTTGTGGTTAATTTCATGGCATGGTCTTTGGAAATCCCCCCTTGTCTCATTGAACCCAATCGATTTGTGGCAGGCAGTACAGAATGGAGATGGAGGTTTTTCCTTCGGCATGAATATTTCTTTTTTTCAGTTTTTATTATTTTGTTAAGTTTGTTTTGCGTTTTGGGGGATGTCTTTTGTGGAGTTTGCATAACGTGGTAAAAAATAAAAATTCCAATAACATGATAACCTTCTTGTATGGTTTTAGTTCATATCGCATAGGTTTTAATTTATCAGATATGTTCTTTTCTGACTACACGCATGTTTCAATAAAAGGTTCTTAAGCCTTGTCTGAATGTGGAAGCAAACCGATAGCCTTTTACTTCTTTATGGTGAGCATCACAGTCAGACTGGGCTGTCTTATGGATATTTTATAGCTGCCACTAGAGTTTTTGTGGTTATATAATATCTTACCATGGCTCTTCAGACATTTCTGTGACTTTCTGCATGATGAAATGGTGCTCAGTGGTAGTCATAGTGACTTATACAAGGACCTACAAACTAAGTCTTTGTGGAACTACCAGATGACTAAAATAACATAAGAGGATTAAATTAACATAATGAATTTTAACACGTTAACGGAGTATGAATAGAAGTCAACACTGAGACGTGTCATTTTTTCACGAATCAGTGTATGAACTGGAATTACAATGAATGTATCTAGCCCTGCTTTGAAAGAAACCAGGAGATGGTCTTCAACAACATGGCTGAGTGGCTTGTTCCAGACTCCCACAACCTTTTGTGTAAAGATGTGCTTCCTGCTCGGTTTGAAATGGAATTCCATGTAGTTTCCGCTTCTGTCCTCCGGTTCATGTTTCACTGTTCATTCTGGAAAAATGAGCTGGGTTGATTTGATCAATGCCCAAAGCCAAATATTTCCTCCAGTGTGCTTGGTCATACATCGGTCATCGGATATTTCTGATTATTTGTATTTTCCCCTTTAAAACTATGTAGTGCACTAATTGCCAAGCCTTGCTTTTAAAATTCCAGTTGTCTTTTATTGCTTCTTAGACTGGAAGACGTGTTCTGCAGTACTAACCCCAGGGTGTGTTTTTCCAACACAGACGTGTGGTCCGCTGGGTGTGTGCTGGCTGAGCTGTTGCTAGGACAGCCCATCTTCCCTGGCGACAGTGGAGTGGATCAGCTGGTGGAGATCATCAAGGTTGGTGTTGCCTCACTGAAGACCTGCCCCGAACTTACGGATCGTCATAAAAAGAGAACTCTTTTAGCCTTAAGCCGCAAGAAGTGGTTGTGAGTAAAATAATTTGCCGCCTCTTCGGTGCTTCTGGAAAGGCTCTTGTCTGGAAACGGCTTTTTACAGGCATCTAGCTCAGAGTTATTCCAATCATGCAAGTAACTTCATTGATACTAGTATTTAGTTATTTCGCTCACAGAAGCAGAATGGGCTGGAGGCTTTTGTTGAAAGAAGTGACGAGCCTGCAATTTAAAGAGAGGACTTTTCAAGGGAAATGCCAGAGAGCTACCTAAAGCAGGAGAGAGGAGCAATTTTTAAGGCATGGGCTGAAGGGTGAGATGAGTGCTCTGGCACAGTTAGAGTTAATGCGTTATGATTATTCAGACCAAGTCAACAAAATGACTTGGTTTCCAGGTTTATTTTCTTTTGAGCTGCTTTTTTCCATCAATATGGAAATAAAGGTGCACTACAAAGACTTGAAGTGTACAACAAAGATATGATACTGTACTAAAGCATTTGCAGACAAAAGAAACTAATCTGTGTGTAGATACATGCTTATAGAATTGGAGATAATTGTAAACTTCAGATAAAGTGGCTGTATAATGAAATTATATTGTAATTATAGACGCAAAAGTGAGCACAGCTCATACACTAAACACTTGGTTTAACAAACTTGAACATACAGAATCTGCAAAAGAGGAATCTTGTTTGTCAAAATTAGAAATACCGGGCTTTCCTTGAATAACAGATACAATAAAATGCTGCAACATTAAAACGGTAAATGGCACCTTTGTACAGCATACAGGTAACTGTTATAGGATGTAACGATATTGCGTATTACTGTGGAAAGGGAATAACATTTTGTGAGAATGTTTGTCAGAGTTCCACCTGTTGTCTGTTATTTGTACCACAGTTCAGGTAGGGAAAGTTAACTCACAAAGTGAGATGGTCCTTATTGTGGAAGTAACTGCTTGTGTCTCGTATGCTTTAGCAAATTTTATACAGTATATTTACAACACTTGAAATAAATATCTTGTATAGTGTATATACTGTATGCATTTTTTTTCTCATGTGATAGTGTTTTGTGCCTGAAAGAACAAACCATAGGATTTGGTATGTGAGCTCTTTTGCTTTACTCAGAGCTTGACATCTCATTTTCTTGCCTCCATGAAAATTATCATTGGAAAACTGTAAAATGTTGTTACAAGTATCTTATAGCACAGCTCATCCATGTTGTCCGGTTGCTCTTTCTCTTCTGTGCCCCTGGGGTCTAGCCCGTAAAGCCTCGTGGATGTTGTTAGAGAGTGTTTGTGAAGGCCGCGACGTGTGTGAGTGTCCCATCAGCCTCTTCCTGTCCCGGGCTGCTTCTGTCTCTACTGGTTGTGTACTTGGGGTCGTTGTCATGCTGGTAGATGAATCCCTGTCCAATCAGATGCTCGCATGAGGGAGTAGCATGGTGGATCAGAGTGAGCAACTACTGTATATGCCCTTGCGGACCATTGTGTGTTACAGGTCTCACAGAAGCATTAACACCAGTTTTTGCTGGTGGGAGATTCATAAGATTCACTAGATAAGTGAGGAGCTTGACACATTGGGATAGTTTTTCTTAGCAGTAGCAGTTTGTTGAGCTCTTTTCATGGTGTCACACTCTTTTCAGGGTGGACCTGGGAGAAATATGACCTGTCAGTAGAAGTAGAATTTTTATTTTCTTAATGTCAGGTATCATTTCTTTCCCAGGGAACCATTTCGTTCTCTAGAATTATAAAATCATACGTACTGTTGCTTAAACTCTTAGAGACATCATTTTTTATGTAAGATTTTTCTGTCATTATATATCTGCTTTCTCCTCTGTTCCTGGATTTTTTCCCCAATATTGTCTTTACATTTAGATGTTAATTAAACAAGCTGGTTGAAATTAAATGCCATGCACTTTACAGCAGTTAACAGCAGTTTATGTCCTAAAGCTCAAGCATGCACACAAAGGACTGATTCTGGCTCACCTCAATCTGTGTGAACTCTTCACATTCTGCATCAAAAGGGAGCACAGGCTTTCTGAACTTTCTTGACAGCTCAAACCCTCCACTACCAAGTGTGCACAAACGTGTGTTCACGTTGATCTCAAACAGAAATCGTTTCACTGTTTTAGCATCATTCTGCTGCTTGACAATTGGGGCCAGAGATTTGCACATTGTGGCTCTGTCTGAAGAGTTATAACACTTACTGCTGCACTGCAAAAAGTCTGAAAAGACGCGATGATTTAATCAGTGGACAAATCCCTACTCTCCACCCTGTCCGTGGAGATAAGCCTCACTATCTTGGACAAGCATCTTCTTTTTCAGTAAATTATTATCTTGATAAGCATGGGAAATGCTACCCTGTAATTATGGACATACTGTAGGCAGGAAGGGCTTGGAAACGTGGCATTTAAAACTTGCAGGCATTTTGGGGGACTGCTAGTGCCTGTTGGAAAACACAAATTGCATCGAGTGTAATTTTTTTTGCTTGACTTATATTCAGTACTTGGACAACTCCGTGACACCTTACTGAGTCATACATTTCAGGATTATGAGATCAAGGGTGAATTTTAAGACGATAAGTACAATTCCTCTTCTAATTCTGTATTTGGTGGCTCGAGATTGAATTTCATCTGCCAAAAGAAACAACTGTTATTATATAGCTCGACAGGAGATGTGCTCAGTTGGTGGTACACCTTCCGACTAGTTCCTGAGTGCAGTATCTCAGGCCTTTTATGTGAAAGGGTTTCTAAATGGGGATGGGCTGTTTCTGAAATGTCCTTGCCTTTGCTGTGATTGAGCAGTGAGCAAACAGCTGTGAATTGGGAATATGTCTGCAGCACTCCTTTTCCTGCAGTGCCAGAATGATGCACCAGTTCATCGGCAAGCCATTTTCTGATATTTTCTCCCATCTTCTCAACCAGATTAGATACTGGTTCTTCTAATTCATCTACAAATAAGCATATGATGCATGCCAAGGGTACAGTGGTCCATCAGAACCATTAGGTTAAGCTTTTCTTCTTTCAGGGTACCATCACAGGAGACGGCGAACTAAAATCTTAGTGCCCTTACGACTGATCTAGGCTGGCAGCCTCTGTGTCTGAAGCAGAGACTTTTAATCTCTTTGCAGGAGCTCTGCAGCGTAGCCCGGGAGAAATCCATTTCAGTGGAATTGTCCGTGCAGACCCTTCGTTTATGTTTTTTTTACATAAGCATTAATTACTGTTAAGTGAGAGAACTGCAAGATGTGATGTCATGTGCCATTGCTGACTGCTGACAGGGCCTCTGTGTGTGTGCTGCGCAGGTTCTAGGGACACCAACAAGGGAGCAGATCCGAGAGATGAATCCCAATTACACCGAGTTCAAATTCCCCCAGATTAAGGCGCACCCCTGGACTAAGGTGAGTCAACAGGTACTGGATCACAAATTTTCTACTTTCAGCAAGCTGTTTTTTCACTTTGTGCCTTAACATAATCTGCTTGGCTTTGCACTCGCTGCTTGTCTTTTGTGTTTTGGACATTTTTGTATTCTGTGATAGAAACATTGTGACCATTGAAGTACCCATTAAACAAAGCTTGTCAGAAGCTAGTGTCTGTATTGCATTGCACACATGTTAGTTCTCATCACTTATCATCATTATCAGTCTTCATATGTACAGGAGTAGGCTTGGGGTCCGCATCTTTCGAAAACCGCTGGTCTTCTTTTAAGTCTTTTACTTTTGTAGGAGCACGTTCGATGCGCAGACAAAATGTTCTGGGCTAGTGGAGCAGATCTGCCTTATTTGAAAAGAAAACTGTTGTGCTTCCAAAACATACACCAGCGGCATTACCTCATGCCCTGTCCTAGTCAGTAAGGTTCTGTAAGGACAACCAGGGTGCTGCCGTAAGAGGTGTTTGTGGACCAGAGTGTTCAAACTAACTCTCCATTGTGCTGACCAGGGACACTGCGCTGCAATCCAGTGGATGAGACTTTAAACTGAAGTCCCTACTGCTTGGCTATTAAAGATCTGAAAACACTGTAAGAGTAGAATTGTAAACCCTGACGTCCTGAATAAATTTCAGTCTGATCTGCTCTTTAGTAAGGTTGCTGGTGCAGAATAATTTTTGAGCATCACCCAGGTGGGATCTGCACCTCAGTGGAGGAAGAAATGGGTCCCCATCTAAGTGTAAAGTGCTTTGGGATGACAAGTGCTGTACAAATGTAAGGAATAACTAATCATTAGCAGAATGATGGAGTAGTACTATTCCAGAGGTTTCCAACTGGTGTGCCATCAGGCTTGAATAGCTGTCTGGAAAGTCACAGCCAAAGAAATAAGAAAGAAAGTTGGTACGACTGATACAGTGACCCACATTTTTTAATAAAAAGTCCCAAGTCCTACACACCTGCCTAATCCTCTCACCACCAGAAATCATGCGTAATCATTTATGTTTTTGACCAAGTGGTCACTGGCAGTGACAGGCCTTGTGCGTTGCCAAGCAACAGAATGCCAGAGGGCTCAGCCTGTAGCGGCTTCGGAGGTGAATCTGAATGAAACGTGCCAGTCCAGTTTACAAACCCCGACAAATACTCTGTTTTCCAGAACTGATATTTGGTTTGATAAAAATTAAGTGATTACTCTTTCACACCTGGAAAGTTGACGTCTTGTTCCCTAACAGATCAACATTCGAAAGAACTAGGTTGCGCACTGATTTTTAAAAGGCTGACTCAGATAAATAACTTGAATTCAGACTTATTCATAATTGATTAGTTCATTCTTGCCCATATTATATAAAGCTCTGAATGCGCTGCAGTCAGGCTCCAAACTTTTTAGAGACTGTGTGCTTTTTATTTTTTGAAAGTGTTCCTGTAATTTTGAGGCTTGGAGATTTTTTTTACAGTCGATCATTGTGTGAATTCATCTGGAGTTTTGCTTGAAATGAAAGAAAAATCTGATCCTGGCAACAAACAAGAGCCAAGATATATGCTTAAGCCAAGAAAGTTGTTTTGTAAGGTTTTTGGTTGTGTTTAATTGATAAAAAACGGTTTTTGTTTTCATTTTATTCTTGTATGTATGCATTAAGTTGTACATATTTACATTTGTCATTACATTAAGTTGTAAGAATCGCCTTTTGGTCTTCTTAATTTACATACCTAGAGTTCAGAACAGATTTAAGTTTTGATTTAAACAGTAGAGATACAATCATAGGCATGCACATACCTTTGTTAAATAGTTGTAGTTCTTGGTGTGTGTGTGGAGGGGGCGGGGGCTTTGTGTGTCAAACACCACTTTCATAGTGGCAAGTGTTCCTTAGGCTGAAAGGGCTGGGTAGCACTAGTTTCTGGCTCATTCATGCATAGTACTGCAGAATGTTGTCCAATTAAGGAAGGTCCAGATGCCCTCTTGTGTTTGAATTGGAGTACTGCAGTGAAGTTGACAGTTTTAGTCTTTAAAGGGGAACTGCAATGGTATTTTTATATTTCAGGGTTAGAAAGAATCGGCATTTATGAGTGCATTTCACAGTGAAACCAAAATGTACACGGTAACATGTGAAACCTAATTTACATCACTGAATAGATGGGATTTCCAGGTATGTTCAGCACCATATACTGGGATTCAGGAGGCAACAAAGCTCATGAGCTTGTGAGGTGTAGCAACCCTATTACATTGTCAACAAGCAGGCTTGTGAATACACCTCTTAATCCAGTACAAATATTGTTTTCAACTCCGAGACGGTTTTGCCAATAAATTCTACTTATTAACGCTACATGCAAATTACTTCGAAACATTTCTACAGTGAAATGTCTTCTTGCACAACCTGCACATATTCACTCATACATCGCATTACGTTAGTCATTACAAACTCTTACTCTCGCTCGTCACAAGATCAATAGCTTACAACAACATGGCAAACATACAGTACTTTCACAAAGTTCGCGATTTTGTCCTCTTAAATGTACCATTCATTAATATCTCAATATGAGAGATTGGGACTACAGTTCCGCTTTAAGTATCATCTGTAAGTTTGGTATGTAAGCATTAAATTGTCAAATGTTCAAGAGTGAAAACCTAGTAATATAGTAAAGTAACTAAAAGTAAAGAAAAATAAGTCAGGAATATAAGTAAAATACATTGATGGGGTTTCCTTTTTTATTTGTACAAGAGTTTACACATTTTTGTGTAATAGTTTGTGAATTGTGCTAAAAGTTTTCATGTTTTGTTTCTTCTTCAGGCTGGAGCAAGGCGTGTACGTTTTTTTTGCATCGCGCATACGTTTCCTTGCATCGTTAAGGATGTGCAACTCTTGAATTCATCTGTAACTTGTGTAATTCAGGGAATGTGTCCTGTTCCTCACCACCACGTACAGGTAGTGGACAGAAAAAATGGAAACACCTTGGTAAATGAGAAACACCCAGTATATACAAAGCAAAGGCTTCCACACAGGTGTGCCCATTTCATTAAGCAAACCTGCCAGCATGCTTAAGGTCATGTAGAAAAATACTCAACAGGTTTGGTTTTCTGTAATTGTGGTTAACATAACTGAAAGAGGAGACCTCAGTAACATTTTGAAATACATTTTTGGCTGGGGCTGCAGTGACCGACCGAGTTTAACTTGCCAGTGTGTCATGAGCACTGATGTCAACAGGGAACTCAGATCGAAAGACATCATCAGCAAAACCCAACAGTGCAAAGAAGCGCTTCCTCCTGGATGGCGATATCTGTGCATTGAAAGTTAGCTACAGCCAGAGCAGCCAGTTTCGTCAAAGACTTGTACCACAAACTTCACAGAGCACGAGACCATAGGCTGATTGCTGGGAACAAACTGTTCATCACACCTGGCAGTGCGCATCTGCTAGTCCAGTGGTGCAAAGAGCACGGGCAGTGAACCAAGCAGTGAAGACGTGTAACACGGTCAGATGAATCGCCCTTCACCATGTTCTTTCCTAACAGATGAGTTCATGTGCGGCACCGACCAAAAGTCCTCTACAGCCCTCAGTGCTTGATTCCAACAGGGTTCTTGTGCTTTTGTAATGATGTACTGTACAGTGTATTTTCCATACATGGTCTGTGTATAGTTAATCCCTTTGGAAGTCAAGGCCACAGCTAATGGCCACCTATTAGTACAGAGTGATAATCTTCACCCTGTTTTGCAGCAATTGTTTCTTATCAGGAGGATGACAATACCTCATCGCATCCACAGAGCACGTGTGATCACTTAGTGGCCAGATTAACACGAAACTGGTGACTTTCTCATTAACCTGATTTGGACCAAATAGAGGACTAATGGGATATTCTGCAACAGTGCCCAAGACTGCATTTTCTACCTCCATTAACCTGGAGTTATTCCACATTCTGGTAGACTCTATACCAGAGCTCATACAGGCCGTACTGACTACTTGTGTTGTCCCAGTTCCCTGTTTGGAATCTTTACACTGGAATTTCAGTTTTTGTGCGCTAAATCTGTATGAGAGCACCTTCCTGAGTGCACCAAATTAAATTGCTTTTAGTTTGCTGCTGTGGCCATAGCAAATGTACGTGTTTATATCCACTTCCTTTCAACTAGCTGGGCAGTACTACCTTCCGTCCTTTTCTAGTTAATGACATGTTTATCCTTCAAGTGCTGCAAAAGTGAGAGGAATGGGTTATACAGAAAAAGCATGCAGTCGCTATAAATATTCTGTAATGTGCATTTTTATAAATAGATTGGGTTGTCAGCCTTTTTAATATTTACTGGTGGAAAGACTGAGGTTACATGACTACTTGTTTCCTGGAATAAACTGCATGTGGCGTTTTCACAAAGTCCATGAACAGGACAAGGGAGGAGTAGAAAGTTGTTCAGGTTATAGATGTGTCTTCAGTCAGAGAACGTATTTGGCTGGATTTTACTATGAGGACGGGTTTAATTTGCGAAGGGACCTCCATTACCAGCCACAAGCAGGCAGTCTTCTTTACACCAAGACCTTGCACTGAAAGATACAGGAGTCTAGTGTTGGAAAGGACGGTGCTTATTGTGCACCTGAATCTCCTGGATCGTAGCATAATCCCTAGAAAACAGCAGTTCCCCAGAACAGGCTTTCTGTTTGGAGAGGGTGAAGATGCATTCCGATAATACTTGTTCACAAATAAGCAACGAGGAGTGTGTAGTCATCCCATCACAGATCTTAATTTGTGTGTTCATTTCAGAGCTCCTACAGGCACAGCTTCTATATCCAGACTGACTTGTAATGCTGTCAGAGACTTTTTTTCTCTGTCTATTTGATATTACTTAACATCAGATTGGCGGAAACAGGCTGTTTCACATGAGACACAAGCGTTTTCAGTGGCCTGCAGCCCTAGGTGAACAGAGCTTTCTGCATGTTTGTTGTGATTTTAAAGCGACACGCTTTTTAAAATGCAGTAAGAATTCTTTGCGTTTTTGCCAGTAAAGCAAAACACATTCATTCCTTCCAAAGGATGGGATGATTTTTTTTTTATCATCAACCATAACTAGGTAAAATTTCAGAGCTGTGAAATTGTACACTGGACACATCACGTCCCTGTCATGTTGTAAAGAATAGCTGTCGTACTCGCTCGATGACAGGGAAGTCAGCCATACGTGTGTATGTCAGTAATCTGCAGGGAGTGAAGTGCCAGTTTATTAAAGGGCTCTAGGTTAACTGATCAGCATCACAAATTAGCCCCTGTGGGGGGTATTTGTTAAGTAGTTTCTTTTGTGTGTTAGACTTCAAACGTAGGTAAGAAGTATCACATGGACTGGTAGCTTTTAAACACCCTGCAGTCATGATCATATATCACAGGAAGGGCATGACAATTGCATGGCGGATGTGGCATTTCTGATTTTGCAGTATATGCTGCCTGATTGTAGTGAATTCATGTCTGTTCTCCATGTTGGTCATTCCTCGTCTTTCCATATGACTGTCCATTCTAGCCGGTGGTGTACATAACCTATCAATGACCAATGTCAGCTTTCTGCGGCTCGATTGCAGGTCTTCCGGCCCCGCACCCCTCCGGAGGCCATCGCTCTGTGCAGCCGGCTGCTGGAGTACACGCCCACCGCCCGCCTCACGCCGCTCGAGGCCTGCGCGCACTCCTTCTTCGACGAGCTACGGGACCCCAACATCAAGCTGCCCAACGGGCGAGAGAAGCCCTCTCTCTTCAACTTCACCACTCAAGGTACAGGCCGCCCGCCCCTCGGCATCTTTTCAGCTTTCGTTTGGGAAAGGAAACGGGGAGGGTGGAGCCTCAGGAGGAATGTGCAGCCTGCCTTAGTCTTCGTGTTTTGTCTCTAGGTCAGCTGGTTTCGACTTTTGCATTTGAATACGTTGAGCTGTGTAACCCCATATTAAAAAGTCCTGATTTGTGAGGAAAAGTTCAAAAGAATAACAATGTGCTGTGTGGTTGTAAACAACATTCAAGACTCGCTAGCTGTCTTCAAAGGATGGAGTTCAGCCCCTGTGCAAAACCTAATGTTTTTCTTTGATATGAATTCTGCTTAGAGACTTCAAAGAATCCAGTACTCATGTAACTGTCATTAGTGGCTGCAGTTCTACACAGAACGGCAGCAATTTTCCCATTTCAAAAGAAAAAGGCCGACACTTCCCATAAATCCAAACAACATGGGCTGTGAGGTGCAGGCAGACTCCTCCCCATGCTCACCTTTGAACCAATCATCTTTTTTACACCTCACAGGCAGCCCCGCTCCATACCAGCTATTAAGTGCTGATTGGAGGAATGGACAGGCTCATAGACAGCACCACATGCATGATTGCACCCAGGAGGCCACCAGGGGTCTCTGTGTTTCTGAGAACAGAGAGAGCCCAGCCCAACTAATCCCACCATACTCTCCACAGTGCTCAGACATTGGATTAGGGAATTATGGTCACGTTCAACAAATGGCATGATTCAAATTTGACGCCATGATGGTAGAACTCAGGCTGAGCTCCTTGGGAGGCCCATCTCACAACATTTGTACTAATTTATTACTACACAATTCATACCATTTGGGAATACGGGACATAGCGCACACATCAAGTTTGTACGTACACATCTTCAGCACCAAATGTACTGACCAAATTAGTTTTCTAATTTGAGGACGTGGTTCTGTTGCATTTCTAATGTTTGATGCTAACCTCACTTTAGCTTCTGACTTTTCTGAGATGACCCCAACATACACACACTTTCCTGTTCATTACAGTGTTATAATTTATACTTCAGTATAAAAGCATTGGCTTTTGTAAATGCTATTCCAGGTGTTCCACTTGATGTACAGATCCAAAATCACTTGATGTACTGATACATCTTGTAAATATATTTGGAGTTCAGAAATTGGTATGTTCTTTATTTTAAGTGCAGGTCAGTCAACCTCAGGATTAACCATAGCAAGCCAAATTGGTTGTCCTTCAGTGGAAGAGTCAACAGTAGCATTGCAGGTTGAAGAGAGGGAATGTCTCTTAGATGGAACAAGATGATGAACATTATGAAATTGAAGAGTGATAAAATGGGCCTGTTACTCACATACAAATTACACATTGAACAGAGAATACTACGAGAGGACGGATTACAAGTATTCTGAGTCCTTAATGATAATTACAGTATCTTGTTGCTCTTCCAGTAAAGAGCAAGTAAATACATTCTGGGACTTAAGGGAATATCCTACACTGATATACTGAAGGAACCTTTTTTGTCTCAAACAATGGGACCTTATACCAGTATTCACCCAGTGGGTGTCTACTGAATGAACAAGGAGGTATGAACCAGAGGACACAAATGGAAACTCAGGGGAATGTGAAACTGAAGAGAGGAGGCACTTCCTTACACAAAGGGACAAGGTTGTAAGAACTATCCAGCCATGTTGAATTTGATACCCTGTCTTATTTTTAGACACTGTTGGGTGACATTCTCAGATTAATTAACTACGAGCCACCATACAGGTTTCATGAGCTGAATGGCCTCCTCTCATCAGCAGTCTTTCTTACATCCTGTAAGTAATGCTGTGTGTGGTCACTAAGGTCACTGTCTCCAAATAAGAAAAGGTAAAGAAACTCCAATTCAAGTACAGTTTAATACTCTTAACCGAGTCGTTTATGCGGGTTTGTTATCCTGTGTCTCTCAAACCAAATCTCACTGTTCTGTGAAGCCAGATGTCATTGAACACGCACAAATATAATTAAATAAACAATGAACACATGTATTTTGTAAAACAAATGATCAAGATGTTATTCAAGTCATCTTTCATGGATCCATGAAGACAGATTTCATTGTCCCTGTGGAAGCACCAGAGGTGGCAGTGTTTCCGGGATGTTCTCTGGAGAACTGGAGCTAGAAGCTACAGATTTCAAGGAGTCAGATGTTTGGGTTGTAAAATTTCACAAAACTAGAATTCAGGTGGCTTGCTTATTGTCACCGCGAAAAATGGATGGATTTCAAGAAATGACAGGAAAGAGATAACCTTTGAAAGCCAGTGCTGTTTCCTTACAGCTCATCAGTTTTGCCCTGTAACGAAGTTTGGTTCCAGCTACATTAATGAACAACCAGTCACACACAAGACCGTCTCCACTCAGGACTGGTTTTGGCTGCTTGCCAAGCGATGAACCAGCAGAAGTGGTATTACTGTGAAAGTTTGTAGTGTGTAAATGAGTGTTTGTATCCCTGTCTTTCAGAGCTGTCCAGTAATCCCTCGCTAGCTTCAATCCTGATCCCAACCCATGCCCGGAACCAGGCTGGAGCCTCCACTCCCACAAACGCCTCTGCAGCCTCAGGTGAGTGGCTCTCACCAGCTGACCCAGGCCCACCTGGGCACTTCCCTGCTGGCGTCACTGTTCACTTCGCTTTTATTGCCAAGCATGGGAGAAAGCACACCAGGCAAGTTATACGTACTTGTCTGTAGCTTTCCTAAATTCAATACCTTCTTTAGCGGATTAAATTCAGGATGCCTGCAATGTGATTTGGCCTGCTGAAACAGCTGTGTCATGAGAAGTGCTGTAAACTGCAATGAAATTCAAAACGTCCCCATAAACAGATAGCCCACACCACAGAGAGGCACTATCACTGTCCCACCGGGGGGCACAAGGTGTAGCCTAGCATTACAAATTTGGTGGCGTTGATTTCTCTGGAGTATACGATCACTGTGCCTGAACGCATCATCCCTATGGTACACTAAATTCTTAAGATTTAGGAGCCATCAGAGTTCAGTGCATTTTCTGGTACACTTGTTTTACGTGGAATTTAAATTAAATCCTTAAAAGCTTTCGCCTAAGCTTTCATAGGTTATTCACTATAGGTAAAGTTGCACTGGGATCAATCTATCAGGGGAAACAAATTGCATGAAATCCATGCAGCGTTTATGAAGTTGCTTCTTGACCATTTGAATTAGTTTTTTCTGTTACTAGGGCATAGTTTCACAAAATTTCTCAATCTTTTTGAATCATTTACAGCTGAAGAGCTTTGTAAACGGTAAAACTGGTCCACCTAAGATAATGATGAGCTCAATTAGGTCATTAAGAGCTGAGCTGGAGCAGACACCTACAGACACAGCTGCCCTCCAGGACTGGAGTTGTTCACCACTGAATTAGGGTGACTGTAACTATTACTAACAGAGGTGTCAGCTCTAGACCTGGAGCTGGAATACTGTGGGTTGAAATCTCAGGCAGGAGGCTGCTGTTGTACTCAAACTGCTCCACTCAGCTGGCTCAACCTAAGTGAGTTTTCATTCTCAACTGATTGATCCAGGTAAAGGTTTCTTGGGATTTTTCAATCCTGTTTAAGCAGATGTAACTGCAGTCTACCCGCCATGTTGTCGAACGGGTGGCCCATGCAACAGCCAACTTTGTTTATATTCTTAAATATTAAATCTTGTGTTTTTCTCCCCCTCTTTGTTCTCCAGACGCCAACACTGGAGACCGTGTCCAGACCCCCAACGCAGCCTCCGCCTCTGCGTCCAATTCCACCTGAGAGGACGGGTCCCCGGACAGTGCCCTCGCGTCACACTTGGAAGGCCCTCAGCCGCGCCGCTCTGAAATCGAGTTCAATTGGAGGAAACACAAAAAATCAGACGGAGAGAATCCCCGATCGTTAGCGTTTATTTCTCCGTTTGTAAAATAGCGTATAAGTACGTCCGTTTTTGTTTTTTTGTTTTGGGTTTCGTGCTCACCGAGGGGATGTTCCAGATAACACCGAGCAATATAGATATCCACGTCGTTATTCCCTTGACAATCTTATCGAGGTCTGTTGTAGCTAACCACCCAGCACACCCTTCAAACAAGTCCCAGCGCCCCTGGCCCCCACCTGTCCCACGCCCACGCTCGTTTTCCTCCTCTCGCGCCCCTGAGGTTTGGAGCCTGGCAGAAGCCTGCGTCCTGGGACCTGTCCCCCTGCTTGTGTCCGGGATCTGACTTAGTGCATGGCTTGAATTTGGTTGGGAGCACAGAATGATTCACAGTGTTACATTAGAAAGTATCTCGTCTGCTTTTCCTTTGGCACACAAAGAAAAAAAACCGCCCTTATTTTATACATATGTATAGATATCAACTTTTTTTCTTAAAAGCTTATCCAGACCCAGGATAGCAAGCATTGCAGTCCTTGTTTCTCGGAAGTGTTTTTATGGTTAGCGAGCAGATGTTTTTGTTAAGGTGGGGGGTGGGAGGGTGGGGCAGGGGGCTTTCTGGTGAGTCTAAAAATGACTCCCGTCTCTTTGTGCATCTGTGTGCTTGTATTATATATACATACACAGTTTATATATACTTTACATTATGTAAAATACATATATAAATATATATCGGAGGGGCTGCCACAGCCCTTGAATTAAACCGTTCAGAAAACACAGAAGGTCAGATGTTAAGTGTGCGGCAGCAATATTTGCTGCTGTTGGAAACTGTTCAGCTGGACACCTGGAGTTTAAATGTGAAAGCCAGGTTTCCAGCACGGTTTTATTTTTGTTATTGACATTTTTGACTTCATATAATTGTATAAACCTTTTGTTTCAGCCCTCGTTGCATCTTTCCTTATTTATTGCTGCATGTGTTAAACTTGCACGTGTCTATCATGAATGGCAAACGTAAAGACAAGTATGTGGACAACACCACTCTAACCATACAGCCTAATTCTACTAGGAATAGGCGGTCCAGTTTTATTTAATGACACTTGAATTTTTTACAGTGAACGTTGAGTGTAATAAGGATGGATGCTTTAATTTTAAGATTTCACGAGCTGATTTAGTGTGATTAAAATCTGATCATTAAACATTGAAATATGCTTTCATCAATATCGGCGTGTAAGAGTTTTGTTAGGGTTTAGTTTCAGTAGTGTTTAAAAGTACAGGAAAAAATCATTATCTGAAATGGAGGAGACCTCGTTGGGAGCATTTCTGTACAGTACTGACATGTCCTGGGTTTAAACAGAAGGCAAAACGACCTGTTTTGCACAGACTGCTTTCTCCAGAACAGGAGGTCCCGGCAACTGTAAGAGCTTTTCCACGTGGTAAAGGTGTCAAAAGTTTGAGGCTGGCTCAGAACCAGTCCAAGCTGTAGCAAAAATGTGAAACTGACCATTTTGCAGTCTGTGAATGTGCTTCCTCCTGTAGAGTAGAGGATCTCTCTCTTTCTTGTATCTATGCGAGCCCAGTGGCGCGCCGATAAGCACAGGTGACCGGGCGAAATATACCTTGTCTTTGATCATGCTGTGAAAAGAGTGATGACTTATAACTCTGGTGTAAGAAAATCCAAACAGGATGTCCCTCCTCTCGGGCTGATGGGAAGGAGTTGGTAGCCCATGTATCTTCTTTTCCCATGTAAGAGTAATGATTCGAGGTCATTAAGCATTCTTCCGAGCAGTCAAAGGCACCAACTGAGGGACAGGTGACTCTAGTGTTTGAAAGAGGGTGAAAGGACAACACAAACCTGCAGGAAACGTGTCATGAAGAAGATGCTGTCGATCTGTAGGCTTCGGTTTCATTTGACCACTACTGAAGGATTTTGTGCTTCGTGTATTTTTTTTTAATTGTTCTGATTTTTACTGTTATTACCTTCGCCCTTCCACTTTCCGTGCCACGACCCTTCTGCACCGCGCTGGAATACGTCTTATTTCACCCAGTTAGAAAGAAAACCATTTTATGTATATATCGTTGCTCCTCACCAAATTCTGGCTTGTACTTATTTTTGTTTTTGTTGTTGTTGTGTGTATGGTATGTAAATATGTGGACCCAAGAACTGTTATGAGCAAAAACAAACAAGAAGAAGAAGAAAAAAAAAATTCAGGGCAAATAATTCTGTTTATTCAAAATGTAGATGAGCTTTTTCAAGCCATATAGTTCAATCTTACTGTACAGTAGGTGCCAGCTATATTATTGTAACAATAACTAGTAATGTATAGTGTATCTATAGTTTGGAGTGCCTTTGCTTCCATTCTTTTGAGATTTTCTTTCTCCTCCTCCTCCCTGCTGAGTGCTGCTGAAATCCCATCCTGATCCTCTGACGTCCGATACGGCCAGTTCCGTGGTGCGGTTTCTCTGCTTGGTACAGCTCTTCACCAAAGTTCATTTTTTCCAGTTCGAAGTCGGAGCATCTAGTGTTTTTGGCGCGGTATTGTTTTCCGTTCTCCATATACCAGTGATCCTTGGCGAATAGAGTTTGTTTTCACATTGAAGTTTAGGCTTCAGTGTTTTTATGTCTATTTTAAGTGTGTGATGTTTTAAAATCCTGTTGCAGATTTGCTGTACTTTTAATAAGCAATTTTAGACGTGTCCTTAATTGGTTTACCCTGAGGAGTGGTGCCAGAGTGTACAGTGTACACTCTTTACATACAGCCCTTGCATTGTCTGTGAAGGACAAAGAAAAGAAACAATATTGATCTTTCAGCAGGTGGGTCAAGGCAGGTCTATGTACAGTGTTAACTTAGGTTTCTAGTTGTTCAAAGGTTGGCTGTTGGCTCTCAGACCTTTTCCTTGTCACACTACCAAAATGAATTGATAATGTCACTGTAACAGAGGGAGGCAATAATGATCAGTTTTGATCTCTCCATGAAACCTTCTTTGATTGGCAGTCAGCAGCACTCAATGGGTTAATTACCATGTAGCTCCCCTCTTGTGATTTTATATATACATATATGTGTGTATTTATGCATATATGTCTATATATATATTCAATGCTTGCTTGTAATATTTGCATTCATAGATGTGTTGCTATTGGATCACCTGGCCTGTAAAACAAGTGTGACCACTTCTTGTGTCTAAAGTAAAATTAAATAAAAAGGACTGTGGGTTATATACAGAATATCGCATACACTTGTGGAAAAAAAAGCTGTCTTGATTTAAAAAGAAAATGAAAAAAAAAACAACCTGTATAACATTATTACTACTTGAATGCCTCTGTTTGTGACTGAACATTTTTATTTCATTTTAAATATAAACTTTTTTTCCTGTGAAAGTATGCTAAATGTTCCCCCCCACCCTCTCCCTTCCTGTAAATAAGTCCGTTTTGTTCTTCAGTGTGACTTGGTTCAAAATAGTTAACTGGTACTGTAATTTGCATTAAATAAAGAGTAGGTTAGCCTGGAAATGAAGAAGGTGTGCTGTGTCTCGCTGTTTTTTATTAAGCAAGTGTTATCTGTGCTTACTTATTGGCAGCGTTGCAATGCCTGTTCTGTTGAAGAGCAAAAGCACATGAACCTCAGAAATCCCTGGACATTTCACCCGGAGATCTGGTTTTGCACATAGAGAATCTGCTGTCAAAGCAGTGATCGGCTTTTTTATTTTATATTCTTTGCGTTTTACAGTTACGTTTTTGTTTGGTTTACTTTTCAAAAGAGGTCATTGTTAAGATAAAATCACTTTATTGGCCATATACAATTTCTGTTTTAGGAATTTGTTATTTCGCATACCCCAACTTGCTCTCCATGTGACACAGACGGGGAGAGAGAAGCTTGGGGTCGGAGCGCAGGGTCAGCTATTTATACAGAGCCCCTGGGGCAGTTGGTGTTAAGGGCCTTGCTCAGGGGCCCAACAGAGTAGGATGGGATGCGAACTGGCAACCTTCCAGCCACAGGTGCAGATCCTTATGGTCTAAAGAGGGGGGACCCCCTGCGATTGACTGGAAAGCTCAGACTTATGGCTTCAAACAGAGCCAAAAAATAAAAAATAAAAGTCTGACGCATTCTTGATCCGCACGTGTTTTACACAATAGCACTCCTTCCCGGCTCCTCATTGCTAGTTCTGCCGAGCAGTGTGTGTGTGAGGAAGATCTCGTTAGGTTAAAATCATCACCTTTTGCAAACCGCCTTGCAACCTCATGGTGAGTACGTTTTTGTTTTCCCTAAGAAGTTCAGTTCACGTTTCTCTAAAGCTGTTCTGGGATGATGGACAGATCAGTGAACCTTTGTTACGTGTACACACCCATACACGGGTTCCTGCTTTATAAATTAAAAAAAGGATCTGCAGTTGTCAAGGACAGCGTCTTGGAACAGAGTTGCTGAAAAATACAGTATACCACAAACATTTTAAAGAAATTCCGGCTGTTGCTCTGTTGTGTCTATGCCAGCACCAAAATTAAAAGGTTTTTGTTGAGCATTTTCATGTTGTATATACTGTTTAAATACAGCATAAAGTTCCCAGGTCCATCACATGTGAATCTTGGAACAGCCACCAGAGGGAGCTGTCCAATAAGATTTCACTCTTATTGGAGGGAGTTATTCTGTAAAGGTCTCTTTATGGTATTAATCTGCACTGTTGGGCCTTGGTACTTAATTAGTTTGATGGTTTTACCCTCTATGATGTTGCAGAAATGTCTTTTATAATCCTTTTATCTTCTTTTGTGTCTCATGATCCCAGCTGTTATTTGCCCAGTGTCTTAATTTGGATGCTTGAGCAGGGACAAGGCAGATTTGCTGATTTGGCAGGCTGGGTGTTGTGCTTGATAGTAGTGTGTAGAAGATCTTACAATGAACACCTCTCCAGGGTCCTGTTGTCTTCTACCAACTGCACTTCAAGAAATGAGATGTTCACAAAAGAAAACTCTGAAGCTGTTGATCATGTTCCTCGTCAAAGATTAGTTCTCAGGTTGCAGGCAGTCGCCATTCAAGCTAATGGCAAGTTCTCTTAACAAGGTTCAAATACAGGGCAGGAATCTTACTCCTTAAGGTTGATCTGAACAAGGAGCTCTCGCCTCTAGTGTCTCCTTTTTCTTTCTTTTGTGTTCTCCTCTCTTCCCATCTCTACCCGTCTTTTTATCCTGTATTCCTGGACTGTTGACGTCTCTTAATGATTTACCTAGAACTTCATTAAGTAAGGTACACCTTACCATTTCTTTAATCAATGGGTCTCATACCAGCTACAACTCGGCAAACATTTCCTCTCTAGCTTTGATGCTCCCTAGAACTGCAAATGTTGGCACTAATGAGGTATTTGATCATTGTCTCTAGATCCTGTGACACTTCAGATAGCTAATATACAGTCCGTGTACGACAATCTACATATCTGCCCCAGGTTTTTTAGTGTACAAAATGTACGCACAATTTCTTTTAGAGTATTAGGTAAAGTATACTAATATAGACATAAATATTGGAAGGGTCAAATACTTGAAACAATATGCATATATTGTTCCAATCAGTGCAAACCCCCAGGGAATGGGGTTGAACATTAAAGATGTTACGAGCCAAAGAGCTAGGGTCCAGGAGTCACCTAGGATGCAGACAGGTGGACGTGCAGTGGAGACTGGTGCAGGATGGGAAAGAGCCACCAGAGTCCGGAGCTGTGGTTCGTCCAGAACTTAGGCATCGCAGGACAGAGGGGGACCAATGTCTGAGGCCGGGCAGCACGCTAGAAATTCTGAGGAGCACACTTGTAGGCAAAAACCGTATGAGTTGGACGTGAGACCAGTAGGATATTTTCTTTTTTCGTTCTGGCTTGTTTTTGCTTGCGGTTTGGAGCACCATCCACACATAGAATGAATGTGACACAAAATGGGAGACAAATGAAGGAGACAATTGAAAAACAGGTAGCATATTTGTCTCTTTTGTTCTGGGCTTATTTTGGCTTTCCAGCTTGTTGTTTGGAGCAAGGTCCACTTACAGAATGAATGTGCCAATAAATGTGTGAGGCACGAACATATTTTCTTTATTTTTGCTTTGCAGCTTGTTTGGAGTGTGGTCCATGTAAAATGTGATAAAAATGCAAGAAGAGGCGTATGCAAGGTTATATATAGCAGAAGGTATATATCAAAAGTGATATGATTTCCTTTATTGTGGTAAAGAAGAGTCTTTCTTAATTTAGATGAGGAGATAGATTCCCATTTGCTTTTGGGCTGTGGGATGGGAAATTTAGTTTTGAGCCGTATTCTTTTAATTAGGTTAGATTGGTCAGGTTACAGGTTTTCCATTCTGGGTTTTCTAGGTCTGTAGGATGTACACCTCTGAAACGCATAGCTCTGTATGTAGTGTAATGTTTTCTTTCTTTTGTTCAAACTTCTGTTTTTATTTACTTTTTAAATTTGTCCATGTCAATATATGACAGCTTGAAAGCTGAAAAATAATAACTATGACGAGGGCTTGCTTTCGCAAGAACATACTTTATTTCTCATAAATAAAACAGCAAGATGCTGGGGTTCATTGCATTTCACACAGCTGATGTCACAAACATGGTCCATTCACCACAGTCCACTGGCATTTAATAACTGGCTATGATCTAGAGGAAAAGAAACACGTGTCATCAAGGAGTCCTTAAAATACTAAAGACTGACTAAGTGTTTCATTCAGAGTACTGATGAGTGATTTTTAGAAAATGCTGCATGAATTGCATGTTTTTCCTCCTCAATCTTACAAACATGAATCATCTCAAAGATTGGACATTAATTTACTTTGCCTTGCTTTAATCTGTTATAGTTATAATTTTTTCATGTGATTATGCTTTACATCTGCATAACACTACAGTTTTATTTATGAAGAAAAGCATTTGCTACAGGTAGACAGCTTGAGGACCTTTCCAGTTTCATTAACCCTTTTCTAAATGGTGTAGGAGGAAAATGGCAGCAAAATTTGTTCGTGGCTGCACAGATCATGCAAAGAGTCATTAAAGTTCAAGTTTGCATTAGATCCTAAAACACATGGTCAACAGAGCACATTTAGTAGAACATATGATCAAATGTACTTTGCTAAGCTGTTTTATTCCAGATGTCTTCTTTAGTGTCGAATTTCTTAGAAACACCCCCTCCCACAAATGCTAACCTGTTGCCAATAACATTTGCATCCCTCTTTTTCTTCAGAAACACTGTTTGCACTTCAAGTTCAAGTTCACGTTTATTTGTCATTCCAGCCATATTCAACTTACACTGTTGATCCAGCTGATGTACGCAGAGACACGCGTGAAGACTGTAGGCTTCTTGTTAACATTACAGCCTGAGGCAGACACAAAGCTGGTCACTCCATGGACTTGGTATCTTCCACTGACGTAACAATTCAGGGGTCCTCCAGAATCCCCCTGCAAAATGACATTAGTCTCAGCCATCGAAGTACTGGCATTTGAACTGCACACGAAGTCTGTACTTGCAAACATGCCAGTGTACACAAAACACGCATGTATTGTTTTTCTGTGATAGCCTGCCTTCCGGATTAGAGCAGATAATCAGGTATTGAATGCAGCTGTGAAACAAAGTGCCAGCTTAATAGCAAACAGAAAAATGTCACTGCTACAGGAAAACGGTGTCTGATGGGTCTGTAGTGGTGAGACTTACATTACAGCCTGATCTGATTCCATCTCCACCAGCGCAGACCATGGTGGTCTTAACAGTCGATCCCCACCAGGAGCTACTGGAGCAGGTGGTGTAGTCTACAGAAGGGAGATGGGCCTGCTGCAGGGTGCCTGACAGCTGTCCACTCGCTGTTGACAAAAATGTTACATGTTGCATCTTAATTTATATGATCAACTTCCTTGTCTACATAAGAATATTGAAAAATTCTGTTGTGAATTCTAAAGTCCCCAGGTGATGATTCGCTGAACCCTCCCACTGAGAATGAGAAGTACAGTACTTTGTATGCCCCCTCGACACACACCTGTTAAAAACATTCATGTCCTGGCATGACCCACATTAGTGCGGATTGGAGGGTTCCAGAGGGATGTAAGAATCCCTATTTTACAGAAGGTTCAGAGAGTCCTGTCTGACTAATTCCCTCCTAAAATCAGTTAATTTTGTGCTGGGAAAATTCCAATGTACATTAAGCTTAATGGCACACAGTAACATCTCATCTGGGCTCTGAGTGCTCATTTGAAAAAGACACGGGAAAGTGTCATTCCCAATGTGAAGTCAAAGTAATTTATTTTTGGGACCTGAAGGGATAGGTAATTATCCTTTTTGAGGATGTATCCTTCTATTCATATACGTACTGGAGAGAGACAATCTAGAGACATTTTTTAAAAGGATAAAGTATTTTAATGCATCTTTTAACAACATAATCGTATGTAAAAATATTTTTTTGCAAAAAAAGTGTAGCATTTTATTACCTTCCATTTGAGTACTCATTTCATTTGAGTGTTTTAGTAAACTGCCAGGAATACACTGATCTGTCTTCCTATTTACAGTCAAATGGGTTCTGTCAGTCAGGAGAGATTTTCCTGTTAAAAACTTACTGCTGGTAAGGCCCCAGCCAGTGATGAAGCACACACTGTTTTGTGGAAGAATGTGGTCAGTGCTGGGCAAGGTGGCCAGCGCGACATAGGAGCTCAGAACAGCATTATTCATCAGCTTCACCAAGGCGATGTCAAATCTGCACACAACACAGGGAGCACAGGAAGTGACCAGTTCAGGAAAAATATATTTCAAAGCAATGTTGCCCAGAAGTTCTGAACACAAGCAGGCTCTGTAGAGACAGGCGAGTATCAGCAAGACTGAAGCAATTAGTGCCCCCTATATCCAGAGAAAAGTTCAGCCTGGAATTAAATATTTTGTTATAACTCTGCAGCAGAACATGTCAGAAGTCTGGTTCAGGTCTTAAATTGAAGCTAACCCCCTTGGCTTTAAGTGTGAACAGTCAAATGTCTTTTATCTCTTAATGCGTCCACTCAGCAGACAAAGTTATGCAAAACAAATCCAAAAAAACAGCAGGTGAAACTTTTTTTTGGTCTTCAGAGGTCTGCCACTGGACTCAAAATGCTCGTAGGTGTCTACTAGCTTGGATTAAAATTCGGGACAAATTTATCAATTTGAAAAAATTCTGCATCATTTTTTGAAGACCTGACCTGGAATGAAATGGCTGAAAACACAATCAAAGACAGCGTTTTTCACCAATTAGACCAGCTTTTTTCCTGGCGGGCTCGTTCAAAGTTCGTTTGCAAAAGCCAATACCTTTCAGTTTCCTCCAGGTCTGGAGGTAAGTAAAAGCTAAGCGTTTTGTGGATATATAACCGTTCTTATGGATTTCTGAAATAAGGTAAAAACATGGGATTTATTTTTTGCTGGCTTATTGATTACTTACCGATGCACTTATGTGGAAGTGCGTCAGCAGGTAAAAAATGTTGTTATGATCGATTGCCGTGGTGTAGGACAGTTCTGAGAACTGTTTTGTGAAGCCCTGGTTGTCTTTTTTCGATTGATATAAGGTTTACTGTAAGGTTTTGTGGTTTTGTTTGTTAAACGCGATGAAATGAGATGCGCGTCCTAATGCAAATAATAGACTACCCGGTCCCGTGGGCGGTCCCGCGGCACAATAGTACTAGGCAGACTTTCGAGGCTAGGTCAATAGCTTTGTGTGTATTTTTAATGGTAGATCAACTGATTTAAAAGATTCTTTTTGGCGTAGGTTTTGCGGAAAGGAACTGAGATGAGCAGGAAATGTTGCGAAGAGGAACTGACCCGAAAAAGTTGCCCCCCCCCTCTCTCTCCCTGGAAGTCCCTGGGCCCATGATGGCTCTTAGCAGCCCAGGGGCTTATAACTCAACTCCCACAACAATGTACAAAACATCCATAATGTATATGCTTACACGACGTACTGATTCTTGTGCCCAATTCCGAAGCTTCTAAAACATTTATTATAACACAAATGGGATACAAACCCAGCCGCCGCATTGTTAGTCCAGCTTGAGTGAACCAGTGTCTTCTCCACAGGAATGAATTGCTCCTTCCCCTCTATCCCATTAATATTGTGTTCTCCCACAACTGCAACCACAGACACTCCGCTGTTAAAAGAAAAACAGAATTTTAAGACTTGTTCCTCCGTCTTCAGGCAGGAAATCTGAGAACATCCGAGAGGGAAATTTCGAATTTTGTTTTAAGGGACTAATTCACTGAATGCTTTGCTTTTTCCTCCGTCCTAACTGACCGGAGGTATTTTCATACCTTCGGACGCAGTGGGCAGCCGTCAAAACCCAGCGGCTGTGAATCAAAGTTCCTCCACAGATGTGTGCCGACCAGTCACTGTAGAAAACCCGCAATGAGACCTGAGCCCAGCAGCAACAACAAAAAGAAAACACTGACGTCCACAGGGCAGTAGACGGAAAATATGTACGTTATGCATTTAGTGTTCCTCGCTGTGCAAGCAGTTCATTCAGACCAACTCACTTTATACAAAACCCCCTCTCTTTAGTGAATGTACTCGATTTTCATTGATAAATCATTACAGGTCTCTAAATGCATATTAGAACGTTTAGGGTGTTTGTCCAGTACATATCTTCATGGCGGTGATCGGTCCCGCGTACCCACGCAGGACAGCACACCTCTCGGTGCTGTTGGAACACACACAGGCAGACTTTCACAAGGGGTAGTCAGTGAAACTTATTTCCTTACTAGTTCTATTTTTCTTTAAGTACTGCCTTCGGCCTTCACTCAGGGCTCTGTCATTTGCCGAGCTGTTGTGTGTTTGCCATCTCGTAGTTTCTTTACGTCTGTTTTTGTTTTTTGCTCTCAACCTTTCTGCGCTTGCTTACGTATTGCAGCGCTTTCCCTGTTCCTTGCCACTACCGCACTGCAGCCCTGAGTGCTGGTTTTTTTTATAGCTTTCTGTTCTTCTTTGGAAGCCCCTTTTTCTTTTGCTGTGGTGTTTCCCACCTCTGCATTGCACGAGAGCTGCTTGTGAACCCTCGGCCAGACGCGCCTATTTTTTCACTGCGCCACATCAATAAACACATGCTTTGAATAATACTTTTGATTAGATACTGTCTATGTAACCTGGGGTTCATGTCTATAGGTCAACAAAAAGCACAATTCCAGAATCTAAGAGCTGTATTGCAAAATGGTAACCCTTCTAAGAAAAGCCTAAAGATCTAATTCTTTAAATTATTTTACAGTGGTCACCCTGATGAAGTAGGTGCTAAAGATTCAAATGGTGTTCTTGCATATTGAGGCCATTTCCTGAGTTTAAAAGTCATTTCTTTACTTTAGATTATGCTGCTGTGATGTCAGCCTTCCCAAAACACTCTCCTGCAGTCCACTGTTACATATCTTCCTCTGACCACCTAGTGCAGTGCTCCTGTTTAGCTCTTCAGTTCTGCATGAAATCTGCTCTCCTACCTGCCAAGGCCAGGAGTAGGGGACAGCTGTCACCCCTCCCACCACACGCTGGGTTGTGTTCCTCTGTATTTCCTCCAGATACTGCACCTCTTCTGCACATCCTGAAAACATGAGAAGACAATTCATGCTTTGATCTTTATCTCACATCTTTACATAATATATAAGGTATAAACAATTCAAGTGAATACTAAATCAGGGCAGGGCGGTGGCTCTGTGGCTAGAAGGTTGCCAGTTTTAATCCTGCGGCCCGCAGAGGACTTTTGGAATTGTTTATTCCAAACACAAGCAGATAAAAGAAAACGGATACATCAATTACTTAATGTGAAGAACTTTCTGAAAAATAATTTTAATTCATTGTGAAAGGATCTGTTCCTGGACTTTCAGTCTCTGCGGTTTTTTTTATGGATGTTGTGATGCCTTGAGAGGTGTGGTTTTCTCTGTGGTCTTGTTTTTTTTTCTAAGCTTCCCCCTGCCTAAGATGGCACTGTGTATCTCACAGGGTGGCTGACAGAATGCCAACAATCATTGGAGCTTCATCAGCTGCTCATCCTACTCTTATCTCAATAAAAAGAGCGCCAAATGCTGAAGGAGACAGTGAGAACATGGAGCACGTCCAAGGTCAAACTTCACAAGATTGCTCTAGCACAGGCTGAACCAGTCTCCAGGTTGAAGGTTGTGCTTATTTTTCCTATTGTTCAAGTCTATTGTTTCCTATTGTTGCAGTCCCAGCAGCTCCACTGCTAATCAACTGTTTTCTGCTGTAGAGCAGGCATTTTGTTTTCCAGTGTAAGAGCTGAAAAAGTCCCTTTTCTACTACAGCTACAAGAGCTTACTATCCTGACTAGGAAGCTGAAAGAGCCGTGTTTTTGCCACAGTGCAAGGCTGATTATTATTCTCCCCAGTGGTCCTGCTGGAAAAGCAAGTTTTTTCTGCCCCAGTGCAGGGCTGCTTTAATGAACACATAAACTAATATTTCACCTTAAATATTAAAGTGAAAGTGGGGTGCGTGTGTGTCCACCTAAAACCTGTGCCCCTATTGTGGGTTGCGCTATGTGGCATCACTATGTTTACAGTGTCCCTTGTCAGTCTGGTTTGTATTCTGGCTGCTGACTCAATTGTGTGAGTTTACTTTTAAAATAGTAACTTGTTTTCATAGACTACTGTGTCTTGTGCCCTGTGTCCTGTGATGGACAAATGACCCGTTGCTGGAATAAGCTTCAGCTCCCCTGCAATGCTGTATTGATTAAAATGGTTTGAAGATGGATTTAGTAGTTGGATTATTTAAAGCTGTACCTATATTGACAAATATAGTGGGTTCCGTGGCTATTATACTGTATAAATAGTGTGCTGTGTTATTAGATTTGAAAAATGCGTGCCAAACACCATAATATTTATTTATATTTATAATATTTATTTCTGACACTTCACCACAATGCAACCACCATGAATACAAACAGTATGTAACACGGACAATATTCCAAAAAATTAATGTTACTTTGAACTTTGACACTTCCATTGTAAAAGGATCTGTTCCAGGACTGTTTCTTTCCAGTCTGTGCCAGGCTGTTCCATGGATATTGACAGTTTCTCTTGTCACTTTGGGTATGTACTGTATCCTGGTTAATAACTCAATTATGCAAGTCTCCCTTTGAAATAGTAACACACTTTTACTGCTTTCACATACTTCAGGTTAATGTATATCAATTCAGAAGAAAAATGAAAAGGTTTAATTACACACAGTTCTATTTTTCACCTATCACATATTTGCTTGAGAAAATAATAAAAATTATATATAAAATGCAACTTACCAGGCAGAATGAGGAAAGCAACTAAAACAATGTAGGGAAGCATCTTGTCAGTTGTTATTTTGCTCTTGGTAAACTTTACAACCAATATTTATACCCTGCGTGCTGTGTAAAACCCAAACATTCCTTATTGTCATGGAACATTTCCTATAAATAAGTAAAGAAGTTATCATGAAACCTGCTCCTCCAGACAGAAAAAATACAAAAAATGCAGTTTGGTGCCATTTTCCTTTTTTATTATTGTTATAAGATTAACAACAATAAGATACAGTTTTGTTCTTATTGTTTCTTAGGTTCATAACCTAAATTGTTCTAAGGGCTATAAATGTAAACTGGCTTCTACAGTATGTTGAAATCTTGAGTGTAACAACTTTTACCCTGTTCTTAATGTTAATAATCAACCTTCAGAAATATGAGGTACAGTAAACAAAGCAGGGATATGTTGCACAACCTTTGGCTATAGGTTGTACTGTAGATTACATTGAAATGACAAAAATATTCAGCTGCTGTGCCTGTGGAAAGTCTACAGACTCCTTCCAAAGTAAAACTTCCAAAGTTTTATAGCTTGAAATCAAGAAAAAATAAATCAGAATTTATTTGACCTTGTTATATACAACCGAAGAACAAATACTCAAACATTCTGAAAAGTAATTACAAAAGAAAACCTAGAAAAATGTGTGAACTATTGTCCCTTCTCTCTGGTTTGCTCTAAACCCCAGCTGTCTGCTAAGGTGCAGTCACACCTGTGAAAGCCCATATGCCCAAATTAGTATGTTAAGATCAGATAATCAAAGTTCTGATGTAAAAAGTATCCGTTTTTGAACATCACACAAGCCACTGAATTTAAGACATGCTGAAACCTATTTTATAATTTAGAGTATACTTCAGAAAGAAAGGTACTACTATAGTCTAATCTTGAATAAAAGTGTAATTATTTAAGCATGTGAAAGGCTGGGTAACAATCTTAGCTGACCTTTATGTATTGTGATGCCACTAGAGGCACAATAGTTTAAGGGTGGTACTTTCCCCGAAGTGTCATGCAGTTTGTATTTGCCAAGCACATAGGATGAGATCAACAGGCAATTGCTGGAACAGGGAACATGAGATGAAAACTATATGCAGTAATTTAATATTTCATATATTTTTATGATAAAAGAAGTCAATACATTTTCACGTCATAGAAGAAACTGGTCCTAAGCTGCACTTGAGGAATGATTTTTATCACAAGGTAGCAAAACATGCAGGTAGCAAAAACATAAATTATAAAATGGTAACTGTGCTTGAAGGACCTACTTTTGTACAGTACAAAATGCTCATGTTCATATATAAAAGTTATTAAATGAAATTTGGTAGGAGTAACAAGGACAAGTCAAGTTTCACACAATTTCCTAATCGGCATAATGAAAATTATGTACTGTATATATAGAACATAAACGCCTCCTTTTGCATTTGTTTCAAGCATCCCTCCTCCACCCAATCTCCACCTTGCAGCTGTCCCTTGGCTCACTCCATTTGAATAAGGTTTGAGTCTCCTTATCCTATGACCAAGACATTTACCATTAACCAAGAGGGTTAAGCCAAGCCTATCCCACCAGATTTTCCAAACATTCCCAAAGCATTTAATTCTTGGATGTTTTTCCTTGTGAATTTTTTAATCTTCTAGATAATGGGGGGGGGGAGCAATAAAAAGCCAAACACAATGTTTGGATATTGTGATTGCATGGCAGGTTAAGACAAGATGGCAGCTCTTGTTGCTGTGCCACTGTGCCGCCTAATTATAGGAGTAACACCGTGTGCAAACACTTTGCCTTTTCTAGCTTCATCTCCCAGAAACGGGGGGAAAAAGTGATAGACAAAGTAATCAGCTTCCCTCCAAACCACAAGAGAGCACTGTGAAAGAATATTGACAGCTTCCTGGGTACTGTGTGCTTGATTATATTTTTGGCCCTGACCATGACTGTATTTTTGGCGTGGAGTGTAGGTAAGTGTAAACTTGCCAAACAAAGAAAAAAACTTTCTTCAGCTACAGTATTTGTCCATTTAGTGATCTACAGTATCACTGGTCTACAACTGTTCAGGACCACATTAATTTTTTTGCAACAGGTAATGATACAATGTTTCCTTATTGTTATTGTCCTACACCAAAACACTGCTTCCACCCCATCACTGTGTTTACTTTCAAAGTCTTGTTCATGATGCTCATAATGAATCAGGTCTTTCTATTTGAATGAACTATTACAAATGGAGAGAGTTGGTAGATTGAGCAACCTACACAAAGGTGCAAAAAACATTCCACACTACTGTATAAAACGGTTACATAGTAGTACTGTCATGATTTAACTAAACTACACAAAATAACACTAGACATTTTAGCATTATGATACAGCCATATGTCAAAAGGGATAGTTAATTCTTGAGAGAAACTGAAAATGTTTATGTTGAGAATTTTGTAGTTCGTTTTCTGCTTCATATTGTCACTCTTCAAAAGCTTTTTATGTCATTTTTTCAGTTGTGTGCTAATAAAAAGTACCAGTGAGTAGCGTGGTGTCAGGATCTGAACTTTTGGATTCTCAATCAAATCCAGATGGGGCACTATAGCTACATTTGTCAACAGTGTACTTTTATCCCAGTTGTGTTTTTATAATTTCAAGTGTTTCTGTACTTTCCTTTGTAATGAAATTGGGATGTTACATTACAGTACATAAAAAGCATGGTTATCCATCATAATTTAGCCATTATCTTTAGCAATTGGGGTTACAGTATTGGGTACCACAGTATAATGGGACAACAAAGTCAAAACTGTTATTTTTGCTTTAGACTCAATCAGTTTGTTTATTTGTGATTATGAGATTAATATGAATAATAACAATAAATACAAAGAAAACAAGCATTATGTTGTGAGTAATTGCATTAATATATTTGATATCATGTCAGATATCCCTTTATGGCAATAGCTGAATGAAATCTATGATCCACTGGACTAAAGAAACATCTGTTGGGATGTTCCTACTTCACGTTTTCTTCAGCATGTAAAGTGCATTCTCCTTTGGATTTCTTTCTCCTGACAAGCTCCTTGGCTACATTGGCCATTGTTGTGGATCATTTTCGTGCTGCATGGTGCAGCTGTGTCCAACATGTATGGACTTATTTTCTTCTAGAAAAATTTGACAAAATATTTGGTAAATGTCAATCCTAGTCAATTTTCTGATAATAAACAATAATACAATGATTTGTAAGTTTAGGGAACAGTTTAGCAAAACACCATGTACACAGGTTTATTAAGTTTGATGGAAAACGTGGTCTTAATGAATCTTTTCAATAAATAATGTAATCTCCTGAGCCACACAAGTCATTAACTTTCCTCTTGGTCTCCTTGCATTCCAATGCTTCTTCAAATCTATTGCAATTGTAGTGCCAAATATGAACAAAAGATGGCAGTGTTGTTGCATTTATCAAAATGATTATAGGACTACCATTATGAAAAGCCAATAAAAACTAATTCTTTATTATATTTATTATATTTAATATTTATTATATTATAACTTTATTATATTACTTTAATAAAAGGAGAAATAACACTTTTATTGCAGAAAACAGCTATTGTGTGCTAGAAACAGACAGCATTACATGCACAGAATGAAAGGGTCCAGTCCTACACTGAAAATGCTCAGTCAAGACTTGAGGAGGTGGGCTGCTATCACACACGCACAGGGAAGTCACAAAAAAGGGGGGAACTTAGAACAATGGGACATAAGAGATCCTCAACACATGACAAAGGCACAACAGTATTTAAAAGTACTGCCCTGTAATTACTGAAACCAATTACAGTAGTTTCCTGTAAATACTAAATAGCAATTACAAATGAAAACCTTGCAGCATGGCATGGAAAAGTGTATATGTTTAGTGATTCGCAATTGTAAATTTAGCTGTGGTGGAACCAGTTACCTTCAAATACAACAAGTAAATGAGCCTCCACCTGTGTTAATTTACCGTGTTTCTGCTGATTTCAGAAATCAGCAGGTCTCCTTTGCTGGGTAGCGTATCTCAAAGTTCAATTTCAACTATGGTCAGCAAACAACTAGCAATGGATAAAGCTGAGGAAAGGCACATACCAGGAGATGGATATTAAAAGATTTCAAAGGCTTAAATGTCTCTTGGAGCATATTCAGGATGATTATTTAGAAGTGGAAGATGTACAGTATGGAAACAACCAAAAACCAACCTGCCTAGATCAGGCTGTTCAGCCAAACGAGATGATCAAACAAGGACACTGGCCTGACCTACGGGCTTTTATGGCCAACATTGGTCAAAGTTTGCATGTGTCTGAAAATATCCCAAGCTCTCCACAGATCTGGTCTGTTTGGGAGGAGGACAAGAAGGATGTCATTGCTAAAAGAACACCAAATAAAATGTAACCCTGTCTTAATGCATATCCATATCAGGCAGTAGCTACTACACTAGTTCATCTGCTAGGAATCAAGGGTTTACATCAATCAGAGGGGACCCAGATATAGAAACAGACTACTGTATGATCTCTCGGACGGTGAGTTACAATTCCCCTAAAAGCAGTGGGCGACTTCCTGATGGCCAGTATGTCACGAGTCCCTATGCCGCCTTATTGTGGCGATGTCCTGTAGATCTCTCCAGTACTTCACCATTGATTGTGTGGAGTTGCTTAAAGAACACAGTAAGTGTCCTTGAGTGGCCCAATCACAGCCACAACCTCATTCCAATTACAAAGCTGTGGAATGACTTGAAAGTTGCAGTCCGTCAATGGTCCCTCGCAATTAAACTGAGCTTCAACAGTTCTGTAAGGAGGAATGGGCAAACATATCTAGGTGTGTTACATTGGTTCAGACCTCTGTAAATGGCTATAGTCAATGCTAAAGGTACTTCCACCAAGTACTCATTAACTCATTGGTGTGTACGCTTATCCAAAATAAAATGTCTTGGTTTTCATTTAAAGATTCCTTTTCAGAAAATCTGAGCATTTATTTTTCACTTGGAAGTTGTGTGTTACAATGTTAAAATAAAGGTAAAACAAATTGTAATTTAATGTCTTGATTTCAGACTTGATTTCAGACATAATGTGTCCCTTTGGGAAGGGTTTGTAGGCTCAGTCAACAGTTTCTAATTAATCTTGTATGTTTAATGGATTTTTAAAGAGGGATTCTAGCAATATAACCAGTGTTGCAGGTTGAATTTGGAGGTTTCATGTTGACACAATTAATCTGTATTTTAAAATTATATGAATTTTTAATACTTTCGAATAAGTTTCTAATTTTTTATATACATTTTATGAATTTATGTATATACTGTATATGTTATCAACATTCATGTATCTCTTGTCCTTTTCACACTCTATGGACCTTACAGGATCTGTACTTGCATTATAGTTTATAGTACTTGCTTTTTCGTCTATTTACATCTTTGTAAATTTCTTGTGGTGTTCCCAGGTGATTTTTTTTTGTCATTTGATAGGATTTTGGTCAGATACTTGTATATACAGTATCGTTTACGTGAGGGGGGCTAGTTTGAGAGGGGGTTGCAGTTACAGGCGGGCTGCCACTAGAGGCTGCTATGGGACCTCATATTAGCTGAAAGGCGTACAATACAGGCTTCTTGACTTCCCCTTTCTGGGTTATCGTGGGTAAGTTTGACTGCAAAACTCTTGAGTCTTCCTTGATTGAGGGTTGGGTCTGTCATAAAATGGTGCTGAAATTCAGGAGCACTCTGGTGTTGAATAATACAAATAATTATTTTCCCCTTTTATTCTTTTTTTTGGAAACTGCATGATGGAAGCTAATTGAGACAGATGAGACAAGACCCCAGCTTTCTTTAAAAACCTGCAAAGCTCTGAGAGATGAAAGGGGGGAGGGGGATGTCAGGAAAGTAATGGCCGGTTAATAGTTATCAGATGGCAGTGCTTTGAGATGGTTAGATAACTGGGGCTGATGTGAATGTTGTGATTCTGATCACCACTGCCACACATGCCTTTCTGCTTCGTGAAGTACAGGTACATGGGGGCGCGATTTTTTTTCAGGCGAGGGGAAGAGGAAGGGTTAGAAGTCCACATCGGGAGATCTGTTACCAGTAGATGGGAAGGACGTATGGGAGGAGCAAAACCCTACAAAATGTTTAATGTTTTCAGATATGATGGCGGATGAGCTCTGTTTATGTGCTAGCCTGCAGTTTTTTTTTTATGTTTAACCCGCACTTTGTAAGTCTGACAATCTGCACAAA
The DNA here is from genome assembly GCF_055471065.1 of Atractosteus spatula. Taxonomy (NCBI): domain Eukaryota; kingdom Metazoa; phylum Chordata; class Actinopteri; order Semionotiformes; family Lepisosteidae; genus Atractosteus; species Atractosteus spatula. Next base: position 15,268,935 of record NC_142709.1, on the reverse strand, counting down.
GACCGTCACAAATCAGTTATTAGATAGAGTGACCATAAATAACATAAATGCCAGAAGTTATTGGGTCATGGTACATGTATAATGTACAACCTTTTACATGATAATTATTCTTCATTATAAATAATTCATAGCATGAACAGTTACAATGAAAATATTTTCCTCAATTTCTACTTCTGATTATAATTTTCAGGAAAATAATAGCATAATTAGAATTTGTATGCCCATGTTAACATTTAATGACATTTTCACTACTTGCATGTCCCCCAGCTTCTTCTTAATCTGTCAGTCTGTTCAACTGCACAATCTTTGGTTTATTTTGGATTTGTTTTTCTCTTTATTAGGAACAGGAAACGCATAATTCATAGGACTTCTGTAAAACATTTTGGCATCAGTCATGACGATCAAACTGTAGTGCTGATGAAGTGATGCCGGATATGTGTTCTGAGGGAACCTGTGATCTGTACAGTATATTCTTCATCTTGGCATGATATTTCTTCATTCCGAGAAGCAAGCAGTCAACCTTTATTAGTAAACCTGCAAAATGTTTTAAAAAAAGTCTGCAAATACGTCTGTGATGGACTGGCTTCCTGACTAAGTTTTAAACCCGCGTTTAGAATTGTCTATTGGGTTAGCTGCTGGCTCTCTGAAATCCTCTGAGTATATACAGTAGTTATTACTGAAGATGGATGGAATATATTTCAAATTCTATTTGAGTTAGTCCTGAAAAAGTATCATATTTCATAAGATCAGAACAAAGATTACAAATGAGAGGAAGACCATCTAGTCCGTTTTGTAGGTGGTTGATAAATGATCCGAGAATCTCATCCTGCCGTTTCTTGAATGAAACAGGGTATCGGGGTGAACAGCTGCTAGAACATTTGCGACAAAGGTCTCTGAACATGTCTCATTTCCTTGAGCACAATTGGTAAAACACTTTTGAACCCTGGGGATTTAATAATCCTGAGTGCTTCTAATACCTTGACTTCTTCCTAAGTGAATACCTGAAAAAAGTATTTGTCTAGTACCTGCAGTTATTTTACTTTCACTGTCTAGAACAGCGGTTCTTAACCTGGGGGTTGCATCATTGTCTTAGGGGGGTTGCCTGAATAGTGTATTAAAATGAAGAAAATCAATCCTATTAAACAACGTAATGCTGCATTTACAAGCTCAGAGTTGATGTAAGGATGGTTTTTTTTGTCAAAAATAGATTCTCAGCTAGCCGGCAGGTTTTCAGATTTGAAATGGCTGGCGCCTTTAGCCTGCTTAGCAGACATTTTCAGCTGGCTGAATGACCTGAACGCAACACTTAGATTAATCACAGCTTTTGTCCCAGGTGTATTTTACTCCATTTTTGACATTTCATGTACTGTTGTAGTACTGAATTAACTTTTAATGTATTTTATGTATTTTATGTATTTTGTATTTTAGCCTCCAGTGGAAATATTTTCAGGTTCTCTAGAACTTCTAACATCTACTAATAGTACTAGAAAAACCTGTCTTTTCAGTTACGAGAAAGTGAGAAGCTGACTTCATACTTTAACCTTACTCACAATGTTCTGGAAAGACAACTCGAAGATCTTATTGTAGTCCCAAGAACTGATTTCAATGTTTATACTTACTTCCTCATTGTATGGCACATTCTGTCCAGAGAGGTTATAATGCATATTGGAAAAGGTTATGTACTTCAGCTGAATAATCATTCTGCAAAATGTACGCCAGAAGACTACCAAACATGTTAAAGAAAATATGCCCACTTTTGAGCCATCTCTTTCTTTTGTTTGCAAGTGTTTTTATGTTACTGTTCTGTATTTCCCCATATACTGTATAACCCATTTCTCTTTTTACTGAGCTGAATCTTTACAGTCTTCAAAATAAAATCAGCCTGCTCTCTGCCAGACCGTACTTTTCAGTTTTCATCACTTTTTTTCTATTTCATTTATTATTTTGGTTCTAAGTTGGAATCCTCTATTAATAATGTTACAGTATTTTGAATTAGTACTCAGTATTTCTAATTTATTGTAATCTTTAAACTTGTCTTTAAATCTGTCTCTTTCATCCATCAAAATGGTGGCTTGACTTATAGTACATGATCCAAATATATAATTTAAAGTGGCCTTGACACGATATACTAAAGCAACTCATTGTAAATGTAAAAAATACCATCTACCGTACGTCCATGGTATTAGTTGCTGCAAAGAATGTTCATGTCACTCTTGGGCCATCAAGTGTTGAAATTGGGCTGTAATTCCTGTTGGAAAACTGTTCAACCAGATAAAACTCTTCAGCAGATAATGTTAATGAAATTTAGTTATTGAAACATGACCCTTTTGATACAACATCCATTTAAATGTAAGTGTGTGTCTGCTCTGCAGTGGATTCGCACTCAATCCATGTATCCTGCCTTGGTCCCGTTGCTTGCTGGGATAGGCTCTGGGTTCCCCGTGACCTTGAATTGAATACAAATGCTAGAGAATGGATAGATGGATGAATCAATGTTGCACAAGTATGTTCTAATTGACAAATACCTGGAAAAGATATTCTAATGTTAGAGAAGACACATAATTCTTGCATGTACCTTCTTTGCCACTAAAATGTATTCTACAACGGCCTTCACGTCCTTTAACACACGTTTACAGTAATGTTTTTCCTTTGTTTTACCCAGTAAGACCATGTAAATTGGGGGAAAAAATCTGTGCTTAAAAATAAATGCTAATTTCACACCAATCATTGTACTAAAGGTAGATCATTCTAATTAGTCAATTCACAATGAGAAAATTAGCCTTGCCTAGATGTAGGTACTGTAGAGGCAGGTGTAAACAGAAGATCAAATTCAGATTCTGAAATCATGGTAGGGCTTTAGAACCATAATAATGCTAAAATATTCAAAAAAGCCGTAGAGCACAGCATAAATACAGAGACGAGGAAGACAAAAAAGGCGACAGGAAAGAGGAGGAGACACAGGGAGTAGAAGGAACATCCTCACGCTCCTCTTCCTCAAAGCTTGTACCATGTGAGAAGACCCTGCTCTGATCAGTCCTGAGCATTATTCTACAAAGCTTGCGGAAATTCTGATTTTTTTATATTGAGGAATCAGATGAAATTGTTCTTCATGTTTTCACAGGTATGCATTTTTAAATTATGAAGAATTATGCATTCTATTTTCACTTTTGGCCATACATGTTTTTGGAAGGGAAATTTAATTCTGGGTCATATTCATTTACTGTATAAGGACACGAGTTTGACCTGTTAAAGCTTTTAGGTCTGTAGCACATACAGTAGGCACCTGGAGCATATTGATTTGCGCATTCAGTGAGTATTGATGTGTTCTGTAGTAGATTTATTAATACATTTGACTCTGATTAATTGCACTGTCACCAGAACAGTGCCAGTAAATGTACAGAAGAAATCCTTACGTTTACCTAGCATTTAAGCTTATTTCCTGACCCTTGCCTGATATGTTGTAACAGCATAATTGACTTTTTAAACTTCTCTGTGAGTCTATATTATGGATATCTGGTATTATTTTCTGATTTTAGGAAATAGGGTGGATAATGTCTCATTATCTACAAGACAAATACCCAGAGACCATCCCACCTCACTTGATCACTGCTGCCTGACACCTTTTTATTATGGGTGTGTCCATAGTCTTGAAAAGCAGTGACAGTGAATGTGGAATGGAACTAGTAGTATAAATATTATGGCACATATCTATTAATCTAATTCTGTTTCTTTATTTTGGCTCTTCATTATTTACAAGCTTTTGAAGTAGGATGAAGTAGGCAGAGACGCGAAATAAAGACCATGAAAACAAAATTTATTTAGCATTTAAAGTTTTATTGCTTGTATGTGTTTCAGTTACATGCTGTAGGGATATTCTTGTCAGAAAATCAGGGACAGCTTTGTTCTGCAGTCAGAAATGTGGTCCACACACAGCTGCCCGGAATCACTTAATTATAGGCGATGGTCTATAAGAAAAGAAATATGTCATAAGAAAATAAGTACTGCAAGTGTCAGTGATGGAGAAAGATAAAAATAAGTGAACTAGTGTAGCTGGAAGCATCCATAGTTGTAGCTCAAAATACAAGTAATACTTTTCAAACCCAGAGCTCTATAGCTCTGTAGCACTTGGTTAAATCTTTCACATTAATAATACAGTACCGTTAGCTGTACTACTATACAATTCTTGATTTCAAAGAGGTGCATTGATGCAGATACTATTCTTGTGTTTGCATCACTTTTCAGGGTGTAGTGGAAATTTATAATTGATTCACAGAGGGCATGCATATAATAGATCATACATTAGAAAAAAAAAGTCTTAATGTTCAAAATGTTTTAATCCAATCTGCTTTGATCCAAATTATCTACGCCCTTAAATGTACTGATCTTTCAGCTAAATAACTATATTCTGCTTTAATATGAAAATACTGAGGATAAAGAGAACACCTTGTCTTGTAAAATGCAACATTTTATGGTTACTCACATTGCTGATCCAGCTAGTGTAAGCTGAGATGCGGGTGAAGACACTGGGCTTCTGGTAAACATTGCAGCCCAGTGAAGACATGAAGGTCGAAATTCCATGAACCTCATATCTTCCATTTGTGTAGCAGTTCAGGGCTCCACCACCATCACCCTTCAGGAGACAGAGCACAGTGTGATTGTAAGATTAACACTGATGTGCCCAACCATCAAGGATGGGGCATTACAAATTATATACAAACACTGCACTGATGTTATCACAAGACAGTCATATGAAGAAATGAATTGAGATATCTTTGCATTCCTGAGCAAAGTAATTGTTTTCCAAATGCAGTAGTGAAGACATTTTCCTAAATATCTGCAATCTTGATGGCAGCAAGAGGGTTTTAGTACTCAAGAAGCCTGAGTTTACTAAATGAAAAGACGGATGATGAAAGTGACAGATCTGTAGAGAGAATACGTACATAACAGGCTGCTCTGTACCCATCTCCACCAGCGCAGACCATGGTGGTCTTAACAGTGGATCCCCACCAGGCACTGCTGGAGCAGGTGGCGTAGTCCACAATAGGCAGGTAGCCCTGCTGGAGGGTGGCTGACAGCTGGCCGTAGGCTGTAAACAACATCCAGAATGTCACCGACTGAGAACTCATCATCTTGAGATTCAATAAGATATAGATGATGATGATACTCTGAAGCATATCAAGATATTTTATTTTCCAAAAATGATGATAAAAGCAGTAGCGAAAAGAAATAATTTATGCAAATGATTTTCCAGTTCTAGAACATTGTTGCATCAATATATTTTATTTTACCCACTTTCCCCTTAATTTAAACCAGAATTTATATTGTAAGATTTCTTGTTACAAACTTACTGCTGGTGCTTCCCCAGCCAGTGACGTAGCAGAAGTTGTTTTTGGGAAGGATGGCGCCACTACTGGGCAGTGATGCCACAGCGACGTAGGAGTTCAGGACGGCATTCTGAGTCAGTTTGAGCAAAGCAATGTCATATCTGCACACAGCACAGGGAACACAGGAGGAGACCAGTTCAGTTCAGGAAAACTGTACAGATACAGTAGGTTATCATATATACATGTACAGATCTTTCATTCAAATTGTCAAGTAGAGGGTAATAGCAGGTTTTATTTGTGTTTCCATTTGTTACTTGCTTTCAATTATTATTAATCAGCAGCACACTCTTTGAAGAGATTGAAACAGGTGGGACCAGCTGCAGCAGTCAGTGACACAGAGGGACCGACGCAGCAGACAGTCGTGCTGTCTTGTGCAGAATCCCCCATCCCCTGTCTGAATCCTGTTACCAATTACACTTAAACTAAGCATCATATGCATCTTCTCTTTATTATTCTGTACAACAGAATTGTTTTACTACAATTGCTAAACCATCTTCACTCATTCACAAGCTACAGTATTCATCATAAAGGGCCACAGTGTGAGACGTACCCAGCAGCAAGGTTGTTAGTCCAGCTTGGGTGAATGATGGTCCTTTCCACAGGAATGATTTGCTCACGTCCCTCAATCCCGTAAATATTGTGATCGCCCAGGAAAGCAACCAGAGTGCCACTGTAGAAAGAAAAGGTACAGATAGTATATTCATTTCAACAATGTGTCTTTAGCAAGAACATCAATTACTCCAATTAATCTTCAATCTGACTCCATCGGCTCCATCAATCTACAGAGCCTTTAAATACCATGAACAGACCAGGATCTTAACAGATTTCACAGGAAAGGTGTTTTCAACAACGTTGTCCACTTCCTTAACACCTGTGTGTCAAACCAAGCCAAGGTCCCAGAGTTGTGTACCTGGAACATGGCTCTAGGTATTGAAGACTTTCAGTCTCTGAATGACACTGTGAAGAGTTGTACAAATGGACTGAAGCAAGATCATTTTCAATAAACCCTTCCCTCTCCTCTTACAACTTTGTTACAGGGAGATCATTTGTCAAAGTAAAGAAAGTCTCCAGTTTGTAGTTTGAAGAATCTGATTTGGAATTTCATCTTTTAAATCTTCTTTTCTACTTAATTAATGCTCCACTTAGTGTTTCTCTACCTTGAAGCACAAGAGGCTGTTGTCAGAACCCAGCGGCTGTGAACCAGGACACCTCCACAGTTGTGGGGATAGCAGTTGCTGGAGCTAATACGGATCGACACCTGAGGAAGAGAAACACACTGGATCAGGACTGGATTTCTCACAGCTCTCGTACAGGGACTGGAACTGAAATTGCACAGGAGGCATCTAGGAGACGTCACTGTGTGAGCCTTTAACCCAAATCGAATTGCTTTTTTATGACATTTTGGCCAATTGTTTATTTGTTAAGCATGAGATTTCAATGAAGAAATATACATATACTTTTTTATTAATGTAAATACCTAGTGGGTAACATTAGAATAAAAAGCCAATAACATTTTGATTTTAATTGCTAAAAACATTCACTGGTCTACTGGGCCAGTAGTATTGCATACTGAAGGATGGAGAGTGCCTTTAGCGTCTCCTGAGCAGAGCCACACGCTACTGAGAGACAATGATTTAAACGTGTCTTACTGCATGTAAGCCCTCCTGCTCTGCTGTGTATTTCGAAATGAAATTTGGTCTCTTACCTGCCAAGGCCAGGAGTTGGGTGTGGCCGTCACCCCTCCCACCACCCGCTGCGCAGTGTTATTCTGAGCATCAACAGCCTGTCCTGCAAATGAACAGAACAGAAATGATTTTTTTATCATCTTGCCATCTTGAAATACAATACTAGGTATATAAACTACCATTATATAGAAATATGAACTCACCAGACAGGACCAGGAAAGCAATTAATGCAATGTAGGGAAGCATCTTGCCTGTTGTCCTTCTCCTCTTGGGTAGTTTGCAGGGAGTTTCTAACTGATATTTATACCTGAAAACCTTGCAAAACACACCCCTCTCCTCTCCTCATTTACAGGAAAGGGAGATTCCGGACAGGAATGTCTTCAAACCTGCCTCTCAGCATTTTAATTTAAATTGTTTTGTATTTTTTCCTTTATCTTTTTACTTTTGAATGTTGAATTTGAGACAGTATTACAAATGAAGACGTCTCTGAATGTCTTTGCTCTTCTGTCCTCATCATGAAGTACCAAGTTCATGATGGGACTATTGATAATAATAATAGTAGTATACTGTATATACGTTCTATATTTTATATTTATTTTTTTTGTAACTTTCTGGGAGCAATAGCATTGTTCCCAATTATTGTGCAATTAAAAAAGAGGTTTATTTAAAACATTCTAGGCACCACAATTGAATCTTACAAATATCCTAAGAAAAGAGATCTTAGTGAAGTAACCCAACACTGTGTGTCTAACTAAGTTCAGTTTAGGGATGTTTTTAAGGCAGACTGGTCTAGCGTATGGGAAGGAAGATTAAATGAACAGGTGAGAACCTATAAACCGGCTGTTAATTCAAGCTAAAAGTGATCATTAGAACAACTGATATGTGGAGTGCCTTTTCTTTTTTGTCAATGCAATGACTGGGCAACTGAGGGCGCTGAAGCAGGGCAATTGGAGAGAGTCTCTTGCAATATGGAGTGAGAATTAGAGCCACAGATAACAAAGATAAAGGTGCACAAACCAGAGAAGAGACGGCAATATAGACACTATTGTTCCATTCCTGCAGGTAGCAGCTTCCCTAAGTGAAAGCTGTTTGTAGTACTCTTAGACGCGTGAGCTACTGAGGCCAGATCAAGAATTATGGATATGCCCATGAAGTCTTCCAATTCGTGCTGGCACTTGATTGACCCAGGACTGATAACTCTCAAGGGGCAAAGGGGATCTTTTCAAGATGGAAAAATGTTAAAATTTGGCATGCTGGCTGAGTAAAGAGTGGGGGTCCAATTAAGGTGGGCCTTAAGGTGAAATTTCATTTTCCAGACCTGGAAAAGATTTGAAAAATGATCAAATATCCATTAAGTGTCGGAAAACTCATGGATTTTTTTTTTAATTTACCCAAAATGGTCATGGCCGTATAATGTAATTTTGTTCATAAGTTAGCAAACTTTTAAAGAGAGGCTGTTGCATCAGACCCTCTAGCAGGACTTTTATAATGAGCCGTAAGTTAGCCTAGCACCCATGTCAAATCGCCGGGTAATTGTGTTATCAGTGACCTCTGGTTAACAGATGAAAGATACAAGCTATGGCTCCAAAAAGATGAAGACCCAGGACGTGCGAGATGTAAATTATGCAGGAAAAGAAGTTATGAGAAAGTCATGGAAAAGTTTTGGAATTTTGTTGGTAAAAATGAGTGGGGAACCCTAATGCAAGCTACTGTACAGTATATTCACATTCTGCAACATTCATTGATCTTGAACACAAAGACCATTTGTCAAATAAAACAAGTATCTTTATTTTAGTCATTATTGCATTTCAATAAATATATTTACTGCAGGCCTACAAGAGTATTGAAGTTGAAACATTCAGTATAGGCAATTTCATTCTGAATTAAAAGTGAAATGAAAGTGTTGAAATACTGCATGCTTGATGAAAACTTCAAAGAATTATGAAGCTGTCATCTTAAGAATTTCAGCTCTGTACTGAATGTGCCATACTATGAGGAAATAAGTGTAGAACAATGACATAGATTGTCAGAACTACACGTGCATCTTCAAACTTTCTTTACAGAAAATAAATGTATTAAAGGGGGTTACCACAGGACCCTGAACTGAACAGGCAGGTATTTCCAGGACACATTGGTTTACTAGGACACAGGGCACCTTAGCAAAATAATAGATCTCTCCACTTATGTCTCAGTCCCTTTATTTAAGTTTTCCTGCATATTATTGTTGTTGGTTTCTATGTACTGTATTTTTATAACATTCTAGACATTAGTAGGAATATTATTTGTAGATTTGCTCTGTCTATATTATCCTTTTTAATTTTCCAGTCTGGGAGACTTCCAGTAATTTGTAATAAGTGTATTTACTTTGTATTTTCCATTAGTACATTCTTGTGAATTGTTCTACAACTACTGACGTAGAAGTGGAGGAGGTGAAAATTGAAATGAGAAAATTTGAATTCAAGCATCAGCTAAATTGATGACATCGCTCACATCTTCAAAATAAAATACAAAGTAGCTTTGGAATCCATTCACCTATTGATTCTAAAAATTATTATAGTTGAACACCATGCAGCCAGCACCTCAGCAATCTGTCTCAAAGTGCCTGGCATAACATGAAGTCCTTCTGTCACTCTACTTTTGTAATAATATAATTCCTTACATTTATATAGCATTTTTTTGGACACTCCACTCAAACCACTTTACGGGTAATGAGGGTCTCCCCTCCACCACCACCACCAATGTGCAGCCCCACCTGGATGATGCACCAGTAGGCTCACCACACATCAGCTGTCCATGATGAGGAGAACAGAGTGATGAAGCCAATTCACTCTTTTTGAGATACACCCTGGGATTTCTAATGACCGCAGAGAATCAGGACCTTGGTTTTATGTCACATCCGAAGGACAGTGCCTTTTTACTGTATAGTGTCCATGACCCACACAGACTGCAGCGGCCCCTACTGACCCCACTAACCTCTTCTAGGAACAACCTTAGTTTTTCCCAGGAGGTCTCCCATCCAGGTACTGACCAGGCTCACACCTGCTTAGCTTCAGTGGGTTGCCAATTGTAAGTTGCAGGGTGACATTGCTGCTGGCTATCTTTCACAACAACAACAACAACAACATCACTTTATTATCCCTCTACAATTTCTTGCATTAGGAATTCGTCTTTTTGCATACCCAGCTTGCTCTCCATGAGACACAGACAGGGAGAGAAGCCTGGGGTCAGAGCGCAGGGTCAGCTATTGTACAGCACCCCTGGAGCAGTTGGGGTTAAGGGCCTTGCTCAGGGGCCCAACGGAGTAGGATTCCTCTGCTGGCTGTGGGATTTGAACCGGCAACCTTCCAGCCAAAGGCGCAGATCCTTAGTCACAGAGCCACCACTCCATGGCCCATAGTTGCTCCCACTCAGGAGGAACAAGTACATACTATACAATTCCCACTTCTGTGCCCTGCTGCTCATAATATAACCCTGTCTACGGCTCTCAAGCAAGGATGCTATTTTTTTCTCCCATCTCTTGTGGAGACAAAATCTCCTTATTATACAATTATAATCCCATACCGAATAGAATTGGAGTTGGAGCTGTGGATTCAACAGGGCTTCTCAGAACTCTGCAAGTTCACACCACAGACCTCATAGGAAACTGTGGGCATCAATTATATCAACAACGTCTTTCCCAGTAACTCAACGCTGTTGAATAATACTGGACCAGCTCTCCTGCAGGGAGCATCAAACTGTCTGTGACCATTCGTGCTCTCAATAGAGCATCACTCAAGAGAGAAACCTGTTTTTTAAGAAGTGTTTTCATTTATCAGATAAAATTGGTTCACTTTCTCTTACCTATGGTCTACCATGTCATATCTTTTTCTTCTAGAATGTGTAACTCTTGTCTCCAAGCCTTTACAAACGAAGGAGGTATTCTGTTCATGTTGATGTTGAAGAATACAGAGGTTTACTCAGGCATTGTTCCATAATCAATGGAATCCAAGCATTCCAGCACTACTGTCATAAACAATAAAAACACTACTCTTTTTAACACTACTGTTAAAAGGAAAACGTTCTCTTCTTATAGATTCAACTAGTTGAATTGCCATATCTTTTAGTGTTATTGGTAATGCTTGTATATACAGTAACAGAAGTTTACATCTTGCTAGTTACTTAAAAATATATGCATACAGTAATCCAACTTTGGAGTAAAGGAAAAAGTAATAAGTTCCCACTTATATTAAGGAAGATTAAGATAGAGATTAAGTTTAAGAGTGTATTCCAGTGGTTATGATGAAGAGATTATTATTATTAGACACATCTGTCTCAATTAAGTTGAAAATGCTTTTTACAAGGCAAATATCTGTCTCTGAAGAGGGTATGGAAGGTACTAAATAAAAATTGGAACAAATTGTGGGGAATGTCAACTCTCAGGAGCAGAGGATGAAATGGGGTCCATAGGTGACCGGTTTTGGTCAGATGATAGTCTCCTAACTCATACATAAGTGACAGAAATTCTGATTGTAAATGGCAGTGTCCCTCTATGTATAATGACTAGATGTCGTAGTAATTCTAGCATTTACATCATTCCTTATAATGGGTGTTAGGAAACATTTCTGTTTTGAATGAGAGTATGTTAATAGTTTAAGGTGTGAATTTTCTTCTCATTATGTACATGTTCTGAGTCAACATGTGGACCATGTACAGGTGTGCGAATGATTTATACTATACTGTACATGCATCCAACTCCCAAAACTTAATAAACACTGCTGCAGAAAACCTAAATCAAAGTTTTTAAGAGAGCATTTTTTCACTTTCAAGAATTCTGAAGCTGCTGCATGTTAGGCATTTCAACTGAACATGCCATGTGACAAGGAAGTAAGTGTTGAACAAGTGAAGTTAATTCCCAGAATTGAGAATCTTCAAAATCTTACAGATTTAAGTTGACAAACAAGTATTTCCAGCATACATTGGGTCACTGGTACACGAATAACAATAGATCTCTGCACCTGTGCCTGTCTTTCTTGAGTACTGCATTTCTGTAAATTAAATTCCATAATCGGCAAAGGTTGTGACCAGACAACACCTCTTTTAAATTAGAAATCCAAATAGCTTTGGTACAGTATGTTCTTCTCATGTCGATTGGGAAATTAACAAATGTAATGTTAAGGACCATACATTTTCAAGTAATTCCTTACTCTTACGGTATATAGCTCTTTTTCTGGGCACTCCACTCAATGTGCTTTACAGGTGGACTTCCCTCCACCACCAATGTGCAGCCCCACCTGGATGATGTGACGGTTTTATATCTCATCTGAAGGACAGTGCCTTTATTCAGCTCAATTAATCATTGTACTTTAGTCAACACTAACCACAATTTGTTTAACTACTGTGTTGTATAGTTTTAACAGTTCTTACCTTAATTTAAATGTTACAGTTGTATCAATGAATCTGAGCTTTTCTTTGGCTTTCTCTGTGGGTCTCCAAACATTGTGATAGATCTTTTTAAGAACAGATTTAATTTGTCTAAGTTCCGAAGAGTTTTGATATTCAATATCCAAGATCTCAGGACACCAGGGACATTAATGGAGTCCCTTGATCTGGGAGTATTTAATCAGAATTCCCACCTACTGTTCACTACAAATAAACTATCTTTGAACAAGACCAATATACAGTATGAAAGATACATTTACATTAATGTTGTTGCTTACATACTGTATAATTTAACATATTTAAAAAGTATCCAATTGAAGTAACATGAAACCACAAAATTATGCTGTTTAATTGTACTATGCTAGATATTTATTTTTTCATTTTTCAGCTAACCGAATATGTAACTTTTTGTTTCTACAGGACATAAACACATCTTACAGTAATAATGAAAACCACCAACTGGTAATACCTGTTTGTCAAGCCATTTGTAACCAGTGTGTTTGGATTTTTGTAATTGTAGCCTAGTGCAGTTATTTTGTCTTCAATTTCGTGTTTAACTTTCCTTTTGTCACTGAATATCTTTGACGCATTGTCTTCAATGTCAAGGTTTGTGTCTGATGCAATGCTGTTGTGGCAAATTGTTCTTGCTGTCACATTGTTTCCTCCCAGTGATGGTAAGTGAGTCAGCTGAATGGGCATTTCTTGATGCAATGTTCCCTGTTAGCAGGTCACATAATTGTTCTTTTAATAATATTATTAAACTTTTTCTGATTAGGATAGTCACATATATAGCAACTAAATAAAAATTCATAATGTATTCATTATAAGATTATCCTTTATTTTGAAATTTTACAAAGCACATAATTTGGTTAAGCCCCAGCTGCACATTTCAAAGAAAAGTATCTTCATCACTCAACTGAAAAGTAACCAAAATGTGGCAAAGTCTGAAGAACATGATAACATTGTGTGGTGACGATAAGGTGTGTTTATAATAAAAAAGTGTTGCTTGACTTTTTACATACAGTACACATCTTCATTACATACAAATCGTGTACTTTCAACAAAATTGAACAACACTTTCTTTACCAAATAATTCTCACCTGAAAGACACATGAAAATAATCATGATGCAGAACATCATCTGTTTATGCCGGAGCAGAAAGAAGCCAGTTTGTATTAATTTGAACTTTCCACACAGCTTGGAGTTGAACTCGCGTGGTAAGAAATCTTGGCCAGGATTTGATCCCACAACCTTTCACATGATTTCAGAGCTGGAAGCCCGTTTCCACCAGGGAGTAAAAAAAAAACGCGCTATGGTATCTCGCAACTGCGACTTCGAAAAAGCCATTTCGTTGTCCTTCTGTTATTGTAACGGATTCGGGTTCTAGGGCTTGTGCCCTCGCCGCTCCCACCCTAGTTCGTGCCTCACTGCAAGGGCTTGAACCCAGGTCTTGCCACCTGAGCTAAAGAAGACCTTCTTTTTTAAGTAAAAAAGGAATTGTACCAAAATTGTTTTGAATAGATGTGCAAAATGTTGTTAAACATTTAAAGGCAAATGTTAAATTTAAAAGTTTTGTAAGGTACTAAATAAAAATAACAAAAAAAAATAAACAAGATATGCACAATGAGAATACACAGAGAGAAGACAGTGCATGGAAGTACTGAGTATAGTAGGAGCAGACTGGTAAAGAACAGAACCAGTTAAGTAAAGGCTCTTCTAAAGAAGAAGGGTTTGAGTCTTTTATTTTTGCAACATGGATTTCACCCTCTGTTCCTGAGAGCTGATTTACCCCACTTTTATTTGTTTCAGTTTTTATTTAGTACCTTCCATACTCTCTTCAGAGAGGACATCTATTGCTCTTAATCTTTTATAACATACTGTAAGTGAAATCTGTTACTTTTGCCTTTAAAGTTACATGATGTATATATTTTTAAGTAACCATAAAAAAGTAATCTTTTCAGTTATATGAAAGCGTTACCAATAACACCAAAATATATTGCAACTTAACCTGTTGAATCTGTAAGAAGAGAATGTCCAAGTTATTGTTTATGACAGTAGTGCTGGAATGCTTGGATTCCACTGATTATGGAACAATGCCTAAGTAAACCTCTGTATTCTTCAACATCAACATGAACAGAATACCTCCGTTGTTTGTAAAGGCTTGGAGACAAGAGTTACACATTCTAGAAGAAAAACACATACAGTACAGTAGACATGGTAGACTATGAGTAAGAGAAACTGAAACAATTTTATCTTAAAATTGAAAACACTTTTTGAAAAAAAAAGAGGTTTCTCTCTTGAGTGATGCTCTGAGAGCACGAATGGTCACAGACAGTTTGATGCTCCCTGCAGAAGAGCTGGGCCAGTATTCTTCAGCAGCGTTGAGTTACTGGGAAAGACGTTGTTGATATAATTGATGCCCACAGTTTTCTATGAGGTCTGTGGTGTGAACTTGCAGAGTTCTGAGTAGCTCTGTTGAATCCACAGCTCCAACTCCAATTCTATTAGGTTTGGGCTTATAAGCCAGTCAGCAGCCATATCACTCTGCAACTCACAACTGGCAACCCACCGAAGCTCAGCAGGTATGAGCCTGGTCAGTACCTAAATGAGAGACCTCCTGGGGAAAAACTAAGGTTGCTGCTGGAAGAGGTGTGAGTCGGGCCAGCAGGGGGCGCTCACCCTGCGGTCCATGTGGGTCCTAATGCCCCAGTATAGTGACAGGGGCACTATACTGCAAACAGGCGCCATCCTTTGGATGAGACGTAAAACCGAGGTTCTGACTCTCTGTGGTCATTAAAAATCCCAGGGTGTTTCTCGAAAAGAGTAGGGGTGTAACCCTGGTGTCTTGGCTAAGTTTCCCATTGGCCCTTATCAATCATGGCCTCCTAATAATCCTCATCTATGAATTAGCTTCATTACTCTGCTCTCCTCCCCACTGATAGCTGATGTGTGGTGAGCGTACTGGTGTACTATAGCTGTCATTGCATCATCCAGGTGGATGCTGCACACTGATGGTGGTGGAGGGGAGTCCCCATTACCTGTAAGGCGCTTTCAGTGGAGTGTCCAGAAAAGCGCTATATAAGTGTAAGCAATTATTAATTAATTATTATTATAATTGTATAAGAAGATATCAAGCCAATTTAAGAATATGATCCTGACTCAAGCCATGCTATGCAAGCAAATTATAAAGATAAATTATAATCCCACCCAGATACTTAGCAAATTCTGAGTGTTACATAACATGTGATTTCAATATTCTCTGGTACTGCTTTATAAAAAATATACTTAAAGACCTGGTGGCAAACTTAAAAAGACAGGACAAACAAATGTTTGCAATGATAAATAATACACAATGGTTACAGCTACTGTGATGGAATGGGTTTATCTTTGCTGTGTCTGTCACCAATACATCTTTCGATATCTCCAGGGGAGATAGGGTATCGATGTGTGAGAATAATGAAAGGCTACTGCTGTGGTTGATTTCTGTATGACAGTCACCATACTGTATATCAGTACCATCTTAGCCAAAGGATTGCACAGAATACAGTTCAAAGTTTTTTGTCACCGTATGCGTCATTGGGTTGGAAATTAAGCACTATTACCTGGTCAATAAAATGTTAATAAACATCATAGAAGAAGCAAATGAAATGTACAGAGATTTAGATGAAATTCAAAATTGGGCAAACACCTGGCACTCTTTATATAACACTTAAAGTGCTACTCTTTGCGTGCAGGTAGCACAAACATAAACTCTGAATACAAAAAGGGAAACCCTGAGATGGAATAGCCTACTTATGAAAAAGACATAACTTTTAATGTTGACACATAATTTAATATTAACAATAATAATAAACTTTATTTTATATAGTGCCTTTAAAAGTGGCTTCTCAAAGTGCTTCACGGAATGATAAGAACCAAAAAAATAAACAATAAAGATCTTTCTTTGTCTTTATTATTTTGACTTACAGTAGTTGAAGATCAGATCACATTTTAGGAGCTAGAAATCCAGATAATTCTAAAGGGTTCACAAACCTTTTCTCACAACTGTACATCTAACTTTGAAGTAAAGGAAAAAGTATCAGATTTTGTATCTATATTATGAAAACTTAAGAGTGAAGGTTACGACAAAGATTAAGTTTAAGATTGAATTTCAGTGGTTATTATGAAGAGATTATTATTATTATTGTTATTACTATTATTATTATTATTGTTATTATTATCATTATACACATCTGTCTCAATTAAGTTGGAAAATCTTTTGTCAAAGGAAATATTATCTTCCTCTGAAGAAGGTATGGAAGGTACTTTATAAAAATTGAAACAACTCATTGTGGGGTAAAAAAACTCTCAGGAGCAGAAGATGAAATCCATGTGTATTGCAGAAAAAGCCTTCCACTGTTCAGGATAGTTTGGGGTCCATATAGGTGACCGGTTTTGGTCACATGATAGCTTCCTAACTCACACATAAGTGACAGAAATTCTGATTGTAAATGACAGTGTCCCTCTATGTATAATGACTAGATGTTGTAGTTCATTATAGCATTAACATCATTCCTTATAATGGGTGTTAGGGAACATTTCTGTTTTGAATGAGAGTATGTTAATAGTTTAAGGTGTGAATTTTCTTCTCATTATGTATACGTTCTGAGTCAACATCTCGCAATGACTGATCCTCTTATTCATGGCCGGCTGAATGAACCTCTTCAAGATAGAATGTCAGAGCTTAGAAAGGAGTCAAAGTAAAGGAACAAAACTGACCCAGGGACAAAACAAGTGCAATTTGTTATTAATGCATGACACCTGTTTATTGATGAATCCATAGCCTTGGACAGCAGTGATGAACCTGTGTGAATGTGCAGTAGGGCAGTATTTATAATTATTAGCTTATCCTTGTATAATTCTAAATATTTTCATGCTTGTAATTTAATTAATATGCTAACTTATATTCTGAGTATTTCTGCATCTTTGTTCTGCATCATTTAAAAAGAGTGAGCTGAGCTCAAGATCAGGAAGACAGGTTTATTTGCCCATAATGTTTTATTGCTTGGATATACAGTACATCTGTTACGTATTCTTGCAGGAGGGCAGTGTCCACTTTGTTCCAGAGCCAGAAACAAGGTTCACACAAGCAGCCCGGGATCATTTAATTATAGGCGATGGTCTAGGAGAAGAAAGATATATCAACAAGGTGTCTTAACAATATATAAGTACTATAACTTCAAAAAGTGTCAACAATGGAAAAGAACAAAAATAATATGAAGAAAAAGATTTAGTACAGCTGGAAGGACTAAATAAAGACACAACATTTCAAATTCAAAGCACTATACAGTAGTTCCAGTCCTGGAGGTTTACCAACCTAGTTAAAACTCTCACACATGAGGTACATTAGTATAGACTGCTTTATTGTAGACGATACGATATTCAGGTACTCACATTGCTGATCCAGCTAGTATAGGCTGAGATGCGGGTGAAGACACTGGGCTTCTGGTAAACATTGCAGCCCAGTGAAGACATGAAGGTCGAAATTCCATGAACCTCATATCTTCCATTTGTGTAGCAGTTCAGGGCTCCACCACCATCACCCTTCAGGAGACAGAGCACAGTGTGATTGTAAGATTAACACTGATGTGCCCAACCATCAAGGATGGGGCATTACAAATTATATACAAACACTGCACTGATGTTATCACAAGACAGTCATATGAAGAAATGAATTGAGATATCTTTGCATTCCTGAGCAAAGTAATTGTTTTCCAAATGCAGTAGTGAAGACATTTTCCTAAATATCTGCAATCTTGATGGCAGCAAGAGGGTTTTAGTACTCAAGAAGCCTGAGTTTGCTAAATGAAAAGACGGATGATGAAAGTGACAGATCTGTAGAGAGAATACGTACATAACAGGCTGCTCTGTACCCATCTCCACCAGCGCAGACCATGGTGGTCTTAACAGTGGATCCCCACCAGGCACTGCTGGAGCAGGTGGCGTAGTCCACAATGGGCAGGTAGCCCTGCTGGAGGGTGGCTGACAGCTGGCCGTAGGCTGTAAACAACATCCAGAACGTCACCGACTGAGAACTCATCATCTTGAGATTCAATAAGATATAGATGATGATGATACTCTGAAGCATATCAAGATATTTTATTTTCCAAAAATGATGATAAAAGCAGTAGCGAAAAGAAATAATTTATGCAAATGATTTTCCAGTTCTAGAACATTGTTGCATCAATATATTTTATTTTACCCACTTTCCCCTTAATTTAAACCAGAATTTATATTGTAAGATTTCTTGTTACAAACTTACTGCTGGTGCTTCCCCAGCCAGTGACGTAGCAGAAGTTGTTTTTGGGAAGGATGGCGCCACTACTGGGCAGTGATGCCACAGCGACGTAGGAGTTCAGGACGGCATTCTGAGTCAGTTTGAGCAAAGCAATGTCATATCTGCACACAGCACAGGGAACACAGGAGGAGACCAGTTCAGTTCAGGAAAACTGTACAGATACAGTAGGTTATCATATATACATGTACAGATCTTTCATTCAAATTGTCAAGTAGAGGGTAATAGCAGGTTTTATTTGCTAAACCATCTTCACTCATCCACAGCTCTTAATCAGCTTTCTA
The DNA here is from genome assembly GCF_055471065.1 of Atractosteus spatula. Classification (NCBI taxonomy): domain Eukaryota; kingdom Metazoa; phylum Chordata; class Actinopteri; order Semionotiformes; family Lepisosteidae; genus Atractosteus; species Atractosteus spatula. The sequence goes on along the minus strand of NC_142709.1, from coordinate 15,249,830 downwards.
CCAAGCTACAGTATTCCATCAAAGGGCCACAGTGTGAGACGTACCCAGCAGCAAGGTTGTTAGTCCAGCTTGGGTGAATGATGGTCCTTTCCACAGGAATGATTTGCTCACGTCCCTCAATCCCGTAAATATTGTGATCGCCCAGGAAAGCAACCAGAGTGCCACTGTAGAAAGAAAAGGTACAGATATATTAATTTCAACAATGTGTCTTTAGCAAGAACATTAATTACTCCAATTAATCTTCAATCTGACTCCATCGGCTCCATCAATCTACAGAGCCTTTAAATACCATGAACAGACCAGGATCTTAACAGATTTCACAGGAAAGGTGTTTTCAACAATGTTGTCCACTTCCTTAACACCTGTGTGTCAAACCAAGCCAAGGTCCCAGAGTCGTGTACCTGGAACATGGCTCTAGGTATTGAAGACTTTCAGTCTCTGTATGACACTGTGAAGAGTTGTACAATGGACTGAAGCAAGATCATTTTCAATAAACCCTTCCCTCTCCTCTTACAACTTTGTTACAGGGAGATCATTTGTCAGAGTAAAGAAAGTCTCTGGTTTGTAGTTTGTAGAATCTGATTTGAAATTTCATCTTTGATCCTTTCTACTTAATTAATGCTCCAATTAGTGTTTCTCTACCTTGAAGCACAAGAGGCTGTTGTTAGAACCCAGCGGCTGTTAACCAGGACACCTCCACAGTTGTGGGGATAGCAGTTGCTGGAGCTAATACGGATCGACACCTGAGGAAGACAAACACACTGGATCAGGACTGGATTTCTCACAGCTCTCATACAGGGAGTGGAACTGAAATTGCACAGGAGGCATCTAGGAGACGTCACTTTGTGAGCCTTTAACCCAAATTGAATTGCTTTTTTATGACATTTTGGCAAATTGTTTAATTGTTAATCATGAGATTTCAATGAAGAAATATACATATACTTTTTTATTAATGTAAATACCTAGTGGGTAACATTAGAATAAAAAGCCGATAACATTTTGATTTTAATTACTAAAAACATTCACTGGTCTACTGGGCCAGTAGTATTGCATGCTGAAGGATGGAGAGTGCCTTTAGCGTCTCCTGAGCAGAGCCACACGCTACTGGGAGACAATGATTTAAACGTGTCTTACTGCATGTAAGCCCTCCTGCTCTGCTGTGTATTTCGAAATGAAATCTGCTCTCTTACCTGCCAAGGCCAGGAGTTGGGTGTGGCCGTCACCCCTCCCACCACCCGCTGCGCAGTGTTATTCTGAGCATCAACAGCCCGTCCTGCAAATGAACAGAACAGAAATGATTTTTTTATCATCTTGCCATCTTGAAATACAAGACTAGGTATATACACTACTGTCATATAAAAGACAACTCACCAGACAGGACCAGGAAAGCAATTAATGCAATGTAGGGAAGCATCTTGCCTGTTGTCCTTCTCCTCTTGGGTAGTTTGCAGGGAGTTTCTAACTGATATTTATACCTGAAAACCTTGCAAAACACACCCCTCTCCTCTCCTCATTTACAGGAAAGCGAGATGATCTTCCCTTAAAGATATTCCGGACAGGTGACTTCAAACCTGCCCCACCACATGTTTTATTGTGGCTTTTTTACTTTCCAAGGTCAATTCATGTGAGTTGAACTACTACAGTATGTTCATAATGAGTCAATCAATCGTACTTCAGCAGCCATGTATATCATATATTCTTATATGTGTAATTTTTCAGAAGGAATAAAACTGTGCATGTACTGTATAGATTAAGAACAAAATTAAGAAGTTTCTGTAGTTTTGGTGGTGTCAACACAGCAGATTAAGAGGAAACGTTTTAAGAAAAGAAAGCAACTACAAAGAATCTTTAATACAGACAACCCTTCTAGATGTGGACTGCAATTGTTTAACAATTGACTATAATTGGTGTGTGACAAACTGGGCATGTGGACAATTTACAGGTGTGTGAATGATATATGCTGTACAATAGATGTATCCAACACCCGAAACTCAGTAAACACACCACTGATGGCCACTGATACAGAAAACAGAAATCAAAGTTTTTAAAAATATTTTTTGGAACTTTCGGGAATTCTGAAGCTGCCGCATCTTGGGCATTTCCACTCTGGACTGTGCACGTCACGTCACAAGGACGCAAGTGTAGTGAAGTAAATTCCAAGAACTGCATTAGAATCTTCACCGTCTGTCTGTACAGATAAGATTTCAGAAATGCAGCAAATGCACAGTATGTACCCTTAAGGTAACAAGCAAGTATTTCCAGTAGGGAGATACCTGAAAACAATAGATCTCTCCACATTTCTGTACATGAATTTCCAGCATCAGCAATGGTGGTGGCCAGACAACACTTCTCTTAATTTAGAAATCAGCTAATTTAGCAATCAATTTTTGGGGATATTCTGGATATGTTGATTGAAAAAAAAATTAACAAATGGAATGATAAGGAGAGGAAAAGTTTATAAAACTTGTTACTGATTTTCAGGTCCTCATAACCTGAAGAGGTTGTAGTATTGGTCCAGCTGCTAAATGGTGCTAAATCCTGCTAACATCATAGGCTTTTAGAGTTATGTTGTTTTTGAGGAGTACTGTCAATCATACATTGAAATTGGAATTTTGCTTTTAATAGTCCTTCATATTTTTTAATTTCTATTTAATAATATTAAATGGCATAATTCATCCTTCTGTACACCATTGTTTGTTAGTATGGTCAGATGTGGTTACTAACTTGAAGAAACATACAGAATGTCAGTAAAATACCTGCAGTTTCCCCCCTGCGTGATCGAATAATTCACCCCTACAACCAGCACTTAGTGGTAAACAACACCATAAAAATAATGTTACAAAAATGTAACTTTAGAAAATAATGTTAAAGGTCATGGAGATGATGGGCAAGATTATCAGGTGTGAAACTGCTTGGTGTGTGGGCGTGCGTGTTCCACCAGTTTACACTCGATTACCATCTGCAGGAGATAAAGAGTGCCAGTGTGGAATCGAACCATGCAAAGTTTTGTTAACCTGATTTAGGAACGAGCCTTAAACTCGATTAAAGAGGGAACAAAATATTCTCTTTGTTAGAGAGAGAGAAATTAATCGCCTGAGCTGTGGAGATTTCGGCTTGGTACTGCAATGAAGAACCAAACCCCCCGGGTAAACATTTGATACAGGGCTCTCAATTAGAGACACCGGTGGCTCTGACGCGAAAATGCGTTCTCAGGAGGCCGTCAGGGAAGAAAAACTCAAGGGCTGTAATTGCTGGTATTCTGGGCCATCTAGTCATGACCAGCGGGTATCGCGATAACAAAAGTGGATTTTTCACCGCTGTCAGACAGGGAAAGGCGAGAGCAAGAAATTAGTGTTAATATTTTAAACTTTGTTACGTAGATTAAACACTATTATGTCCAGTATAACCCACCTGAACATGACATTTCCTTAAGAAATGAATTGGTCTGATAGTCCTTTTGTAATGCTTCTAAAGCAATACATTATCCATTGCAGTTTAGTTACTTTATTATTTTAATATTTAATTATTTTTTAAAACAAACTAATGTGTTGTACATTTTTAACTCTTCTTACTTAATTTATATTCAACAGTCATATCAAAACATCTCATCTTTCCTTGGGTTTATCTATGGATTTCCAAATTTAGTCTAATACACTGTATATCTTTTAAAACACAGGTTTAATCCTGTATGTCACTGTTCTGGAGGTTTTTAATACAGTATTCAATATCAGACCGAGGTCTCAGAACACATAGGACATAAATGGAGTCTCTTGACCTCTCAGTATTTTATCAATGCAACCTTAAACTGCTTCTCTGCAGTCAGCTCTTGTACATTACAGATTTACTGTAATAGAAATTAACCAAAAACAACATCTTTGTACAGGACCAATATACTGTATGAAAGACACACATTAATTTTTCTGCTTACGTATATTTTAACATGTTTAAAAAGTATTGAATGCAGTAACATGAAACTATAAAATCACACCGTGATTAATTGTATGAAGCTAGATATTTATTTTTTTCATCTTTCAGCTAACATAGTATTTAACATTTTTTTCTCCAGGGCATAAGCACAGCTTAGTAATGAAAACAGCAACCTGACCATATCTGTCTGTCGAGCCATTTGTGATAAGTGAGGTTTTTTAATAATTGCAGCGTAGTGCAATTGTTTTGTCTTCAATTTCATTTTTAACTTTTTTTTCCCTTTCATCATTGAAAACCTTTGACACAATGTCTTCAGTGCCAAGGTTTTTGTTTGATGTAAACCTGTTGTTTCAAATTCTTCCTACTGTTACATTGTGTAATACTGTTTATGCCAGAGCGGAAAGAAGCCAGTTTGAATCAATTTGAACTTTAGGGAAAAGGTTAATTCCACACAGCTTGTACTTGATCTTGTGTGGTTAGAAATCCTTTCCAGTATTTGATCCCACAACCTTTCATTTAAGTTTAGCACTTTAATTTGCAACCTAATTGTTCTCCTATTTTAACCAATCTTATGACAGCAAATATTAAACTATCATTTTTTTAAGTCTTGGAAATAAACAGCCAGTGTACAATCGATACAGTAAAACTGCCACACAATTAAATTATTTCTAACACTATTTAATGAGTCTGATAATGCTTGTACTGAAGATGCAAATTGAAAGCCAAGTGCATGTACAGTATACAGTGTGTTTGTATTTCTATCTAACATGTATTGCTTATATATTCAGTACATTATCTCTAAGAAAAGCAGGCTGGTGTTCTAAGTTAATGAACATAAGAGGATATTAATGATAGAAAGTCATTCAGCCCGTCTAGCTTGTTTTGTAGATTGGGGCTGATTAATCGAAGCAAATTATTCAGCTGTTGCTCATAAGAAGACAGGGTATCAGCTAAAAAAATATGTCTTAGCAGTTTGTTTGAGTCTCAGAAACATTGCTGGTGCTCCATGTAAGTCAGAAGTTATTGTGATGAATTTGTGAAAATCTAGAGGTCTTGACAGAGCTGTTTTCTATTATGTATCAAGCATGGGAGGAATATGACACTATCCTTCATCCATGTCGCTTCTGGGTTATAATGAGATTATATAGAAAGTTGACAACTGAATAGAGCAAGAGCCCCGATCTTCTCCCCTAGAACCTGGCAGTTAACATCAAAATGTCACGTTGGCATCAACACTGCCTTGGCTGTGCAAATAAGGCCGAGTTGCGAGAGAAAAGACTAATAACCAATGTCACTTCTGTAGAGGGAATATTTTCATAACAGGCTGCTCTGTACCCATCACCACCTGCGCAGATCATGTGGTTGTCTGAAAAGCCTTCCACAATGTCACAGTTTGCCTTTATAAAGTCAAAATATGACTTTATCATTTAGTTGTGATTTATGTGACCAACATAATCAGAAAAGGTTTAATATTATTATTATTATTCAAATAATTATTATATGACCTGCTAACAGGGAACAATGCATCAGCAAAAGCCAAGTCAGGTGACTTACTGTACCATCACTAGGAGGAAAGAACATGACAATAAGAAGAATTTGCCACACCAGCATCACATCAAACAAAAGCCTTGGCCTTGAAGACAATGTGTGAAAGAAATTCAGTGATACAAGGAAAGAAAGTTAAAAATGAAATTGAAGACAAAATGACTTGAAAAACAGGTATGACCAGAGGGCTGTGTTTTCATAACTAAGGTATGCCTATGCCCTGGAGAAAACAATGTTAAATATTATGTTAGCTGAAAGTGAAAAAATTAAACATCTACACTAACTTCATCCAGTTAATCACAGTGTCATGTTAATACATTTTAATGGTTTTTAAATATATGAAAGCACCAAAATGTGGGTAAATGTGTTTTTCATATCATGGTCTTGTCTGGAGATGTTTTTTTTCGTCAGTTACTGGTATATTTGTAATATACTGTACCATAGTGCAAATTGTGTTACATCTGTCATACTCTGTATCTGTCGTGCCGAGGCCTCAACCGATTCGAGTCCTGCGGTTGCCAGGGCCAACACCCGCATTCCGCCTCTCGATCAGACCGATAATTTCTCAATCGGGCTAATCGAGGTCCCCGTTTAATGCAATTCAACCTGCAATGTCGTTGCTCCGATCGCTTCACCGCTCGCTAGAAATCTTAAGCCCTTTTCCTTTTTCCTAATAATAAACAACGACACGCCATTTTTCCCACTCGTTGTTTTCTCATTTTTTTTCTCCACGCTTCAGCTCGCCTTCGTACAGTATTGTTCGGCTGGGAGCTGCGGCTTACTAAGCCAGTCTCAGGCAATATCGCTCCAATCCCTGTTTTTCCCAGTGGAAACCCCTTTCCCCTTCTTTTCTAAGGAACGATTCTGCTTCTCTTCCTATTAGCCTGACTGCTGTTGAGTGGTAATAGTTTTTATCTTCACTTTCTCGGGGACTTTGGTGTAATTGTGGGTTGTTGAACAATAGCAACGATTCTTAAAAACTTCCATACGAAGCTAGAAGTGTATGTTTCCATTAGAATGTAATGTAGCGCCTTCGTATTAGCTATGCGCCCACAAGGCAGTCTGGGAACAGCTGCAGAGGGACTGGACCTGTGGTCAGTTGAAGCACGTTACTGAGTAACCATTGTAAATAGTTGCTGGTGTTCATCGTTTTCTCCCTATGTCTCTGTTTTTCCCTCGTAGGCTGTCGTATCCCTCCTAATTGTTACCCTGTGTGAAAACACCATTGTGTCTAAGTTCTTATTCTTTGTCTGTTACGTTAATAGGTTAATGAACGTATTGTCTGCCCAATAAAAAGCATGTGCTTCATTGTGCGCGAATCCTCTGGCCATTACTGTAATATGAGACCACCATTGGACCATTTTCACCTTCCCAACAAAAAATCTTACAAATCTGTTGTTGAAAAAGCGACATGATACTTTAACAGGACACTTTTAAAGTTCACAAACATTTTAAGAAGAATCCCCCAAAAAATATTTTTTAATTTATCTTATTAGGAATCTAGTAATACAGTTGCTAGTTTCTGGAATGTTTTAATACATAGAAGCCAACAAATATGTGCAATATACAGAAACAGAGATCTAAAGCAAACTTAGAACTAAAGAAATACAGAACTGAACAGACTGAGACACAGGTGGAGAGATCTATTGAGAGATCTGTTGTTTTTAGATAACTCCCTGATGTACCAGTATCACAATGTATGCTGGAAATACTTGCTTGTTAACTTAAGGCTGCATATATTTACTGTATTTTTTAAATCTTATCTGTAAAGACAAATGGTAAAGATTCTAATGCAGTGCTGGGAATGTACTTCACTTGTTCTACACTTACTTCCTCATTATGTTTCACATTCAGTCCAGAGTTGAATTCCTAAGCTGCAGAAGCTTCAGAATTCTTGAAAGTTGAAAAAGTGCTTTTAAAGACTTTAATTTAGGTTTTCTGCATCTGTGCGTGTGTTTATTAAGTTCTGGGAGTTGGATTCTTTGTAGTTGCTTTCTTTTTTTAAAATGTTTCCTCTTAATCTGCTGTGTTGACACCACCAAAACTACAGAAACTTCTTTATTTTGTTCTTAACCTACAGTACTGTATACAGTACATGCACAGTTTTATTCCTTCTGAAAAATTACACATATAAGAATATATGATATACATGGCTGCTGAAGTACGATTGATTGACTCATTATGAACATAGTAGTTCAACTCATATGAATTGACCTTGGAAAGTAAAAAAGCCACAATAAAACATGTGGTGGGGCAGGTTTGAAGTCACCTGTCCGGAATATCTTTAAAGGAAGATCTCCTCATTTACAGAAAAGGGATGTGAGGAGAGGGGTGTGTTTTGCAAGGTTTTCAGGTATAAATATCAGTTAGAAACTCCCTGCAAACTACCCAAGAGGAGAAGGACAACAGGCAAGATGCTTCCCTACATTGCATTAATTGCTTTCCTGGTCCTGTCTGGTGAGTTGTCTTTTATACAGGTATGACAGTAGTGTATATACCTAGTATTGTATTTCAAGATGGCAAGATGATAAAAAAATCATTTCTGTTCTGTTCATTTGCAGGACAGGCTGTTGATGCTCAGAATAACACTGCGCAGCGGGTGGTGGGAGGGGTGACGGCCACACCCAACTCCTGGCCTTGGCAGGTAAGAGAGCAGATTTCATTTCGAAATACACAGCAGAGCAGGAGGGCTTACATGCAGTAAGACACGTTTAAATCATTGTCTCCCAGTAGCGTGTGGCTCTGCTCAGGAGACGCTAAAGGCACTCTCCATCCTTCAGCATGCAATACTACTGGCCCAGTAGACCAGTGAATGTTTTTAGCAATTAAAATCAAAATGTTATCAGCTTTATATTCTTTTGTTAGCCACTAGGTATTTATATTTATAAAAATAGTGTGTATATACAGTATATATTTCTTCATTGAAATCTCATGATTAACAATTAAACAATTTGCCAAAATGTCATAAAAAAGCAATTCAATTTGGGTTAAAGGCTCACACAGTGACGTCTCCTAGATGCCTCCTGTGCAATTTCAGTTCCACTCCCTGAACGAGAGCTGTGAGAAATCCAGTCCTGATCCAGTGTGTTTCTCTTCCTCAGGTGTCGATCCGTATTAGCTCCAGCAACTGCTATCCCCACAACTGTGGAGGTGTCCTGGTTCACAGCCGCTGGGTTCTGACAACAGCCTCTTGTGCTTCAAGGTAGAGAAACACTAAGTGGAGCATTAATTAAGTAGAAAGGATCAAAGATGAAATTTCAAATCAGATTCTACAAACTACAAACCAGAGACTTTCTTTACTCTGACAAATGATCTCCCTGTAACAAAGTTGTAAGAGGAGAGGGAAGGGTTTATTGAAAATGATCTTGCTTCAGTCCATTTGTACAACTCTTCAGAGTGTCATACAGAGACTGAAAGTCTTCAATACCTAGAGCCATGTTCCAGGTACACGACTCTGGGACCTTGGCTTGGTTTGACACACAGGTGTTAAGGAAGTGGACAACGTTGTTGAAAACACCTTTCCTGTGAAATCTGTTAAGATCCTGGTCTGTTCATGGTATTTAAAGGCTCTGTAGATTGATGGAGCCGATGGAGTCAGATTGAAGATTAATTGGAGTAATTAATGTTCTTGCTAAAGACACATTGTTGAAATGAATATATCTGTACCTTTTCTTTCTACAGTGGCACTCTGGTTGCTTTCCTGGGCGATCACAATATTTACGGGATTGAGGGACGTGAGCAAATCATTCCTGTGGAAAGGACCATCATTCACCCAAGCTGGACTAACAACCTTGCTGCTGGGTACGTCTCACACTGTGGCCCTTTATGATGAATACTGTAGCTTGTGGATGAGTGAAGATGGTTTAGCAATTGTAGTAAAACAATTCTGTTGTACAGAATAATAAAGAGCAGATGCATATGATGCTTAGTTTAAGTGTAATTGGTAACAGGATTCAGACAGGGGATGGGGGATTCTGCACAAGATAGCACGACTGTCTGCTGCGTCGGTCCCTCTGTGTCACTGACTGCTGCAGCTGGTCCCACCTGTTTCAATCTCTTCAAAGAGTGTGCTGCTGATTAATAATAATTGAAAGCAAGTAACAAATGGAAACACAAATAAAACCTGCTATTACCCTCTACTTGACAATTTGAATGAAAGATCTGTACATGTATATATGATAACCTACTGTATCTGTACAGTTTTCCTGAACTGAACTGGTCTCCTCCTGTGTTCCCTGTGCTGTGTGCAGATATGACATTGCTTTGCTCAAACTGACTCAGAATGCCGTCCTGAACTCCTACGTCGCTGTGGCATCACTGCCCAGCAGTGGCGCCATCCTTCCCAACAACAACTTCTGCTACGTCACTGGCTGGGGAAGCACCAGCAGTAAGTTTGTAACAAGAAATCTTCCAATATAAATTCTGGTTTAAATTAAGGGGAAAGTGGGTAAAATAAAATATATTGATGCAACAATGTTCTTGAACTGGAAAATCGATTGTATAAAATATTTCATTTCGCTACTGCTTTTATCATCATTTTTGGAAAATAAAATATCTTGATATGTTTTAGAGTATCATCATCATACTGTACCTTATTGAATTTCGAGATTATGAGTTCTCGGTTGGTGACGTTCTGGATGTTGTTTACAGCCTACGGCCAGCTGTCAGCCACCCTCCAGCAGGGCTACCTGCCCATTGTGGACTACGCCACCTGCTCCAGAAGCGCCTGGTGGGGATCCACTGTTAAGACCACCATGGTCTGCGCTGGTGGAGATGGGTACAGAGCAGCCTGTTATGTACGTATTCTCTCTACAGATCTGTCACTTTCATCATCTGTCTTTTCATGTAGCCACTCAGCTTTCTTGAGTACTAAAACCCTCTTGCGGCCATCAAGATTGCAGATATTTAGGAAAATGTCTTCACTACTGCATTTGGAAAACAATTACTTTGCTCAGGAAGGCAAAAAAAATCTCAATTCATTTCTTCATATGACTGTCTTGTGATAACATCGGTGCAGTGTTTGTATATAATTTGTAATGCCCCATCCTTGATGGTTGGGCACATCAGTGTTAATCTTACAATCACACTGTGCTCTGTCTCCTGAAGGGTGATGGTGGTGGAGCCCTGAACTGCTACACAAATGGAAGATATGAGGTTCATGGAATTTCGACCTTCATGTCTTCACTGGGCTGCAATGTTTACCAGAAGCCCAGTGTCTTCACCCGCATCTCAGCTTACACTAGCTGGATCAGCAATGTGAGTAACTAAAAAGAATGTTCTTTTTTCAGGACAATGTGTTCTTTTTTCTTCCATCTTTTTGACTATAAAGTGTGATTTAACCATATTGAAATATCTGTGAATTTAAAGGTTCAAATACGGTAAATGGGATCAAAGTAGATCAAATATTTCAAACTTTTTGAAGCAACATTTACGCATCTATTTGTAATTGTATTCTGTAATATGCAAAGTGACAGTAATCTTACTGTAAACATTTATATAATTCAATCATAATTTTAAGTAATTCAATAGATTCTTGTCTCTGATACAGTTACTTCCACAGTTTAAATACGAGAGCTTAACAAGCTGGAATAGACCTCCGGGACTGGAATCATAATTCTTTCAGTTTAAAAAGTAGACACCTTTTACTATAATTATGCTTCAGATGTATAAAGTGTCATTCTTTAGATTTTTTTTCAGCACTGACACTTAGTGAACTTGCATTACTGTTAAGACAAGTTGTTAATACAGTATATTTCTCTTTTTCTAGACCATCGCCTATAATTAAATGACACTGGGGTGCTGTCTGTGGACTACGTTTCTAACTGTGGAAGACGATGAACACTGCTAATCTGATAAAAAAAAATCTCGACAGTATATATACTGTAGTATACAAGACACAAGCTTCATTGGCAAACTCAACCCGTTTTTATTATCTTCATTTCACCTCACTGCATCTTAGCCATTCTGTTTCAATACACTGTAAATGATAAAGAAGATAAATGCAGAAATAATCACATCAGGATTGATAGATTAAAGCAACATAATGATGAGAAGACTAATAATTACAGAAGTACAGTATATGTCAATAAGAATAATCCCTATCTTACTTTCACATTCTCTGTCACTGTTGCCTTGGATGTGGCCATCTTTTGCTCCATTGATTGGATCACTCCACTTTGACCTTGTAATCTCCAATATTTTCTCTTGGAGAGGAGCTTTCTGCGGGACATGTATTTAAACGTTTCAGTTTGTGAGATGCTGTCTTTTGTAAGAAGAAAAGTTACCTACTTTACAAAGTAATACAAAAATATATTCAGACCAAAGAGAAATGACGACAAACATCCATAAAAAACATTTTGTAATCCAAGAATAAGTAAACACCAAATACTGTGTATACTTAAAAATAAGAAGTACAATAAATTACAAATTTGAGATAATTACTCTTCAAAACATTTATAAATACAGTACTGTAGATTCCACTGTACTGTTCACTATTTAAACATAAAATAGACAATATGTAATAAGAACAATAAAATCACGAACGTGCTTCCCTGACATGATTCAAAACCATCTCCTCACAGTTTTTAACAAAAAAAATGCAAGATGATATGCAGAGGCATACTGTATGTGCTTGAAAACAAAGCGAGACTGAAGCATTAAATGTAGCCTTAGTGGGAGCTGGTGGTAACCACTTTACTTTACACTATTTGTCCACAAAACCCATAGGATCCATAGAAGGTATGTACATAAAATCAAATTTACATAGATCGAATCTGACAATATCTGACCTGGGGAAGGGACATTTAGTATAGAGATTAATGATAATTTCACTTGAGTCAGGGAAGATCAAGTCTTACATGGGGTGTGATTTCTTTATTCTCCTACACAGCTTGATAACCATGTGGAAAACTTGATAAGACAGGACAACCAAATATTTACTACAAAACAACAAAATACACTATGATTACATCTACACAAATATACATTGAAACCCCAATGTTCGAAAGTTCTACATCGACAATTTCGCCTATTTGTGCAAAATTGTTTCTGACCACTTTAGCCACATTTGCAGACCAAAATGTACATGGTGGCATCCACCTGCACATCTTCATTTCTCAGGTCTACTTCACCCAGCCTGCATCAGCCTCTGTAGTAAAACAATAACTCGTTTAACAAAGAGAGAACACGTTTATGTAGCAGCGCATCCTGGGTTATGCTTTGTTCAGTTTCTATCAGGAATTTCCTTCGATGTACATTATGTGTAGACTTGTTAGGAGAACAATGCCTGTATGTAAGTGTCATGCAGTGAAAGAAAAAATGTGACATAAAAAATTTCAGTGGTGCCTTAAGTTATCATAGCCTCCATTCTCAATGAAAAGAATAACAAAAAATGAAAAGGATAACAAAAGACATATCCACTTTTATGATATGTGCAATGCTGTACACTTGATTTACTTTTGTCTGTTACCACTGTGCTATAACAAACTTTATTACAGTACAGCAGTACTGCATTTATAATAGTAATAAAAAAATTGAAAATGCACTCTGCTAAGAAAACCAAAACTGCTAATAGTGTACCAGTAATTTATTTGTTCACACATACAATAACTTGCATACTTTTTTAAGGTACCTAACCCTCGTAAATACAGAGGTTTTGCTTTATTTACAAATTATTTACAAATCTGTGAATTATCGGAACATCAATAAACATCTTAAGAACTGGTGCACTGCTGGGTTCAGCTATTGAACATGTGTAGAACGAGCTTGGATGTGTCCTCCAGAACTCGGAGACCAGTGAACCAGGCTCTGCAAGAGGAAAATCCCACAAGACAGTATCTGCAATCTGGTGCAAAGCAGGTATTGCAGATGTGGAGCTTGTTGTGTTTGCAGCATTCACAAGGCCACAAGCCTGTGACAATTACAGTAGATGCCCTGTTGATGATAAATGTTAATCAACATAATGAATCCACCTGTCTTGCCTGTTCATTAAAATCTCAGGGCACCTGCAATGCAAAATATTTTTTTAAATGTTCACGATAATTTTCATAATAATAGCTGTACTAAGCAGATAAAGTGGCTCTGGAATGCTAAATACAAGGAAGTGTTCTCTAATGTAGTTTTTTTGGTTCTGTATTGGGCGGCGCAGTTGTTAAAGGTGTGGCCTCACTAGTGGGGCCTTGGGTTCGATTCTTGACCTGGGGTGCCCTCTGTGTGCACTTTGCGTATCCCCCTATATTTGCATGTCTGCTCTCTTCCTCTCCCTCTTCTGTTGTCTAAATGTGATTTTGTATGGGTGTGTTTCTGGATTTTTCATTGACAATCACTGACCCACAACTTAATTAACTAGGTAAACCAAGGTAAATTTTACAACTGTTTTCATATCTCAGCAAACATCCCCTCTGCTTTGAAGCAGGAAATGTTCACACTGCCAGCTGTTGCACAGCTTATCGAAACTCTGCAGCAAAATAATTATTGTATCACCATAAATTGGCGGTCCTACAAAGCGGACACAGCAGGGTGATTGTAAGGAAACACTCATGCTTAGACCATGTGTTGCCCACAAAAAGTCAGATGTTTTGTGGCCTGTTTCTCTAGTGAAGATGCTACTAAGCACGTCCACTTCTGAAAAATATGAATACAAAAATCTGACTAGAAAAACATTCTTTGTGGTTTGGTAATTGGGTCGTTTTGTGAAGAGAGAACTCAGCTAGCAACTGTGTATGTGTAGGCGTTGAAAACAAATTATTTTACTTTCATTTCACACTGAGGCAACAAAGAACGCATACACAAACTACTGCAGGAATCCACAAAACAGATTTTTTGCTAATTCAGTTTTACCAGTTTTAATTGTCCAAAACATAGAAGGAATTAAAAGGACTAACCATGACTGAAAAGCCCCTCTTCACTTGCTATGAGAAATCATTAGCACGAAAGTGTGCTTGAGAAAGAATTTCTGTATCCCATATTCTGCAATATTTAAAGTTGATACGAAAGCCCGTATTCATCAAGTCAGTGGTGTACCATTTTGTGTTTCCAGCTTCATTTCCACTTCTTACCACACAGAATCCGAAACTACCTCTTTGTAAGTCAATGAATTCTATACAGAGTTTGTCTGTGGACTTGTCATCTAATTGTATTTTTTGCCACAAATTGCACACTGTCACACAGTGTGGCTCATACTTCTGAGAGTTCCTCATATCATTTGTGGAAGAGAACAATTTTTATTTAGGTGGACAAAATTCTCAGAAGTTTCAGAGGACACGGGCAATCTGTATGGTTACAGCTATAGATGACTAGGAAGTGTCTCTTCAAGTTCAGATAAAGTGTGTGACACCTGACACTTCCAGCTTCAAAGCAGAGGGGATATTTGCCGAGATGAGGGAGGTGCCCAGATCAAAAACAGCTGTAAAGTTTCCCTTGGTTTTTTTAAAAGTTTCTTTGAAGTTCATTAAGTTGTGGGTAAATGACTGATGATGAGCCGTCCAGAAACACACCACCTGAAATCACATTTAGACAACAGAAGAGAATTGCGTGTTGTATGTTGTGTTGTATGTAGTGTAGTGTTTGTATTGTCATCGTTAATAAACATTTGTTTAACCAAGTGTGCCTGGAGTATGACTCTTATCACCAATGCTGTGCCAGAGAATAAAGAATTCATGTGCCTCTTAATTATACCAACCAATCAGGTACAGTATATTCTAGAGAAATCACTTACAAAGTGTGGGTAATGAATAATTATTTTACTTATTGACGAAACCGCTCGGTCAATTCCTGAAATTCATCATTTTTGTAACTCCCCATTTGTAACACCATATTAAAACACTGTTTCAATATGTACTGTATATGCATTTTAAATTCATGTGCCATAAGGAATTTCTTTGGCAGTAATCTTAATGTTCCTCTATTACAGCAAGGATTTATTTCAGTGCCCATGTACACATACAGTACAGTGTTCGGGGCACTGTTGTTATGTACTAATGTGGGGAAACAGCCTTAAGGCACAAACGGGGCACTGTACATTGAAAAATCAAGTCAAAATAACAGTAACATTAAACAGAAATGAAGAAATAGAGACAGAGATAAAAAGAAAAAATGTGGAAAAAGGAGAAAAGGCATACATTAATTGAAAGCTAGACTAAACTGATAAGCCCTGCATCGATTTGAAAACTGTGAAAGAGATTCCAAGATGGGCAGTAGAAGAGTTCCAAAGTTGTGGAGCAAGGCAGGAGAAAGTACGCGCCCTAACGCACTTGTACCTATAAGGAGGTACGACTCAAAATGTGCCTCTGCGGAGTGTACAGCCCTGTTTGGTACATACTGTAATATAGGGTGTAATGAAGGATGCTACATATTGTGGGGTTTTGGCATGCAGGACTTTAAAAGTTAAAAAAGAGTTCTCTAGGTCACGGGGGAGCCAGTGAAGACGTTGTCAGAATTGGGGTGATGTTGTCAAGGAGCCTTGAACCCTTTAGAAGTTGAGCAGCAGATCTTCGGACCATTTGAAGTTTGTTAAAGGCTATTACAGTAATCTCGTCGAGACATGATAAAGGCAAGCATCGGGGTTCATCAGCAGTGCAAGCAAGAAAAGATCGAATGCAGTCTGACAAGAGCAATGCATGGGGATGTGAAAATGAAAGTGACTCAGAGCAATTGAGACCCTCATTTTCATATAGAAAGCATCACTTGGACAAAAGTATAGAGGTATGTGTTCTGCTGTGGGATTGGATGATACAAACTTTATAAAATGCAGAGGCAAAGAGCCTGGGTCATTTGTACTCAGAAGAGCGACTGAAGCAAGAGAACTCTGCAACAGTTAACAGGTTGGGGCATTTTTCACAGTTTTTTTCTGTGTATTCCATGTATTCATAAGCTATTAATTTATTTTCTAAATTTTGACATTCCTCTTATGTTTTCGCATTGTTGTTAAAAAGAAGAATCAACAATCTAATATTTTTAATAATCTCCAGTAAAGTATGATTTTTTAAATTTGTTCTACTTATTTCAAAACAACAGTAATGTTAGAGTTTAAATGTCATTACTTGTCTTGAATGTAAATCACCTTGAAAAAGTGCATCAGTCAATGAAGAAGAGGTAGCAGCACTGACATAGTGGCCAGCACTCTCACTTCACAGCTCCAGGATTGTGTTTTGCTCATGTACAGTATGTTTGCATGGGTTTTCTCTAGGTACTATACCACAGTCTAATCCAGTGACATGCTGACTACGTGAAGTACTGTAGCATCTTAAAATTCCTGCCATGCCTGTATGTTTATGAGTGTGTCCCTCTGGTGTCCCATCCACTGTGCAATAAAGTTCTTGTACTGGAATCTTTGTTCAGGTTTTTAGTTACGTTAGGGGAATGCTGTAGTTACCCCTCTTCAACATGTGACTGAGAAATATAAATAAAATGACTTACAGCACGCAGAGGCAGTGTGAGACTGATAGGAAAACTTGTAATAATTGTTCTGCTTTCATTGCCAGGATCCAGCTGAATTTGGCAACACACTGAACATGTCCAAATTATTATCAGTGATAGATGGGATCAGCCAGATTGAAGAACTTTCTAGAGCCCTAAACAGTGACCGAAATGCAGCTATTGAAATTTGTAACCACATGGAAAAATATCATCTAACAAACCCAAGGTAAGTTATCAGAGGTGAAATAGTAAGTTTTGCTAAAGAACATAAAATACAATTTTGAAGAGTCAAAAATAAAACTAAGTAATGACATCTTGTAAATCACAGTGCAACTTTCGAATGTAATGTCATGTTTTTGTTTTAAATGTATGAGACAAGCCGTGTTTCTTAATGTGAGATAGAAATTCCTTATAGACTCACAGTTCGCCATACTAGACGAAATTCAGTTGCATAATTCTTATTAGTCATTAGGGAAATAGCCACTAAATCTACCCCTCTATTGGGAAGAGTCAGTGAGGTCAGAAGCTCTTCTTATTTAAAGTCTCAGGCCCTGTTTGTATGAGCCTTATACTCAAACCTTGGCCCCAGTTGCCCTCAAAGCAAAGATGAAATGCAGTACATTAAAAAGAACAGCAAAATAAACAGTATTTTGTTAATGTTCTATCTTCACACTGCCGAATGGCCTTATCTGTAAGCTCACTATGGACATCTGCTGAATCAGAAAAAATGTAAGAGCATGCAATTTATGCGGTACAAAACATACAGTCGTCTGCAAACAGTGACCTTGATCTTTTACTTTGTATCAGGACCTACTCATTCAGTGGAGATGTCTGTGACCCTCCTCACCCTACAGTCAAAAATGATCAGAAAGCCATCTGCTCCTTCTCGAAGCAAGTGGGCACAGCCACCGGATGTGTTGGAGTTCTGATGTATGATATCACCTCCGGCTCCCAAGTCTTGCACCGTCTGGCCATTATGTTTTCAGTGCCCTTTGACTACAACCTTTATGAAAACTGGTTTGCTCTGGGGATTTTTCCTAAAGATCAGGCCTGTGATCATGATCTCTATGATCTCATGTATTATAAAGAAGCCAAGAGCTTCACCAGAGGCAAGGCGGCAGGGGGGAACATGTTAAAACATGGGGAGTCGCAGATTGAAGTCAAAGGAACTATGTCAAATAAAGGCAGCGCCATCCTGAAAATAGAGGTGCATGAAACATGAGCTAATCAGTAACAAGTTTCCCCATTACACAGCTGATAGACTGCATATGTCAAATTGCTTATAGATTTAATTTTGGCAGTTTAAAAATCAATGCATTAAATGCACATGATTTCTTACTTTTTCTGCATTATCATTAATGTACTGTGCTGGTTTTTATGCATGAAAGACTTCTAGTTGTCAAAATATTTTGCTAATATATTTTGCTAAATACGTTAGTTGTGCAAAATGAGTTACCTTAGTAGTAATGCAATGTTTTTACAATCTTAGATTTCCCTTTTCATAGTATGTTTTACCTAACTGCACTTGTCTTTGATCCAATGCTTGTGGAAATAAATTGCAATACATACAGCAGATATTTTGGAAATCTCCATCCTTCCATTTCATAACCGTGTTCTTGTGTCTTGGGGGAGCCGGAGCCTATTCCGGCCAGCATCGAGCGCAAGGATGGTAGAAACTAGGTGACAGAGTGAGAAGTGTGTCATCTTGGGGATTAAAGATGAGACTTTAACCGACGGTCATGAATTTATTAGCCTTGTCGATGGTGGAATTACAAAAATCTGATGCTTAATCTCAAACTACCGACATGGGGAGATTTTAGAAGGTTGCCCAAACTTAAATGAGACTTAGAGATGGCTAACGCAGGACTTTAATTGTAGAAGTCTGGACTTTCAGAGCCACGCAATCTTACCTGCGTGTAAAAACATCATCATTGTTTAAAAGGAGTAAGATACCTTCTTCAAACCCTAGGATTAGGGTTATGTTTCAGTTTATGGTAGGGGTTTGTTACCTGCATGTAATTAATGAGTAATTTATCAACAGTAGAGGTTTATTATTATCATGTGTATGTCACATGGTATGTCACACCCTAATGCCATACAGTATTACCTTCATAAACTCCCTGTAAATGGCATTTGCAATCTTATCTATGGAACGCACTTCCTAATGTCTGTCTGAATCTGATTCTAACATCCAGCACGAACTGGCGTTTTTAGCTTACTGATTCTTATTTCTTACATTAACATTTTAGCATCTCTTATGAGATCGGTTAGCAAGCATTAGAGCACTTCCATTGAGGCCAGACTGTGCCAGCAGTTTATATTTCTATGTTAAGAATCATTATCACTGTGTAATCACATCTCTCTGCAGTCAATTACACAGGCAATCGCTTCACGTCATACTCAGAATCATTAGTACTGTACTTCCTCAGCGTGTAAAAGCCTTGTAGCAGACCTGACTGTGGTGTTTTTGACTTCCTTTTTCGACACTTGTGAACATGAACTGAAGCACGTCTCAGTGGTCAGTCACCCTGTGTGAGTGTTATATGTTTCTGTTTTTTATGGTCTATCCTGACCATAAATAAAATCTTCACATAAGCCTCATCCTGTGCTGAATATGTACACGAGTTGTTTTCGGAATAGTACATATTTACCTTTATATACCCATATAGATGATGATATTCAGTATTGGAAACATTGAGATCAAGAGTGAGGATAACAGCTGAAATCATACTTTGTGACCAACGAGGATGATGGACTGTGAATATCGACTTGCAGTTGAAATCTGAATTAATAACTTTAAAGACGTCCCCCTCAAAAAAATCAAAATGGTGTTAAATGTTCAGATTACATGTGTTTAATAAAATTTTATTAAGACTATAAAGACTCAATGGATTGCAAAAAATGTATCGTATTTTATGCTGAATGTTCTTCTTTAAATTGTTGTTTTGTGTTCACGTTAAGTTCTTGAATATAAAAAAACTGAAATACAAAGCATGTAATAACCAGCCATGTAATCAGATTTTTCCAAACATCTGCTGTTTATTTTTAATTACTGTTAAATATATTCATTGCCTTACTTCTCATTCTTTGGTCAGAAGATACAGTATACAGTATTTATACAGTATATATTATATAAATACCCAAGGAACTCCTCATCAGTTGCGACATGGCACACAGAAATGGCGGCTATGTATATTTTTAAGGTGGAGAGCAAACATCCTTCATCCAAGTTCAAGACAGACTGCAAAAAAAGTGAATGATCACCACAATGGGTCAGTGGGTTACTGGACAAGAATTGCCTCATAGAAAGTGCCCTAACAGTTATGTATCAGCAATGATAGCTGGCAGCAGTCCTAGAACTGGCAAACCTACTTATTAAGGAGCCTGACCTATAGCTGCCACACTGTGGGAATCATGCTCTGAGCCAGGTCATCTGCCAAAGGAGGCCATGCAGAAGCTTCCAAAGTTTCCCAGACCAGAGCCTCTGAAGCTAATATCAAAACATGAGCCTAGTTTCGCCACTGTCTCCTGACGTTCTGGAATAAAGTCCATATAAATAAAGGCAGGACTAATGGAAAGAAGAGCTTAAATAAATGTCTTGGCTTTGTGCAAGGTCATTAAAAGTAGAAGCTGCTAGGGTTTCTAAAGATCATTGCAGAGATCTGCTAACTTCATTTTTGATTTTCACTTCCACGTGAAGAAATATGATAAAAACTACTGTAATGCTTTAATCAAAATAAATGACAACTATAGAGCTAGCAGCTATATATCATCCTGCAACTCACAACTGGCAGCCCACTGAAGCTCAGCAGGTGTGAGCCTGGTCAGTACCTGGATGACAGACTTCCAGGGAAAGCTAAGGTTGTTGCTGGAAGTGGTGTTAGTGGGACCAATAAGGAGTGTTCAGCCAGCAGTCTGTGTGGGTTCTAATACCCCCAAACACAGTGATGAAAACACTATACTGTAAACAAAAGATGATATCCTTTGGATGAGATGTAAAACTGAGGTCCTGACTCTCTGTGGTCATTAAAGGTTCTAGGGTGTTTCTTGAAAAGGATAGCAGTCCAGCCCAAATTTCCTCCTGCCCATCACCAATCATGGCAACCTACTGTACTAATCCCTATCTGTGAATTAGCTTCACAACTGTTTTCCTCCACACTATTAGCTGGTGTGTGATGAGCGTACTGGTGCCTTTTCACGGCCGCCACATCATCCAGGGGGGAGCTACTGTACATATTAGTGGTGAAGGGGATTCACCATTACTTATAAAGCGCTTTGAGTGGAGTCTCCAGAAAAGTGCTATATAAGGGTAAGGATCAAATACGGTATAGTACAGTGCATGTATTTACTGTGCTTTACACAAGGTTTAAAAAATCAGTTTTCCAAACACAACGTTTTCTTTCATTTTAAACGTATTTGGTTTTTTTTTGTGATGGTATCGCAATTTGTGACAAATGTGTGCTTATTCAAGTTGGTGGCGCGATCCCCGAGACCAGTTTTAGTCAGTAAGTCTAGCCTCACGAATTGTCTATGGTGGTGTAGTAGTTGTTTGTCTGTCGGACGCAACTGCGTTTTTTTTTCTAGCAGACGTGAGCCCATTGGCGAAAAGGGAGAGTGTGCATAATGTGTGGCCTTTCCCTTTGCGCTAGATCCAGATATACAAACTTTTATTTTTTAACTGTTCTACGCAGAGGCACTTTAGTTGTGAAGGGAATTTGACAACCCGGACCCTATGTAATGTTAAAGATCTGGTGAAAAAAGCACTGCGTTGGATTCCGTTACGCCTAGCGTTTTTCTTTACCCGGATCTGCTATGAGAACAGTTTTGCTCGTTTCTAGAGTGAAGCACTTCACATCTAAGGAGAAACCGAGGACCTGAGGGTGAGACTTGACGTGTGAAAGAGAGACTGGTGAGTTAAGACAGTCTGAGTTCAAAATATACTCGACCTCGGCTACTGAACTAACTATTCCTTCTTTATATGTTGCTGGCTACTCAGTAAGAGAACTTGTAATGCAGGATACTTTCTATTATGTATCGCGTTTTACTACTTAATTTACAAGGGATTCTGTATGGATCCCTGCTATTTTTATGTGGAGACTTGGCTTCTAGAGATGGGACCGCATAGCTATATTCTACTGCGCTGTACAAACGCCGGTGTCGTATTCAGTTCAGTATCCCATGGTCATCCGTGTTCCTGATACAGATGTATTTGTAAATCACACGAAGCCCAGAAGGGGGCTGTATCCCCTGTCGTGATTTGAAGAACATTTAAACTGTCATTCACGGGCTTGGGCTAAGAAAGTTTTACAGTACATTACTCCAATCCCTAGCGAGCACATTAAATAAACCGATAAACCGATATAAATGAACAAACAGCTGGCTCTTTTTAAATCATATTGTAATAAGTAAAGGTTCAAACATGCATGAAGTTCCTGCCGATTTCATTAGCTATCCTGGAACGTTTTGCGGATCCGGATTTCCAGGGATACTGAAATCATGTACTGTATGTGACACATTTCCTCTTTTTCGTTTTATTTAGAAACTTAAATCGAGTTTAAGTCTTGTGAAACATTTTACCTATGAACATTTTTATATTTTTCTTAGTGTGAAGCACAAGGTTATGAAAGTGAAGCTAGAAAAACTTTTGTAAGATTGTACAGTATTTAAGGTATAAATGGTATGTGCTGTATAACACCGTAAAAAGAAAAGATAGCTGATAATGTACAGTAACTGACATTACATATTATATAAATAAACTCCTGACATTTCTCAATCCTAACATGTCTTAATATTATTTATATGGAGGTCTCATACTGCTTGGGTCCATGGTGCTGGCAAGGTTACAGTGTAGGCAAGGAGTAAAATCGATTTATTGGTAACAAAATTAATGGTAAACTATTTTTATCACAGGTATAGCACCCACAGTCAACACAGCGCAACACAGCTGTATTGCAGAATGCATTGTACAATTTAACATATGACGTCACAAAAAATAAGCCCTAGTTTTAAAGACATATAGAGTGTCAGTCACATGAAGTTTGAAATGATAGCTCGCTTATAATTTAAGCATAGCTTTACATAGAAAAAATGTTGTGGCGTGTCTTTAAAAACATCAATTGATATTTCCTTAGGAATATTACATCACATAGCCCTAGATCTGATGTCAAGACATGGTAATTTCCCAACATTTCCCTGTTCCTGTTTGTATACAGTAGTTTTTCCAGTATATTGTATTAGGCTAACATGGATAACTAAGAGACGCGTTCAATGGTTTTTGTAACACTGGAGAGTATGCATGAGAAAAGCATGAGAATGTTACACGGGTTATGTTATGCACAGCCATACATAACCTAAGAGTAGAGTTAACAGTACAAGTAGACAATGCTTTACAAACAGATATAACATTACGTAACAAACATCAACTCATATATAATCATGTCACACCACTCCTATAGGAATCCACACAGCTTCTCCAGAGCCCTGTAAATTTGCTCCTCCCACAATCCCACAATTACACTAAGCCCATTTAATTACACATTACCCCTTCACATTTGCAGATAACCCTCTACTTGCACTTGCCATAAACAATTACTCCTTTATTGAGAGATATGTTATTGATGCAGTAAATTAACATTTTGTTAAGTCTGCATTAAGGGACTTTGAAATGTCCATTTGAAGGCATAAGGTGATATTCTTCACTCTGAAGATACGAGGGATTAGAGGAAATACTAACAGCCAGTGCTGTTACAAGGACTGTTAATGTCCAGTACAGTCCAGTAATAATAACACTGTACTCTTGCAGAGTAATTGTACAGTACTTTTTTATGGCACTAGACACTTTCATGTCACTACAAAACTTTTCAGCCAAGTGTAAAAGGGAAAAACTGCAAACAACATTAAGTCAAGCAATGTTATATTAAAATTCTACAGTGTACTGGATTTAGTGTGGATCAAATCGCTTGCTTGTGTGACAGTATATACTGTACATCCAGAAATTTAATCATCTGTCAAATGTAATTATGAGGAATATCTTTGGACTGTAACTGTAAGTTAAGGTTAGGATTTTTCAGGAGAATCAATTAGGTTGTTCCAAATAGTTATTTCAGGTTAAGTCTAGTGGAGCACAACTATAAACCCCTAAAAACCATTTAAGCAACCAAAGCCTAAAAACTACAGGGCCGTGCCTTCAGGAAGTATTCACCCCCCTTGGAGTTTTCACAGTTTTATGTGGCAAGCTGTAATATAAATTTATAAGATTTGTTTTCACTGATCTACACAAATTACTCTAAGATGTCAAAGTGGACATTGGCATGTAAAAGAAAACACTGAAATGTGTTTTGATCTGATAAGTATTCACTCCATTTGCTATGTCTCTCCTAATTGAGCCCTATTTCCTCGTGAGATCACTCTGAAATGAATGGAGTTAACCTGTGGCCATTTCAATTGCTTAACGTGATTTCAGAAGAAATACACCTGTCTATATAAGGTCCCTGAGTTGAAAGTGCACGTCAGAGCTGAAACTCTACCATGAAGACCAAGGAGCTGTCCATAAAAATGCATGGTAGAATTGTGAGGAAGCATAGTCCTGAGGAGGTGTGTAAAGACATATCTAGGATGTTGAAAGTTCTCAGGAACACAATTAGATCCATTATTAGGGATTGGGTAGAATATGGAACAACCCAGACTCTACAGCAGGCCATCCTCCCAAATTGAGAAACCGGAGAATAAAGACCTTGATCGGAAAGCTGACCAAGAATCCAGTGAGCACCCTGACACCCTGTCAGAACTACATACATGCTTGAGATACATACATCCATGGCTGAGATAAGAGAACCTCTTGAGAGAAAGTGTCTGCAGCACTACACCTCAAGGGGAGAGTGGCTACATAATAGCTTACCTGAAGTTTGCAAGAAAGCATGTGGCAGATCCTGGTACCAGGTGGGAAATTATTCTCTGGTCTGAAACAATAATTGAGCTCTTTGGCCTGAATGCATAGCACTACAGTAAGTGTGGCACAAACTGAATACCGCTCATCACCCATGTAATGCCATCACTATCATGAAGCATGATGGTGGCAACATCATCTCATGGGGATGCCCTTCAGTGGCAGGAAGTCTGTTGCTTTCATGTTATGCTTGAAAGTGCTGAATCAACATTTTCCATTTTCCTACTGATACCAGTTCTAACTGTTGTTTCCAGCCTGGGGATCCTGGAAACCATGGTTTGGCGTGTAAGTGCAGGAGTGACACAGTTAACAAGAGACATTCTCTGTTGTTTCTGTTTTTTAGTTTTGTGCTGTTGCCATTTTTCTGACTGAAGACCGTATTTGAGCACCAAGCCAGGAATCCCACGCACCTTGAGATTGTGAAGTCTTAGTGTTAGAAACCCTTCATCCCATGTTGACAGAAGGTTTGTGGGCCCTGCAAGGAGCAAGAACTACTAGGTGAACAAGGCCACTTTATTATAAGATATTCTAAGTTTTATTCTGGTCATGACCTTAAGGTTTACATACCAATGACGCCGATGATAGGACTGCAGAATATGGCAGTGCAGAAGAGTCAAAGATGGAAGAAAAGAAAGGAGACCCAAGAGCTCATTATGATAAAGAAAAGATAGATTGTGGTTCTTGGATTTTTTATAAATCAGTCTTGCTACTGGGGACTATGTAGTATATGGATAGTAAAGGCATTATTGTGTTAATTCTGTATAGTTCTCCATTTTCTTTATTCTCCTGGATTAAATTAAAATAATTATGTGTGGTGGCACAGTGGTCAGCATTGCTGTCTTGCAGTGCTGGGGTCCTCGGTTCATTTCCAGACCTGGGGTGCTGTCTGCGTGGAGTTTGCATGTTCTCCTCTTGTTTGCATGGTTTTCCTCCAGGCGCTCTGGGGTCCTCCCACAGTACAAAGACATGCTGATAGGTTTAGTAGCTTCAGGGAAAGCTGGCCCTGGTATGAGTGTGTGCCTTTCTGTGAGTGCCTTACGATGGACTGTTATCCCCTTTCTAGTGTGTCTTGTATAACAAGGAACAAGAGAAAATATTGCAGGTGAGATGAGGAGTTGCACCACTACATTCTTTCTTGATGAGCCATGACATACTGCATCCAATATTGGGCCCTGAGGGACACAGACTAAATTTAGAGAAATGAGCAGTATTTTTCACATCTCAGGGAATATTTACTTCCTTTTCCAGTGTGCTTGTTTGATTATGGAACAAGCTACCCTGCCATGTTGTTGAAGGTGATACACTGATGTCTTTGGAAAAACAGCCGGATGAGATTCTTGGATCATTTAAATTACTAACTACCATACTGGACAGATGGGATGAATAGGCTCCTCTCATTTTTATTTTTTGTGTGTTTTGGAATTGTAACCTGTTTAGGGGCTGCATTTTTCTTAGCAAGCGTGGTCTATTTCAGCATCAGTTTCTAGTTTATACAGTAAGTAATCTTTTATTTATGTTTACCACTAAACAGCCTAGGTTGTTAGAATCACTCCATCTCCTTTGAATCTTTCTTATGTTCTAATGGCAGTACAACCACTTCTGACTGCATTACAGTTATTAATTTTAAGGATCTAATGGGGAAGGTTTTGAGATAATGTTTAGAAATTAAAAACAGTTGTAAATATTTTTTCTATTTTGAAAACTGAGTGTAAAATTTGTGAAAGAAGTCTCTTTTAAGCTATTGCCCGCTTATTTCTCTACACCAAATTATTCATGGAAGTGTAAGCCTGTTCCTGCCCAGTGAGGGTATGTTATTTAACATCACGGAACTGCTTGAGTTCAAGACAGTGTCAGGACTGGCTATTTAGATACCAATATATTTTAGTGAGAAAAGACATTTATCTGTAGTATGTCATAAAGCCTTCATTAAAAACAGTCTCCAATAACTATCGTTATGCTATAGGTTCTGGGACTCCAGGTAAATACAGTACTATTTAATACAGACACCAGATCTTTATCTTTTTGTCTTTATTTACTAGTTGTAAACACCATACCCAATTTTTTGTAACAGTGATATATGCGTTTACTTTTACTGTTTATTTTAACCTGGGAAGAAATGGGCGCAAGGCAGAATACACAGTCCTGGACGTCAGGACACCAGTCCATCACAGAGCACACATTCACAATGGGACTAATTTTCGCAAAAACTTACTGTCTTTGAACTGTGGGAGGACAATAGAGAAGGTTTTCTTGCGACATTACTATGATGCTTTCTTTTGTTATACATCACCTCTACCTGCTGGACAACCTTTGAACTGGCTTCATCACTCTGTTCTCCTCCCCACTGATAGCTGATGTGTGGGGAGCGTACTGGCGCACTGTGGCACATCACGGTATATACAGTAGAACTGAAGTGACTGAAATGCCCAGATGTGACAGAACACACTTAAGAGTCACAACCTCTTTACTCATATGGATTTGTTTTAATTTCAGCTTGTTTCCATCCCACCAAAAATGCTTATCTCAATATTTCATAACACAGGCTCAAAGTGTATCATGCTGTTGCAATACTGTTCACACTCTTTCTTCATTATCAGTGTATGAGATGGAGACCTACATATTTTATTGTAATTTCAATTTTCACTTAAAAAAAGTGCAGTACATGTCCTTGCAAAGGATGCTTATAATTATTAAAGAGTGACTATTTCAGTAATTTGCTGCATTATGTTCTAGAACTCTCCCACGTGTTTGTTCAATTCTGTTCGGTGTTGAATTTCTCCAGCAAGAGCTGGACTTAGTAGTGTATTTGAATAGCCTCTAGGGGGCAGCAGCTACTTCTTTGCGTTTGTTGTTTTTGAAACATTCGAAATACTGGGTGTGGTGACACGGTTGTTAGTATCGTTGCCTTGCAGTGCTTGGGACCTGGATTCAATCTCAGACCCTGGGTGCTATCTTTGTGGAGTTTGTATGTTCTCCCCGGGTTCAGTTTGGTTTCCTCTGGGTTCTGTGGTTTCCTCCCACAGTCCAAAAACATACTGGTAGTTAATTGGCTTCTGGTAAAATTAGCCCTGGTGTGACAATGTGTGTGTTTGTATGTGGGTATAGAAGTGCACTGATGTAGTAAGGAGCTGGTGAGTAATTTTAGCAGTTCAATTCATTGCATTGCACAGTATTTACCTAGTGTACTAGTTTAGTAAGGAGCCGTGTAATAAATATATCATTATCAGCAGCTAGTAAGTTGCTTTCAGTACACTGGCCTTGTACAGTAGGTCTGAGTAAAACACAAGAATTCAATCAGCTACTGTAAGTACATTTTCATGCTCAGTTTATGACATCATAAACTTTTGTTAGCATACTGGAATTATTTACCTCAAAGTTACACCCCAAAGACTTAAATTGGCATGGTTGAACTGTCCATAATGTAGAAATGCAGTGAACTCAGAGAGGCTGAACCCAAAGCAGAAAACTGAAATTTCTCTCTGCAAAATATTTTAAATAACTTTTCCAAAACATGAGCCACACCGAGAGAGTGATATTTCTGTGGGGGGTGTGCAGTTTAACAGGACTACCTGCAGACCGTGGAAAGATTTGTAATCAAATATACACGTAGCAATATGTAACCTAACTATACTAACTCTGGACTATTGATGCTACAAATAAAAATTGATTACCATCAGCAAAATCATATACAGTGTTCCATTTAAGTGATATAACACTGTCGAATGCCGTTGATTACTTGTGAAAGTACCATCCTCACTTCTGCTGACAACTGGAGATCTCTGAAACGCAGGTCGATGTCAAGATTGGGATGGCTTTGTTTAAGACCTCGGACAGGTTCTGAGTCCTCTTTTTTGGAAAACCAGCCAAGCAGCAAGAGGAGACGCAGACAGGGCATCCGGGATACACACTGCATCAGAGCTTGGACGGTATCTGCCCCCGGATCAACAGCAGCAGCAGCAGGGCTCCTCCGTGACAGAGAGAAACTACGCAACTCCTCCAGTCCGCCAAGTCCTTGGAAAAATCCCTTCCAGCCCACGTCCGTGACGGCGTGGTGGTCATTCAGCACCAGCTTCTGGACTCGACATAAATGACCAGCCCTTGCTGTCTGAGCTGTAGGGAGCACAAATAAAGATGCTAGCAATACCAAAACACACAGAGTTTATCCACTGGCACCGTCTGAAGGTGGACCAAAACAGTCCAGAATGGGATTACTTATTCTTTTATCACAGTGTTTCCATTTGTTTTTATTAGAAAATGTTGTATTCTAGGATTTGTTGCCACTGAGATCTTGATTGCTTAGATGTATTTAAAACTTACTGAAATTTTAATCTTAATTACTATTATTTACTGATATCCCTTTACCTCTAAACTAACCCCATTACCAGACACATGCACGTTTGTTTCATAGGTTACCTTTATGATGAAAACTTGGAAATTTGCAAATTGTATGGTTTCTGTTTCTTCTACTTGTTGCATTGATTGTATACAACTGTAAAATGAGCCTAAAAAAGAGCAACTGCTAAGCAAATTAATCCACCATATTGCGGTAAGCATGTAAAAGTATAATCTGACCTACAGAAAATCATGGTCCTAAACTCCAAAGTGAAACATTCTACCTAATCTGTTTAGAGAGTCATCGTTGAGACAGCAGTCCATCCGCAGAGACTGAAGTTCAGAAAACAGGTGAAGCTTCTCCACAATGAGCTCAGACCTCTGGGTAAGTGCAGGGACTTTCAGGCACTCAAGCTGTGACAGAGTTTCCAAGGCATTGGCTAAATGAGGAGAAAACAAAAAAAAAAAAAGGTTTTTCATGTAGAACCTAAGCCTTGAAATGTTGTTAATTTGGTCAATGGAAAAGGGCTGTAACTATTCTGATAATTTGATTCCAGAAAAAAGGCCAAAACCCGGCGTGCAGCTACACTAAACTGTGTCTAGAGGAGGAGGAAGTCAAGTATTCATCTGCATTTAACCATTCAAATCTATTCAGAAAAACTTAAATACATTTATATTAATAAATGATATATTGTCTCTATTCAGATTCTCATTCATTGGAAAAATGCTGTTAAAATGGGATTGAAACAAGTAAGCATTTCAGGCCAGACTAGGATTAGTGTTAGAAGACCCATCCAATTCTGACTCCATTTTTACATCCATTTCCATTTGAAATGGCAGAATTGAGAGAGTTTACCCAATAGAATGCATTTTCTAATTTTTGGAATACACATCTTAAAACACTGCCAAGCAATATATACAGTACTGCCAAATATATCTGAAAAAAATTGAAGATGGGAGAAAAGTATCACTCTTCCTAAACTTCACTTGGGCCCCAAAATACAGCCATGAGGTTAAAAAATGTCTAAGTACTGTGAGAATCCTAACACTAACCCTAGCTAGGGTTTAAAGTGAGCAATTCTACCATCTGTCTATGAAGCCCTCCATTCATCAGACAGGAAAATGTTCCTCTAGCCAACAAATATGAATCTATAACACTCAATAGCATTAATAAAAACTCTTAAGAAATAGATGTTCTCCAATAATGTATTTTCTCTATGAAATTTTCAATCACTTGAAATACGCTGTTAAAATGCGATTGAAATAGACCTGAATTTCAGGCCAGTCTAGGGTTAGGATTACAAGACCCAGGCAATTATGACTCCATTTTTACTTCCAGTTCCATTTTAAATGGCAGAATTGAGAGAGTTTACTCAATACAATGCATTTTCTCAACACTTTTGATTTTACTCATTTCTGGAATACACTTCTTGAAATGTGCCATGTACTGTTAAGTGCCAGATATATTTAAAAAAAAGTTGAAGATGGGCGAAAAGTATCACTCTTCCTAAACTTCACTTGGGCCCCAAAATATAGCCATGAGGTTAAAAAATGTCTAAGTACTGTAAGAATCCTAACCCTTACCCTAGCTAGGGTTTAAAGTGAGCAATTGTGCCATCTCTATATGAAGCCCTCCATTCATCAGATTGGAAAATGTTCCTCCATCCAACAAATATCAGCTTAAAGCAATCTTCTTCAATGATGCATCTTCTATGCAATATTTTTCATTTACTTACATACAGTATGCTTTTAATGTGGGATTGAAATAAACGTATTTCAGGCGAACCTAGGGTTAGGGTTATATAACCCATTGAATTTTGACTCCATTTATACTTCTGGTTCTGGTTCCACTTGAGAGAGATTACCCCATCGAATGCACTTCCTTAACACTTTTTATTCGTCTCAATTTTGGAATACACTTTTTGAAATGTGCCATATAATATTGTAACGCTTACGGCCGACAGGTACTGTGTAAGAGCCGGCGTACCAGAGCAGGTGACGTCACCGCCCTTCCCTGTGATAGCAGGACTACAGCTACTGGGCTGAAGAGAGATCTCTCTTTAGCTCACGAGGCTAGGTCGCTGCAGAGAGACGCAGAAGTCCCGGGTTCGAGCCTCAGTCGGGATGGGGCCGACCTAATGCGGCAAGGGCGCCCGCCAGAGCCCCCGTTGCGTTACATTGGTGTCAGAAGCGGGGTGGGATAGCCCTTCGCCGGGGACGGCGATTTAAGTGGGGGAGAGTGTAACGCTTACGGCCGACAGGTACTGTGTAAGAGCCGGCGTACCAGAGCAGGTGACGTCACCGCCCTTCCCTGTGATAGCAGGACTACAGCTACTGGGCTGAGAAGAGATCTCTCTTTAGCTCATGGGGCTAGGTCGCTGCAGAGAGACGCGGAAGTCCCCGGGTTCGAGCCCCGGACAGTGTGGGGCCGACCTGATGCGGCAAGGGCGCCCGCCTGAGCCCCCGTTGCGTTACATTGGTGTCAGAAGCGGGGTGGGATAGCCCTTCGCCGGGGACGGCGATTTAAGCGGGGGAGAGTGTAACGCTTACGGCCGACAGGTACTGTGTAAGAGCCGGCGTACCAGAGCAGGTGACGTCACCGCCCTTCCCTGTGATAGCAGGACTACAGCTACTGGGCTGAAGAGAGATCTCTCTTTAGCTCACGAGGCTAGGTCGCTGCAGAGAGATGCGGAAGTCCCGGGTTCGAGCCTCAGTCGGGATAGGGCTGACCTAATGCGGCAAGGGCGCCCGCCAGAGCCCCCGTTGCGTTACAATATAAACTATTAAATATATCCAGAGAAAAATTGAAGATGGGAGAAAAACATCAGCCTTGGTAAAGTTCATTTGGGCCCCAAAATTTAGCCCCAAGGCTATCTACCGTGAGAATGCTAACCCTAACCCTAGGTGGGGTTTAAGAACATCCACTCATCCATCTTCTAACCACTTTAATTCAATAGACAGTCGAGGGGGAGCAGGAGAGTATCACTGCAAACATCAGGCAAAAGGCAGGATACAGGCTGGACTGGATGTCAGTCCATCACAGAACACTCACAGATACAAACACACTTGCATCAAGGTCAATTTTCCCAGAAACCAATTAACCTACCGACATATTTTCAGGCCTTGGGCATCTAGAAGAAACCCACACTGGGAGAATATTCAGATTTGCAACCCCATCAACAAATTGCACTCCAGTGTCTGGAAATGAACCAATAGTCCCAGTGCTGCAAGGCAGCCATGCCAACCACTGCAGCACTGTGCTGCTTTAAAATGTACAAATAATAGGTCATTCAACAAAGTAACTAGTAAGTTATTGGATTCAAGGATTTTATCCAGCTCTTTCATGACTGAAGCCTGGCTATCACCTTTGACAACATGGATGGGGAGCTAGCACTATACTCCCACAACCCTTTGTGAAAAGAAACCTGTGTGCTCAGTTTTAAATCTTGTTCCCTGCAGTTTCCTTGTGTCCTGTCCTTTGTGTTTCACTGTTCGGGAGACATTGTCAATGCCTTGGATGATTTTTAACACTTTAATGGGGTCACGCCATCATTTCTGTTTTAGCCTCTGGTCAAGACTAAAATATTTGGTACCATTAGCCTGGGAATTTAAGCCAAGGAATGCATTTGATTGCTCTTCTCTTGACTGATTCTAGACCTGCAATAATGTTTCTGTTGTAGTACTGAGCACCTGGACCTGGAATGCTAATCAGTGGCACACTCTACTCTAGAGAAGTTTGCTGCTTGGCTAAATTAATAAGCATTCAGTATGTCCGAGGGAAGGGCTTCACTTCAAAAGAAGCAGCCCTGGCACAGTGAGGGAAAAGTCTTGAGGGTCTCCACACACACAGGTAGTGTGAACCATTCAGGGATTTGGAAACTTGAAGTTTGAGTGCAATATAGACTGTGAATGTCCAGCCATAAACATGGTACAGTTTGCCATGACCTGAAATTGCTCTGAAGTATTGATCGTTATATCACTGTTGTATCAAAAACTTTGGAAGTTACAACACTGAGCACATGGACACTATATAGGAGTTTGTAAACAGAACAATCCCGTGGGAGATTCTCTGTACTTCCAGGTTAACAATAGCGTATTTATTCTCTTACACAAGAAACATACGTTTGTCAACATTAATAACATTGAAGGTGCTTGATAAGGATGGAAACATTTGCTGACTCGGCCTTCTGGACCCTATCTGCTCTCAGGCTTTACTTTCAGGAATCAGTGTTGTTGTCATTATAACTATTCAAATTAGAACCGGCAGTATCTCGATTCCAGGGTGCTGCCCTTACCTGGACTAAAAGGCATAGCATCTGCACAGACAGAAAAGAGTTTTAAATAGGAATTTCAGTATAACAAAATAAATGTGCTTCAGAAATTATTTTACAGTTCTATGCAGTGAGGAACTTAAGGTGGAAAACTGGTGCTTTAGAGATGCTCGAATGTGTAGGTGCTAAGAACAGAGCAACAGCAGGTCTCACCAAATGTTTCTACAGCAGACTCGGCCTCCACCTTCAGTCGCCACAGACTGAGAATCCGAAGAGACTGGAGATTTGACAGCAAAGAAGCTATGAGAAGAAAAGATACTTTTTGAATTTTCTGAAATTTCCTTTTTTCAAACAGAACATCCATTCATCCATTTTCTAAGCAATTTGCCCAAATCATGGTCATGGGGGAGCTAGAGGCTACCTCCACAAGGCGGGGTACACCCTGGATAGGACGCCAGTTCATCACAGGGCAGACATTATATTAAGCACTTACCTAATGTCAGGGTTTCTGCTTCATTTAATGTGAAGCTTCCTAATTTCAGCTCCTGTAGCCCCTTACAGGAACTCAGTGCCTTTGCCAGCTGCTCAAAACCAGGACAGGAAGCACATCTCAGATGGAACACAGTCAGACAGCTGAAGTGTCGGATGAACCAAGCTTTAAAAGCAAAAAAAATATTTTAACTCAATATGATTTTTTTTTACATTGTGATAATGTCCGGAAAAGGCAAATGTAAATCAAGCTCTGATCTCATAAGCTTTTTTAAAAGCACAGGATTCTCCAGGAAAGCCGATGAGAAGAGGGGACATGCAGCCTATGCGTGCTCATCATTATCTATACATCAATCCAATCACACAATAAAGACTACATGTACTGATAACTTCGGTAAGTTTTTTTGTTACTGATATTGGATGACACTTTCAACTATTTTCCCATGTTCTGCACACCAAATTTAACTTGAAGTATTAAGATCAACTTCAATAGTTTCATTTTTAGAATCTGAGGCCTTGTAGTGTCATAACCATCCTTTAAAACCCTAGACTGAGTTATAATTCAGGGTTAAAATATGCACTGAGTATAATGTTTTACAGCCTATCTCATAGGTTCTATCAGTCTGCATCAAACATTCTGTTAGGGTAGTAGTTCAGTTCTCTAGAATTATAATCTGAATATTGAAATTCAATACTCAAAGATCCACTGTCCAAATGTCCTTGTTTAAACTTCACAATGGCAGACGGAGCTGGTTTGCATTTCTGTAGCAGGTTCTCTGTGCTGGGAGCATCCCAGTGCAGACAGAAGAGAGAGAAAGAGCTTTCGCCTTGTGCTGGGTCTCAGGCAGCTCTGGTACCCACCCTATCATTGGTGAATCTTCCTTTAGGTGATTGACCATGACTTGTGACCTTAAGATCAGGCCCAAATGTGCCTATGGCTCTCTAGTAGACATCCAGGCACCAGCAGTGGACATCTACCATGTGAGTGTAAATCATCACTGCTTTGAGAAAATTGCTTTTCAAAAGACAAGCTCGTTTCCCTTACTTTCCCACATGCAAAGAACACTAGGTCATTCTGTGGCTGAGATCACAAAGAGGGGCTGCCTTAACTACATTCCTGTGTCATTATACAGACAGCACCAGGTTGCTTGGTCAAGGCACACAAAGATTATTGGAACACTTTAATAACACTTAATTCTAAGAGAAATAATAGACCATAGACCATGTCGCTATAACCTTTACTATTAACTTACTATAAGCTATTAACCTTTACTTGCTCCTGTACTGGCTTTGCAGAAATAACAGGTTTTCTGCTGTGTGGAAACTGACCTGAGTGCTGTGACAGACCAAGACAACTCACATTACCTAAACTGGATGTATCTTCTGTGAGGTCAATATTGTACAGTTTGATACTTCTCAGGTTAACAAGATTCCGGAATCCAAGTGGGATTTTCTCAACAACCTGGGATGGGGGACTAACAGACACCTGGAGCTCTTCCAGGGCAGTGAACTTGTCAAGATGGCGCAGAATGTATTCTGAAAAGATGACAAAACAGAAGACAAGAATAGCATATTACAGTAGTTTACCCCTTCTTCAGACACAAGGATTTATGGATATTTCTCTTTATTGCCACCGAGTATTCAAGTCAACCACCAGTTTGTGCCAGGACAGTCTGAGCGTATGCTCATCAACTAATGCCCATGAATCCTTTTCTTAAAATATTGTGAATGAAGGGCAAAATGAACTGTTCGTGTAATAAAATTTACAAGAAACATTTCAACATTCTTAATTAAAGTTATTGTGTTGTTTTACTAGATCTGTTTTAAGAAATGTTATTCTATGTAGCAGTAGTGAAGAATTCATAAACACTCAATGCTTCATTCAATTTAATTACCAAAATATTCTTATATACAGGAATCCTTTGAAAATAAAAATTGCTAAAAGGAGAAATGACTTCCACCTGTAGCCTCATTAGGAAACTAATGATATTCTCTGAGAATTGTTTTTCTAGATCTGTGTAAAAGCCACTCAAATGTGCCTTCCTCACAACATGGAGACAGGCTGTGAGGAGCAGATCAGCCATTGCAAGAGCAGTAACCGTGTCATAACGCCCATGGAAGCTTTGTTGTCCAGATTTTATCTCATATTGTGATTACTGTTTCTCCACTCTCAACCTTCCACAAATCAAACTGTGCCGATTTAAACCTGGTGATTTTTGATTTTGTGTTTTTTAAGGAAATGTGTATGATTCCACCCGAGGGCTGTATAAAATATATTTTTTTCCACAGAACATCATTACATTTTGGCTCGCCTCACCCTGCCAACCCGCCCTTCCTACTGTTCTTCTAATTGTTTTCATTCTGTGTGACGGTTCGGTTGTTTCAGGCTGCGCTTTTCACTGGCTTGAGGTTCAATACCTCCAGTAGAGGTAGAGAGCTGGTGTGTAGTCGCTCAAGATTAGGTTCCCTTGCAGAGGTTGGAGCAGAATAAGTTAGAAATATTTTTGGATAAGTATAAATGCACATTATTAGTCATTCCATATTAACCTTTGTTACTGAGTCTTACTATGCTGTATTAAAAATATATGAGAAAATGTAAACGAAAATAAAGAACTGTACAATGCTGTGGAAAGATCTTACATTTTACATTGTTCTACTCTTTTTCCTCATTTACATTCGTTCTTGGGTGGCATAATGGCACAGTGGGTGAGTAGAGACACAAAAGACGCTAATCACTGCTCTGACTGATAATTGCATTTAGATTAAATGTAATTCGAAACTCAAACATTTCATAGTCTGCTCTTGTATTGCTTACCTTGAACTGATCATGTTTTTCAAGGTTCTGATCTATGTGAACTAAACACTGCTAAACAATTTTAGTTTCTTCTCATCCAAGTCAAACTGTTTTAAAAACAGTTATAATCTGAGTCAATTGTTGATGCTCACACTATCATGTAACACCATGTGTCTAAGATGTCTATGTCCTTTGCCAAGCCATGTATCTTTTATAAGTTTGTTGGTAAGGTTATGACTATATGTATAAAGGTGAATCTCATCCATGGACCCTTTAATTCATATATTCATAAATTTACAGGTATACGTGATTTTAAAGTCTCAGACTATGCCTACCAAACTGGAATAAATGTTAAATTAAAGTCACGCTGGTAATCAGACTCACCTGAGACAGGACTGGCAGCTGTCCCTACTAGCTCTAATACTTTAAGTTCTGTGGCTGACAGCAGAAACTTCCTGTCTTCCTGGGACTGGGAACATCCAATTATACGGCACCTCACCCAGCTTTCTCTGAACTTATCCAGGATGCACTGAATCCAAGAGAGGAAACCTGGGCTGTCTTCCACTTCAATGTCAATCCGTTTGAACACAGAAAACAGGACAGAAAGACGGAGGATGTCATTCTTTTCAAACGATGCGACCCGGTTAGCTGCCAAATGTAGCTTTTCACCAGTCACTTTTTGCTGATATACTGCTTGAAAAGCAGAAACAAACTCGACAGGCAGCTGAACAAACTTCCAGGAATGCGGCTGAGAGGGATCGGTCTCCACACAGTCCAAGACATCAGAAAAAGTAACTCGGATGCATTGCAGCTCTGGGATACAATGTGGGTAGTCTTTGAGGAAATGCAGCACACACAATATTGGGTACATGGGTGAATCAAACTGGAGTGTCATCCCAGCAAGGTGTTGCCGTATTATGGGGAATCCCACGGATGTGCAATTGCTTTCATAGATGAGCTTCAGGACCCGCTCCACATTTATTAAATGAAAAATATTCCCTTCTATCATTGATGATTTCCAATGTGTGGTACTCCCATCGAAGAACTCGGCACACATTTTGACACACATACTTAAAACACGTATAAGTGTACGTGGACTGCTGGACTGCTGGTGCAATCCTTTGTCTGTATCAGCAGACATCCAGGCATCTAGACAACTGTACTGAGCCAACAGTTGTGGAATGATGACTGTTGCAGCCTTGGCGGAATGATGAAAGCAGTGAACTAGTAACAAATAGAACTGTCCCACTGCTTTAGGAAATGGCATGATTTGACTCAGGCAGATTGAAGCCTTTTCTATCTGGTCAGAGTTGAATAAATTTGCCAGATATCGCCCTGCCAAATACTCCTGGAAGTATTCATCTATGAAACGAAGGCTGTGGGGCCCACAGTTCCCTTCTACCACTAACCCCTGCTTAATCAACCAACTTGACTGTAGGCCAAGATTTGTCAAGTCTTTGTCTGTAAACTCAAACTGATTTCTCATTAAACCTTCCCAAGCCAACTGTTCGACTAAAAGCAACTTCGAGTTCTCATCAATTCCCTGCATGAGGTACTGGACGAAGGTACTGTAAAATGAAGATCCAGTGCTCAAATTCATCCCAGGCTTCTGCACTAGTGATATGCAGAGAGCCAAGGCACAAAAGGGTGTCTTCAAGCTGGCTTTAAATGAATAGAACCATACTTTCTCCAAACATTTTTTCATTACGGTGAGATTTGGCCATATAAGTCTTTTGACTAGACAGGCTGATCTGCAAGTAGGGAAGTCATTTAAAGTGACAGTTCTGTCTGGGAGGAGGTTGAGTCTGTCCATCATATAAGGACATATGGCAATGACCATGGACAGACAATGAGGTCTTTCCTGGGGTTGGAGTTTCTCTCTCAGGTTTTCCAACAATGGGTGTTCTCCTTCTCCAACATCATCCAGGAGAAACAAGGCTGTGTCACCATATTGTTTCATCATCCTCTCCAGGTTGGGTTTCACTGAGACAAGAGCAGGGCTTGCATTTAGGTTCGAAAAAGAGACATAAAACACAAATTGGAACCGGCTCAATACAGGGCAATAATCAGAAGCCCAGAGAATGGCAATCTTTTTCAGCAAGGCCGTCTTCCCTGTGCCTCTGTCCCCTTTTACAACAGTTAGGCCATCCAAGCTCCTCAGTAACTCAGGCAGGGTCACGCTCTGTGCTGAACTTCCCTTCTGCTCTTGTGAAGTCATGGCAAGATCTACAAAGACCTTTTTCAGGTCGATGGCGAAGCAGCTCACATCTTCTACCACTGCTGGTTTGCAGAATGATAGGCTGCTGTAAACACTTCTCAGAAAGTTGGAGAGTCTGTCTTCAAATGTTCTCACATCTTCAGTTATAGGATTACATTCTGAGAAGAAAAGAGCAAACAATCTGAGCCATCTTAGAAAACACCCTTCATCTCTTATTGAAGAGTAATATAGAAAGGGAACAGATAAGAGGTGGCCTATCCTCTTTTCTCTCTATTCTCTATTTCTATCCTCTCTATTCCACCTGTCCTACACATTAAGGTGTTAAAAAGTGTACCTAGCCACATTATCATCTGGGTTAATACCCTGTCTTCTCTCAAGAAACAGATAATAGAGCCTGCTAAATTCCTCAACAGGTGAAACTGGTAAATGACAGGGAGCACTATGATTGTGGTTGCAAGTCTCGGTCATGTCATGGGTCAAGAGTAGGGTGGGATTAGTTGACCAGGGCTCTTTTAAAAACTCTCTGTGGCACAAACAGGCTAATGGTGCTGTTAGTGAGGAATTCTCCATGAATCAGCACCGAACCTCTGGTACAGTGCAGTGGTGCCTGTGTCATGTCGAAGGACGAACAGCTTGAAAGTGGGAGAATTAGAGTGGCAGAGTCTGTATATACAGTACTCCCTCATTTTCTCCTACGTGCGATTGTGAGATTTTTAGCTGTGAGACAAGACATGAAAAATGCATACATGGATTCCAGATAATGTGGATTTATAAACAAATTAAGCTCAATTAAATCTGTTACAACAAAGGCCATTTAAATTAAAAAAAATAAATAAATGGCTGGATGAGATTCTCAGATCAAACAAATTAGATGGGCACCAAAAGACATTCTCTCATTTGTGACCATAGTGAAGTAATTCTTAAGATCTGAATTGTGAACACAAGACGTACAGCACTCAAAACACATTACATTATTCCACCCGAGGAAAAATTATTACATTTATTACATTAATGTAATAATGTAACCTTACATTATTACAGGTGTATCACCTTAACTCTTCATGCAGATCAGAAAACACTTGCTTATTAAGGCAAATCTGGCTAAAGCTGAAACTGACATTAAGTCTTTCACTACGTTGCTGAGAAAAAGCTTCTGGACCACCTAGGTTTGTCTGCTTCTAAACATAATCAGATTTGATGAAAGTCTTATCCAGTTTGCTCTTGGAGTTACTCTATCTTGGCAGGGCAACTGGTCCTGGGTAAACACACCATTTTCATTAACATCTTCCATTTGCAGTGTCACATTATGAAAGAGGATGATTGGAACCTCAGTGGATCAACTTTTGCACAAGGGCACATTTACTGTTTTATTTTTTTAAATTCTGTTAAATTCAGCAAATAAATAGAAACTGTGCGTTAAAATTTGCAGAAATATGTCAAATTTAAGTTTGTTCACTGCAAGGGTTATGTTAACTTTTTCCACTTAGAAAATCAACAAAACATGTAATTAGGCCTGGGGTGCCCAAACTTTTGCATACAACTGTATATTCAGGAAAAACACACCAAGGCATCGACTGGTTTGAATATTTATTTGATGTTTTTGTATCACTCTTACTGCTGAGTCCAATAACATCTGCCTAAAACCCTTGTATTTCGTCTTGAATAATGAGAGCCTTATTAAACAAAGGTGATGTGATATGATCTTCCACCTGAAAATGTATGTTCACAACAAACCTGGGAACTCTGGCTCCTGGTTCTGTAGGTTGTTTTTCTTTGATGTTGGTTCAGATTTCTGCATTTGAATACATTTGGTAATAAATCAACAAGATATTTATTAATCAATCAAAAAACACAATTTACAGTATCAAGACATCTGCATGAGCAAATCCTTCCAAGAACAGAACTAAAAACAATACGACCATATATATTTCAGACACCTGAGAAACAGACCAAATATTTCCTTCAGAATAACATTACACAATAAGATTAATATCCCATTCAAAGTAAAATATTTCATATTGAGGATACATTGGCACAGTGGCACAGGGGTTAGCTGTCTGTGTGGTGTTTGAATGGTCCCCTCGTGTTTGGGTGAGTTTCCTCTAGGTGCTCTGGTTTCTCCCAGTGCAAAAACATATCAGTCCATCAATTGGCTCCTGGAATAACTGGCCCTGGTATGAGTGCGCACGCGTTTGTCCTTGTGGGCTCTGTTTTGGACTGGCGTCCTGAGCAGGGTGTACCCTGCTTTGCACCTATTGCTTGCCAGATTTTGCTGAAGCAATCTACTTATGCATATAAAAAAAAAATCATCATTAGTCACTCAACCTGATCATGTCAAGATCTTACAGAGATTACAACATGTTTACCTACCATTTCTTCAAAAGCATGATGTTGCTGCTTCTCTAAAACAAATGGACATCTAAAATGATAACAGAAAAAATGTGTGCTTAAGCATTATTAGACAGACAATTTTGTTTGGACATTTCTGGTACTAATCAGGGGATCAGTCTCACCTTACACCGCTGTTTGCTTTTAGCACTATGTCATGTCATGTCTACACTGGTCTGAGATTATTTTACCTGTCCACTAATTAAATGACTAATATTTACCTGGGAGTAACAATATATCATGAGAAGATGAGATGTGTCGTAAAGGCAAACTTTGTTCTCATATAAAGTCTGCTGGTTCATCTGATTGTCACTGTTTCTGTACAAAATAATCTAAGGAATGACAGCAATAGGCAGGGGGTTCTATTACAATTACGGTTATTGCAAGTTGTGATAATGAAGTATGAAGTAAAAGTGTAAGGCTTCATGTTGGAACAACTGATTGTTAATGATGCCCCTCTCTGTCATCAGCTGTTGCTTTTCTACTTTGTCATGCTTGACAATTCTTGTTACAGTTTATTTTGAAATAAACTTACGGTTACATAAAAGCACTTGATAATCAAGACGTTTTTCACTACTTACTGTGGAGACCATTTTTGGTGTCCCTCAAAAGGAACATCTCCATCTTCCCACTTAAAGACCTCCAGTCCACAGAGGAAACACTTCACCTTGTCCTCTGTGCCTGGAGAGGACACCCAAAATGTGAGTTACTGTACTAAGAAAATAGTTAGAAACAACTGTATGGAAGGATTCACCATAGCACTTGTTAACACAAATGTTTAGTTACAGTAGATTCTTAAAATCAGATTTGTTTTGTGTAGCACTCTTCATCAACAGAGTGCTACATATAGTTTAAAACAAGCGATATCGAATGTACTGTATGTAGAAGCATATACTGTATACAAACAGTGACAAAAAGCATGTCCAGAAATGTTTCAAGTAGTTTGTCTAATGTCTGATGGAAATGAATTCCATAAATAGGGAGCATGACAGTAAAACTCCAGCTGCCACTGTAGCTTAGGTGTTTTTTGTGAGAGTGAGAGTTTGCAGATCTGAGAGAGCTCTAGAAAATCTGGAGTGATCAACATCTAAAGATGAGCAGCCATGTGCGTTAATGGAGTCATTTTAAACTAATTCCAATGCTTCCCAGATAACCAATGAAATGATTTTAGAACTGGTAATAATATGTTGAGAACACTTGGAGTGAGACAGTAGTCTTGTAACTACATTTTGCGAACATCAGCAAACAAGAAATTGGAAAAAAAATCAAGTTGTGAGATTATAAATCTGAGTACAGTATTTCTCCATCCCTCAAGCACGTTTCAATCTAGCTGTATTTCTGTGATGGTGAAATTTAGTTTTAAACAACAGAATTTGAGTGAAAGTAGAGTGCTTAGAGTTCAATACAGTGGCTATCAAATATATTCACCTTTTTGGGACTTGAGATTGGGACACTTTGTCTTATACATCCCAAAGACATATTGGTTAGGTTAGTTAGCATCCCTATATTGTCCCAGAGTGCTTGTGTGCTTGCATGCCCAGGCTCTGTGACTAAAGTCTCATCCACGTGTAGTTCCACCTTAGGCTTCAAGAATAGGCTCCTGGTTATTGCAACCTTTTTCCAGGAAGAAGTACAGTAGCTACCTGATAAAGGATGGATAAATGCTTAATTTCACAAAATCTGTTTTGACCTTGTTTGTCAGGTTAATGATGGCCTATATCACTACCATACATTTTATTTAATGGTAAAATTGTACATTTTTAATTATAGTAAAATTCATTAGTAGGAGAAAATCAAGCTTTTTCAAAAGGACATTTAACAAGACGATTATAGTCATTAACTATAATCTTGGTATTGTCATGGTATTTATTCAGACAAAAAATAGAGGAAAACAGAGATCTCACAAAATTAGCGTAGGATTAAAAACGGCAATTCCAAATTGAACAAAATTTTGAATTAAAAAGTGTGCCTACACATTTCAATTATTTGTACTAGCATGACTATGGCTCTCTTGGCTCATGGAACAAGGTTTAGGAAATGTGTATATTTACCAGTGTAGAAAAACCCAGCTTGGCTCAGGGCTTTTGGGTCAGCTGAAGAATCTGAAGGCCACATTAGGAAAGACTCCAGACGAAGATTCTCATCTTCAAATATGTTCAGCTTTTCCTCCAAATTAGCTGAAAAACAAAATGCAAAACAGAAAATGGAGTTTAATAAGAAGTCCTATATTTTATAAGCAATTTCCTTCATCCCAGCTTATTACTCCATAAACCACGAAGGCCGAATGGTCACATCTAACAAGTTTAATTATTTACATTGCACAATTTTAAGTTTGCTTAGTTCTGTCCTGTTATACCTTTCAATAATGTAAATTTACAGAAAAAGAAAAAAAATTGTGTTGTTTATAAAAAGGGTTGAGGAGTCTGATGTTTGATCACAGCTGTATTAAAATGTTAAACTGGTTTTGTGTCTAATATTTTCAACATTTTCAGGGTATCTAAACCACAGCAACCTTTTTCTCTTTCTTTCTAACCGGTTTTAACCAATCTTACACTTGTTAGGGTATTACATTAGTCATGGAGACAAGTGAGCAGGAAGGGTTGAATCATGTTGCAATTTGTGCAAATGTGAGTTTGCAACAACATGGCAACTAACAGTACTTTCACAAAATTCAGTTTTGTGCTCAATTAGAAAATGTTTATTTTTTTTCTATAATGTCAATGAATTTATTTTGTTACAGAGATTTAATAACCACTCTGGGAAATAGGAATGCATGTTTCCCATTAAAATAAATGTCTGTGCATCATTTTATAATTTCTTAAAATAGGACACCATAAGAAGAGTCTGAATACTTTTGCAAGGCACTGCATATACTCTACATTGACAGTAAATACTGCACTAAGTCAATAAACTTGACACTTAGACTTACTTGAACAATTTCTTTCTTCTGGTGTCTTTTTTCTGTTTTTAAAATGGGATCCCTGTAGAACAAATAAGGAAGAAGTCTATATTATTCAAGAAATGCTAAACTGGGCAGATGTTTAAAAATGCAAAAGATCAGTTACATTTTGCACATGATGTTTATTTTTTAAAAGATAGTTCAGCAACTCTGAACTGGAAATGTGTTTGCTGATATAGTTGCTATTTAAACACATTTAAGTGATTTTATAAAAAACATACTTTTCTACTGACAATTTCTGGTTAATGTGTTCCTGGTAAACAAAAGCTTTACAGTAACTTAATGACTTTTCCTGAAACACTATTTACTAAACACACAACTATTAACAATTAAAAGTTTGCATACCTGCCAGTAGCACAGTACATTGCTTTGTTAATTTGTATACTAATATATATATAATCAATAGTAATAGCATAAATACTGTAACTGAGGTAATGCAATGGAATTGTGTTATTGTTACTGTTGGTGAATTTTTATTATTGGCTTAATGAACAGTCTGTATCAGCTTGGGAATGGAAGACTGAACTAAATCTCCACATTTATTATGCAAAACACAGTCTTGATTATGTTGACTTTGTAATGTTATAATTTACATTGCCATGGCGCTACAAGGGTATTAAAAACAGAACCACATTTACCTTCACTCCTTTGAAAGCATTATACTGGTTTATGTACTCCAAGATTTCATCTGTTGTTTTCTTGGTC
This sequence comes from Atractosteus spatula, assembly GCF_055471065.1. NCBI lineage: Eukaryota > Metazoa > Chordata > Actinopteri > Semionotiformes > Lepisosteidae > Atractosteus > Atractosteus spatula. The sequence goes on along the minus strand of NC_142709.1, from coordinate 15,204,842 downwards.
TGAAGGTATTCACATCTTCATGAAGGTTTCCAACAGCAGCACACAGAAACATTGATAACAAAAGTATGAAATTAACACCAGCGCCCAGTTAACATTAGGAGTGCACGTAGCTACCCAATTAACATCAGGTGCACACCAGCTGCTCAGTTAACATCAGGAGTTCACCCCGCGCCCAGTTAACATCAGGAGTGCACTTAGCTACCCAGTTAATATCAGGGGCACATCGAGCTGCCCAATTAACATCAGGTGCACACCCAGCTGGCCTGTTAACATCAGGAGTACATCAAGTGCCCAGTTAACATCAGGAGCACACCCAGCACCCTGTTAACATCAGGAGTACATCAAGTGCCCAGTTAATGTCAGGAGCACCCCCCAGTGCCCAGTTAACATCAGGAGCACACCCAGTGCCCAGTTAACATCAGGAGCACCCCCAGTGCCCAGTTAACATCAGGAGCACCCCCAGTGCCCAGCTGCTCCAATTACTTTTTTTAGCATTAACCTGCTGCGCGTGCTGATGAACTGCAGTGTGAGAAAAGCAAGTAAAAAACTGAAGGGTCCTAAAAACATCTTCATGATCAATTCTCAAATGGACCACGTGACCTACTCTGGAAACCACTTTGCGTGCTCCTCCCAGGGGTCATCATCCGCTCCCCAGTGGCCCAAGCAGCCGCCGCAACAGAAGCAGAGCACATGGTCCTTTGTACCTGGGAAAAACAGAATGTGGCAATTCCAGGACAGATGCTTTAATATGGAAAAGGACTCGTCACACATTTTGTCGAATAGGAAATTGGTACATCTTACGGTATCATCATCCTGAAACAGCTGAAGATTTCTCATGACTCACAGACTGTAATAAAAGACTCAGATTTTTGTAATTCACTTGTTTTCAGTCAAAAAGTAGCTGTACTATGACTGTAGAAGTTGAAGTTTCTTTAATTTACCCTTATCCCATTATATAGGTTTTCCATTAACTGTTGTCACATTTGAGGAATTCTGCATTATAATAATGCTCATTTAAAAACCTATTACACAAAGGTTACACAATTAACTACTTTTTTATTAGCTTCCTAATTCTGCTCATGTGTTTCTGGATAGATTTCTGCCCTCCTTGGAATAAAGCAAGTTTCATCTTGGACATTTTCATGAATCTTGCTAAATTGTAAACTTTGTCATGCATTGTACTGGACCCTGATGCCAATTTCATAACGAGGGGTCTGGGTGATTCAGCTTAGACACAAGCAACCCCAAGAAATGAGCAACCAGGTACATCCCTGGGCTAAAAGGACTGTTCTGCTCTGACAGACCCAGAAGTGCTTTCTTCAGCTTTGAAAAGAGAAAATGATAAGGGACAGAGACCTTTTCCAAGCATTAAACATCATTAAGTGATCAGAGAAAGGCTACCCAGTGAAATCCCAAGAGTCTGTGAACAAGCAAATCATTTAACTCTTCCCATCCCCTCTGTCAAAATATTTTGATGAATCACAGAAATGATGTTTTGATTTTCAAGTACCAGAGAACTCTGTAAAAGCATGACATATCCTATAGCTCTTCCTTATGGAATCTGTAATGAGCATTGTTTGAAAACACAGACAGGTTAATAATCACATAGAATTGGTTTTTGCCAGTTCACAAGAGTTGTTATTCACAAGGCTGCCCATTTCTCCTGTTCCAAACCATCCTGTTGCTTCACCCATTTTGTTTTGTTTCTTCTCTTGAGCAAAGATTTCCGAGCAAACACACTGATGCAAACCAGATCGTGATTGCTCACACCAAGAAAACAAGGCTTGGCTGTCTTTAAGAGTGAGATATACAGTTCCAAAGTTCGAGACATATCAAAGCTAAAGGGTGACACTTTCTTCTTTTTCTTTCTAAAGGTAGTGTGTGCAGATTTTTCACATCTCTTTCCCCCTCTTGCGTATTGGTTTTTACCTTGCAAATCCACGATGCAAAGTGACACACAAGCCAATTCAGAATATTTCCAAGTATTCACCCCTTTAAATATATTGCATGGCAGATCAGGATTAAAGCTATGCAGAAAATGTTTAAACGTGTTGACTGTGAGGTCAGAGTCCTGGCCTTCTCTATGGGTGAGAGAAAAGGTGTCTTATAATCCAGCCTGGGAGTCTCCTCAGTGTCTCAACCAGTAAAGGACCTAGTCTACATGAAGGCTGAACTCTGTGCTTCAGGTGGTTCTATCGGGGAGGGATGTACCTCTTCTCCAGTTGGTATAGGGCTGTTGAGCTGTTATGTGTTAAAGGCCTATCTGATCTATGGACATTATAGCTACAGTATATAGAAAGAGAGATACGCAGGCAGGCTTATTTTGGGAGTGAGCAAAGGATGCAGTTTGCAGAATGAGGACTGTCTGTGGAGAAGAAGGCAGGGGAAGCCAGCGAGAGAGGAGCTGTCTGGAAATTAGAGGGAAGAGCCGCTGGGGAGAGTCTGCTAGGAATATACGGACAGCGGAATAGCAGGATCTGCAGCAGAGCCAGAGCAGGGCAGTTTCCGAAGTGCTGGAAAGAGGATTTCAAGTGATAAAATCTGGATCTGTGCTGGACCAGTGCTTGTTGAAGGTTAAAGGAGAAGGCCATGGTTCAAAAAGGCTTGTAAGCAGTAGCCAAAATGTGGTTAGAGCTCAATTTTTGAGCACCGGTCTAGTTGAGACTCCTGCCTTAAATACTCCGCTTAATGCTATGACTGACTGGTGGTTTGGCTGCCTGATTGATAAACAATTGCCTAATTAAGAGGAGACCCGATTTCATTGGCTCGGGGCTGGAAAGGTGAAAGCAAATGTGCTGGTTGCCCCTGTATAGACATGACAGCACGTGCACAATCCCCATTTAACATTTTGTTTATATACTTTGATATTGGATGTCCCATTCAGGGGAAAGTCATCTGCTCTGTAGTCCACTTAATGCTATCGAAACCGGGATGAACTCTGGCCCCATGTGCTCTTGTGGACTTTTACCTTACTTTCGTTATTGTAACATGTTCTAAATAAGTTTTTCCCCACTTCGTGAGATATTCTTTCTAAGTATTTCAGTAAACACCTCACATGTCCAGCCCATAGAAATGCTTGTTCTGAATATTGCCTGGGAACATGCCTTAAAAGGTAAACTTAGGACAGTAATCCACTTTGCACTACCACTGACATCACAATGGTTTGTTAATGAGTTTGTGGCAACAGCTTCTGCCCTCTGAGCTTGGCAATAATCAGATTAATTTGCCCTAGTGTTAATGCTCTGTGTGGTGATCACAAATCTGATCCTCTGTGTTTTTGTGAACTTTGTTTTTGTGAAAATTGTTATATACTCAAACACCTGTGAATTTAGAAGGATCATTGCCAAAGCGTCAAATTAACAAAAGAAGCAGAGGCACTGGGAGCAGATTACAGCAAAAAAGTGTTATCTATATTTTAACTACAGAAATCAGACCGAAAAGTGGCTCACATTACATTTGAAATTCTATTTTCTTAGAAGAAAGACCCAATTCTTTGCTCTGTAATGGCAATTCCTTCTGATATCTTTACTATTCATTTCTTTCTGGAATTCTTTTTCACATTGAGGGCTCTGATGCTACTAATCTTAATATACCAATGTAATAATATATAGATTGTACAATATATGGAGGTATATTAATCTCAATGTTGAGTGTTCCATCTGCCCTACCTGTATAGAAAAACCCAGCTTCAGCAAGCAAGCTGGGATCAACCTGGGCATAAAAGGGCCAGTTGTGGAAGGACTCCACTCGCTGCTGTTTGGTATTGAATTTTTGGCCGCTGTTCCTGCTCCAGGCCTCCGATACCTGTACACGGACATCATATTTTGGTATATTCCCCACATCGTCACCTCTCACAAAACCACAATTGGGGTCCCATTCCCGGTGCTTTTGCATAGGTCTCTTCTGCATACCAATCTGCCCAATAACCACACCGCAGCAGAAGCACTGCATAGCCTTGTCTCCCTCAATGGAGTAAAATCCAGCCTCTGCCAATCCTGACGTATCTCCGAAGGTTTCTGACTCTTGCATTGTTTTAATCCTCTCCAGCTCGCTCCTCATTTGGTGGTTGTAGTGTCGTCCGTTCTGTTTCCTGACGGTCTGGTACATTTTTTCATTGTCTTCTTGAATTTTAATGGAGTTGTGGTTAAGAAATGAAAATACATGCTCACTGAAGTCAACTTCCTTACGAGAGAAGTAATCTTCTTCTTGTGGGTCCTGCGTAGTGCTGGGTACTTCTGCAGCCATACTAGATAGATCGAGTTCAACAGGTCTGATTTTCCTTTATTCTGCCAAGACAGTCTTCTGCTAAAAGAGCAGGACGAATCAGCAGGCCTGTAGGAAACACAGAAATAAAAACACTGAAAATTATAAGTACTGTGGTATCTCTGTGAGACAAAGCACTGGATCTTAATATTAGTTACATGTATTCATTAACTATTATGTTTTGCATTGTCATTGGCGCTTTTCTTTAGTGAAAGTAAGATTTTAAGGGGAAAGAGACGTTAATTTTTGAATACTGTATACACTGCTGTGTGAAGAAAGTCACTTTTCATTAGTGTCTTACATCCTGAAGAGCAATATTACAAAAGTGTTAAGTTATTTTATAATATAGTAAGTGGAATATATACTCAACTTTCCAATGGTTCCACTGGTTTCAATACCATGTTCCATCTTTTCACTTCTATTTTGTCTGACATTAACCTCCAAATAAACAGGGGGAACTGGAGCCTAACCAGGCGAGCAACAGGTGCAAGGCAGAATACACCTTGGACAGGACACCAGACATCCCAAGTCTCCCGGAAGCTCCAGGAGTCTCCCGGAAATCAGCTCCCGCAAGTGATCCATAATTTCCCAGAAATCGCCCCACGCTCCCAAATGTTTCTGCTGGAGAAACCCCCGGTCCGAAAAATCATCAGCGAATTAATTAATTATACAATATGACCTTGAGCCATCTGAGAATCTGCTAAACACGCCACATCTCTGTACAATGAACATTTGCAAAGAAAGTGAGATTATTCAACTGGACTGGTGAGTTACAGTATTTTTTAGTGTATTGCATATATATTATAGTATCTTTCAGCGAATTATTTAATTATATAGCCGTGACCCCACCCCCCGGTTCACAAGTTTCAGAAAATCAGATTTTGCATTAATTTGTACTATTAAATCAACAGAAATGCAAGTTCCTTGTGTGGAAAAGTTAGTACACTCCCATCTTTATCACTGCATCAAATGCTTAAAATTAGAAAAAGGTGCACCAAAACAGGTGCAAATGATTAGAACATCATTAGAGAGTAATTTGGAGGGCATTGCCTTATATAAATATCAGAAACCTGTGGTCTGGTTTGGTGTTAGCAATGGGGGGTGGCTACATTATGTTAAGATCAAAAGAGCTCTCTGGGGCCCTCAGAAGAAAGATTGTTGATGTCTGGGAAGGGTTTTAAAGCCATTTCCAAGCAATTTGTAGTCAATCACTCCACTGTCTAAAAGATCATCTACAAATGGAGAAAATTTCAAACCACTGGCAATCTATCCAGGTCATGTTGTCCCACCAAATTCAGCCCAAGAGCTGACTGAAAAATGCTGCAGGAAGTCTCCAAGAACCCCAGGATAACAACAAGGGATTTACAGGCAAGTCTTGTCTCAGTCAGTCAAAGTGCATGAGTCAACCATCTGAAAGAGACTGCACAACTTTGCCCTACATGTGAGGTCAGGAAGGAAGAAGCCCTCTCTGCTCTTAAAAAAGAATTATAGATGCATGACTGAAGTTTGCCAGACAACACCTAGGTGAAGATCAGGACTAATGGAACAATGTGCTCTGGATGGATGAAATTAAGGTAGAGCTGTTTGGCCACAATGCCAGATGTCATGTTTGGTGAAAACCAAAAACTGCCTTTGACCAAAAGAACCTCATACTGTACTAACTGTAAAGCATGGTGGTGGAAGCATTATGATTTGGGGCTGCTTTTCTACCTCGGGGCCTGGTCAGCTTGCCATAATAGCCAACCATGAGTTCTACATTGTACCAGAGTACTTGAGGAGAATGCGAGGCCATCTGTCAAAAAGCTAAAGCTGAAGCTGAACTGTAAGTGGACCTTGCAACAAGACAATGACCCAAAACACTCAAGCAAATCCACAAAGGAACGGCTCAAAAAGAAGAAATGGATGGTTAAAAGTCAAAGCCCAGATTTTTAACCCCATAGAAATGCTGTTTTGAAGGAGTTCTGTAAGGAGGAGTGGGCAAAACTTTTTTTGCGATTGTGATTTTTTGTGATTTCTGCCAAAGGGGGCAACACCAGCTATTGAAGCTAGAGGGTGTACTTATTTTTTCCACAGCAGACAATTGCATTTCTGACTTTTTTTGTTGAATAAATGATGGCAAAGAATTTTCTTTTGTTAAATTAGATCACAATTATCTATCAATATTGTTCAAATGAAGATCAAATACTGTATCCATACTGTACATGCAAATATGTTGAGAAAAACACACACCTTTTCAGGGGTGTACTTACTTTTTCACTGTATATGTGCACACTCACACCACTATCAATCTTCCCAGAAGGAAGTTAACTTCCCGTCTTTCGACTGAGTGGAGACCAAGACAAACGCTGGGAAGACATGCATACTGCACGCAGATAACACCTCAGGTCTGGAATTGAACCCCAAGCCTCAGAGCTGTAAAGCAGCAATGCTAATCACTGCGTCACCATGCTGAACCGTAAACACCTACTTCTATACAAAGTGTACAATATAACTCGAATAAACAGCATCTTGCTGATTTTCTATTTTATTTTTTAGAAAAACGTTAATTATACCGAATTTGCGTTTAAGATTTTGCTCATTATCCTATTATTTGCGGTATTGCTTAACACAAATTACTACTCCCACGGATTTATAATATAATGTTGAATGTGATTATTACTTAATGTAAGCATGGATTTATTTCAGCTTAAAAACAGTATTAATTTGAAATAAAACATACAATGAAAGGCAGGAGAGAAGTGTCATTATGTCAGTTTTACGATATAAATATTACGATAGTTGAAACAGCAGGCTATCCTGTAGTTTCTCAAGTAACTTAATGATCCCTGAGTGATAGTTGACGATAACCGCCCCTCAAAACTGAAACATGACTTTCTTACTGACTGTGTCAACGCTAGATCTCCACCAGAAGCAGGTCCAAATGAATCCTGTTTGGTCCAAGATAATACTTCCACAGTCACACATTAGTGATATTCTGGTCACAGGACGTCCAGATGAGGAAAATTCACTTCCGGCTTCTTACTGGAAGAGTTGTCTTTTGCCTTCACCTGCGGTCAGAGAAACTTCCCAGTTGTTCTGTCACTTGAAAAACTGAAGGTAAGACTAATTTTAGCAGCGGTTTAATCTGTTTTTGTGTTTCTAACAATTAATTCGGAACCTGCTCTTTTTTCCCCTTGCTTGTACATTTAAATAAAGTACTGCGTTTACAAAGGTGCGTTTAATCTTCAGTATTTGTGCACCATTCGTACAGTCAGGCATTTGCGGAAGAAAGTCAATCGTAACCCTGTACTTACTGTACTGTAAGTAGACGCTTATAGTTACAGGCTACATAACACATACTACATAAGATCAATTTGTATTTATCTTCATAATTATTTTACTGTTTATTAGAATGCTTATTTATTTCAGCTTTAAAACAATATTGATTAGAAATAAACGAAAGGAAGGAGAGACTTGTCATTATGGCAGTTTTACGATAGCTGAAACAGCAGGCTGTCCTGTAGTTTCTCAAGTAACTTAATGATCCCTGACTGATAGTTGACAATACCGCCCCTCAAAACTGAAACATGACTGTCTTACTGACTGTGCCAGCGCTAGGAGATCTCCACCAGAAGCAGGTCCAAATGAATCCTGTTTGGTCCAAGATAATACTTCCACAGTCACACATTAGTGATATTCTGGTCACAGGACGTCCAGATGAGGAAACTTCACTTCCGGCTTGTTACTGGACGAGTTGTCTTTTGCCTTCGCCTGCGGGCAGAGAAACTTCCCAGTTGTTCTGTCACTTGAAAATCTGAAGGTAAGACTAATTTTAGCAGCGGTTTAATCTATTTTTGTGTTTCTAACAATTAATTCGGAACCTGCTCTTTTTTCCCTTGCTTGTACATTTAAATAAAGTACTGCGTTTACAAAGGTGCGTTTAATCTTCAGTATTTGTGCACCATTCGTACAGTCAGGCATTTGCGGAAGAAAGTCAATCGTAACCCTGTACTTACTGTAAGTAGACGCTTATAGTTACAGGCTACATAACACATACTACATAAGATCAATTTGTATTTATCTTCATAATTATTTTACTGTTTATTAGAATGCTTATTTATTTCAGCTTTAAAACAATATTGATTAGAAATAAACGAAAGGAAGGAGAGACTTGTCATTATGGCAGTTTTACGATAGCTGAAACAGCAGGCTGTCCTGTAGTTTCTCAAGTAACTTAATGATCCCTGACTGATAGTTGACAATACCGCCCCTCAAAACTGAAACATGACTGTCTTACTGACTGTGCCAGCGCTAGGAGATCTCCACCAGAAGCAGGTCCAAATGAATCCTGTTTGGTCCAAGATAATACTTCCACAGTCACACATTAGTGATATTCTGGTCGCAGAACGTCCAGGTGAGATACAGTAACTTCACTTCCGAGTTGTCTTTTGCCTTCGCCTGCGGGCAGAGAAACTTCCCAGTTGTTCTGTCACTTGAAAAACTGAAGGTAAGACTAATTTTAGCAGCGGTGTAATGTATTTTTGTGTTTCCAACAATTAATTCGGAATCTGCTCTTTTTCTCCTTGCTTGTACAGTACATTTAAATAACGTACTGCATTTACAAAGGTGGCGTTCAGTAAAAACCTAATCACTTCATAGTGTACTCAAGCATTTCATTTTTATTTCCAGCTTTTTGGCTTAGAGAACCCTTTCAAAAATTTCCAAAAGCTGAATCGGATCATTATGAAAACAGTTCTGTATCGGGTATAACTTGAGTCACCTTATGGTTTTGGAAGAATGGAAACAAATATGTTCAAATATATTGATAGGGCTTAATGTAGGTTTGATACATATTTTAGAGTACATTAATGAGAAGAGCTCATAAAGTTCAGCTTTCACATTTTATCTCTTTGTCTTCTGGTTTTCAACATACCTCACCAAACGTATGTTCTTCTTTAAGTATTCAATGGGCACTTGTTATGAGACAGTGTATTTCAATAGTTAACATGTTAATATTTAATTTGGGTGGGTAGCTGCGTCAGCATGCGTAGGCTGCAAAGGAACAAGTAATAGGTTTATTCCATGCTGAAAAAAAGAAGAAAGAGAACACAACGTTTCGGCCGTGGAGCCTTCTTCTGCCCAAATTACATGTTTTGTTTATTTTTTTTTAAGTGAAAAGAAGTTAACACAACCTCTGCAGCGGACAAACTTAAACTTGACATATTACTGCAAATTTTAATGCACGTTTACTATTTCTTTGCTGAATTTAACAGATAGGAAAAAAATAACTTTTGTATACAACTGTACAGATAATCCGTTATGCACATTTACACTCTATTATCAAATAATTAAACAATTAGTGACCACATTACAGTTTTTAAAAGTCATTGTGGGAGTCTTCTTTACAGCATTCATTTGTGGCACCATGGTTACTACAGTCCTCCACCAGACAATCCACCATTGTACCCACAGATAATAAGCTAATCGAAAGGCATTTTAACATTGATGATTAGTTTAATTACTTTTTTTCAGAACATGGAAGAAGCCCATCCTGAAAGTGAGGACACCTTCCCTGACATGGATCTGAAGGACTGGGACCTTCATTACTCTCCTTTTTTCAGTGCTGAAGCAACTTCAGAATTCTACAAGACAAAACTAAGACAAGTGTTCAAAAAAGGCTCACATGGGTACAATCAAAAACTGCGAAGTGAGCTGACCAGGCTGAAATCCTTTGACAATTTCCCATCTCTTTCTCCCTTTACCCCAGAAGAGCTGGCTAGTGCCGGTTTCTTTTCCCTGGGGCAGGAGCCAGCTGTGCAGTGCTTCTGCTGCGGACTGATTGTCGTTATCGCAAGTTTCCAGCCCCCTCAACAGCTGCACCTCAAATATAAGCAGGATTGCGGCTTCCAGCGAGGGCTGGATGTGGGAAACATTGGCAAGTATGAGATCAGAGTCAAAGCACTTGCATCTGAAGTGATGGAGGTCCCAGCAAGTTGCGCGGAAGAAACATGGAGGTTGGAAACCTTTGCTCACTGGCCCTTTTATTGTGAAACCAAGCCTTCTTTGCTGTCGGATTGTGGCTTTTACTACACGGGTAAGAACCAAGTTTTGAAGCTGGTGTTGGGAGGCTCCTGAGAGGCCCAACAACTCAAAGCATAGTGCAGAATGCAGCTTTTCATATAAGCATGTGAAATATAATATATCATAATATAAGCATTTCATTGCACTTGTGCATATGACAAAGAAACTGACCTGAACTTTGATCCTGTAAGCCAAAGACTGCTGACTTTGCCAGGGATTCCTCAACTGGTGCTGTTATTTTTGAGTCTGGGCCTTGCATCGTAAGAGAGGCTCAAAGCCTATGCCACCAGCGGCCTCCAGATACTTGCTGGCAGTGTTTTCTGAGAGTGCTGCATCTGTCCAGTGCCTCAACTGCTTTGTGGGTGCTCTGGGCTTGCAGTTTGAAAAGAACTATGGTGATGGACATTAGAGGATGGGTTGTAGTGGTGCTCCATTAGAGAGATTATTAATGAGAGGAGGCCATTCAGCTTATATAGCCCGTTCGGTAATTTTTTGCTATAGTATTTTTTGCTGTTGATCTTTTTCCTATTGCTGGGGATCTCCCAAGGTAGGTTGTTCATTACTCCCACAGCCATGTGTGAGAAGGTCTTCTCAGATTGAAATCGACCATCTACAGTATGTAATTTCTTCTTGAGACCTGTGGTTCATGTTTCACTGATGATATCGAAGTTAACTCGATTGATTCTATCAATGCCTTTAAGTATTGTGAGTAAATTAACCAAGTAAGGGGTTTAATTTCCCACTTTTTCCCCACATGGGAGATACGATCGTATCTCACATGGTAGGGATATGGTTCCATAGCGATAACTACATTCATTTTTGTTAAGAAAGCACAATCTTAGCTCCACATTGAATGGCACATATAGAAGGATAAAGAGTGAAAACACGCAGGGAAGATAACTTTTAGGATATATGCACATAAATGTTTGACCTTGGCCCATGTCATGATGTGTCGCCTTACCTCGGGATATTGTTTGAGCAGTGATCTCACTAAAAAGCCACATTCAGGCGTGCATGAGATTTAAGAAGAAAACTGTCTAGACACGCCACACCACATCATAAGGTAAGAGCAGATTTGTGATAAATATACAAAAATAAACTTTTTAAAGAATAAAGAAGTCACAGCATCTGTTTAACACATTGTATAAATAAGAATAGATATATACATGTAGAAGAAGAAAAAGTAATTGTATTTATGGATTTAGCCTTTGGTCTCGGTAGAATATGAGGACAATGGAGGCCTCGTCTTTACATTCCACTCCTTTAGTATGACAGTGTTTCTTCATCAAAGAGGACATGAATACCTCAGAAAAAAACCATCAGAGATGCAAATGGAAAAGCTCATTTCTTCTTCCCTGAATTTTTTTTATTGATGAATATAAACTCCAGTTTATTGAATTGAATACAATTGTATTGCCATTTATGTTCTTATTCTGTTCTTTCCTGTTTCCACGTTATCTCAGGTGTTAAAGATTACGTCCGGTGCTTCTCGTGTCAGGGGGTGCTGGGAGACTGGGAGGTGGGCAGTGATCCCTGGCAGGAGCATGCCAAGTGGTTTCCAGGGTACGTAAAGGGGCTTTGGACACGACAACCAGGGTTTTCATCTGCCATGTGCTGCCAGTGCTGATCAATGCATGAGTGCATAACTCTTCTAGTCTGACAGGTTGACCAAACAAGATCACCCAGTGATCTTGCATTGTGTACCTCATAAAATGAATAATGACTAAGACTGGCTATGCTAGGAGTACCTGAAATAAAACACATTACAGAGAAGCAGCTGAACCTCTAATGGTACTGTATGTCCTTAGACATGATTAAGTTAACAAAATAGATCCAAGTAACTGTAGATTAATAAGTCTGATTTCTATTACATGTGAGGTTACAAAAGCAATTCGTAGAACTAGAGGATTACCCATATAAATAATATCCAGCATGGATTTACAGTAGAAAAAGCAGATCTGGCGTCCTGACCAACTTGTTAGAGTTCTTAGAAGAACCAACAACAGTAACAGAAATGCTCTGGCAATGCAGTCAGTTTGGCACTCCTGTTTGCCTTGAGAGATAAGATGAGAGTGTCAGTTTTAGATCAGTGTTTAATGCCTGTCAGTTTTAGACACCCAATCTGGATGTTGTTCGCAAGCCTTAGGTTGTCAAAAGTTATTTAATTGTCAACAGATAATGATAATTGTCTACGATAAAGGGATACATTTTAATTCTATGAATTCTATTATGAATTATAATATTATATAATTAAGTTTTTTTTTTTATCTCTGACATTTAGCCTAAACACAGTCAGTTCCTGTGCTTATGGCTGTTTTCCATATTTGAATATATCACGGCTTCAACCTTCATCTATATTTACTGCAGTTTTTCTATCCCTACCATTGGTTTAAGCCACAGTGTTATGAGAAACTTGTAAATCTCTGTGTTTAATTGATTTAACTTAATCCCTACTGTAAATGTTGGCATTAAACAGGATACATCTGTGTTTATATATTACGTTCTTACTGTAACATATACCCAGAATTTCTTAATTTTATAAGGTGTTATTTTAAGCAGTCATGCTGATTTCATGTTGAGGTTTCATTGTAAGTTGTCCACCTTGTGCTGATCATTCAGAGAATGTCCTTGGCAAGTCTGTGGAATGTCAATATTCCTGACCATGCACCTGACTAGTTAAGATAAAGGTTAAAATCTGGATATTGCTATACCTGTGTTATGTGTTGCTGTTTGATATAAGATACTGTAATTGATAGATGTTATTATGAAATGCATATACACTTTATCATTATTTGGAATTGTTGTTGTAGGCTGAAATATGAACTTGAAAATGCACAAAGTATTTTTGGAATTATGGAAGAGAAAGAAGAGTCCACTAGTTGGGACAAATATGGTTAGAATCCTAAAGCAACATCTTAATTTACAGTAACTGTTTTGCTTTGTTGAATGCATTTCTATGAAAATAGTTTTTACTATTTTAAACATGTTTGAAACTATGGGCATGGCAACTGTTGTCATTTTTTAAAGAGCCGTCTTTGTGGAATGACAGTTTATCAGTACCTAGATTTATAAAAAAAACATACCTAGATTTGCATGAGATCATTAAAAAGTGATTATATTTTTAGATCCAAATTGATGCTGTCTTGGCCCTTCTAGGATTTGTAGGGTTAGGGGATTTGAAGCCCTGACACAACATTTCTCTACATTTATTATGTTAAAATCAACTCTAACTCTCGCATTTGCAGGTTTATATTTTCAAAGAATGTGTGTGAACTTTATCAAGTATACAGTCGTGTTAAATCGTAGTTTCAGTAGTTTACTATAGCTGAGACAGATTTAGACCTGTTGAACAAACCCTGCATTTACATTTCTATTTCTGTGAATCAGGGTTTTCTGGAGTTTCTCTACGATTTCTAGGTTTTTGTAACTTCTGAAGGTATTTCAGATTCAGCCATTAGGGGATTATTAACAAGCTCATTAATTAATAGCTGATGTGCTCCACCAGTTTCACTTAAAGGTTCTATACTAACTTTCTTTAATATGTAATGTTAGATAGTATGCTAAAATTGTCATGTTGGTGTTTAACATACACCCACCATTTAATTAAAATATTTGTAAGTAGCAGAATGATTTTTGAGACCCTACAATTAGCATGTTTCAAGGTACAAGTCAAGGCAAAATCTGTTGTGTTATGGTGTCTTTGTTTACAAGTACAGATTCTGCTGAAGTCATGGCATATGCTCTTCATGATACAAAATGGTGTGCTCTTTAGGTGTGATTACCTCCGAAGCCGACTGCCAGAAAATGTGATCTCCCAGCATGGACATTCATACAGTGGATTTCATGGACTAACGGTATACACCGGACTTTATTTCAACTTAGTTGAAAACCATTCTAAGAAGCTATATCGAGCATTAAGGAGTGCTTAGTTTATGCACAAATGTCTTGTGCAAAATCTACATCCCCTTGTGGTTGAAGCTGTTGCCTAGGTTTTAAAACATCATAACATCACTTTATTAACCCTATACAATTTCTTGCATTAGGAATTTGTCTTTTCGCATAACCCCAGCTTGCTCTCCATGAGACACACAGACACAGAGATAGGGAGCGAGCCTGGGGTCAGAGCGCAGGGTCAGCCATTGTACAGCGTCCTTGGAGCAGTTGGGGTTAAGGACCTTGCTCAGGTGCCCAACGGAGTAGGATTCCTCTGCCGGCTGCGGGATTTGAACCGGCAACCTTCCAGCCACAGGCGCAGATCCTTAACCACAGTTTTGCAATATAAATGAGAAATCAGCATACTTGTCCTACTGACCTCATGAAACCATTTCAAAAGTCAAAAGGATGTACAGTATATTATTGTAGGTTTATTGTGGAAAGTTGCTGAATAGTACAGGTGGGTGCTGCACTTCAGAGGTACTGTAGATGGAAATCACTATGTAAACATACAAAATACACAAGTTTTGTGTATGGAAAATTGCATGTGTGTCTGGGTCCAGGATTCAGTCTGTTTTCCTTCTGTTGCCTTCCAGAGCAATTATTTGAATTGCACATATATAATATGACAATATACAGTAGAATCAATTCTGGAACACATGTAGTAATGTAATTATTAAGAATGGAGCAATTATAAATTCATAACAAGACAGTTGATCTGGCCCACACATAGCAATGCCATGATAGTGCAGTGGTGAATGTAATACAGTTCTGCATATAATTCAAACAAGAATCTGTCAACAGGCTGTTTCAAACCACTTCAGATGTTGCAGAAATACTGCTAGTGTACTTCAGATGCAGGCAATGGCAAATTCTATACAGGATGTCACTGAGCTGTGGACAGATCTGGTCTGTGGACAAGAAGACGTTTTGTAGTATTCCTATAATGCTATAATGATAATCATGGTGTGGAAAGGTGTAAAATCTACTCAAAGAAACAGCTCACGATTATTAACAGCATGCTAACAGTGATAGATTACAGGAACTTCATTCATCCAGCACTTTGAACTGGTCACCATTATAATAGTGTTCCACACTACCATGACAGATATTTTCTTGAGTTAAAGTTACATGTTGAATATTGTACACAGACTTCATATTTTATCCTTTGTAAAGAACAGATGAGGAAGAATTAAGTTTTGGTTCACTCTACTTTAAATTCATCCTTTTGTGTGTCTTGGATTAGTTTCCTAAAACAATTCCAAAAGAGTTACAGTACCTTTGAAAATGAGAGCAAGTAAGATAATGACGTGGAAACAAAGACAAAATGAAATGAGAGCACTATTTACTGCTGTGGATTGTATTTAAAGCTCAATTTAAGAATAGATCATAGCTTTTTAACACCACAAGTAAGACCATGTTCATTAATGCTTTTAAATGTTTTTCCCTTAAATTTTGGTGAAAGCAGGAGTCCTTTTAAACCAACTGAAATATAGAAACCTTCTTTTTCCCTACAGGCTAAAAGTTACATTTCATCCTGCAGAATGACTGGAGACGCTGAAGTGATGCATGCTGTCCAAGGTGAGGGAAAGATACAGGTGTAAGCTTCTGTGGTTCAGTTTTTGCATTGGGTTTAGTGAAAGAATCTGAAACCACAGATATCAGTTTCAAATATCAGTTTACATCTATATCCAATTCACTTCTGTAAAATATAGTGATTCTTTGGCATAGCCAGCTCTTTCTTCAATGATTTGAGAACAATTAGTTCCGAGTTGTATAATTTTGAAGTACTTTGGACTGCTGGGGAGCGGGTTGAACTGTACAGAATTTTTCCATGCTAGAACTCAAACAAAATGACCTGCACTCCTGGTCCAGAAGAGCCGAAAGATCTTTGTATTGTCATTCTTAGTGGATCTTGCTGAATCAGTTATTGATTCTTGATAAGAAGTGTGTTCCATGTTTTTTGTCATTGAGGAGTTTGGGTCCCCGTACCCGCTGCACTTACTGTAACTGTTTCATTTTTTCTTTCCAAACCTTGAAATTTCACTGCATCTCATTCTTTATTTGTAGGGGAACTTTTAAACGTTTATAACTATTCATTCTTTGATTGATCTGTTTTATGGTTGGATTTCTTTTGACAGGGGTCTTTGTTCAGTCTGTAGTATCAGAAGTGCCCTTCTCTCATGTATAGTTACCAGTACTTCAAAGCAGAGTACTCTCAGTCTGTCCCACTGTTACTAGATAAATTATCTTTACTAATAGGTGACCAATCCATGATGAACAGATGGGTAGGTACTGAACACTCCCATTATAAACATGGATTTGGGAAGGCTCTCCTGCTTCAATTGAAGTCATGCTCATTGAAAATTTGGATTCCCAAAAAGGAAATTCTGAACATGGATACATTGTTTTCTGAACAAGTAATATTTGAAATAATAAAAAAACATGTATGGTATTTTCACTACCAGATTCAGGAGTAAGGTTTCCCTCTTCCTCTGAAAATTAACAGTGTTCAGTTTCGGTTCCTTAACTGAAATGCAGATGTTTTGGTTGTGAAATACCATCTTACATGATGGAATTTCCACGTTTATTAATTGTTTCTATGCTAGTTTTCTGTAGTTAAAATTGGCATTTTATGCATTTAAGGTTTAATGTATATGGTACTCAGTTTTTAATTCATTGTCCCTAAAAGTCCCCTCATCTGAGGAGATAATTTGCAGTATGTTTGAGGATGAAGATTCTCGAATGGAGTCCTTCACCCAGTGGCCAAGTAGCTCAACCATCCTCCCCAGACAGTTGGCCCAGGCCGGATTCTTCTACACAGGTGAATGTTCTTCTACAGTAAGTCTGTTAGAAAAGGGGTACTTTGCCTTGTTTACCTTGCTGAGACATGTTCAGATAATTCTCAGTTACTTTTCAAATCAAAATGGAATCATTTCAAAACCTTTCTGAAAAAGGCTAAGGACAGTACTCTGAAACTTGTTAGGATAAGCTACTGATAAACTTTATAGTCCTCCTCCAGTTCTCAAAGTAGTTTTCTTTAGGCTCCTTCCATGACGCTAATGTACTGTATATAAATTATACAATATTCTATTTTGTTTTAGCAATTTATTGACTTCGGCAAAAATAAAATACATCTGGAAAAACAAAACACTGCAGTCCAATACTTCTTCAACATGCTCCTGTTCTTGTGGTCACTTACTTTTTACAAAACAGTTTGCTGACTTTTTCTGGCACTGCTGTCACACAGCCGGAAACTGCTGAATATTTCTAAAGTCTTAAGCAACTCCGGGTATTGCTGTGGACGGCAAAACAATTATGTTTCTGTTATCCAACTTTAACATTGCTCCATAACAGTTTGTAGTATTTTAAAAGCTTGTAGTACAGCTCCTTTTAGTTTGTTCCCAAGCATAATGTTCTCTCCAAAAATTTGATATTATTTTCACATCAATAGAAGGTGGCATCTTGAAGCTTAATCACTCAAATCACTGAAATAACTTGTCATAAATTAATGAATTACTGAAAAATTTAATAGTCAAGGTCTATAAATAACTATGGTTCAGAAAATCACAACTGATAAAAAAAATGAATGCCAATTTATGTTCTGCCTGTAGGGAAAGAAGAAATTGTTCAGTGTTTTTGCTGTGGAGGACAGATATCACAGTGGGAAGAAACAGACCCAATACAGGAGCACCAGAATCGGTTTCCACAGTAAGTTATTCTTTCATCGGTGCATTTACGCTTGCTCGAAATTGGATTGTTTTGTACAAATGTACAGCACTTCCCTAGGTGTCAAAATGCCATAAGTCAGGTTCTGCTTTTTTGGAGAATGATAACTGGAGTCTTCAGGTTTGCAAACTGTGGTGTTTAGAGGAAGATAATTATGGAGCTTGTTGTGTGCCTGTTAGTCTACAGCAGTAAAGACTGTAGAAGACTGAAGGGTTTGTTTTTTGTCTATGCCTGCTGACTGGACTCGCATTGATACTTGTGCCTGTAAATCGAACAAGCTATTAAGTTTATTATTAAGCATACCACCATGTTGAGGGCTGCAACATTTAAGGCTCAAACTTAATATCTCTTCATCGTTTCTGTTCAACCAATCCTTCCCAGTTGATAAAATGGAGAAAAGAATAATATGACTCAGGAAAATTTTTGAGGCCAAAAATTACACTTCACTTCTCTGTTCTTCTGTATAGTGATAAAGAGACAGCTGTTTCAAAAGTAATTTCTTTTTTTCCAGGTGTCAATATGTCAGAGACATCAACCTGTCTCCACGCCATGTTCTGACAGATATGGATGACAACAGGGTATTTATTTATGCGACTTTTAAAACAGCTTCAGAATTATTTTTCCTTCACAAAAGGTTCTAATTAAATACAAACATCTGATCCAAAGATAAGCCAGGCATTTTCCCTCATTTTTCACTTTCACCCTTCTTATAAAGTGCTGCTATGCAGCATAAGGGGCTTAGCTCAACACACGGAGGAGCTCTTCACACGTAAAAGAAAAGTGCCATTATTAAACTAGAGAGGTTGAAACAAGGAAAGATCCAGTTCCCAAAGACCTATGATTGCCTGTAGTTATAGGGCAAGGCAAATCTTTAATACTGTCAGAGGGATAAGATACAGATTGGATATAAGTGTCTTCTGAATCTTTCATTTTAATGCTCATTATCAGGTATAACAAAAGCATGTTGCTGTGGTAATATATCTTATAAAGACCAGACATACTCTTATTTATGGTTAGAAGTGTTTACTTATTAGATGTATCTACTGGGAATTAGTGTGATTATTACACACATTTTTGGTAACTTTAGTGAAGTTTAGTTCAAGTGATTCTATGTATTTCTAAACCCTAAAAAAGTTTGCTTTACCAAACTATAAATATATTCTAAATAGATTCTAACATTACTTGACTTATACAGTACCACCAAAGATTTTTTATCTCTTTTGTGATCACTGGTCAGGAAAGTTTTATATTGCTCAATAAAGACAGATTTGGACTTGCTTCTTTGTCAAGCCCTTTACAAGACAGCAGTTCACCTTAAAGTGTCATTATTTTATGAAGAAAAAAATCTCAACCTTTCCTCAGTGAAGTGTAAGCTGAAGATTTAAGCTTTAAATTCTGTTTTCCAGGAGTGAAAGTTCAAGGCTTAAATACCAGTCTTTTTTCAAAATACATTGAATGCAAAATACAGAAGTGGTTAGAAGATGGATGGAAATCAATCCCCATTCAAGTCTTTTTTTAAATGCATCTGTGAAATACCACTTTATTTTGCTGACGTCTGTAAGATGTTATATGGTGTGGTCACTTCTTTGAAATCTTAAAGTATGAAGATGTCCGCACCCTGTATTTTTTCTGGCTTTGAAAGATGTGTGAGGAAAACATTTTATTGTAAATGGTACCAGGCGTTTAATGTATGTAAACAAATGACCTCTAAAAGGGAATGTAATTTGCTAGCACTTTGTATTGAGGAGATCACACGTAACAGGATTTTGCTTGTTTGTTAGGCAGTAGCATCACAGTTGCCTATTTTGATGTTCCTTCTATACCCAAACTGTAAATAGACAATAAAGCCAGCGGTGCTTCATTAATGTTTAAAGTGGTGCTGCAGTAACCACAGCAGATCATGAATTTGTGTTTACCACTCTAAATCTTCCAATTAGTACTATATCAGTGTCCTGCAATTTCTGTGTTTATTTTGTTGTTCTTTATACGTCTGTGCTATCTGAAATCCAAGACAGCAAGTTATACATTTGTGTAATACCCTAGACATCTAATATTAATTTAGCCTTTTCTGAAGAACTAACCTTCCTCCTTACATTTTAGGAGATGCGCCTAAATCCAGACGTCCCTGCTAGAAGTTTACAGCTGCCTTCCTCAGGTATTCAGATCCATATGTCTTTTTTAATATGCACATAGATGAGCGTGGCAAGCCCAGCATTGTCGCAAAGCCCTTGTTGGGAGATGCATAAGTGTGGGGAGCAGCAAAGGAATGAGTACAAGCTAATTCCATCCTCAGAAGCAGGAAGAAGAAAGAACAACATTTCAGGTACAGAACCCCCAGGTATGAAGGAAAAAGAGGAAGGGAGCAGGTGGTTGGGAGGTAAGGACTGGGGAGGAAAGAAAAGGAATGAAAAACACCGTCTCCTCAGGCGTCGCATGACTCACCATTTTGTACGTAAATTTGACTTTTCATAAAACCTCCCTTAGGTTCAAGTAATAAATGTATGAGTTGAAGAAAGTTAACATTATATACATAAAACTGTCCAGTGAGTTCCTTGTGCGAAGTGTCACCCTCAGGGTTCCTCACACTTACAAGTACCGGTCGGAAGTTGGTACACCTTCCTTGAAACCAGGTTTTTCAATAATATCTGTGCTTTAAACTGGATAAACACATACTGTAATATTTAATGACATGATATGTGTACTAATAATCTTAAGTAAACTGCATTGAAAATGTTAATTTTTCATTTTCAATAAAAGGAAGAGTAAAGGAAGAGTAAGAGACTTCTCAGGGTCAAAAAACAGAGATACTGGACCTTTTCCCATTCAGTTCCCATTCCAGTCAGTGATGCAACCAGTCAGGATACTCTCAATAGTGCACCTGTAAAGGTTGCCCTGGATATGTGATGGCATGCCAAACTTTTTTAGCCTCCGGAGAAAGAATAGGCACTGCCGTGCTGTTTTGACCATTATGTTGGTGTGGTGGGTCCAGGTTAAGTCCTCTGTGATGTTAACTCCCAGGAACTTAAAACTGCTGACCCTCTCCACTGCAGTCCCATTGATGTAAATAGGCATGTGATCTCCTCCTTGGTGTTTCCTATAATCCACAATCATCTCCTTAGTCTTACTGATGTTCAGAAAGAGGTTTCAACCTCCTCCCTGTACTCAGACTCTTCACCATCTGCCATCTGTGATCAGTCCGATGACTGTCGTGTCGTCCGCAAACTTAATGATGGAGCTTGGGTTATGCCTGGCGACACAATCATGGGTAAATAAGGAGTAAAGGACAGAGCTAAGCACAAAGCCTTGGGGGGCTCCAGTGTTTAGAGCCAGTTTTGCAGACTTGTGATTCTAATAAACGTACTCTCTGATTCTGAGGTCACCTTTGGCCTGCCTGACCTTTTTCAGTCCTCATGCGTGCCAGTTTCTTTATTTGATAGTCTTGGCCACAACAGTTCCTGACACTTGTAAAGTTCATTTTGTGTAATTACTGAACAGTACAGTGTAGGGTAATAAAATGTACAGTGAAGTATACATTTCTGGAAAGCTAACTTCTTATGTTGTTAATGTGTATGCTATATGTTATATTTGGTCATTTTTATGTGTATGCAATACACGGTAAATATAGTGAGCTGTGCAGGGGATGGACAAAATAATCGAGACACCTAAAGGAAAAACTTATTTTGACAGAACTAAATCACAGTTAAAAAGACTTTTCATGTGTTTTGTATCAATTTCAATGCCTATTACCAATGTATGTCTCTTAAAATCAACACTTTAATATTTGAGTTTATAAAGTAACATGAGAGATCTAACAGATTTTGAAAGAGGTCTAATAGTGCTCAAAATGCAGGTGTCAGCCTCAGAAATGGCAAAATTGTTTAATATGTCACTGACCGAGATAGAGGGACACTTAACAGAATCGTTGCTAAAAAACAGAACACAACAGCCTCAAACATTCTCACAGAACTGAATCTACACTGATCTGTTATGGTATGGGCAGCGATCTTTTGGGAGTCATTGGGTATGATTATTACTCTACTGTATATGGTAGAATTACAGCTAATGAATAAAAGGTGCGCATATTGCTTCTTCAAGATGTTCCCATATTCCAAGATTATAATATACCCCTACAAACCACTAAATATATTCAAGAGTGGCTTCATGAACACCAGGATGAAGTTAACCACCTTGCATGGCCACCCCATTCACCAGATCTAAATCTGGCACCATGTTTTTTATGACTACTTGGTCACTTGGTCCAATTTAGATTGATCATTTGAATTTGTCATCTATACACTGGTCACAATTGTGTCAATTAACATAGGATATGTTCTAATTCATCCAAAGCTGATGTATCAATTACTTTTTATTGTGTTTCCTTGAAACCTTATTTTTTTATCATAATTTTCTCATCTTTATATTTTTCATTTGTGATTTATGCAGGGTCCTAATGCGAAGCAAGTAATCAGTTTCTAACATATAAAAAAAACTAATGGAACACTTTGTGTTTGTTTTAGAGACCCATTCTGTAAAGGAGACATTAGAGATGAAGGCCACTTATCTACAGGCCCTTCTCCAGAAAGCCTATTCAAGAAGGGAGTTCAGTAGAACATTTCCATTCTCTGATGTCAAGATTCCTTTTGACACTCGATTGGTGTACACCCAGCTGGCTATGGTCACAAAGGACTTCAGGAATATTCCGTTGTACAAAATAACTCTGTCTGAGTTACTGAGACAGCTCAGGAACATCACTGTTGTCGATGGACTGCCAGGAAGTGGGAAGACATCTTTCCTTAAAAAGATAGCCATGCTTTGGGCTCAAGGAACATGCCCTCTTCTGAAAAGATTTAAATTTGTGCTTTACATCTCCTTGAAAAATGTCAGCAAGAACCAGAAGGTGACCAAAATAATTAGTGATCAGCTTCTTGAAGAGGAGTTGGACATTTCTGAACATGCCTTCAAAGACATTATCCAGCATTATAGTGCGAGTGTCCTATTCCTTCTTGATGACTTTGGAAGGAACAATGGTTCTTTGCCTTCACTAATAGACCAGGAGCTGATTCATTGCAATCACTGGTTGAACATCCCCATCATTATTGTTGTCAGAACTCAGAATCTCCATCTAATTCGGAAGCATGCCCAGCTCCTCATCTCCATCCAGGATTTTCCATTACATGCAACCATTTACATGTGCCGCAGCCTGCTTTCTTACCATATGGATCTAGTGGAAGATGCATTCTATAGACTACAAACATTTATTCTCCTCAGACCCATTATGAAGACGCCTTTAATGGGGCTCATTGTCTGTGTGTCTAGAATCAAATTTCCTGCTAGAGTGTTTACCATCATATGCCTTTTTGATTATTACTTGCAGTTTATCAAGCAAAATCATATTAGTGACTTGAATATCTTTAAGTCAGCGGTGTCCAGCCTTGGCGAGCTCTGCTTGGAAGGGCGGTTTGAAGGTCGATTTCAGTTTACAGCGGATGACCTTCTCCAGGCTGGAGTGAAGGAATCTGATGCCCTAGAGCTGGGGCTTCTCAACAAATTTACTTCCCAGCGGCTCCGGCCTGTGTACTCTGTGTTCCATGTTTATTTCCAGGATTACCTAGCTGCACTGCGTATGAATGAGCTCCTAACTTCCAGTATTCCTGCAGAGAGAGAAAAAAGTCAAAATTACTTGAAGAGGATTGATTCAGTAGCCAAGTTCGTTTACTTTCAACTTTTCTTGTTGTTCACCTGTACGATGTCTCAAACAGCTGCTACTGTCATTGTAGACTTCATACTCAATAAGCTCAATAGGAATACAGATTCTAGAGCTGATGAAGTTATCAATAAGTACCCTGAAACAAAGGATATGAATAATCTTATTATTCGATTTTTATATGAATTTCCAGAGTGCCGTGATTCATCTGTTGACACTTACCTGTTGAACCAAGTTTTAGATGTATTGTATGACACACAGTTTTTAGAGATTTGTGGTCCGCTCATTAAAGACTTCATGAAGGACAGAACTTTCACTGTCAGTGCCATTCAACCTCAGGCAATCTTGCGCTTTATAACTGACTACCCTGAGAGTCTCACAGCAATCAAGAGCTTCCACCTCCATACCCTTCAGGGTGCAAATAACTTGCATGACACAACCGAAGAACTGTTGCAAGTGGAGGTTCCAGAAGAATATTCCGGTTTGTTCAATAACTCTCAGACCTTTCAAGCAGATTTAAACTTCTGTAAAAATGGCCTCCTGTTTAACATGATTAGATCTCAGATTCCCAGCATGATTGTTGATGTATGGTGTTCAGCTCATGACAAATACAAAATCCCACTTGTGCATTTAACTTTAATTGAAACGCACAGCCTGAAAGACAGTGATCTGGAGAACATGGATGTCCTGTTTTACCTGTCTGAATCTGTAGCTCTGGATTTGCTGGAAAGTCCAGGTGTCATTGAAAGAATGCAACCTCTTCTGGAAAAATATGCAAAACGAGTAAAGAAATTGCACCTAAACAAGAATTGTCTGAGTGAAAATGAACAGGCCGTTTTATGTTCATTCACCAACTTGTGTACCTTAACCGTTATGCTTAGGAACAAAGAAGAAGCACCAGGTAAAACATTTAAATCACATACTAGAACAATAGTACTACAGAGGTGGTATACAGTAGTATGTATTATAGTAGTAGCATCTTCTTTAAGGTGATGTTGAGAACTGTTATCTTAATTATTTATCAAAGGATGTTTCACACTCAGTGTGATGGATCCATTCCTTTTTAGTAGGTTTTGTGAGAAATAATCCTATTTCTTTGGCAGTGTGAGAAATCTGTCTCTAGGAAGTTGGGAATTTCCATGAAGATTGAAACTGTGCACCTATGACTAAATATTAGATATTTCCTCCAACTCTGTGCACAGGGAGAACTCCATAGAAAACCTTTTATGGACAATCTGTATAACCAAAATATTTTTTTGTGAGGCAGTCCTATCCTCTAGCATTTGCACAGAAGTCATTCCATTTCCGCGCACTTTGCTGATTTTGGCCAAGCCATTTGCTGGTATGTAGTTCAAAAGTTACAAGAATTCCACCTGCCTTAGCTCTTGTCTTGGAGGCGAATTGTAGTCTTTCATAATCCTTTATATAAGTGTCTCCTATTTCTAACTCAGAAGGCACTAAACATAATTTGTACTTGTGTCCCAAGGTTTTGTTTTGTTACCGAGCAACTTCTGAGTTGGCCAGACCATCTGTGTTCCAGGCTTTAAAGATTCCCTTAGTCTAAGTAGTACAGTGGTACTGATGTTATATGTAATATTAAAAGCAAACATATAATCTTCCATCTAAAATATATTATATTACATTGAGTTGTTTTATTTTTTTGGATTACATGTTTTATATGTATATTATATATTAATTCACTACATGATGTACAGTACTACTGTAGCTCATTTGAAAATATGGTTTTACAGTTTTCAAAGGTGAATATTCCTCCCTGCAAACCTAGCTATTGGTTTGTTTAGCAGCAGTATCTACCTGTATTATTTGTATTTTTAACTTCTGCTCTAAGTACATTTTATGTAGGTGCAACTGTAAGAATATTACCTTTCTCACAGTATCTATTGCTTTCTTGCCCCAGATGTTAAGGATACAAGGATTCATTTAAGTGCCTCTGTACACCAATACTGTTTGGGGCAAAAATCAAAATAACTTTTAGCAGAAATCAAGAAATAAAACCATACATTTCTTCATGTTAAAAGGAGAAAAGGTTTAATCAAAATAACACTGAACAGAAATCAAGAAATAAAAACAATTGTTTTTACATGTTAAAAGGAGAAAAGAAGTCTAGATTTCAAAACCGTAAAAGAGTTCTTATTTCTCAGATATAAGATATAAGAGGGAGTGAGTTCTAGAGTTGTGCAGTGAGGTGGCTGGAAGAGGGTGTCCAGAGAAATCACAACAGCATACATTTGGTAGTTACGTCACATAAACATACTGCATTATTCTGAAAGTGTATTTAAAAATGTAAGATTGGATTCCACTTCTCCATTGTGTAAACTGCCTTTGTGCACACCCACTCTGCCCTTTTGATTTTGTAGAATTACTGTTCCGACAAATGGAGAGATTTCCAAGTCTGCAGCAATTAAACTTGAATGTGTACCAATGTGAAGAGTTTTTTGAAGTTCTGCCCATTGGATTCAGCAAAATGAGAGCATTAAGGAAACTTAGCCTGGTGATGGACATGACCGAGAATGGCGTCATACTAGGTAATGTTATTTTTCACTTTAACTTTGGAGCTCATTTTCACTTCAGGGCTTGCTGAACACCTAAGAACTGTTGTGTTTATGTGGTGTTTTATATTTTTCTTCTATTTTCATATTGTTCTTCCCCATCTCTGATCAGTTTCTACCTAAACATTTCTGAAACATGTCTTCTTAGTGGTGGAATGTAATTTATTTGATCAATATCATGAACAGTAATATTCTGGGACCATTAGCATTAAGGACATTTTTCTTGCCTCTCCTTATACATTTGAACTGCTCTTGGAAAAGCCATTTGAAGTGTCTGCATATTACATTGATTGAAGAGACAGAAATGTCCTGGAACTGTCTGAGAATTGGGGATTCTACTTCTATTACATATACTGTAGTTCTTACATGAGAGCATTTTAAATGACTTCACATAGTGGCATTTGTAACTGATCAGTACCATGGTAATTACAGTAATAATAGGAAAGAGACTGAAGGATTAAATTATTGAAACAATGAACAGACACAATTAAAAGAACAAAATACTTTCAAAAACAAAAAGATTAAATAAGTGAACTGTGTGGATCAATTCATGTATTTATTTCTGTTTCTTCTTCCAGCATGGCTCCTAACCTGCTTTCCATTGCTGGCCAGCTTTTCACTGCTGTCTGACCGCTGTCCTGACTTAGATGCCATACTCAATGCACTGCCCTGTGCTGGTCTGCAGTCCCTCAAACTGGGCTGTATAACGTTCACTGAGTCTCAGCTGTGGTCTTTTGGTATGTTATTTCATCAGAGTGACTGACTCTGCTACTGACTCTCACATTTGCTTCTTGATGTAATCAGTACTTTTGAAACAAGAAACAGTAGATAGGTAGAATTATTCACTCCCTGTAGATTTTTTGCCATTTAAGATTGCAATTGTGACATTTCAAAACAGGGCTTTGTATTTATAACCTCTACAATCTATTCCTGAATGATAGAAAAGCTAGAAATGCTGGTAACGTGTAAGGCTGTAAACTAAAAAAATAAACAAGAAGCATTCAATACATTTGATATTTCAAATAAATTTAATTGTCCAATTCAGATAGAAAGATTAGGTTGAAAGGTCACCAACTTAGGGAAATGGTCTTTATCTGAAAGTGATTCAATTTTTAAAGATAGCCACACAAAAATTTCCAGTGAACAAAAATCCTGCAGTCTTTATCTGTGTGTAATCAAGGTGCTTTAATTTGACTTCAGAGAGAATGTATGTGACTCTATGTAATATGTTCCATTTGTTAGATATTCAATATCAAGCCTCTGCTCGCACATGAACACCAATGAGCTTTTGAAACAAGTCAGGGATATTGTAGAAACGTTGTAGAGCAGCACAGATCAACACATTTTCCTGTAGCTTTGTGCTAGTCATCATTAAAGAATGAAATATGCACGAACCCACCAGACACAACCCACATCGGGCTGTCCTATGAAACTGTGCAGCCAGCAAGCCAGTCAGGCAGAAAATTGGTAAGAAATCCCCAGGTGGGTGCTACACTTAAGCGCTGAAGTTTGATGAAATGAGTCACCTTCTGTGTGTCAAAGTAATTTGAGATCCCTTGGAATTAAAAATGCTGTACATTACATATGCAGGAATTATGTATATAGTAAACTCATAGTAAATGCTTGATTATTAAATTTGGACTTTAATCTGGTATCTGAACTGGATTGAAAGTCCAAGAGTACTGAAATCACTAACATTAGTGCTAACATTACAGTAGTAAAAATATAAAAAGATGGCATATGGATCTTGATCCATCAGAGCTGTTATTTCTACATTTTGCTCTAAAATCTTAGAAGGCAATAGACAGCACCTAAAATGAACACAAACCTGTTTAAAAGTTTGTCAAATGAGATTGTATGTTTTTCAGAAAGATTTTCTTTTTCGTTTGAGGATTCAAATCCTGTCTATCCATTATGCATTATCAATTCTTTGCTCAATGTATTTAATTACATTATACCATATATATTTTAATACTACAAATTCTTCATATTAAGTTGAAATGGATCTGCTGTGTAACAATATATATGAACAGCAAAGAAATTTTAAGGTTTATTATATACCTGGCTTCTAATACAATGCAATACTTGTTCATACAGTTTCACTGACATACATTAAATACATCAATCACAATATCACCTGAATCATTTGTGTTGAAACTGGATGAAATGGAAAACAGATGTTTGCCTTAAGTCCCATCCACTTTAAGGAGAAATATGGGAGTAACACCATTGAGAAAATCATTAAAAAAGAAAAGTGTGTCTAAATCACCATTACTCCAAGCCAAACAACATATTCTGTTTCTGAAACAAATCCTTTGAAAATCCATAAAAATCTTTAAAAAATAAAGGGGTGAGCTCCAGAGTATTCTACACAGTGACAGTTCTCAAAGCACAGTTTATCTGAACATCGCTGTCTGATGGAGAGTCGTGGACGACTGTGGTGGGACTAATTAATTCTGTGGCCAACGCTGATTTGATTCAGCTTGGCCCTTTGCAATTACAAATGTACAAATGTACACTTAGCTGGTACTTTACCTCATACAATTTTCAGAGACAAAGGAAGGAGGGAACACAACTACAACTGTAGAATTATTCTTAACTTCCAGTCTAGTTAGGCAAAGAGGTTTTTATTTCCATACGACATTCAAATCCAAAGTACGTTATAAAAAAAACAATAAAATGCTTAACTGGGTGCTAAAAGATCTTGCAGAAGATGCAAGGCAAAATAGACATTAATCAAACATTCTTTCACACATCAGTCTATAATTATTTCATCATGCCAATTAACAGGAAAGAGTCTAGTACAAAACCTGCTGGATGTGTTCCAGCCATGATCTTTATGAGCTCCGAGCTTGTAGTTCAAACATTGCAGGTTCAAATCCTGGGAGAGGCACAGCTGTTGTGCCCCTGAGCCAGGGACTTCATATTGCTTTGAGAAGATATTCAGCTGTATGAATGCACACAAATATTAATTTCCTTGGCTTACAACAGTAAATCATTCCAAGCACCCCCATGGTTTTCAAGCACTGGGTTTGAAGGATACATTTTACATACAGTGTTACTGAAACAGGTGGGATACGTACATTAGATGCCCAGTACTTGCTTACAGAGACAGCGCGTTAGGGAATGGGTTTGAATACACACATTTGAGTGGACGTCTGCTAATATACCTCTTTCCTTACCCACAAAACCATCTGGCCTACAGCTTTTATTGAAAGATTAATTTGCTTATTATATAAATTATTGATGTATTGAAAAATCCACTTGCTTATTTTGTGAACTCACTTTTTTATTTTATTTCCTACAGCTATAAAACTTGGGACATTAACTAATTTAAAAGTATTGAAGCTCTGCAAAGAATTGTTTGACAACACTGAAATAATGCCAACCTTTGGTAGGTGAACTTTACAGTAACTCGCAGCTTGATAGTCAATATGCAGTTAATACATTTTATTACTCATATTTGTTTAGAGAGATGGATTACATCATCTTCACCTCTAATCATAAGTCTCCCGTGGGAGACTGGAGTTTCTGTAATTTCAGTGGAAGTCTGAGTCAATGCCAGTAACAGAGTTTGCCTGGAGAGGAAAGAAAAGATCAGGCTGAGCTATGAAAGTGAGCAGCAAGGAAGGCAGGAAATTGGTTAGAAATGCCCAGGGAGTTGTGCCTTTCAATTTTTAGAAATTACCCATAAGTGAGATTAAGAATTTCATATTGAATTCTAAGCCTCTAATATATCTGAAATATTACAGAATTATTATTATTATCATTATTATTCGATTAGAAAACGGAATATGATCTTGAATTCTTACCAGAATAGCTTATTAACAGCCAGGGTAAGTCAGAAAGATTTGTGAATTATGCGTCTAAGACACTTAACCTGTGGAGAAGACATTTTTCAAGATTGAAGTAGCTCAGGTGGGTAGCTGCGTCAGTATGCATAAGCTGTAAAGGAACAAGTAATAGGTTTATTCCATGCTGAAAAGAGAAGAAAGAAAAGTTTTGGCCATGGAGCCATCTTCAGGTGTGAGGTAAGAAGGTGCTATTCTGGTAAGAATTCTCTAAGATCACATTCACTTTTCTAATTGGAGAATAATTTTTTGAGATTGTTCTTTTGCGCCTCCATAAAGTCTGCCAGCACGTCTTGAGGTTATAGGTGCTCTTGCAATGAAAGGATGTTGCTTGATCCTTTGGATAATTTCTGCACCTACATTTATGCCTACCCTTGTCACCCCAGATAAAAAATATCTTCCTCAGTTAAGTCCAAATTAGAGTTATAGCACCACTACAGCTATACGCGATACAGCGTGAGAGCACTGATACATTGGTTTTATTATGAAATGTTAAA
Source organism: Atractosteus spatula (assembly GCF_055471065.1). NCBI lineage: Eukaryota > Metazoa > Chordata > Actinopteri > Semionotiformes > Lepisosteidae > Atractosteus > Atractosteus spatula. Next base: position 15,174,235 of record NC_142709.1, on the reverse strand, counting down.
GAGTAGGTCAGTTAGGTTTCAAATTGTTGGGTAAAAAAAGCTGAAAAGCTGATTTTCTTTGCAGTCTGTGCTCTCAAAGAGCTGACACAACTTGAGACTTTGCATCTTCCTTTTGGGAAAGGGGTAGAAGCAGAAGCAGGGTCCATCATTGCAGTCTTGCAAACTCTGACGCATTTGAAGTCCATTCAGATGCGCTCTTCTTTGAATGATGAGAACCTTGTAAGGATTGGTAAGTACACTCCTATCTACTGTGGTTAAAAGCTTATTTGAAAGAGAAAGCTGTAAAGAAAATATACTGATTGTTTTTGCATTCAGACCCTTACGTCAGAATGTGGTGGAAGCATCTTTTGTAGCAATCACTATTCTCACCCAGTCATTTTGGATAACTCTCCACCACCTTTGCACAGTGTAATGCTGTAATGTTTGCAGTGTAATAATTGTAATAATTCTTTCTGGCAAATTTGCTTCAGTTCATTGCTAAAATATGCCTTTTTGACCCTATTCTACACTGAAACAAGCAGGTTTTCTTCTTGAATTCACCCATACCTTGCACCATCAGTTTTCCCCCCCGGTCCCGACAAACTTCCCATGGCCTGCTGATGAGGAGCATCCCTGCGGTATGATGCTGCCACAGCCATGCTTGACAGTTGCAATGCAGTTGGGGTGATACTACGGGGTATTGTGCTGTGATGGGCTTGCTCCAGGCATAACACTTGGCATGAAGTTCAGAAAGTTTGATTTGGTCCCATCTGACCACAGAACCTGCTGCTACATATCTGCACTCTTACATGTATGGTTCTTCACAACATCCATCTCTGTAATCAATTATTTTTTACCTTTCACCCATAGAAGAAAGGTATTGAACCAGGGGTATTGTCAATGTACAGTATGAACATAGTGACTCCTATCTTAGACAAGGAACATGGCAAATATTTCAAAGTCACTGTTGGCTTCATAGTGGCAATCATAGCCAGTTTCCTGCTGGCCTGTTTGCTCAGTTTAGAAGCATGTGAATCTGGGTAATGTTTGGGTGGGATAACGCAATTTAATTTTCTTCATTATAGGCCATAATTTTGACATTTATTTTTAACTTTCTCCTACTCTGTGCTTCTCTGCCACTTTATCCCTGACTTGTTTTAAAAAAAATCCTTTCTACGGATACAGATGCAGCCACTCAGAATGCGTGGCAAAAGTGTTGTCCACTGCATACCACAATATCGTTCGGCACACTGAACTTAACCTTCCGCTGGCCAGAGAAGATCGATAGGTGGCACTTGTGGTGCTAGATATTAGTGAAACGGTTGCATCATTTAATGAAAACTTTCATGAAATTACTCAGAAACACACAAACAAAACAGCATATAATAAATCCAAAAGGTTTATAAATATTATAAATATTGGTGGTTTCTTGCCATAAATATTGGCTGCATCTTTATGTACTGTAGATAGTTAACCTCCACTATATAATCTGTGCCTTTAAATTGCATATCTAACTCAGGGAATTTATAATGTCAGATGTACTTACTTTGAAGTCAAGTTAAACACTATAGTTATATCCAAAAACCTGTACACTAAATAACAACAATAAAATGTAGAAGCTTTGTATGGAGGTGAATACTTTTTCAAGGTCCAGTATACATGTATATATACAGTAGAAAACCTATCTGTACATTTTCTATCCGAAATTTGGAAATTCACCTTTGGCAGCATGTCTTTAGAAGGAACTGCAGTCTGGAATCAAGCTCGGAACCTAATGGCTGTGACACATTAGTTAACTACAATGCCACTATGCTTCCTTGACTTATAATACTCAAACACGAAAGAATAATTCAGTTCCTGGGGTGCTGTGTGGCATGTGTGTGAACACATGTGTGTGTTCTTCCTGTTTTTACATGGGTGTCCTCCAGTTGCTCTGATTACCTCCGGTTGTTCCAGTTTCCTCCCAAAGTCCAAAGACATTCTGATAGGTTAATTGGCTTATGGGAAAACTGTCTCTTGTGTGAGTCTGTGTGTGCTTGGTTTGGATAAAGCAGATAGCAAATAGATGCGTGGATGGATTAAATCCCAGGCAATCCTATCTTAAAATGAGGTTCTCCTCAGTGAGGAAAAACAGCCATAAATCATTACTCTGAGTAAACATACTGGTAATAAAAAATATTTTTCTTTCTTTTCAGCGAAAGCCACACAAGGCGGGAGCTTTTCTGGCCTTCAGAAACTCATTTTGAGTCACAACATCAGCACCACAGACAGAGGCTGGCAAGAGTTTTTCCACACTCTGAGCAGTCTGAAGGACCTGGTAAAGCTGAACATCTGCAGACCTTTGAGTCACCTGCTAAAACCTTCCTCCTCCACAGTCATCGCCCTCGTAAGAGCTGTATCGCAGCTTCCCAGCATGAGGCATGTTGTTGTGTCTGGGTGGCTGCTGGATGACATGGACCTGAAGGTGTTTGAAGACATGAAGAAATCACATGCACAGTCACAATATTTGATGTTAACTTTCAAAATTGGTGCCAAACCACGATTTGTACAGGATCTTTAAACCAACTGGACATACCCTGTTCTGTCACATCAAAACACGCATATGAGGAGTTGCTTACTTGCCCACACCAATTATCTGACATATATTTTTCAGATTAAAAAATAAACAACATTTAAATAGTTTCTGTAGAGGATCAAGGGTTTGATTAAGCGTATCCTACAGTGTAAACCAGCAGAACAGCGGGGTGATTTACACAGTATATGTGTTAAAACAGTCCTATTGCTCCACACCATACTTTACACCGTGCCCTTTCCTTAATGGAGAATAACTAGATTGTCACAGCTGCAGAGGTACATCTACTAAAGAAAAAGGAAAACAGATTCCACCAAGGTGTGGATCATGGGTTTCGGATCCGAGAGAAAGATCCCTTTCACCAGCAGCCCCTGAATAGGATTGGAACCCCCTGCCTTGCAGCATGGAACCTCCACAAAAAGTATTGCGTGCGTCAGAACTGTTCCTTGGCAGTTCTGTTTTTTATTTCAGACTCCAATGACTTTCATGTTCATTATGTTTTTTTAAAGAAAAGCTCAAAATTATACTTGTCGCATATAGAATACTATATCTTTAACAAGTCTGTTAATAAAAAGAGACCTTTTTTTTCTGTTTGCTGTAATGGATAGTGGGATCCTATAGTCTTATTACCACAGACTAAAAAGGCCAGCATTGTTTGGATGTAGAGTATAGTGAAAATTGGGAAAACTTAAATCAGGGGTGATGTGCTTACATTGTTTAGTTCACTAGCAATACCCACTTTAGAATACCATGTTCAGTTTGTTCATCACAATAGATATATAGTTTGTGGAACTTTGCCTGAAATTCCTGCAATAAATCAAAAGGATTTACAATGATCCACCCCCTATTAAAAAAGTTTTTACACGTTAGATATCAAAACATCATGGAATCTATTGAACATTGCAAGATTGCATTTCCTTCATTTTTTCAGCATCAGCCATTGCATTGTTTCATTATCACCTTTCAGCAATGTGACAAGTGTGTTCTGAATGACAGGGCTTATCATTTACATTTAATTAAGGTGAAGACATGCTTTTTTGTAATAGGTGTGTAATTCAGATTGTTAGATGACACGTTCCATTTTACCAACGACTGGTACTAAATGCAGCAAACAGACCGAAAAGGTTTGGAATTCCATCTTTTATTAACCAATTTGGTTGTGAGTGCAAAGATCGGTTCAACTATCAAGACTTAAGCCTTTGACTTACTTTTACTGATAGCGTTACAGACCTACTACTTAAAAGTGTTCACTGTGGTTCTAGTCAATGATCAGACTAGTAAGTATATTTACTGCTGGATTGCAGACCACTATGTGTCCATCTCCTAGATTGTATACTTTAACAGTAGCTCCAAGATGTCAAAACAGAATTTAAAAAAAATAGTATTCACACCATACATTTGTGAAAACAACCTTCCCCACAATTAATTTATATTTGGCTGAATCTTACCAGTTTAACTTGTCGTGACGGGTTCAGCTAATCACCAGTGGAAAAGGAGTTTTCTGCAATGTGTGCAACTGGTTACCATGGATGTTTAAGAGATGTTTTACATAAGAAAATGTTAAAATTGGCAAATGAGAGAAGGTCACTATACCCTGGAATTTTGGTGTATTCTCCTCTAGGTGTTTCTTGAAACAAGTAATGGTAACACCCTAAAAAACATACATTGTCTTTGTTCCTATTCCTTTTAATCTCATCACAATCACAAATGTGTTGACTGTTAAACAAAAACACGTTTTTAGTTTGCTGTACCAACATTTTTGGAGGATACCTTGTTTTTGTATTTTGGTGAACAAAACCGACCACCATATTTGAAAGCAGGTATTACTAGTGAATTAAACAATGTTAGTACACCATCCCTGACTTAAATTCTCCAATTTTCACCACATATCCAAATATTTATTTGCCTTTTTATTGCTTCCCCAGATATTGATTGCTTGAATTTAATTGATTGCACTTCATTCTGCTTGGTGATCACCATCCTAGGAAGAAAGAAAGTGAATAAGCTTGAATCCCTTTCGCAGTAGTGGTCGTTGTGTAGTATTTGTGTATTAGATCAGTTTAAAAGCAGTAACACTGTTGTCAAGGCCTGTATCTATAATAAGGTAAGAGGGGGGAGCTACACCAGTGCACAAGTCACAAAGGACCAAGCAGAGGTTGATTTAACTTGGAAAAAAAAGAAAGGGGAACATACTTTCCAACATGCAACAGATTTGTGTTTTTTCTTTTTTCTCTACACTTTTCAGTGTGAAACTATCCCTCTTAATCCTTATAATTTGTTTTACACCAGGTACTCATTTGCTTATCATTTTTGGATTTCTATGCCTGCCACCAGTAAGAAACCAAATAGATTAACATTTTTGCATTAAAATACAAATTGTGCTATAAATGTTGCCTAATTTATAGAAAATTATTTATGCGTTATGTTAAAAAATACATTTTAAATTAAGTGCTTTACTGTATATATGCAGTGCTATATAAAATGCATATTATTTTTTCAGTTTAATACTGTTAGTAAGTTATATATTAATAATTCACCTATTTGAGATTTTATAAGTTTCTCATGCTGTGTGATTGGTTTTATGTGATGTATTTTGTATCAGGATTAATTATATTGGTAATAAGCACAATGACCTAGATGTGTGTGGTTGTTTTCTTGTTCGTTTTCCTCTTTCCCTGTCTCTGTTTTAGTTGGAAAGCCATTTTAATACTGTAATAATACTGCCTTATTGGCTAATCCAATATCTGAGCCATTTTTGTTCTGAACCAAACCTTGGGTATTCAGCCATTATTTGTGATTTGGAGTCTTGCATTTTACTCCATGAAGCATTTTCGCTCTTGTCAAGTGCAAGGTCTCTTCCTTACTAAATTCAGTTTTATACCCCTATGGAATTCACAGATTCTAAAGCCTGTGCTTGGTGAACAATTGTTCATAACAGTTTGTTGCTTCTACCAAATGGGACTGAACAGTCAAGTTCTGGGGTTGCAATTGACATCCAAGGAGGCTGATCTTAGTCTTGACTGTGCCTGAAAGTATATCTTTTTATAAAGATTTACCTCTCTAGTTACTGTGAACATCAGTATTTAAAAGCATTTCTCAGAGATTATTCAATTTTCACATTTGATTAAACATTCTAGGGAAATTGCTTTATAACCTGAAATTCAAGTCTTTGCAAGGCGGTGATTTCCTTCACTGCATTTCTTCATACCTCTTAGTTTGTACGTGCCATTAAACCTCTGTTAATTATTCAGGTTTCATATTCACTAGAAGTTCAGCCTTCATTTGTTAATTATTATATTATGAATTAAGTTAATCTTTTGCTTCTGGTATTCTTCATCATTGCCCAATGTGATGGGTTACATTGTTTCAGCAGGGTAGTGACTGTGAGTTCAGGTAGCTCAGCTACACCACAGATCACCTGTCCTAAGTTGTAGTGATTTACATTTCAGGATATATTAATCATTTCCTACAGGTTCCCTGTGCTGGGTAGTGCATTCCAAAGCAAAAACTCAACCAGGAGCACCAAGAAGCTTTCAAAAGAAGTTGGTGACAAAGTTGACAGGCGGTGATTTCCTTCACTGCATTTCTTCATTCCTGTTTGTTTGTACGTGCCAGTAAACCTCTGCTAATTATTCAGGTTTTATGTTCACTAGGAGTTCAGCCTTCATTTGCACTCTTTATAAAAAAAGTAATAAAAAACAGGGTAGGGTAAAATATTAAAGCACTTGAGGAGCTTTCAAAAGAATTCGGTGACAAATTTGTAGAAAGAGACACAGATCAGAGGATGGGTACAATATCCGCGTCAGCATGCATAGGCAGCAAAAGAACAAATAAAGGTTTATTCCATGTTGAAAAGAGAAGAAAAACACAACGTGTCGGCTGTGGAGACTTCTTTGTGTGTGGGAAAGAGAGGAAAGTGAGCAAGAGCATCTAATAAAGCATGGGAGAACAAAAGCTGGGAGTGGAGAGGATGTGGGAGCAGATGAGAAGCAGAGTGGGCACTCAGGTGGTGCAAAGTCGAGAGAGGTGAAGAGAGGTGTGAAGTCAAAACCTGCAAATGAACAGAGAGGATTGGAAGGAAACAAGTCTGTTGTTGGGAGAAGGGGGAAGGTATGATCCTCGTTTCAGGATAATGATGGTTTTGGATGTCTTTCTGCAATAGGAGTTGAGAAAGTTGAGAGTTGAGGGCCCTGTCAATAACGTGGGTGGCGTTGATGAAAAAAGTGCATTTTGAAGTCTTGGTTTTGGAAATCCATGTCATCACACAAAGTCGTCGGAGCCTGAGGAATTGTGAAAAGGGGAGAGAATTTTTAGTATATGTGGGGTGAAATGAGTTGTACAGGTGATAGCTGTGTGGTTTGTAATAGAAGTAGCAAATCGTGGATGGTTAATGGATAGGTTTATGTCTAGAAACAGAAGAGTGTTTCTGGCTGGTGTCCTTGATACATGAAGGAAGCCCTTCAACCAGCAGTCTCATAAGGCTGTCAAGAAAGGTGAGTTGTAGGACAGCGCCATGCTGAGACGATGGGGTGTCCAGGGGTGTCGGGTTTGCGGCTTTTGGGGAGGAGGTAAAATTGGGATACCTGGGGATGTTCAACAATGAGACGGTTCGCCTCCTGGGAGAGCTCCTTTCTGCTGATCAGAAGAGAGATGGTGGATACCACTTCCTTTTGGTAGTTTGTGGTACGATCCTGTGGGAGAATGGTAGGTGGAAGTGCTGAACAAACGCACAGTGCTTGATCCACCCACTTCAAGAAATCTCCTCTACCATCGGTACCACTCTATAGGTTCTATTGAAGAACCCTAAAGTCAGACTTTCATAGTAAAAGTGCTGTGCAATGAGAATTTGACAGCATGAGCATCAGAATTCCATATTTCTACTGCTGTCAGGTGCCCTGAATCAGAACCGTACAGATCTGGCCACAGTAGACACAGTATGAGGAATCTACATTCATTCCTCTTGTTTCATGACCAAAATGACTAGGGGAAAGCAGGTAATAGCCTTGCTCAAAAATGGAAATGTGTTTCCAGAACATAACCACAAAATGGGGCAACACAATCAGAGGACAGGATCCTTAAATTGAATAAACAATGGAAGACTTACAGGACGTGGGTGAACGTTTTCATGAAATGCCGACTACTCTGTTCAGGCATTCAAATGGGATGTAAGATTAGATGGGGTGTGTACAAGAATCCATGGCTGTTGGACCAAAATGCTATCCCTCTGTCACTAAGCACAGTCAATACACTACTGCACAGAACTGGAAAATATAAGGTGTTGCAATGTGATGAGTTTACATACAGTATTTCGCACAGTCTTCCCTGCCCATAATGTTAATTTGATTCAGAAATGCATAGCATCCTTTATATATAAATGGTGAAACAATGGTTTAATAAAAGCAGCAAGTTGGGAAATGTGCTCAGAAAGAGACATATTAACTGCAACACATTTTTTTCACTGTAATGAGATTTCCTTGTTGAAAAAACCTCACTACTTCCCTTCTTTTTAGGAGCAAAAGTCATTTAACTGGACTTATTATTTGCACATACTGTACCCAACAACTGAATCAATCTATCAGGAAGTTCATACAGAATGAACATTAATCATGGGATGTGTCATACTGAAATCTAATTTCATTATTGACTTTTCTGAAGACTAATAAGAGGAGCAAAAGAATAAACAGGTTTTCCAGTATTTCAACGTAAACAAAATTTCCCTTTGACTGGGGGAAGATTTGTCTTGAGGTTGGAGTGTTGAGGAGTGTCACGTTCTCACCTGCTGAGAACAGTTAGAAAGGGAAATCACGCATTTGTTTTTCTATTATGAACTTCCTTGTATTTATTCATTTTAGTTAAAATGCAATAATAATTATTATACTTAAGTATTAATATAATAGATAATACCTTTCCAGAGACATCTAATGGGGTGGTTCAATCAAAAAAATACCCTTTTCCAGATTTTTTATTTGCCATAAAATATACAATTATGACACTTTTCATTATTTAACCAATAGGGTAATCCTGTCCTTTGCACACAAAACATGACTAAACATGAATGATAAAATTCTAATTATGATGTATACTGTCTGAATAACACATAAAGTATAAGGCTACAAATATATGATACAAAAAGCAATTAGTGATAAGATTAATATTTTTTTGTTATGGAAAAACAGAAGAATGTTTGTGCTTTACTGTACATTCCCGTGCTCTTGCATTCACAGATAAAGCTTGTTAAAACTTGCATGACTTTAATTACAGTGTGTTTTAATTCTATTTACTGTCTCTGCCATTCTTTGTATTATTTTTATTGAAGGGTTGAATGAGGAGAGTGGCATGGTAGTGCAGTGGTTAGCATTGCCGCCTCACAGCGCTGGGACCCTTGGTGCATTGCTTGACCTGGGGTGTGATCTGCAAGTTTGTGTGTTCTCCCCATGTTCACATACAGTAGGTTTCTTCTGGGTGCTCCGGTTTCCTCACATGCTGGTCCAGTAGGTTCATTGGCTTCCAGGAAAGTTGGCATCATGGCAGTCATGATCTTGACCAGACAGAGGCATGATGGTCTGCTGCTGACAAGGACAGTGCAAGCGCTGAGCTCCAGAGGGTGGCAGTGGCAGTGCCCCATGTTGTACCAGCAAGTTTAGAGTTCAGATTGTTCCTTCTTTTGACCTTGGCTGCTGTAGTCTTTAAGTCTCCTGGAAGGTAAGTGTCAATTTCACAATGTCAACACAACTGGACTTGATTATCAATAAGCTCCACTCACCTACCACCTACCATACTCTCATGAGATAGTTCAGAATTCAAGAATTGTAAAAGGTTGTTTTTCATTTTTTTTATTGAATGTTAAGTTTGAATTGTATTATTAATCTGGAAACTCTTTGGGCCAAGATTTCAAATTCTAACCTAAATAATGTGGTGAGCTTCCTGAGCTGCAAATGTTGAAACTAGCTAGATGTTGACCACCTACAGTACACCTTGCTGTAATAATATGTTGATTGTGTAACTATTCAGATGGATGAGCTAAGTATTTGGTGGAAGCACCTATGGCAGCAAGTACAGCCAGAAGACCTTTTGGTTAAGTCACTACCAGCTTTGCAAGCTGACCTCATGCAAATCTTGCCCTTTTCTCCTGGCAGATTTGCTCAAGTTCTATATCAACTTATGCCTGCGGACTGCTTATGTCTCAACAAGCTTCCTAGTTCCTGCTAACGAGAAGCAAAAGTAAACATAATGTCACCACTGCCATGCTGTGATGTCTTATCTGACTACAAAACCTTTTGCCACATATTTGCAGTATTACCACAGGAGATGTTGAGGAGTTTGCATTCTTCAAACAATAAATAAATTCATTATTTTTACAAATCAGTTTCCAGTGTATGCTTACACACTGTATACACAAATAGTCCACAACCTATTGATTAAAAAGCCAATAGGTACTATGTCATGAAACTTAAAGTATTAAACCCAACTGATTAATTGCTCTGTATTAATATTCTATGATTACTGTCTGATTTATCATATTTTGGGCCTCAGTTTTGCGTAGGAAATATAAAAATGTTTGAAGCTTGGAGAGGACACATTGAAATCACTCAAAACTGGAAATCTGTGTTGAATTAAATTGTCTGCATTCCTAGTCTGTCAAGGATAGCTACAGGATCCATACTGTATGTTTCTGTGGTGTAGTGTATTCTGTATGATATAAATTGATAACGTATAACTTTGATACTGTGTGGAAGGTGGGGCAGGGGTTAGCTGGTTCACTTCTGGACTTGGGGTGCTATTATGAGTGGAGTTTGTATGTTCTCCCTGTGTTTGTATGGGTTTTCTCCAGGTGCTCCAGTTTCCATGTTTTACCAGTGTGTATTAATGTAGCAGTAATGCACTCCAGAGTATGCCTTGCTCATATATGGGGTTCCTGGGCATGAGGTAACAGATTGCATGTGTCCAACACAGCAGATTTGATAACACACACCCTGTAGTGACCTGTTCACATCCTATAATGTCTTGTTTTAAGAAAACAATAAAACATGAGTTTAAAGTTTACAATGTGAAATATGTCATTTAAAACAGGCACTGTTACACTTATCTTTGAAGGAATTGCATGGGAAAATGCAGGTTCATTAAACCTGCTGGAAATGCGTCTGTGATTTCTTATAAAGATAACATCAGTCATCCAGTCATACACTGATCATTGATAATCCGAGTCCAGCATTATGCACTTCAATGAACACTTAACGATTCATCAAGATTTATAATCCTTGGTTTTCAAATGAACTCCAGTTGTTATTATGCCTATACTTTATAATCTAAATGGGCTAAATGTTTTTTATTAGATGTATTTGACAATGACAGCCTTAAATAAACATTATCAAATAGGCAACATGAGGTAGGTATCATGTTTGCTTTAGTTCTTTACAGGCAGTTAGATGTTGCAATGTTAGCATTATTTTTTACAGCATATAGAGTAAGTACAGAGGTGTTCTAATGACCATATTTCTAGTTTAAAAATTTTTACTAGTCAATTCAAACGTTTACCTATTATTCTGTTAATGTGGCCACAAAACACATACTGTACAGTAAGCCCTGCCCTCAAAATACATTAAATTCTTTTAAATGGTTTTATAATGTAGATTTGTTCAGGAAATATGTGTTGGTTAAGGAAGAAGGAAATATATTCATTGTTTCTATGGTGTCCTGGAAAGTTAAGAAAGGTGATGATTTACATCTGCATTTGCTGATGCTTTTTTTTGCACTAGGTGAGGCTTCGTTGGGATATAAAAGGGATGCTGATTCTGACGTTTGTCACCACTTGCAGAGAAGGATTTGGGATTGCAGGTAAGATGTGATGCTGAAGTGCTAACATGTTTTATGAAAACTGGAATTCTGAACTATCTCATGAGAGTATGGTAGGCGGTAGGTGAGTGGAGCTTATTGATAATCAAGTCCAGTTGTGTTGACATTGTGAAATTGACACTTGTCTGCAGCTTGCAACTCTAGAACTTTGTGAAGTTTCCTTTTCACTTTAGATTTTAAAGATTCAATTTGTGCTTAGTCCCTGAATGAATGTTTCTATATGTCTGTTAAACAGTTTTTTTTTTCAATAAAATAGTTGAGAACCAGAAAACACTGGCTCTCCTGATCTTTTATTTAAAATGTGAAACAAAGCTGAACTGGCCATCAGTGGTACAAATTCTTTTCTCTTGTTTGTAATGATAATGCCAGGGAAAACATTTATTTCAAAGCATAAGCAGTTAAATTGTGCTGCATTTATAAAATGTTCTTAAGTTCCTAGCACAGTTTGCTTTACATTCAGAATGCACACTGCTTACTCCTGTTGGGATCTCTTCTTTCATGCCTGTCCACTTTTACAGAGATGCCTCGCCTTCTACTTGTGGCAGTTTTTGTGATCTTCTTGGCTCTCCCTGCAGTCTCAGGTGAGTGAATAGTCTCAAGATAGTCCCAAAGAACAACAGTGAAACAGTTTGATGTCGACCATGTTATTAGACAGTATTGAAATAAACTTACAATGTGAGCCATTTTCAGACAGGTTCTATACAAATTTTACAAGTATAAAAGTAAGAAAAATATTTAAATAGCCATCTGTTTTGAACATATTCACTCAACATTTTAACACTTCCTGGCTATTAATGATCTATTTTTTGTATCTTTGATATGAACCCCCAAATCCATGTCACTATTATAAAAATGTACAAATAATGTTGAAAATAATCATCACTGGCACTTTTTCAGACAAGCATGGTGCCAGTCCTTTTGTAAAGAGGGCTGTGGAGAAAGCCATTCGCGCAGTAGATGCAGCGTATAAGTATTCCAGAGAAGTGTAAGTTACTGACATGTTCATCTCCTGACTTCAGAATTGAACTGCAATGTCTGTGTCAGTATTAAAATGCAGACAGTGTGATGTAATAGTTAGAAGTCTATAACCATTATACTGTATAACTGTGGAAGGCTATAACACTTCTATGGAAAATGCAATATATAAAAAATGTCAATCAAATATATTAATTCAAATTTAGTTTTATAAACACTGATCACTTAGTGTTTGTCTCTTTAACAAAATTGCACCCAATATGTGAAGACTCCTTATTTTACACAGACATTCTTTATATAACATTTTCATCACTAAATAAATTAATGATACACCAAGCATTGGTTATCAAAGTGAGGTAGTAATATTCACATCATTATGGTGCCCTCAGTTTCAAGAGTTTAACAATAAAATAATGAGGCAACTACTCAAAGGTTTAAGACTGAAAAAAGTTTAAGCTGTAAAACATCACATTTCTTGCCTTTAATTATACTTACAATGACGTTTTAGTAATATTTTTCATTCTAATAGTCTTTATCAGTCCCCTTTCACGAGCTCTGCTGCCTGGTTTGTGCAGGAACCTGGCCAAGCTCCAGTCGGTTTCTGTGAAGGCCTCTGACAGGCTGTCGTTTCTCAAGCGCCCTGCCCGGGACACGCGCACTGCAGTACGTGCTGCCGAGTACATGGAAAATGCACTGAGAATCATCCAGGAGAGAGCCCACCACATCCACAAGCGCTCACTCAACGCGACAGGTCAGCTTCCAAAAGACACTTTGTTCTGATTCACAAAAGAGAAGAATTTGCAAAAATATTATATATTCTATTCAGTGTCTTACCACGTAAAATCCTTTTGAAAATGGGTCCTACGGTGACCAGTGCTAACATTTAATTCTACACAGTGGAATCTCTAGTGTGGTTAATGTTTAGTATTGATTTTCTTAATTGGACTTAGAGGAGTTTTGGTTTGCTTCCTTAATCCATCAAATGATCAGATACGGTTCACACCAATATTAAAACTGTGGCAACATCCCTGTCAAATGAAATTAATTTGATTTTTCTTCATAACAAAATACAAGTCTTCCCTCAAGCAGAAGTACTTCTGCTGTCTGATTTAGTAAAGAAATACATTCGATTTCATCAAAATCTCAAAATTGTCTTTCAAAATTTGCTGCAAACGTGTGGTTTTTCTCTCTGCTCGGTCCCGCAGATCTGCTGACAGATGATGACTTGAACACTCTTGTCAGGCTGACGGGCTGCGCCGCTAGGACCAGGCCCCCATCCTGCTTTACCACCCCCCTGGTGGACAAGTACAGAACCATCACTGCCGTCTGCAACAACAAGTGAGCGCTCAACAGCGCCTCCCTTAGGGGCCATTACTGGTGGTATGAATCCACCCTCCTCTGGTTTTCACTGGCCTGTTCACATATGCAGTACGCTGTGTTAACAGTGCATCACCGTCTAATAGAAATCAGAGGGCTAGTTAATGAAGACTACTCCTCTCCACAGATTACAGTCCCACTTCACAATTCACATTTCCCAGTGCTAGATCCAAGACTATTGCCCCTTTCACACCACAAATGTTAATTAATATTATCCTTGTATTTCAATTTTCAACTTCCAGAAAGAACCCTCGCCTAGGGTCTTCCAACACCCCATTTGCGCGATGGTTGCCTCCAGAGTATGAAAACGGGTTATTCACACCCCGTGGCTGGGACCCCACAAAGCTCGTTAATGGACGACTCCTGCCCTTGGTAATGATCACCTGAGTTTATCCTGTCTTATATGACATGATATAGCACACGCTGACACAGTGCTGTATAGAATATCACCTACATGATGTTCATTTTGTCTGTTTCCAAAACATATTTATGGGTTTGGTGTTAGGATATCAATTACCTTTTAAATAATTGTTTTGTATGGCTGCTCGTGGATTATTTACTGTACATTCATATGTCTGCATACAGTATGTAAGGGTTGTATTTTGTTTTATTCTTAACCCTCTTTAGCTGTGTCGTCCTTGGCATAGTAGACACTAATCACTTCATATCACAGGCTAGCAAGACCTCATTTAAGTGTTAGATGTGCATGCTCATTAGCGTACCTTTAAGAAGCCTTACAAGATGGCTGCTGTTCACTGTGCCCTTTGTTACCTTGAGCGGGTCTGATGCTGTGGGTTCTCACGCAGGTCCGTGAAGTCTCCAACAAGATTCTGAGCACTCACAATGAGGATGTGGAGCATGACACGGTGTACACTCATCTTCTTGTCATATTTGGCCAGTGGACAGACCATGACCTGACATTCACACCCATGTCCCCCAGTATCCGCTCCTTCAGTAATGGCATCAACTGTGATGCCAGCTGTGATCAGGCCAGTCCTTGCTTTCCCATCCGGGTAATGAGCAAACTATTCTTTTTCATTCCAGTTCCTCCTATGTACAGTAGTTTCTCTAATTGCAAAGTATTCATTTCTACCCTGTGCTAAATTTGAATAGTATGATACATTTTCCTTTTAAACTGTTTCTCTGATGCTAACATTCACTCTATCATTTATCATTTAGTTAGCTGTAGGGAGAATCATACGAAAACCTGGAAATTTGTTTTTAACTCTGAATGGACTATTTGCAGGTTGCTTTGTTCATTCAGTGTTATTACCTGGTTCAGGGGCCTAGTTTCTAATCACTTTCTAAAAGAAATACACCAATGTGTCTTGTAGGATTATGTACTGGCCTTCACATCCCTACAATGGAAAAACTACAATCTGAAAGTTACGGGACTGATTTAGCATCCTCTCTATTCACAGATCCCATCTAATGATACACGAATTCAGGACAGATCTGCCTGCATCCCCTTCTTCCGCTCAGCTCCAGCCTGTGGCACTGGTGACAATGGGTACGCGTTCGGAGCCCCCAATGTCCGCCAGCAGATAAATGCTCTCACTGCCTTCCTGGATGTGGGCCAAGTGTATGGCTCAGAGGAGAGCTTAGCAAAGACCCTGCGCAACCTCACCAATGACCTGGGCCTGCTTGCTGTCAACCAGGAGTTCACTGACAATGGGCGGGAGCTCCTCCCCTTCAAGACAATGTCCATCAACATGTGTGCCACCAGGAAGAAAGTCACTCAGAACAACAGCCTGCAGGAGATCCCTTGTTTTGTGGCAGGTGACTCTCCTTGGGGTTATTCTCAGAGCACATACAGTAGCTGATACCACAAGCAAGACGTGTTTCAAAAAGTAGCATCTGTTTAATTGTTGTGAAATTGAGTATTTTCAGTTTAAATCAGGTTACAAAATCATTAAACATACATAACAACATACAAAATAATTACCCATACATACAGACAAGACGACGACATTTTTTACTTGCTTGACTGCTATGCAAATCAAGATGAATATAAGTGTGTTACTTTGCTACTTCAGCAAGAGTTGCCTGTGGTACTGTCAAAGATTCTCCTCTTGATAGTGCACCAGGATGCCAGCAGTAATTTCATTCATGCCTGACTATGGCAGTGCCGTTTCTCTCACTGCAGGTGATGTGCGAGTGGATGAGAATATTGGTCTGACGTCTGTCCACACGCTATTTGTCCGGGAACACAACCGCCTGGCGCGGGCCCTCTCCAAACTCAACCCACACTGGAGTGGAGAGGAAATCTACCAGGAGGCCCGGAAAATCATGGGGGGTTATCACCAGGTACGGCACAACGCGATCATGGAGGGGGAGAGTGAGTAAAACCGTGGGAGTGAATGAGTAATTCCATCCACCTCCCGTTTTTATTTCTTGTCTCTCTGCATCAGCTTTTGTTTTTGCTGCTTTGCCTGCAGTTGTCTACTTTCTGCCCCCCTGCAGGTCATGACCCTCCGGGACTTTCTACCACATATTGTTGGTCCAGACACAATGGCTAGACTCCTGCCTGCATACACTGGCTATGACGAAGGCATAGATGCCAGTATTGCCAATGTCTTTGCCACAGCTGCATTCCGCTTTGCCCACCTCATGCTACAGCCTTTCATGTTCCGGCTGGATGAGAATTACAAAGAGCATCCACAGTTTCCCAGCGTCCTGCTGCACAATGCCATGTTCACACCCTGGAGGGTGGTGTTCGAAGGTATTATCCCTGTGTGCTCAACGCTAATTACTAGCTTATAATATATAGGACGGTGCATGCAATTTTGAGAGGTGGCTCTATAAGGATCTTGGTGTGTGGCCACCTGTTTATTGAGAAAGGCTGCAGAATGATGCACCGCTAGTCTGAGACTTGGGGATTCTAGGGGAGTGATATTCCATGCAAGGGAAAAGAGCTGGTAGGTTAATTGGCTTCTGTGAAAATTGGTCCTGGTGTGAATGTGTGCGTGCCTGTGTGCTCTATAATGGATGTGCACCCATTGCTTGACAGAGTGGACACCCTGGCTCCTCTAATGGATAAAATGGTTAGAAAATGGATGGATGGAAGTATATGCAGCTGCAAATAATAATTACTGTAACTGGGTGAAAATGCACACTATTCTCCACTCCAAATGTTCTATGTGAGTTAATGATGCTAAACATCATCATGCGTGCAGGAGGAATTGATCCACTTATCCGGGGTCTAGCTGGCCGCCCAGCCAAACTCAACACCCAGGAGCACATGATGCACGACGAACTGAGAGAGAGGCTCTTCCAGCTCACCAGCAGACTGGCCCTGGATTTGGGGTCTCTCAACATGCAGCGTGGGAGGGACCATGGCCTGCCTGGTGAGCCCCTTGCTCTAGGGACTGCTAGGGCAATGAACACAGACAATTGCACCATTCACAAGGATTCACATGACTCTATTTTTTTTTTCCTTTTCTTTGCTTTACACTGTTACATGGGTTTGCCAGGTCGATGGCTGTATAGAACAGTAGCAACAGTTCCAAAAACATTTTGGGGCAGAGAGGTGGCTATGTAGCTAAGAATCTGTGCCTGTGGCTGGAAGCTTGTTGGTTCAAATCCCACAGCTGGCAGAGGAATCCCCCTCTGTTGGGCCCCTGAGCAAGGCCCTTAACCCCAACTGCTCCAGAGGTGCTGTAGCTGACCCTGCGCTCTGACCCCAAGCTTCTCTCCCTGTCTGTGTCTCATGGAGAGCAAGCTGGGGAATGCAAAAAGAAGAATTCCTAATGCAAGAAATTGTATAGGGCTAATAAAGTGATGTTGTTGTTATGTTATTGTTGTTGTTGTTTTGAAAGATATATCATGAAATAAATTCATTCATTTCTTTTTCTGGTGCTTGAATGATAAATTAAAGCTTGAAAGTAAAACCCTTGAGTGCCAAAGATTAATATAAGTAATGTGTAGATTAATCGATTGCATACTGCTCCAAGCCTTTAAAAAAAATAATGACCAATCCTGCTGGACTGGGGTTCTACTAGAGCAAGAGCAACTGTGCTTTTAGAGTTACAACCTGGTTAAACTGCATTTTTAATTTATTTAATGATTTATTCTCAGGTTTTACTTTGGGGTTTCAGATTGAGGTTATGTTGCTGATTTAACATGTACTTACATGTAACATGTAACCTGTGCTTTCTGTATAGGGTACAATGCTTGGAGGAGATTTTGCGGCCTTTCAGACCCCAAGAATGCAAAACAGCTTGCTGGTGTGCTTAATAACAAGGACCTAGCAGACCGACTCCTTGAGCTGTATGGGACGCCCGAGAACATCGATGTCTGGCTGGGCGGCGTCTCAGAGCCCTTCGTCAAAGGGGGCCGTGTGGGGCCACTTTTCGCCTGCCTCATCGGCACACAGTTCCAGAAGATCCGAAATGGTGATAGGTAAGTTAAAAGAGAGAGGGAGGGGAGATAGTGCCTTTGTGGAGCTGAGTGGTACAAGAGTGTTACGCATGGGTGGAACACAAGACAACTACCATTAGAGTCAAAATGCTCAACAGCATGGGAACACAGTGGATTTCTCAGTGGAGCACCGCTACGTGATCGACACACGTTATTCTTGGTCCCTCCCGCCATCTCCCTTCGCTAAACGCACACGTCTTAATAAAGAAAGCAGGGAATAAAGAGAGAGAGCAAAAAGAGGACAAGTACGGCAGTGAGAAAGAAAGAGAGTGGTCTGTGCCAGCTGGTGATGAAGAGGCAGTTTACTCTTGCAGGCTCTGGTGGGAGAGGCCGGAGGTTTTCACCAGGAGGCAGCAGGAATCCCTGAGCCGCGTCTCCATGGCTCGTATCATCTGTGACAACACGGGGATCCGGGACGTCCCACAGGACCCCTTCCTGTACCAGCCTCGTGGATCAGGCTACACCAGATGCTCCGAAATCCCCAAATTTGACCTCTCACCCTGGAAAGTGGCAGGTAGGTTACTACCCTCTCTGACTCACCCCCTAGATCCGTTTCATACTGAGTTTGCATAGACCCCCTGGATCAAGAATGTTTTCAGAGTCATTCCTCTTTCAACCTGATGAGCAGGGGCATTTTAACACACCTGTTTGTTATTCCTGGGATTTCCATGATTTTTGTCTATTAATGAAATACTAGAATCAGTAATAATTCCTCTCTGGTATACCTCTATTTGGAATAAGCAGTGAGATTAAGTTGAGCTCTTGTACCCTGTCTAGACCATGTGACTTGGAAAAGATAGGATAGTTTAGTAACATGGTGTAGGCAGGTGAGAGAATGTTTGTTGGACTACTCAGTTCCTGCTTTGAATAACAGAGGGTAGTTATCAGTCCATGCTGGAGTGCTGGAAAATGTAGAGTATAATTAGGACACCAGAAAGGAACCAGTTTTATTAACAACTCTCTCTCTCTCTCTCTCTGTTAAGTAACAGCTGCATAAAAAATGTCAATCTGACACAGCAAGACCAGGACAACCAGGTAAGAGGCTACAGAAAGGGTTGCATTAATGCATTAGCTCACAGGACTTATGATTTATTCTTTTCTTTCTGGGATGTTCATGTTTTCACAATTAAAGATTTAGCACACATGAAAATTTCCCTTAATAGTAGAGTATCATAACAGCAGTTTAATCTGAATTTAAATCTATGAGGTGCCAAGAGTCTAGGTGTTTTCTTGTTCTTTTGTCATGCTACAATACTTCATTAGCCCACCCTAAACCAGTGTATCATTCTTTTTGCCCCTGGAGCAGAGCAGACATCTATAGAATTAAAGTATTTATTATTTCATTATTGACAGAACTGTTCTCAGTTTGTGATTGTTTAACTTGTCACTGCATCGTCACAGCTTTGTCTATCACATTATTTTAAAGGAATGTGCATTTTTTGTTGCCTCTATCTCAGGCTTAGAAACCATTAAATTAAAATGTAGCAGGAAGATCCAATTAGCACATACTGTAGAATATCATCAAACTCCAAAAAATGTCTTTGTAAAGGCCATTTCATGAAATGGCTATTAATCTCTTAAGAATATGATATCTTAATAAATGTTATGAACAAAAGGATATTATTCACTGCACTAGTTTGTTATACTGTTAGTACTTAATTGATCTGAATATCCCATCCAGACATTTCTTGAATTAAACCTGGGTATCAGTTTTGAAAATCTTAGTAAGCAGTAGCTAGTTTGATACTCCTACACCACTTTGTGTAAGGAAATACCTCCTGTTTTTAGTTTTGAATGTGCTTTTGTTGATTACCATATCTAAGAAAAAAACATTGTCTAATATAAGCTACACACTGTGTGATTTGACCGTAAACTGTGGTAAACTGTCCACGATTTATCAAAATGTATAAATCTAACAGGGTCTTCCCAAGCAAAGGTTACATACTGTATGACATGCCGAGCTTACTGAGTATTCATCCAATTAAATGGAAAAAGTCAACTTGAGATGTGTAGGAGTCCACAAACCTAACTTCATGCAAAATGTTATTCTAAACACTGAGCAATGAGATGAATAGGAAAGAATGAGAACAGGTAAGCCTGCACGTGTAGTACTGTATTATGCCTTCTAAACTTTTCGTCCACAAGTGGTGATGGAGTCTGTATCTATTTGCTGCATAGCAGTGATGTCTTCCCCTTTTACCCTATTAACAGCTTGTAGCCAGGAAGCAACGAATGGGAAGCTGTGAGATCCTGCAGTGGAGCCTATTGATCTCCTTTCACCTTGCCCTTTTTGACAAAGTTTTTTTTTATTATCATTTAATTCATTTTGTACTGAAGCACATTGTTAATCTAAATGATACACCTCTACACTGAGGTACTGAGCACCACATTGTAAGGGGAAGGGAGACTTTATTTTGCAGAGAATTGACTAAGGGAGCATCTGATGATTTGTAATAAATTTCAGAGGTGATGGGTTTAAAAAGTTATTCAAATGAAAGACTGTGATAAGTGAAAATAATATTCAGGGAATCACGTTTTACATACTATAAAACAGCTGGAAACTCAGCCTTCTCATTGCAGAGTTTTAATGAAATTTCACTTTTTAACAAGTACTGTACTTACAGTATAAATAATGACTTCTTATCTTCATAAAGGTCTTTTTCTGATTCAAAACATCCCTTGGTAACTGATTTAGATTATTCCTCAGACTGGGTGCTCTACAATCTGTGGTCTGAACTCTGTCATGAATGAGAACATCTTTGTCTTTGTATTTATCAGGAATTGTAATGTGATTTAATTAGAGTAAGGTGGTTATCTGGAATTTCTTCCAAAACAGTGTTCCTCTTTATTGTTTTGGTCAGTCAGACAATAGTAACCAAAGAAAAACTTTCCTTAGGATAGAAAACAAAATACAAAAATTAATACAAAAATTAAGCTTCCGAGGTGTACTGTAACATTCCTACTCTAAAATTCCTAATAATGGTTTTCTAGCGTCCAAATGAAATATGCAACACAAAGAATTCGGGAGGATTTGGAAACATAAGCTAACAAGCCAACCACCCCAGCACTGCCAGCTTTCCTTTTACAAAGTACTTCCTGTAACTGATCCTTAACACTCTTCAGGTTTGTCCTGGAGGGGTGTGAGGCTGCAGGTTTTAACAAACTGTTTGGATCATTTCCAGTCTACAGTACAGCTGGAATCCAAGCAGGTTTATTCTAGCATCTGATAGGCTTTGTTAACTGTATGAAAGAATAAACATTTCAAATATACATATTTGAATCGCATATACAGTATCACGTTATATTCTTTGTAATATGTATAGAAACTCTTGAGGGCTGTCACATTTTTACGTTGTGGAACATGATGATATATTATTTTAAAAATGTTTACAGTCTTTCTGGTAGTGCAATGCTTTGTTTTACTATGCTGATTCATGTTTTTGATTTATTTAATGTTTAAAAATACCAAAAAACAAAATATGTATTCAATATGTAATGCCTATGCATAAACTGTATATTCGAAAATAAAGAAAGAAATGCAGCAAAATAAGATTCACAATTTCTCTATCCCTTTGTATTATGAAAAACAGCTGTGGAGACAGGAGTGGTATTTCAATGGATTATAAAAATTGAATGCCATTGCTTTTCTTTTACTGCAGGATTACATTACAGATTTCAAACCACAGTTTTTGTAAACTTTTTGTAAACACTTCAATAACCTGGAGGGTTTATTTGGCTTTGTAGCCTTTTTTTACATCTGTACGTGGGAGAAATGAGCAAAATATCACTGGGTGAGAAAACACCATCTAATGAAATACTGTCAATGCTTCTTCTGATACTTGGTAACTTGACAGTTAAACTTCAAACACACCATTAATATAAGGATCTTTAAAGGATCTTCTCCGTAGATTACAACATACGGTGTCCAGTAGACAATTTTGTCAAAACATCAAAGTGTGCCACTATACAGTAGGTTCCAGAGAAATCGGTCCTAACGCATTTTTTAGAATGCGGGTTGAACATTAGTGCAGATGTCATTCTGGTCGTGAAAACAGAACTGGTTCACAAGCAGGACACATCGAGCTATTATAAGAGACAATGGGCATCATTTGGTAGATATATGCACTATTTTGGTACACATATTCATTTTGGCCCTGTGGCTCTTTCTGAACTATGTCAACAAAGTTGATGTACTTAATAAACTAGTAACATTTAGATAATACACAAGCAGTAGTAGGAGAGGTGACCGTAGACACAGTGACAAGTGAATAACAAAGGGAATAAACCGAGCAGACGGCTTGACAAATGAAATTTAACATTGATCAGTGCAAAGGAATCCACAAAAGTAGTGGGAACATACAGTACACGATACAGATCTTATGTCACGCATTCTGCACACACTGTCACAAACGCCGTCACATTCCCACGCGCACCTACTGTACTCAAACAGACGCTCACGACGCAACTAATCCTCCTATCGCCTTTCACTCCCGTCACTACTTTAACCCTCCTCTTTTCCCTTACCCGTGCCCCTGACCCGTGTTTTGGATTCTCTTCGGAGCTGCCTAGTACGCGCACCCTTCTTCTTTCAGTGTTGCCTCCTGGACTCTCGCTTGTTTCTGACCTCGTTTCCGCCTTTGCGATTTGGATGTGTTGTCTCGATTGAGCTTTCGCCTGCCCGTCGGTTTTTGAGTATAAGGACTTGCGTTTTTTTTGCAACATTTTCTGTAAGGACTTCCCCCAACAGTGTGGGGATTTTCCCAACTTGAGCCCTGCACAGGGTTTTTTATTTTTTATTTTCCAGCATAATTATTGCTGACACTGATGGGTTGTTGGAGAGCTTAAGCAAGCTCCACACCAAAGGGATCGGTGTATTTTTATGGATTGTTCTGTCATCAATATAATACAGTATCAAGAAGCAATAAATAGCTAATTATTAGTAACATCACGATTTTGTTAAACCAGGTAGAACCCACAGGCTTAAATGTGGTGATAATTTCTTAACTCTTGGGTTTGGAACTTACTGTGCTCAAACATTTTACTATCGGCTCGGAGTGCAGTAATATTTCGTGAGGAAACGGAGAACAATTATCCATTGCAAGGGTCATGAATTGGGGGGGGCGGGGGAAGAGAGAATAACGATTAAGTCTCAAGTTTATTGCATGTGAATGTTACTGTAACTGTGAGGTACTGTCAATGTAGATACTAATCAGTTTCTAATTTGATGGGTCAGTGTCATAGTGCTGTTACTATAATAGTTCAGAAGAGGTAAAAACAATAATTAAGGTATATAAAATCCTAGTGGAGGCTGCAGGATGATTCAAAATACTGTTTGCAAAGCAAACCAAGTGTTGTATTTTTTTTTAATTTAAAAAATGTCAAGTGTTTTAATCAAGAAAAAATCCTATGTTGCTATTTCAAGCTGAGAAAGAAAAGTAAACTTTCACCAAAAGAATCTGAAAGGGAAATGAAGTTTAGTAAAATAGACAGGAAAGTAAGCACACATTTAATGTTATTTACTATTTTACTGTAAGATGCAGGTGTCTTGGAACTCAAATGGACAAAGCAAGTAAAACAGTCAGAGACCAGGGGGGTTCTTGGCTTTATTGTTAAAGGTTTTAAAGAAAAACCTTAATTATAATGAAAAATAAATCATCCTTAACAAATGATAAGCAACTGTGGCTTTTACAGATAAGTGCTACCAACACAACAGCTCTCAACGACTCTTGCCATAAAATACACATCTAACTCCTATTCTCCTATTATTATTATTCTAACTCCTATTAACACTGTTGCTGTTCCTGTTCCTACCCCCCTCTTCAGCAGTGAACTGCTATATTGAGACATCATTTTAGTCACAAATCAGGAATTACTCAAAGTGAAAATGTGCTTATAAAACTGTTCTTTTTTATTATTTTTCATTTATCACCAATTAGTGACTAATATACAGTATTAGTCACTAATTCTCACTGATAATTACACTGACAAATTTGTATTACAATTACAATCAAATAAAATTACAAATAATTTCAGTCAAATTACAAATTTGACAATTGCACTCACTGACAAATACAGTATTAGTCACTAAAAGACACTGACATCATTTACAGTATGTCAGGTGAAACTTCTGGGTTTTGCCAACTTTTCTCAAAGCTTTTCGAGGAGGTATTTTTGGTGGCATCTAGTGGCACACCCTGGTTATTGCCATTGTTTCATAGAACGACCTGCTATGTCTGTATTACTGGGGCAATACCGGTAATACAATTAACCAATAAGGCTAAAATTGATTTGAATTATTATTATCCACATGTGTGTTAAACTGTCACTGTACTGTAGGAGGTGCAACCCTTTGTATGAGAGGCTGAACTGAGGTCTTGATTACTTTCTTATTAAGGATTATCAGGTCATTCTGACAGAGGGATCTCTGTCACCTTCTCCGGACAGTACAGTACACCACATAAATTATGCCGCTTAAATTATATATGAGTTCATGTATCTGTTTGCATGTCAGCTAGCTAGCTCGTGAGGGTGCACGCTTGGGGCTCGGCTAGCAGTTTCCCATTCCATACACGCAAAAACATAACCACGTTCTACTGCGAAATCGGTTCCTGTTATTCATAGAGAAATCAGACACACACACACAAGGATAACTGTGTTTTTTTTCACATAACAGTATGTTTGTTTTTGTTTGTGTGAGAGAGCGCTCTATACGTCACCTCCGGGGTCCAAACCTGAACCCTGTTCTCTGGCTTTACGGCGCCAACGCATGCGCACATCTTCTGGGATGGGAAGTACCATTTTTACAGATACAGTTAAAATAATAATAATAATAATTGCTTACACTTATATAGAGCTTTTCTGGACACTCCAGTCAAAGCGCTTTACAGGTAATGGGGACTCCCCTCCACCACCACCAATGTACAGCATACACCTGGAGGATGCGACGGCAGCCATACAGTAGTGCGCCAGAACGCTCACCACACACCAGCTATCAGTGGGGAGGAGAGCAGAGTAATGAAGCCAATTCATAGATGGGGATTATTAGGAGGCCATGATTGGTAGGGGCCAATGGGAAATTTGGCCAGGACGCCAGGGTTACACCCCTACTCTTTTCGATAAGCGCCCTGGGATTTTTAATGACCACAGAGAGTCAGGACCTCGGTTCTACGTCTCATCCGAAGGACGGCGCCTGTTTACAGTATAGTGTCCCCATCACTATACTGGGGCATTAGGACCCACATGGACCGCAGGGTGAGCGCCCCCTGCTGGCCCCACTAACACCTCTTCCAGCAGCAACCTTAGTTTTTCCCAGGAGGTCTCCCATCCAGGTACTGACCAGGCTCACACCTGCTGAGCTTCAGTGGGTTGCCAGTTGTGAGTTGCAGAGTGATATGGCTGCTAAAAGGGGTGAAATCTTTTGTTGATGACTGTTTGTTTGTACATTTTGTATATTCTGTTTTTTTAAAAAGGATGGATTGTTATCGGGGGGCAGTGATAAGCTTATCATGAGATATGCAGCTTGATAATTTTAAAGTGACAATGGTAGCATCCGAGGCGACAGGGCTATACCTATTTATGAGGCTCGACAGGCGAAGGGAGAGTTAGTTGGTAGGACTTGAGTGTGGTGGAACTCCTGGCTTATAACTCTCTAAGGAAGTGTTTGTGTACTGTTGTTCTATTTTGTTGTTTCTTGCACTATATGTAATTGTTTTGTTGGTTTATGGGGAGCACTGTCCAGATAAACCACCACTTTTGCACCTAAGTGCTATTGCGGCTGAGCCATCATTCTATTTTTTGAAAGAACTCACTTGGGCATCCCTCCAGTCCTCCGTATGACTGTCATAAGATTACGGTCAAAGTGCAGAGATGTCCTGATTGAATTCCTCTCTGAACTCCTCCCTAGGGTTCTCCCTCAATGAAAGTGATGAAGCAGTTCCTTGCTTCACCCAATGTGCCCTGCAGTGGGGCTGCTGTGTGTAATGGCTAGTGCAGGGCTGAAATGCTTTATTTCCTAAAGAGTAAAGTACTTTCTGGTCCTGGGATGAAAGGTGTTAAATAAAGAAAGGAAATTGCATAATTCTATAAATATAGAATAAAATTCTAAAATTCTAAATAAAATTAATTCAAACTGCTGTTTGCATCTAATCCAAGAACTATTCCATTTCTCTCCTAGAAGCATTAATGGATAAATCACTATGGAGAAAGGAGAAAGGGTAAGTAAACCCCAAGCAAGGATAATTGCTTTGTCTTGAGCAAATATGATGAAATGAACATTGAAGTATCATTTTGTATGTTTATAATACTTTTTTCTATCATAATGTACTTTCCTCACATTTTTAGAAAATTCAGAAGAGATGACTAAATTGTTAAATAAAAAGATAAGTGTGACACATTCAAACTTCACTGTAAAATCAAAGTATTGCAGCAGTACTTTGAAAGCATACAAAAGTTTAATATCATTTATTTTATAGAGCACCTTTCATACTACATTATGTTAAGGTGCTGTACAATACAACAGTTAAACAACAGACAAGTTTTCACAAATTAAAACAGTGAAATAAAGTGAAATAAAGACTTGCAAGAGTTTATATGAGCTTTGAGATCATTCCACAGTCTGGGAAAAACAGAAAAAGCAGCACAGTCTAAGTTATAATATATTTCAGATTCCCCCAATGAAACACCATGTGCTACAGTATGCATTAAAAGGTGCAACAACATTATAAGGTTATATTAAAAACATTCACATTTCTCATCATATTTAGGATTTTAACAGTATAATCAATATCATGCCTACATCTTATTAAAACCCCATATTACTGTATGCAGTACTTAGATTAGCCAATACCAAGAACCATCTCATACTGTACATTAAGTCCCCTCACTAAAAATGGGAATAAATGTTAACGTACAGTTAAGAAAAATTAGTGATGAAAAAATAATGCTGAGCTCATTTAATTTCAAGATGCTGAATAATACATTGTCAGGCAAGGTTCGCTTAAAATCAAACAACTGATATTTAAAAGTGAAAGTACAAACAAATCACAATATAACTAAAAATCAGCGAGAGAGCCTGCAGGGAACTAGTTTTTCTGCAATGTTTACTGCTACCTCCAGTTTTACATTTCAATGGCCCGCTAAACCTTATCAAAGAGCCAGGAAACCGGGTCAGTGTATCTCGTGAGGTGTGAGAGGGATCCAAGATACAACCTCAGTCATGGCTGGTCTTGATTTAATGATGACTGAGGAGAGCCTTGGAAGTACAGAATCTCCTGAATAGCAGGAATTCCAACTTGAGCAAATGGTGTATTTATTTGTCACTTAATCGTTTTCTTTGTTTTGCGTATTTAGCAATTCCATACCAAGGATTTGGATCCTCTGGTTCTCTTTCCAGACCGTTCTCACCTAGAAAAAACTGCCAATGACTGTTCTGTGCATATAGAAATCTGCTCGGGTCTACTAAGTATCTTCTACCCGTTTTTAGTGTGTTTTTCCAAAAGGGTTCATCGACAAACATAAGATATTTCCGAGGAGGCTTGTTCTCGAAAATCGTTTTAGTCAGCTCCCAAAAATTCAAATACAACTTTTTTTTTCCTTCTTCCAGGAAGGCATGACTTACGTTGCTGATTTTTTCATCACACGTCATCCTTACTCCAGCCTTTTCTGGATCAAGGCGACACATTTGCTCACAATTGGGTAAATACAGTATAAGTTGTTTACTCCTGAGATCCATATTCTGAATTGAGGATTTCAGTGTATTTAAGCTAGAATCTTCATATGACCTGTAGCTTTCAATATTCAGAAACCACCCTTCAAAGTTTAATTGCTGGGCAATGTCGACTAGCTTCTGCAGGTTCTCTGGTTTTGATAATTCTTTAGTGTTCTGCTCATTTCCCCCATACCAAATATGCCTACTCCATTCCTGTGTGCCTGATTAATCCAAGCTGGATCCGGGGCCAGTACTGTTCCTTCAGAGTGTGACCCACCAAAGAAGACAAACTCTTTGATGTACTGCCAATAATCAAATCTTATTCTCTCTTCCTCCGAAATGGTCTGAGGAACTCTTTCACAGGTTGGCCTTGCTCTGTATATTAATGTGAAGTCTTGGTGTGTGGTTTCATGGTTTGCTCTTGACCACTCATAACTAAAACAGTCTGTTTGGAGGGGTTCTGTTGAAGGACGTAGGTAGTCATCAGAGAAAGTCTGACCCTCAGAATAATCTTTCAGTTCTGGGAAATCAGTAACAGCATTACTTGGTTTGTTCAGAAACCAAGTGTATGTTTTAAGTGTAGGATCAGTTTTTCCTCTGTTGTTTGTTAGAGTACAGATCTCATTATAAACCACTGTAAGTGCCTCTTTATCAGTGACGTGCTGTTTGTTCTGTACCTGTAGGTAGTCTAAATTGTGTAAGACATGAGGCCAGTAGAGTTGCGCCACAACGAAATATGGAAGAGCAGGAGGTTTGCCATCTCTGCCCCAGACATATTCACGACATTGCTTGAATTCAGAATCAACCAGCATGTTTTCTTTTCCTGCCTAAAATTGTTTCAGAATGTGCACAGGATTATAGTTGTTGTCATTGATAAGATTTTTTATGTCAGTAATCCAACCACTTATCGTAACAGTCACTCTGAATTGCATGGCGTAATATTCCTTCCTACTGTATTTACCTTGTGCACAGAAAATGTACCAGCGACAAGATTTTTGGCCACTCTCATACCCCCACTCTGATAATATGTAATCGTCACTCTTGTTTTTAAATATGTGTTCCCTGTCTTTATAGGTAAGATGAAGGTCATCAACATCTGAAAGCAAAGAAACATCCCACCAGTTTGACTTGGGAGGCTCTTTGTCTTGATTTATATTATCCATCAAGCGTTTAGCATGTCTATGGCCAATTATGTCTATGCTTTCTTCTAAGAAGTGCAGGTTTACACATTTGACAATCTCTGTGAGATCACTGCTGTTACACTTTATGAATTCTGCTGATGTATGCAGCTCCCCTTTTTGGTATTGAAGGGCTTTGTGGAAAGTCTGAACAGCCTCCTCATCAGAAACATTGTAATGTCTGTTACGAAACATAAAAGTCTGAGCTGCTAGTAACACCACATCAGGGGATAATTTTGAGACTTCGCAGTCATCACCTGACTCAGCAGCTCTTATAAAATCTATATTTCCTTCTAAAGCTGCTAACAGCTCTTTTACGATTGTATTTGGAGATGTAGAAATAGGAATGTACAAGACTTTATATTTATCTTGCATAGGCAGTGAGGGATGAGATTCCTGGTAGTCTACAACAGCCTGAATTCTTTCCTTTGCAGTACCCTGAGAATGCAAACCATGGCAAATTGCAACCTCAGAGAATTCTAGCAGGTTAAAATATGTGTCTTTCCACAAGATACTTGTACAATCTATGACATCTTTGAGCTCTGAAGCCAGGACTTGAGCTTCTGATAATTGAATGTTTGGGCATACATACTTTATGACAGTAGCCAAGCTTCTGAAACTCACAGGCTCAATGTTTGCTGCCATTCTGAGTGTCTTCTTAAATTCTCAGTACTGTATATATCTACAACAACAACAAGAAAAAACATTTGCATTTAGATTGAGTAACATTAATGTAAGTGTGATGCTTGAAAAGTCAGCAGAGAAAAATGAAGACCTAGAAGAAGATACAGGCTCGAAAATATTGTCAGAAAACTTTACACTACTCTTTACTGCTCATTCTGCATTATACATCCTAAAAGAAAACAAAACCCTCAATTGGTTAGTCAAAAGCTCTGAAAAGGTTTCATCATAAGTATTATTTACTACATAATTGTACAGGAGTAAATTGTACTCTATTTTTATCACTTTGTGAGTTCTAGTACCTACTCATGCAATTTGCAATTGGGTTTGCTGTCCTGATCTCTTTTTCTCTAAATGCCTATATTTTAGTCAATGGCACACAAAATGTGTACCGATACCTAACAATTCACAACTGTCCATGACTTATACCAACATTAAAACATATGGACAGCCCAATAAATTATAAAATGATGTGGCTGTTATTTCTGTTTCATTCCATGACATTTGAGCATTTTAGAGAATCCCTTTAATATGTACATTTTTCAGACTTTACAGTGTTGAGGAAACATTCAGTAGTTTAATTAAACAAAGTAAATAGGTCTGTTAGCATTGACAAATGTTTGTTACTACAAAACAATGCATGCACTGTACTACAACCATATTTTCAGATTTTCTTAATCAACATGCAGAGAAAACTACCCAACATAGTATTAACAATTATTTATAATACCATTTAAAAGTGATCTAAATGCCAGTTTAAAAGATAATAATAATAATGTACAGTATAAAGTTTAATCTTGCATCAAGTTTTACTTAAAAATTTGTACTATAAATATAATCTACAAATATGAACTTTCATGTTAAAAAAGTTGTTAAAATAGGAGTGTACAGCTTCTTACAATTCAGTGCAAGTGGATCATTGATTTCTTCATTCAGATAGTGATGCTGTTATCCAGTCTCCCCTCTTGCTTGTTAGGAAGTCATGAAGAATTTCAGATGAACCCACTTACTGTTTGTGAGGCAGCTGGATTTCTAAAACTAAGAGTCTGCAAAGTTTCAGAAATAAATCAGAAAAAAATCTGTTTTACGTACTTAATTACTTATTTTATTTTGTTCTTTTTCATACTGAATGCCCCATAACAAACACAGACGTAAAAAAATAGGTGACTAGTAATTTCTGTAAATGTAGGACATCTAAAGGCATTTCTTACAGAATGTGTTTGAGCTGCATGGTAATGTTAACAGATAACATTAAAAAATATTTAATAAAAATAATCAGAGCACAATAATAATTTCAGAGTAAAGAACTTGCATTTTTTTCAGAGCAAAGAAACATCAGTATGTAGTTATAGAGCTAGATAGTATATTACTTACCAAAAGTTGTCTTTTTTGGTATTAAAGTGGTAAAGTAGGATCAGATTAGTTTTCTCTCATTCATCCTGTGTGAAAATTCCAAATTAGCCAAACATAACA
The DNA here is from genome assembly GCF_055471065.1 of Atractosteus spatula. NCBI lineage: Eukaryota > Metazoa > Chordata > Actinopteri > Semionotiformes > Lepisosteidae > Atractosteus > Atractosteus spatula. The sequence goes on along the minus strand of NC_142709.1, from coordinate 15,143,022 downwards.
GTATCTGTTCCAGTGAACCACACCACAGAAAAACTACTAAAATCCAAAACTATACATTATTATAAATAATAAATGAAAAATGCTACTTACACACATTTTCTGTGGCATCAGTGTCAAAGATGTGCAGTTGAGCTTGTCTTTTACTCACTCACAAGAAAGTCTTCCCCTGTTTAATGCTTCCTGGAGAGTGGGTGTGAATAGGCATGAGGAAGTTTTTTTTAGTATAAACAACATTCTTCTATTAAGTTTGATATTTAATACAGTGCGTGTTACAGGATAAACTGCTTCTCTATTGTTTGGCATTTTGTTGCCAAACAGTTGCATTACTGTATACTTTTTTGCTTAATACTATGCTGTAAATGTCTCAGAAGTTTGAAGCCTTATTAAAATTGGTCATAAAAAGCAAGACTGTAGTTCAAGAATATGAGAGTAACATGAGGATGTAGATGGTGTGATCCCCTTATGTAAAAGCAGCGTTGATGGTACCATGAAGATACTGTAGATGGGGACTGGAGATGAGATAATACATGTAATACTGTATAGACAGTGAAAGCTGTAATTGCTGTCAACAGTATTGTAACGCTTACGGCCGACAGGCACTGTGTAAGAGCCGGCGTACCAGAGCAGGTGACGTCACCGCCCTTCCCTGTGATAGCAGGACTACAGCTACTGGGCTGTAGAGAGATCTCTCTTTAGCTCACGGGGCTAGGTCGCTGCAGAGAGACGCGGAAGTCCCGGGTTCGAGCCCCGGACAGTGTGGGGCCGACCTAATGCGGCAAGGGCGCCCGCCTGAGCCCCCGTTGCGTTACAGTATACAGTACTGGTCCAGCTCTGGGTTATTTTCATATGGCATGAATTTTCAACATAATGCCTTTGTGGAGATGAAAATTGTTGCTTAATGTTTTGTATGCAGTAAACTTGTAATTGCTGCCATTGATCAGACAGTTCAAACTATTCAGGAGAGTCATACTGAACGTAATTTAGGTAAGTAGCTGCGTCAGCATGCGTAGGCTGCAAATGAACAAGTAATAGGTTTTTTTCCATGCTGGAAAGAGAAGAAAGAAAACATAATGTTTTGGCTGTGAAGCTGAAGAAGGCCCCATGCTTAATTCCAAACATGGAATACACCTAACGTTCCTTTGAATGTAATTTTGCTTTTTCAAAAAATAAAATACCAGCATGTGAGCATGTGTTATGTTACTCTGTTGCATGCGATATTAACATATTTAGATCTTGTCATTCATTATATTAAACTGACAAATCAATATAAATAAATGTCTATACTGCACAGTACCTCAGACTGGTTCAAATGCTGAGTCTCTTCATTCCCATCAGGCTATAGTCACTGCTATGAGTTTCATAGGTTGAGTGTGTGCAGGTGGTTTAACTCGTGCGGCGGCGCTTGTTAATAATCACCCGCTGCTGGTGCTGATTAGATCGCTTAAGAGTTGGTCTTGACTGCCTGGCGGTCGTGACAATATGTAATATGATAAAATATTATACTGCTATAATAGTTGTTTACAAAATAGCAGATATCAGAAATAGGCCAAGTGGATTAATCAATAGTTAAAATAAAGAATCGTGACCCCCAGCTTGTAAACATTTTGCCAAGAATATACCTGAGAGGTTGGTATAATTTTGAGGCACATGAGTTCTTTATTCTCTGGCACAGCAGTGGTGAAAAGAGTAATAATATATACACACTGGGTTAAACAAACATTTATTAACAATTACAACACACACTCAACTACACACAACATACAAGTTACACAATTTACAAATGTACAGACAAGGTATCCAAGAAGCTTACCTCCTGACCACCCAGAGAAAAAAACAGACTGTTGCTAAGTATTCAAATAATTATATAATGCCACAAAGGCAAAAAGAAGAGAAAATTGTCTTCTAGACCAAACAGAACATGTTCTATGTTTAAATCTCTGGCTCTATAAACCCAGATACTACAAGGTGAATGGGAAACCCATCAGCCTACTTAAAATTGGCATACTAACCAGGAGAGGCCATGTTTAGCAGAAAGATTATTTACACAGGAAATCAAAGTTCCTAACAATAACAGAACAGCAGGCTCTCTTAACCAGGTCTGAATACTTAGCTCCATTCTTTTCTTTCTGGATGATCTGGACAATGAACTCTTGCCTTCCATCCTTCTGTCCCTTGTCATCCCTCCTGTCAGTTTCTCCTCTCTTTCACTCCCTTCACCTATTTTATGCTGTTTTATGCTGTGTTCCTCGACTCATTTACCCAGAACTTAATAAACGAAGGTAAAGTAAGGTAAACATACAATTGCTTTGATCTGCTTTGATCACTGAATCTTGGTGCCCTACTGTATATCTCAGCAAACATCTCCTTTCTCTGAAGTTCCGAAGAACTGGAAATGTTGACAATAGCCAGGTGTTACCCGTGGTAACTAGATTCTTAAAGACACATCAATATAGTTGTCTATATAGTTGTAACAATATGATATTCAGTACAGTTTATATATATTGTACTTAAGAAAATGAATTATAAAAATTATACTTAGGTTCATTCTTAAATGTACTTAAGGAACACAACGAGTCTGACGGAGACTTACTGTGTGCACGTAAGTAGGAGATGTAGGGTAACGTTGTCAAGTATCAGGAGTTACAATCTGTGTTGATTTCTGGAAGAATGCATCACAATTTAAAAAACAGACATGTAAGGTCATGATTTTGAGGATTGCGTCCTTGTTCCACAGAAAAAGTGTTTCTGAATGAGTGAATAAGGAGTGAAAAACTGCAGGCTGGTAAAGAGACATTTCTCATTAAAAGATGTCATTTGATACAAAAAGAGGTGTGTATGTATAAGATAAATATGAAAGGTCAACACAAAACTAAAACAATTATAGTTTATTTTAATTATATAAGTATATCTTTTGAAATCTGCCGATATAAACGTTTATTTTCAGTGACAATCTCCTGCCATTGATCCCAGTATTCACTGCTAAATACCACCTGCAACCATAATTGTACAGTATCAGAACCATCCCAATCTGGAAGTGGCCAGTTTAGAATTCATGGACAAATAGGTTATTTTCTCAAATCACCAAATTACTGAATTTGGAAAATCAATCACTTTGGAGAACAGGGTAACTAAGAAAGGCACGCTGATTAGAGCTAGTCAGTATTACAACCTCGCAGCTCCTGGATTTGATGCCAGACTGGGATACTGTCTAGAGTCTGTATAGAGTCTGCATGTTCTCCTTGTGCCCATCTTATTCCAGGTACCCTTTTTATCCTTACGCAGTCCGACATCCATGCTGTCCAGGTTACGTTGCATCTCTGAATTGTTGCCTGTATGCTTGTGTGAGTGAATTGCAGTGTAGGAGCTCTGCAATAGACTGTAGTCAAATTCAGGTTTGCAGGAGTAGTTAAGTTATTTATAACTTAGAAAAGACAGGGTATCGGCATCAACGACACGACAGTGTAGACTATCATCTCAGAACTCTTAGTGTTAAAGAAAAGGTTTTTCTAAAAGGTTTTCAAATGCACTTCCACATGTTTCCACATGTGGGTTTGTGTTGCACTGTTCATTTTGAAGAATTCCACTGCATTGACTTTGGGGAATTGTTCATGTCTTTGGGGAATTTGAGCACTGTTATCAAGTCCCCTTATTGCCTCCTCAGTTCAAAACTAAAAAGACTAAGTTCCCAGAGCCTGTCAGAATAGGACATTCCTTGAAATCCTAAAATGTATCTAATAATTCTTTTCTGCACTGATTCCAGAGCCACATTTTTTTGTAACATGGTGACCAAAATTGTACACAAATTATAAATAAGGCCTAACTATTGGGTTACACAATTGTATTTACAGTACTTTATGTGTTTCTACTATCTGAAGGAAGAACCCTGCACTTGATTACTCTAAATGTCATCTGCTAGATGTTTGTAAAGTCTTGAATGCTCTTTGAATCTTTTTTTAACTTCATTTGCTGCTTCTGCAGTGTTGGCTGATTCTCCTAATTTGGTATTATCTGCAAACAAAAGAATTACACTTTTCGTATATGGTTAAAACAGTAGAAACACAGTCCTGACAGTATTCGGAATTCAGGACAATCGACAGGACAGTCCTCACTCAGCAACCCACTGCCCAGGGCTGAGACCACCACACAGACACTGGCTCCTCAGCAACAGACCAGTTTCCTTCATCTCCCGGCTCCCACAATGTACAATGTACAAGCAACTACAAAGCTCCAGTAGACAGTAGCCTTCCTAAAGCCAGCAATGCTGACGGTGCTAATGTCCCAGGGGCCCTGTGCTGACAAATTGGATCAGCAATATGGACTCTGAAATCTGCGCAGCAAGTTTAGTGACAGTCTGCAACAGCATGGACAGTTTTTCCTTATTGCAGAGTGTTAATGTACCTCCCCAAGAATGTGCAACTGCTTCCAGCGCTGATACATTTTTTTCAGTTTGTAACAGCAGTGAAAGAAATTCTGGGCCACTTAACACAAATATCATGCTTTCCATAGCATGCTGTACTTCATCTGCCAGCATCTCAGACAGACTGTCCCTCGTACTCTATTCTTCTGTTTAGATTTGTGATACAGACAGCACTGAGGGTCACTCAGCCTCTCCAGATAAGAACTGGAGGGTAACGGAGACCCAGTATTTCAGCCCTGAACCCTATCCTTCACTATACCTGGAACACAGACAGGACACTTAATTTGTCTCGTCTTCAGATAATATCATCCATACTGCCATCTCTTCGAATTCCAGCTGCAAGATTTGAAAGCTGCAAGTTCACGTCACAGTGCTGACGGGAGACAACAGTCACTGATTTGGGCAAGAACAGCATTACTCTGAGTAACCCAATATTACTGAAAAAAACAGCCTACTCATGTTCTGGGCAGGCCAGTGGTCTGTGAGCTGTAGTGATTTGGCCTTTCTTGAGGCCAAATTCATGGAGCCTGGTTGGAAAATACAACTAACAATTGGACTGAAAAATGTAAAGATTACAATATACGTTCACTTCTGGTACTTTTGTCATGTCTTAACAAACTATTTTATTATGTTATTTCGTCTAATATTTATTTGTGCTTGTAATGTGCTGAACTACAGTTTTGTGTTATGGATGATTTTTAAGTATAAAAACTGTTCCAGTTCTTTCTGTTTTAAAATGTCCTTATGACATTTGTGTTTTGTTTTAATGTTCTTTACTGTAGTTATTTCATTGCTATTGAGTTAAACTTGTAGTGAATGACATGTTACAGTTTGTTCCCTGTTGCTACTAGTTTATTTCATTTGACGTTTTAAAACCTGTTTCAGGTCTGTATTGTTCTAGTTATGCCCCTGGCAACACCAACATTCCCACGAGTTCCCAGCCTGTTACTCAATCTAGATCTGCACGCTGTTCAGTTAATATAATTATATTTGCAGGTGGTACTGTATTTTCAAGTTCAAGTTCATGTTTATTTGTCATTCCAGCCATATACAAGTATACAGTGGAACAAAATATCGTTCCACCTGGTCCACGGTGCAAATACAGACAGGACACTGACATAGACATTGTAGACAGGATGCACATAAAGCAAAGTGCAAATAGTGCAAATTACAAAGGCAAATACATAATACAATATACACAACACACTGGGGGGATTCAAACCCTGTTTCTGGAATTGGGGTGGGTGCAAGTAGATTCCAGGGTGTCGAGGAGCCTGACAGCCTGTGGGAAGAAGCTGTTACGGAATCTAGTGGAGCTAGCCCGTACACAGCGATATCTTTTCCCTGATATTAGGAGGGCAATGAGTTTATGGGAGGGGTGGGAGGGGTCATCTACAGTGCTATATTGGAGGCCCTGTGTATGCAGTGTTTGTCATAGATAGCAGAAATGGAAGGGAGGGAGGCTCCAATGATGTTTTCAGCTGTTTCCACAATTCGTTGCAGGGTCTTGTGGTCTGAAGTGTTGTAATACCCAAACCAAACAGTGATCCAGCTGGTCAAGGTGCTCTCAGTTGTGTTTCTGTAGAGATTGGTAAGAATGGGCGGGGGAAGGTTTGCCCTCCTCAGGCGCCACAGGGAATAGAGATGCTGCTGTGCTTTCTTGGCTAGGGGATGGTATTGAGGGACCAAGTGACGTCATCTGTAATGTTACACCAAGTAACATGGTGCTTCTGTCTTCACAGGGGAGCTGTTGATGTGCAGTGGGGAACGATCAGCACAGACTCTCCTAAAGTCAATGATTATTATTATTTATAATTATTATTATTTAGTGAATACTAGGATTAGCGACAGCAGGTTGTCACTGAAAATAAATTAGTGTATATTAAGATTTCACAAGACATACAGTACTCTAAAAAAAATTGCAATTACTTTTTTTGTGTGACCATTCATGATTTATCTTTTAGACATACAGTACGCAACTGTTTTTGTATCAAATGACATTTTTCCCTGAGAAATGTCTCTTTGCCAACCTGCATTGTTTCACTCCTACACACGTATTCAGTGGAACAAGGAAGTAATCCTCATAATAATGACTTAACATGTTTGTTTTTCTAGTGGTTATGCATTCTTCCAGATGTCAAAAGAAATTTTAACTCCAGATATGTGATCACCTTACCCTACACCTTGCCCTCACTTGCCAATGCTAGCCTTTGTCTGACTCATTGAGTTCCTTGAATTTCCATGAGTATCATGTTGTTACAACTACTGGGATTATTGAAGCGTCTTTAAGAATCTCGTTACAATGGGTAACACCTGGCCTGTGTCAACATTCCCAATTCTTGGGAGCTTCAAAGCAAGGAGATGTTGGAGATGTAGGGGTCAAAGATTCAGTGATCAAAGCAGATCAAAGCAATCGTAAGTTTATTTTACTTTACCTTAGTTAATGAAGTTCTGGGTAAATTAATCAATTAAGTGTCAATCAGCAGTCCATGAACACAGCATAAAACAGGCATACAGAAGGGAGTGAAAGAGAGGAGAAAGCAACAGGAGGGCAACAGGAGGGCGACAAGGGACAAGGGACAAGGGACAAGGGACAGAGGGATGGAGGGACGGAAGACAGAAGGGAGGAAGGACAGAGGGATAGAAGACAGAATGACAGAAGGACAGAAGGACAGAAGACAAGAGTTCCTTGTCCAGATCATCCAGAAAGACCAGACTGGAGTTCAGTATTTGAATCTTGTTAAGAGAGCTTGCAGTTCTGTTGTGCCTGTGTAAATAATCTCTCAGTTAAACATGGCCTCTTAGTCTGTCAATTTTAGAATAGGGAGATGGGTTTATAGCAAGAGAGATTTAACCACAGGCCATTTTCTCTTTGGTTTAGAAGGCAGCTTTCTCTTCTTTTGGACTTTGCGTTATATAAGAGTTGAATCCTTAGTAACAATCTGTTTTTTTCTCTGGGTGGTCAGGAGGTAGGCCTCTTGGTCACCTTGTCTGTACATTTGTAAATTGTGTAATTTGTATGTTCATGTAATGTGAGTAGTTTAGTGTGTGTTGTCATTGTTAATTAATGTTTGTTTAACCCCGTGTGTCTATATTATTACTCTTTTCACCAATGCTGTGCCAAAGAACAAAGAACTCAATTATTGATTTTTCTGCTTGGCTCTTTCTGATATTCTTTATTTTGTAAACACCCATTATAACAGTATAATATTTTATTATGCAATATATATTTATTTTAACAATGGCCGAGCACATCAAAATGTCAAAACGGGTTACTAAAGTACTGTAGCACCACCTGTTAATTGTCTGAGAGGAGTGATGGGACCAGACACTCAGCATTTAAGATGTTAAGTGAAAAACAGCACCTAATTTGCAATTAGTATGTTTTAGTGTTTTTACTAGGAAACATAATCTGGCAAAAAGGCACCTCATGACAAAACAAAATGAACACCAGAAATACAGAATTCCGCATTCACTCAGTCTTTCTGTATAGTGGCAAATCTCTTCCTCTCCCTGTGCTGGAACAATTCCAGCTCTTGAACTCTCTCCATCTGCCTCTTATGAGACAGCACCCTGTTGTCTCCCAATTTCACTGGTATGCTGCGCACATAATTGGTTATTCTGACTGTGGTGGTGGTGGATTCATTGCAGGGGCTGTCTTTATTTTCAGTATCAGTTTGCAAGTGCAAGTTATGTTCGCAGTGAAAGTCACAGCACTGACTATAACCTGATTAAGATGAAGGGAGTCAGTACCAGATATTAAAACGTAGAACTGTTATGCTGCACTAGGCGGAAAACCGTGCAGCAGCGTGATGGTTGGTCGAAGCCCAAGTGCAGTTTTCAGCGCGCCTTTTTAGATAAGGAAACGGAGATAGATGTCGGGATCAGGAGATTCAATTAGATATAATGCAGGCAGGAAACCGGACAGAACTGTCTAAAAAAGGCGAGGCTCCCAGTTTCAAAATTAAAGAGGGGGGGAACTGGCGAGCCAAACTAGAAAGAATGGATAACAAAAAAATTGAAAAAATAAAGTTCAAAGAGTAAAGGAGGAAAAACGCGAAACTAAGATCGGGAGCCTGATTTGAAAAGGGGATTTGCTTAGTAGCTGATTAAGACAAGAATCTTGTCCTATTTTTCATGAAAGAAGCACGTACTGGTTTGAACAAACAGCTCGTTTCAGACCCCCCCAACCCTACTGTATGTCTACTGTTCTTGGTTTTAACCGCAATTCCATGTAGTTTCCCCTTGGGGTCACGAGTTCTGTTTCACTGCTGAGTATGAGGTCCAGCTGGTTGACTTTGTCAGTGTCTCTGAGGACTGTGAATACTCGCACCTTGAAAACGCAGGACTTCGGATCATAACCCCCTAGAGCTCTGTTTTCAAGATAAGCAGAGCAGGTTATTTTAGCCTGTCATTGTAGGAAATTCCTTTCAGTCCCAGTTTGTAATTAGTATCATAACATAACATAACACGACATAACATAACATAACATCACTATATTAGCCCTATACAATTTCTTGCATTAGGAATTTGTCTTTTCGCATACCCCAGCTTGCTCTCCAATATCTGAGGTTCAGAACTTCCCTTATTCTGATGTGTCAGCTGATATCTAATTACTCAGTAAGAAAAAAATACCTTTTTTTGTAAGTGCATGATACATTGCCTTTACCATCTGTATGTTCATCATAAAATTAACACCTGTTAAGAGCTAATGAGAGAGAAATTAGTGAGAAGCTCCTAATAAACAAATGGAGGAGAGATCTAATCTATATGACTGAAGTTATTTGAACAATATGCTTGATGTTGGTATCTCTGCCTTGCATGAACTCTAGTGAATTCTGTATCCAGGTACAGGAAAGGACACTGATTTAATCTCTTGTTTGCATTCTGGAGTCACTCATTGTTTCACACATTCATGTTAATGATGTCACGCCCTCTGCAGCCAGAGGGCGCTCCTACTCTGTCCTGTCCCTAGTTTCCTGTGCTTTGCTCTCCCTCCTGTCTCTCTCTCTGGGGCTATATATTTCCAGGTCACGGATTCACTTTCGTTCAGCATTGACGTTCGGTTGTCCTGAGGCCCGCCTAGCATCCAAATCGCCCTACGTCCGCTGCCTGAGGGCATAGGTTTCTATATGACTCCTGAACTGCAGCCATATCACCCTGCAACTCACAACTGGCAACCCCCTGAAGTTAAGCAGGTGTGAGCCTGGTCAGTACCTGGATGGGAGACCTCCTGGGAAAAACTAAGGTTGCTGCTGGAAGAGGTGTTAGTGGGGCCAGCAGGGGGTGCTCACCCTGCGGTCCATGTGCGTCCTAATGCCCCAGTATAGTGATGGGGACACTATCACTATACTGATATAGTCCCCATCATCCAGTCGCATCATCCAGGTGGGGGCTGCACATTGGTGGTGGAGGGGAGTCCCCATTACCTGTAAAGCGCTTTGAGTGGAGTGTCCAGAAAAGTGCTATATAAGTGTAAGCAATTAAAATTAATTAACTGCTGAGCCTGGGCTAATCCCCTGTTCCACCACTACGCATATGGGTCTTTTTCCGCTCTCCTGCCTCACCACGGTTCATCCCTACCGACATCCGTGACAAATGATGTATTACATAATTGGCTTTGACATAATAAATACTTAGATATGAACTTTGGAGTCGCTTATTTTGCTACACTTTCATTATTTAATAGAACCATCTGTAATCCTGTGCGGAATCTGTAGCACTGGCAGACCAGGGCCTGATGGGAGCAGTATTGTACTGCTCAAAGAGGAAATATCAGCACTAACAGTGCTGGGATTACGTGACTGATAACTACTGTACACTACAAAGTAAAGGATCGCAGCAGAATAATTATAAACAACACACATAGCCCAAGAACAAACCCATTAAAAAGGCTCAGATCTTTAGTATTGAATTTCATAAGTCTCAGGTCAAGCCAAAACATCCTTAACTGATCTTTCAGTCTCAGAGCCACCAAGTTTAACTGTTGTTAATGCAGATTAACATTTTGAGTTGAGAGTGAGCCTTAAATGACATAACACCCTTCATAAGTTTAAATTTTAAGTTTAATTTAAATTTAAGTTTAAATGACACGCATCTCTAAATGTACAATTAAGGACGCCAATATCTCAAGACTTGGAACATTTTAACTGTGAAAAATGGCAACTGGTTTATTAATACACAGTCCAGTTTCTGAGGAGGTTGTGACTCTGGAGCTGGCTTCTCAAATTCAGATCCTGTCTTGTTTCTCTTTTTTCAGTTACACAGTTGGCGATTATTTAAAGAGCTGCTTAATCAGGCTCTTAGGTGATTTATAGGTCACTGTACAGTTCATGAAGTAAATGTCTTGTGTAATCCACTTTAGAAGACTTTCACCATTCTGTTGGTTTTGCCGGTGAGATTTTTTACTAAAAGATATTTATCATATAAATATGTTAACAGCAACTCAAACGTCTTTGAAAATGCAGGCAACATTATAACATAATACCCCATTTCAAGAAATGAATGTCCTCCCAAGGCAGCTTATGCAAACCTATTGACCACATGGATTACAAGTGTGCTGCTATAAATTACTGAGACAAAACAAAGTGTTATGTTCATAAATAATGCAGATTTATATATATATACACTGTATATGATATAAATTATTTAGAGGTAGAACTTCATCCTCAGAAAAACCGTCAGGACACTCAGCCCATCTTGCTCATTTGTCAGTTTGTTAGAAAGAAAAGATGGTAGATCAGGAAAGTGTTGTCCAGCTGCTTTTTGAAGCAGTCCAGAACGTAAACTTCAAAGAGCTGGAAAACATGTTTCAGACATCCTCTAACCTGTCTGTAGAAGACAATACCTTGAGAACAGGAGTCTGTTTTTTTAACGTTGAACATTTTTATCCGCTTTGTAATATGGTGACCTGAGCTGAACATATCTAAACAAGATCTTATTGATGTACTGTACTGTGTTGCAAAACTTGAAGACATCTATCACCTTAGAAAAAAAGGACGTAGAGCTTCTGCAGGTGATTGACAACAAGAAAGAGCACTGTATATTATTTTATATTTGTGTTAGAGATTTGCCTGTGGTACATGAAGCTAAGTTTTGTTTAATTAGAGGGTGTGCATGCTTGGAGGCAATGTCCCACTGCAATCAGCCAAGGTAAATTGAGAATGATGTTGCTTGTTTAAAGTCGTGGGAATTGGCCTAGAATAAGGTGAATGTGTGAATGTTAAACAGACCATGTTAGAACTTGACTTTCAGGTACTATAAAACAAAGAAAAGCTCCTTTGGGCAAATGGGAGAGCATTGCTAGTTCATGTCTGAAGAACAGGAGATGTTTGTCACCTTCAGCCCTGCTTTTGTCCTCATTTTAATTCCATTCCTTAAAATTATTGTACATGATGATGTACAGTACTGTATATATTTTAGGATTTTGCAAACCTACTTTAAAAAAGAGTTGTGCTTTTATCAATCCCACCTTCTATATGTACTTAAGAGCTCAGATCAAAGAGACCTCTTGCTTGGACATGAAGACTCTGCCTCTGTCTCTCTATGCCCTTGGATACTTACGGAAGTTGGGATTTATTTATATTTTATATTTAATATTTATTACAATTATTAACTTTTACTATACCTTCAAGTTCTGTTATTTTAGTTTTTTGTACAGCTTGTTTTCTGAGTCTATTGTGTAGCCTTATTGTTTTATATTCATACAATAATATATACTGTAGATTTGTCATTAGAATGTGGCTTTTCTGCACGTATAACAGACTTAAGTAGCAATTTGTTATTAAAGCTTTGCATTATTTACTATGCATTGAAAGAGAGAGCATGCACATAGCTAAAGTTCTCTTTAATGAATGGAGCAAATGGTAAAATAATTATTACCAAATCAAATGGAACAGGTTTTCAGTTTTGGAAAAAATAATTGAAGCCATTCATTATTATCTGCAAAACACTTTGGTTTGTTGACTCTTGATAGTGCTAAGATGGAGTATTTGAATTTGAAAGGTCACGGAGGTACAGTATTATTGCATTGTTGACTGTACTATTTGAATAAAATGTGGTGTGTTTGCACCTAAGGCAATCATATGGGAGAATAATGAAGTTTCGAGGTGTGATTATTTGAGGCTTAAATGCCTTAAAACAAACTCTTTATGCAGGGTTTAAAATTATTCAAAACCAGTTTAAAAACAAATGTGTCTTTCAAACAGCAGCATTATCACCTCATTGATGGTACTATTTGCAAAAACCTTGGGCAATTCTGTGTGAGAAATGTGGGGTTTCAAGGCAGGGTTATTTGAAGTTCAAAGGTGATAAAATATAATCAAACAAGACCCTTTCAAGGCCTCTGAGGAAGAATGTATGGTGAAACACAATTGGAAACTAAATGGGAATTTTAATTTTATGTAGTTTAGGATGGATGTTAACACTTCTTTTAACAAAGAGATGTGGGTTTCTGGAACAGATTACATACTGTAGCATGGTGGTTGACATCTCTCGGGGCTAATGTAATGGCTGGACACTATCAACTCACCCCTTTCAGTCCCTTGAAATCCTACTGATAGGCTTTGCTTTTACCAGGCAAGATGGTTTTGAAGTATTATTTAAATGCGAACAAATTCACAATCTGTTATTTTCTTGACTAATACCTTTCAGACTATTTTTCCAAATTTAAAGGAGGCAAAACACTGTTCTTCCACAGCAGAGTTACAAGAGCAATAAAATCTTAAAAGTGTATTATTATATTATTATTATTAATAATAATACATGATTATTCCTTACATTTATATAGCACTTTTCTGGACACTCCACTCAAAGCTCTTTACAGGTAATGGGGACTCCCCTCCACCAGCACCAATGTGTAGCCCTACCTGGATGAAGTAGTGGTAGTGCAGCAGTAAACTCACCACACACCAGCTATCAGGGAGGAGAACAGAGTGATGAAGCCAATTCAGTGGCGATCATTAGGAGGCTATGACTGACCTATGTACTGACATATTAGTACTGTATAGTAGTGAAGGTACTAGAGTGCACATTTTCGGAGCTGACTCATACCATTGATCAAAAACAGGCTTAACACAACTAATTACACTGTGTTATAACCCAACATTAAGTCCGAAGCTCTTTGCATTTCTGTTCTGGTCCCAGATCTCATCAGATGAGAAAGCCGGTTGTAACTGTTAAAAACTTTATTAAACTTAAAAACAAAATGGAGAGGAAACTGAAAACAAAATCGAAGATATTTGCTTATTTGTTTATTTTATTCTCCCAGGACACTGCAATGTTCACAATCAATTTATTTTTAAAAAATATGCTGCAGCGTGATGACTGGTGGCGAAGTGGAGCGCTGTTTAAGATGAAAAGGAAACGGCGAAGATAATCGGGATCAGGAGATTCGAGAGGGAACGATATAGACTGGATACTGGACAGTTCGTTATGAAAGTGTCTTAAAAAAAATAAGGACACTGGCGAGCCAACGGAGAAAGAATGGTTAAAAAGGGAGAGAAAAAATGGAAAAAGTGAAAAGGGAAAAAAAGTGAACTAGTGTTTCGCAGCGCAGGAGGAAGCAGAGTAGCAAAAGAAAAACTCGTTTAGGGAGATGCGAGGCTCTAATGGCTCTAACGACGCTCGCATGGAGATTGAGGCTCTAATGACGGAACAACGATACAGCGGTTCGAAAAAACAACTAAACAGGGTTTTTTAATTAATGAGATTGAGAACTAGATCGGGAGCCTGGTGGAAAAAGGAGTTGGCTTACACAACGAAATAGGTATTACATGAAAATACAAATATATATCTAAAACAAAACTCTTTTTTTTTACTTGAAAATCACAATATGAAAAGCACTGAATCGTAAGAGAAACAAAAGTGACAGCCGAAGACATTTCAGGAATTCTCAGGAGTGTCACTTTGGTCAATTGTTAATAGGTGTAACTGGACCAGCGACCCGCCCCTTTTTTTCTCTATATATCCCCCCTTTCGGATGGCTGCTGAATCGTGTTGTGAACAAGTCAGCGCTCATCGTAGAACACACCCCAGTCTCGTGTGAGTATTCTTTTAATTGTATTTATAAAAACTAACAGACATGAGGACAAAGACGAATACGATTTTAGACGCGGAGAATAGCTTTTCCTTGTGGTGCACTTAATTTAGTCTGTAACGGGATGTTAAACTAGATCTGATCTCACTCTTCAGACATAGATTGTACCATGGGAACTACATTAAGTTTAAAATGCCCAAATGTACTTATTGTCTGATCTTGCAGCTGCGATTGAGGTATCCTGTTGACAGTTTCTATACAAAACTACAAATGCTGCATTTCACTATTAGACTTTTAAATAAGACTAAAATTGCTATACAAATTGTAATTGTTTAATTGTGCCTATGTTTCCTAGAAGCTTTACTGTCATTTCTCTCCTTCCATGGGTTCCACTGTCAATATGGAACATGCCTATAATGTTTAGCTGCAGTGATTCATGTTGATGAAGCATTACATGATTGGAAAAACATAAATGTGTATTGTAGGAGGGCTGGAAGGTCAGGCAAAATGGTGGATTTCATCTGATCTACATTCCTCAGAAGGCTGTGGGGAATGATCCACCACCTGTTGTTACCTGGACATGGATAATAGAATTGCCCAGATGATGGGTAGAACTAAATTAAAAGAATAAGTAGGACACCTTGGATTCAGAAAAGAGGGTTTGTTTAACTTGCTAGAATACTTAAAACAAGCAAAAAGGATAGAACACAACATGATAGCATGAAATATTATACATCTAGTTTTCCAGAAAGCTTTGCTCATGGTCCTTTATAAAAGGTTGAATCTAAGGGTGGTAATGTGGCACCTTAAGAAGCACAGCTTCAGGTTGGGCAGATGTAAATGGTTGTGGTGAAGGATCCATTTCTACCTGTTGCTTCTCCTGATCTTTATTAACAATTGATATGGTGGTTGAGGCTAAGACTGTGGGGTCTTAAGAAATGTCTGGCTGAAATTTTTAGCTTAGCTCCTAACCTGCTAGACAAGCTAAATGGGGGACAATTTACCTCATCTTCTTTGTTCTTTTAACTCTTCTAAAAGTGATTTTCAAAAAAATGTGTCCTATCGAAGGAGTTGCAGCTAAATGTATAGATTTTTGTAGATGCAGGAATATAGTTTTTTCCATAGACATTGTGCTGCTTTGAATCTGATAACATGCTTTTATGTTTCTGAGAGGCAAACTTTAGGATTTGGGTAAGGACTATTGGGCTTATAGTTCTGAAAATTTTCAATTAGCTTTTTTTGGTATCTGCAAAGCAAGTCTGTTTTTAAAGTTTGTGCGGTTTCAATGCATCAAGTTAAACAATGAGATTATATTTCTAAAACCAAAAGGATTGACTTGTATTAAGTTTAGCAAAACATGTATTCATAAATTTATAGTCAGAGTTTGGCTTATTTGACTTGGGTATGACAATGATTTATGCAATACCCTAAACCCTGAGGATACATCTCTGTTCCTGAAGGATTCTTGTCAAATAAGCGGATTCTCATGTTCAGAACACCCCAGGCATTCATTCGACACGTCTAACTATTCCATGTGGGAGATATTCCCACTTCTATTGCACATCCATTTAAAGTACTGTAAGTGTAGCGGAGCTAGTGTGGTGACGTCGGCACCCTCGCTGCGCGTAGCAGGGTCCTCGGCTGCCTGGGCTGAGGGAGGTCTCCTTTAGCTCACGCGGTTAGTGCCCTGTTGCGTTACACCGGAGACCCGGGTTCGCGCCCCAGGTGTGGGGGCAGGAACGGGTGGCAGGGGGCACGACCCCGTGCTGAACCATGACTATCACATAAGTTCAGCAAGAAACTAGCATACTATCCCACAAAGTAGTCAAGAACAACTCATCACAATTTCAGAGGCATAGTATGTGCAGCCGTTGGTCTTGATGTTGGTCCAAACCAGGACACCTGTTCCATATTGTAAGAAGCCAGGGGATGTGAATAATGTGTGTAATATGCTGTTCCTGACACCAGCAAATTGTATATTAACAATTATTAAACCGTATAGTATGCTCTCTGTTTATCAGGGAATACTGAGCAGAACAGTAACAGGCATTCTTCTCTAGCACAGCGAAGTAATAGAGTAATTTTTTCAAGTTCTCTAACAAATATACAGCATCTACTCCTATTTTATGCAGATATTTACAAGATCTGTTAACACTTGTTTTAAATCAAGCCCTATACAGATGTTAAACAAAGGGAAACCTCTTTGACTATATTAAAATAGCACATTGTTAAACCAGCAAGAAATGTCTGTAGCTTGGTGGTTACCGCGAAAATCAAACTGTTTACAGTTCTGAAGTTTCCTAAATCCTAAAGTGAGTCTCTTCAGTGCTCATGTTATCTGGATGTGTTCTGAAGTGTGGTATGACAAAGAAGTAGCCTGCTTACAGTTCTGTCTTCTCTAGCCGCCTTCTAGTTCTCTCCTTTTACCGTTTACTGTGTGGCCTTTTGTACTGTATTAGGGACACCTTGTTTCCTGAGCCATCCCCATGAAGGCAGACTTAATGGTTTTGGTTCTATTGAAATAGGAGTACAATCTTCGTACCTTAAAGATAAGAGGCTCTCTGAGTTGAAGTTAAGCATTTTTATGCTGCTGTCACACATGCCACTATCAAGCTTTTCACTCCCTTATTTGTCTATTTCTGGACACAATCTTATTCCAATTAGTAGCCTGAATTTTTATTCAGTTCTTGTTTCTCCAACTTTGTTCCTTAATATTTAGCTCAAACATTTGTTGTTGAATTGCACCATATTTGATCAAAAGCTCAATTTAATGAAACCTAATGTACTTTGATTTACTAATGTGATCTGTTAGAATTCCTGTACTCTATTGCCATGTAATATGATGACAACTAATTAATCCGAGCAATATGTATGAGAGAAAATCCTGTGAGTATATTCAATGAGCTAGCTTTTTTTTTTAATCAAGTGTCATTTTATTGCAGTGCAGAAGAAAATGGACAGAATAGTTCCAAAGAAGAAGGCCCAAGGGGTTGACATCTGTGGGGATTCAACATTAGTTTACATTGTCCGTTCTGATCTTGGCTGTTATATGAAATGCCCAGATTTTATTCATGGAAAAGACTTGTCTGTGCACAGTCTGAGTTTGCCCTGCAAAGGTGGGGACCACTATTTGGCTGACAAGGATCACTTCTATGTCATTAAAAAGAATGAATTCCTGGCTGTCACCAACATGACCACAGATACCCTCCGCACAGCTGTCCCTCTGCATCCCAACTGTCAGGGAGGTGATCACTACCTCTCTCACTCTGGATACTTCTTCATCATTTTCCTAGATAAAGGCATTTACCGCCGCACGACCAATTTAAACTCGGATGCCAATGGCCATGAATACCCCCTTGATCCAGGCTGCAAAGCTGGTCTGTATTTCTGGGCTACAGGCAACTTAATCCATTTTTTGAGAGATGACAGCAAGTGGGGGGTCCAGGTTGATTTTGTCAATGAACTTAATGAATTCATTCCTGGCCTTGAAATATCAGTCCACCCAGATGTAATCAACTTCCTCCCAGGTGGGCTGGCTGTGACTCAGGGTTCAGCCTTTGGGAAGTGGGAAAACATTAAATCCATAGACAATCCTTCTTCGTCGGTCCTGAACTGGGAGAAGAAGATTACCAAGAAGGTGGGGTTTACTAGGGAGAAGATGTCAAGCATCGAGCACAACTGGAAAATCTCAATGAGCGCTACCTATCAGTCGGGAGATCTGACTGCGGCATTTGCCAAGTATCAGTTTTCGCTCGGTGCCGAGTATGGGGGAGTGAAGGTCAACACGGATAAAGAACAGTGGAGTGAAGCCACTGATGTTGAAGAAACAATGAAGATTGAAATCAAGCCTGGTCAAAGCATATATATTTGGCAATACAACCTGGGCCTTGGCAAAGAATCTGTATTGTTCTGTCGTGACATCTTAATTGACGACGTCCCCACACCCCCTACTAAAATCCCTCTTCCAGCTGCCCCACAGTAAATAATGACCTCAACACCTCTGCTGAAGCTTCTTTCGTCCTTCTTCATAGTAACTGATGAACTCAAAACATCTATTGAACCATTTTCCAGCATTCTACACTCCAACAAATGAAAACCACACATCTATCTGAAATACAAGATGCAATGTTTTTTTTTTTTCTGCTCTTGAATTTATTGAAGTGAAGTAACAATTCAGCTTGAGAATAACATTTCAAAACATTCTGAAGAAAGGAAACATTTACTGATTCTGTCTAACAATTCTGCTGTCATTTTTCATGTAAAATGAATTGGTAGTAATGGATTGATTAATAAATTGTAATACATACCTACTCAAGACTTTTGATGTGTTTTTTTTTTCTTGTACATTTATGGTCTTTGAATTGTAACCTAATAAAGGGAAAAGGTGAAGATCTCTCTCGACTATTTTTGTCAGAAATCCATTTTGACTTATCTCCATAACTGAGCATGAACTACAAGGCAAGCAAGAGGATTCTATGTGGGTGAATCCATGTAGACGAGTAGGTTCAGGTGCACATGCTGATGGGCTTTTACAGTTCGCGGCAGAAGAGCAGAGCCATGGTTTTAACAGCACCTACCAGTCACATAACTGGCTGACTATTTAGAAAAATGAGCTTGCTTCCCCTGATATGCATGTGGAACATCATGTCCTTTTACAGGGGGGAAAAACTTACCCCTTAATTCAAAAAATGAAAGCCTTAAGGGAAACTTGTCTTAGGAGACCAAAGGTAAGTCCAAGGATCTCTTCCAGCCATTTTATTGAAAGAAATCGGGGAAAGAGTTTCAACAACATTACTTGATGTGGTAGTTGAATCCACACTCCCAAAAGCCTTTGTGTAAAGAAGAGCTTCCTATTCTTGGCTATAAAAATGCACTGCCACTTATTTTCTTCATATACTGTAGTTCTCGATCGAGTTCCTCAAAAGTTTAATTTGAAGATTGTGGATTGTAGGCATTCAGTTTACAATTTTATGAAAAACCAGGTGCTGGATTTTTCTCAATCTATAGAGGTAGGTTTCTGAAACTGACCTCTGTACATAGTGTGTGGGGGTAACTAATTTACTATTAATACATCTTTAAGATTGGGATAGTTTACTACTCCATGAAGCTGTTCTTGTAAATTAAAAATAGTATTGCACTAACTTTTATGCACCTGGGAAAGTTGCACAAGACTGTCAGCCGAGGCGCTTTCCATATTTTAGGAAAATGAAACGGCGAAATGAAAACAGCGCTAAGGTAAAGTATTTTAATAAAGTCACAGCTATGGTGTCTAAGCATGGAGTTCATCGGCTATGATTAGACTGAATATCAAAAAGAAAATATTGGATAAACAGCTCGTAAGTAAATATAAAGAATGAACAAGTAGTTTAAATGATTTGTACACATGTCAGAAGCTTCTAATGTTATTTAATACTAACGTTAAACATTAGCGCTTGGTATAACTTTTTTTGTTTTCATTGAAAGGTGGCATTTTACTATTTTGCCTTCTGGTGGCGAAATAGCCCAGAGATACTGTATAACCATATTTCCAGCAGGATCACTGAGTAATCGCTTTACGTACTACATTACTAGTACCTCTGCTCTGCCGTTAAAGCCCCTTAGTAAAATGCTTAAAGATACAATTAAATCTTTGTATCATACTATCTTCCAAGAGGGATTCAAGTAGAAAATACACTTGTATTACCCCATCGTTACCTCTCGCTGTCACGGCAGTGGCGAAATTTCTTGAAGATGCCACAGATCGCGTCGGCGTCCATACGTGATGACGTCCAGTATTCTGCGACAAGAGTAAGCTGTAGTAGACGTCATTTTGCTCGCCGAAGATGGTGTGCTTTTCTTTGTGTTGCTGATAGCTGGAGTTTCTCTTATGTTCTTGATTACTTTGTATTTTTTTATTAATACACAGCGTCCCCTCAAGACAACACTGTAAGAAATCTTGGGAATCATGTGTTTTCACGTTATTATCCAATGTTGCCCTACGAAGTTAAAAAGGCACGTCCTATCCAATTTCAAGTCGAACCCGTGTACTGTAGACTGAGTTTATTGTAAAATTGTTTCGGAAACTTTTAAGCTTTTCAAGATTGCATATCTCATATGGAGATAGAAACCGGGGACCTGAAGCTGAGACTTGACGTATGGAAGAGAGAGTCCGGGGCGTATCCCGGCATCAGGGGCTACAGTGGATTCCAGGTCTGTCCTGGGACTACAGGAGTAAAACTGAGACCAACAGAGGCTGGTGAGTCAGGACAGTCCGAGTTAAAATTCTTATCTACCGCTCGATTTCTTTTACTTAAAACACCGCAGGCTATTTTTAGGGGGCGAGTTTTGCTAGAAATGTTTGCTAGTGTGTTGTAAATAAAGAATAATTTACATTTATGTAAATAGCACTCTTCAGTCATTCTTAATGTTTTAAGGCTTGCCGTGCTTATATGATCTGCTTGAATTATTGTAGAAGCTGACGGCAATAAGAATAAAAAACGAATTTTTGCGTGCTTTTGTGTACGACGCATCTTAAGGGAGATGACAATTTTTTAAGATCTAGGGTCTCTAGCTTACTTGGGATACAAAATGAAGCCTTTTCGCGAACTTTCTTTTGTTAAGCGTCAAAAGACCAAATTTTATCTTCCAAGCTTGTGCAATTTAATTTTTTTTTATTTACCCGTGAGACGAAATGCTCATAAATCTTATTTGCTCTACCTGTGCACTATACCACAAAATAAATGCTAGTTTTAAGGGTTTGTTTGTATTCACCAGCAATATTAAGAGTTCTTGGAGTCCATGTTGTTGGGAGCTAATACCCTGGATTCTATCAAGGAATGTTTAACTACCAGACAAACAATATGGACTGAATTCTAAGCATTCTTATAATGGACATGGTCTGGCATAAGAGTTAGTTACAACTGAGAGTTGCTCTACTGGACTTTCTGCTCTATCCAAGCTTTAAAAGACTTGGAGATGTGGTTAACATATTCTGTTCACACAACATTGACTTTTACACACCACTACCCCTCCATCTGCTCCAGCTCATTCAAAATCCTGCAGCTCACCATCTCTTTTCTCTGCATTTCTTCCTCTCAGCTTTGCACTTGATACCCTGTTATTGCAGTCTTCCCACTTGCTCCTTTTATTGGCACCCAAACAGGCTATGTGCCCAAATGGCCTCCTCTGGTTTGTGACCTCTCTGTGCTTATGTCCTTCTTTTAAACTACCACTCTTTCAACATTTCTGCTCATGCCTGTCTTGGTCATCTATTTTGTTCTATAATCCTACCAACCATCTTTTCCACCTGTGTACTTGATTAAACTTGCAGTTATGGGGCAGAGTGGTGGCTCTGTGGCTAAGGATTTGTGCCTGTTGCTGGTTCAAATCCTGTGGCCGGCAGAGGAATCCTACTCTGATGGGCCCCTGAGCAAGGCCCTTAACCCCAGCTGCTCCAGGGGTGCTGTATAAATGGCTGACCCTGCGCTCCGACCCCAAGCTTTTCTCTCCCCGTCTGTGTGTCTCATGGAGAGCAAGCTGGGGTATGCGAAAAGACAAATTTCTAATGCAAGAAATTGCATATGGCTAATAAAGTGATCTTATCTTATCTTATCTTATTCTGGTGCTTATTCCCTTTTTTGTGCTACACATGTTGTCCATTTTAGCAATATTGTATTGCTTATATATATTTGCCTTTATTGTAATTAAAAAAAAACATAAGAAATGCGAGGAGGCCATTTGGTTCAACTAGCAAATTAACATCTAGTTAATATACTAGTAACTAATTGATCTGAGAATCTCATCTGCCCCTTTTTGAAAGGAGCTAAGGTTTTGGCGTCAACAACATGGCAGGGTAGCCTGTTCCATACTCCAGCAACCCTTTGTGTGAAGAAGTACCTCCTGTTCTTTGTTTTAAATGCATCTCTGTGTACTTTCCACTTGTCTCTCATTTGTGCTTCACTGTTTGTTCTGATTAAGTGCACTGGGTTGACTTTTTGCAGTCCCTTAAGGAATTTTGAATACTTGTGTTACCAAGTAGTCTTCTCTCTTCAAGACTAACGTTTTGATGGATCCTTGTGGAATCATGATAAGAAAACAACAACGCAAAATGAACTAAATCAAATCCATGTTGTTGTTTGAATCAGGTCTCCTAATCACACCAATGACCTGTGCATGCTTAATAAATGATTGATAATTGAGTGGTAAAGTACACAGTCATCACAAGGCTAAATTTATGTATTTGGGGAGGTAAATGTTTTGCTGCTGATAAAATATCTGACTGTTCAGCACTAAAGCCGTTTCAGCAGCTGCGATTCATTTGCAAATATAGCTTAATAGTATATATTAACAAAGCTTAGTTAAAGAAACAGTTAAATTAAAATGAAATAGTCAACAATAGAAGGTGGTGATGAGTTATTATTGACAGGTCTCTCTCTAATTAGTCTGTTATTTATATTATTGATTTGCACTTTGGTTTTACAACTGTTTTATGTTTGAATTGCTCTTGTTTTATTTACTTTTTTGTCCAGCTCCCAGCGTTGATTATCCTAATAATTTGGAGAATTAAGGTTGGTTTGGCTTTTCTAAATTTCCCATTACTTAGAGGAGAATGTTAATGGTGCATTCATCATTTTGAATTTTGTTTCCGGTAGAATCAGTACTAATTATGGGACCACAAGGAAAGATGCCACCTCTGATTTTTTATGGTGATTCTTCTCTGATTTGTAGCCTTTCATGTCCTCTGGTTAGTACACGAAAGTGTTCGGTGAAGAACAGAAAATGTTAATTTCTAAATTTCATTAGGACATTGAACTAAATGTTCAGTTTAACATGGAAATATGGATAATTATATCACACACACTTTCAATTGAGTCCTTAGGTTCTTACATTTTGTCAGAATGGTAGTTGTAATTTCTTTGAATTTTGTCACACTTAACATATTACTCATATATATATATATTTCTCACTTTGTGTAAAAAGTGTAAAACTACACAACCCACCACCCCTTACCATTGTGCCCAAGGTTTCATTGTAACTGTTTCAGTAATTACAGAATAATAATGATACACAAATGTACCACTACCACTAAGCTACCACTTCAAGTCCTTCTTATAAGAAATAACCCAGTGCCTTGACACCCACCTGCCTTTGCACCACACCAGCAGCATCAGTAGTAGCAATGTACTAATTTTTAAAGTGCAGACTTTACAAAGCTGTGGAGTTGATGTACTCTGCCATTGTGATAAGCACTCCTGTCTCAAAGCTTCTTTTATTCAGAAATGTAAAAAAACACAGGAATTTTGCTGGACAGTAATTTTCGTAAGGAATATGGTAGATAGAAATGTTAAATTTTCATACAGGCTCTCAAAACAGCCCTTTTTAATTATGCCTGGGAGAGGCAGCTTTAATTAATGTAAACAAATATTCTTTCAAGTCTGATTTACTAAACCCAGCATTAATCTAAATATAGATTGGTATTGTTAATTATTTTTTTTTTTAATTTTCATTAAACTGGTGCATTGGTGAGCATTGCTGCCTCACAGCTCTGGGGCCCTGGGTGCTTGTGTGGGCTTCACAATCCAGAAACATACTGGTAGGCTAATTGACTTCTGGGAAAATTGTCCCTGGTGTGTGTGTCTGTTTGTATCTGTGTGAATGTGTGTGCGCTGTGATGGACTGGGGTCCCGTCCAGGGTGTGTCCTGCCTTTCATCTGCTGAGATAGACTTCGGCTGCCCCACAAACCTCAACTGGATAAGCTTTCACAAGGTAAACCAAAGGCCCCTATGTGTTGTATACTCTATATATTGTGTGTATTGGTTTTACAGTTGCCTGTTTGCTTGCAGTCAATATTTACTCTCACTGTTTCTCGTAACCTGGTTTCTGGGATCGGTATTTCAGTTGTAGACTTGCCAATTTGCAATGCAACATTTTTGTTTTTGTTGTTTCTACTATAACTGAAGATGCCACAATTAACTTACTATAAAATTAATAATCTTGACATTTTTGTTTGTCTTTTTTTCCAGGAGCTGCAGAGGCCAGTGCTCTCACTGATGCCAGTGAAGAGACTTCTTTTGAACAGGGACACTGTAAGAATACAGAGCTCACTGGTGCAGAAGTTAAAGAGAGCCTCACTGAGCAGAATAGGATCAGACAGGGTGAGGAAGACCTCGGCGAACTGCTTCGTGTCCACATGATTGATTTAGGCCCTGAAATGGTTTCACACAGTGTAAATCCACTGGGATGCCACAACAATTCAGAGATGGTCAACAATGTGGACCATAAGAACGGAACAGAAAATCACATTGTTCTAGAGTCTCGTATTGGTCAAGAGTACAAAAAGGAGGAATTGAATGAACTGGATGGTATTAACAGCACAGAACAGGGCAACAAGCATCAGGTGGCTTATCCTAATGAGCAACACCCAGCGTTACCACCTGTCCACATTAAAGAGGAGGAGGCTGCTAATTATCCTAACACACCCTGCACAGGATCTCTGTACGTGAAACAAGAAGTCAGTGGATTCGATCATGGTTGGATCAAAGAGGAAAGTGATGTACAGTCTACAAACAGTGAAGAGAAAACGGCTAAGTTAAATCACTCTCAGCTGGAACTTCACAAACGGAGCTTGGAAAAGAAAGGGCCGCAGCAAAACCAGAGTATGGGAAATACTGACATACGGGAGTTTATATGTCTGAGACCTTGCTTAGTAAAAGTGGAGAGATTGTCATTGCAGCACAGACAACAGCAGCATGGGCCTTCCAGCATTCTTACCCCATTGTCTGTGTTTGAGAACACAGCTGAGTCCAGTGGTGACCCACGGGATGACAGTCACAGCATAAAATGTGGAGAGACTGTCAATCACTTAGAGAGCTTAAAGGCATACCAAAGCCTTCAGACAGAGGAAGGACTCTACTCGTGTTCTCAGTGTGGGAAGAGTTTTAATCAGGTATCCAAGCTTAAAACACACAAAGAAATTCACACAGGCATGTTCAGCTGCAGTCAGTGTGGGCAGATGTTCAGTCAGTTAAGTTCCTTAAAATGCCACCTGTGCGGTGACACAGATGAGAGGTCATTCAGCTGCAGTCAGTGTCTGAGGAGTTTTAGTCAGTCAAGAGATTTGAAAAAGCACGAGCGTGTTCACACGAGAGAGCGATCATTCATCTGTAGTCAATGTGGAAAGAAGTTTAATAAATCAAGTGCATTAAAGCTTCACCATCGTGTTCATACGGGAGAGAAACCATTCAACTGCAGTCAGTGCGGGAAAAGCTTTAGTCGTTTATTCCACTTAAAATGCCACCAGCAAATCCATACAGGGGAGACTCAGTTTAGTTGTAGCCAATGTGGGAAACGTTTTATCCACTCAAGTGACTTAAAAAAACACCTGCGCACTCATACAGGAGAGAGGCCATTTACCTGCAGTCAGTGTAGGAAGTGTTTTAGTCAGTTAGTCCATTTAAAATGCCACCAGCGTGTTCACACGGGAGAAAAACCATTCAGCTGCATTCAGTGTGGGAAAAGCTTTAGTCAGTTAGGCCACCTAAAATGCCACCAGCGCATTCATACCGGTGAGAGACCGTTCAGCTGCAGTCAGTGTGAAAAGAGTTTTAGTCAGTTAGGTCACTTAAAATGCCACCAGCGCATTCACACAGGAGAGACACAGTTCTCTTGCCCTCAGTGTGGGAAATGTTTTAGGCAGCCTTGGGACCTAAAAAACCATCAACGCATTCACACAGGAGAGAGAGGATTCAGCTGTAGTCAGTGTGGGAAGAGTTTTAGTCAGTTAGGAAACTTAAAAGTACACCAACGTATTCACACAGGAGAGAGACCGTTCAGCTGCAGTCAGTGTGGCAAGAGCTTTAGTCAGTTAGGTAACTTAAAAGGCCACCAGCGCACACACACAGGAGAGAGGCCGTTTAGCTGTAGTCAGTGTGGGAAGAGTTTTAGTCAGTCAAGCAACTTAAAGTGCCACCAGCGCATTCACACAGGAGAAAGACCGTTCAGCTGTAGTCAGTGTGGACGCACCTACACACTGTTGCATCATCTTAAAACTCACAAGTGTAATCACAGCTGACAGACTGTATTGCCATATTCTGAACAGTTTTGAACTGTTGATATAAATGTGAACATCTTGCTTTTCATGTTAAATAAAAAACTTTCATTCTCTTGAAAAACATCTGTTCATGTGTGGCTCCTGTGATCAGTAGTGTTGCCAAAGTCTGAATTTTAACGTGTTGCAGTCATATGTAGAACCAGGTCTGAAACTGAAACAACACTGAACAAAAACATTTCCAGTCATGTGCTGGATTCAGTTTGACATCACAAAACATTTCAGTTCTCTGTTGACTAATTGCCAGGAAAAATAATAGAAAAAAGAAAGAAAGCCTAAAAGAATTTAGACACAACTTTGTAGAAAGGAATTAGAAATACTATAAATTGCTTATTCTAAAAAACCTTCTGCAAGGAACTGAATTTAAATGGTGTAGAAGAAGAAAGTTGAGATGAAATAGAATATGGATCTGCAAAGTTGCAATGGCAACAAATAATTCAGTTCAACAGAGCTCATGGCTGCAACAACAAAAAGACCGAGTACAATCTTGTACAAACAATAAAATGTTTCTTACACATAAAGTGTGCTATCTAATGTAGTTTAGACACCAGCATTAAGATATACTCAATTTGGCCTTATACTTTTAGACTTTATAGATTTAGCTTTTGTGCATTTTCCCAGTTATCTTGTTTCTTATGTGCTCCAGTCCTTTGTATGAATGGACAAAGCCTACTGTGTCTGTGTCTGTGTGTATGTTACTTTGTTACACAAAACACACATGCCTATCATATTAGGTGTATCTAGTCCTTGGGTTCTAATGGGTGGAATTGAATTATATGAGGTTTATAAGCCTTTCCATGCCTTAAGCATAGATAATAAGTAAAAGTGTCAGCAGGAGGAAAGACCACAGCAAGATAAAAGGGGCTTGACTGCATTCCTGTGGAAAATCCCATGAATACTTCTTCTGTTCATAGGGAAATACAGCAAGGGTCTAATGGTCTTGCGTGAATAATAACAAGCGGGCTGATTTAGTTTTGGAGTTTAAGTTTATTCGAGAATTTGCATACTGTATGCTTTTTTTTTTTATTTTGAAAGCTGCCCAAGTAAAATAAAAGTGAGTTTTGGTTTTCATATATCCTTTGTTTCCTATGGACAGGTGTTTGCATGATTGGAATATTCTGGAAACAACTCGTGCAACAGTAATTGTAACGTATCAATTAGCAACTAGCAACCAGGCAAGCAAGATGGGCTGAATAGCTGTCTAATTTATAGTCTTTTATGTGTTCTCGTTGCAAGAATCAAGCCACAGTTGCATAAGTAGGAGGTAAATATCTAGGTTCCCCCCCCCAAAATCTACACATATGCCCTCTCTTAAAAAAATGAGTTGTCAGCATTGGAACAGGGAGAAAACAAAGCGCAAGTTGAAAACTTGACAAATACAATTTTAATTCAAGATTTAAATACGCTGTGGTATTCTGAAAAACGAAAGAGGTGCTCATGAATAAATTGCATTTGCCCACCAGCATGGTGTCCGAAGTCCTTTCAGATTGCTGAGCCAATATGTCATTGGTGTCACCCAAGGTCACAGGTCTGCCGCTTGGGGAGAAGCCACTATTGCAACTGTGGGTAGAAATTCACTTGGAGCGATCATCACTGCTATTTATTTCCAGGATTTCTCAGACCAAAAGGAGATTTATCAAAACACAGGAAAAACTAGGGATTTTAGAAAAGGGTTTAGAAATGCCATTCAGGGATTCAGGTGGTTTTTCCCTGGGGTGAAGGAGAGAAAATCTAGGAACAGGGTTCTTGCAGGGTGGAGTCAGATTACCTTTGCTGGGCAAGGACTGGCTGGGAGTTTTAAGGTAAATTGCTGAGTGAAGAACAACATGAAAGGCTGAAGGAAATAGTTCTAGATTTCAGAGAGGGAGATAATTATGTTGTGCTTTCTAATGTCTCTCTGTAAGCGGTGTTCAGGGGGCAGGCACTGAGTGACGGGTGAGGAAAGCTTAAACTGAACCTCACAAAGAAAAACGATGGAACTCGCAGAACCAAAAATAAATCACTTCACAGCATGCAAGGAGAACTTGCATTTTTTCCCAAAAACTGTATACATTCTGGGCTTGAGAAGGTAAGACATGAATTAAAAAAAGTTAAAAGAAATGATAGGTCTATAGACGTTATTGTTAAACACAAAGATAAGAGCAAGGCTGAGAATATAATAATATGTTATTAATACACTTTTAACAGTTTAAGAGAAATACAATTTGATGCAGATGGAAGGTTTCACATCGCAAATACTGTGTGCTCCTGTGTTCTTGCAATAGTTCATAAAATTATACAGCTTATTCTTATTAGGAAATCAAACTGAACAGACAAGAGACTTTTTCTAATTGTAAACTAAAAATCATTAAAATATTAACTAATAACACGTGGATGTGGGAACGAGCGAATTTACATAAAAATACAGTTTACTCTTGAAAATACGATTTTTTAAAGGAGAAAACCTAAAAAACCTACCGTATTAGAGATTTTCGGGAATGAAATGTTTCTGCGACGACATAACTACAACTAACCACAGAAGTTGTCTTTTTTTTCCTAAAAATTACCACCAGGTGGCGATGGTTACACACAAGTCTAGTCAAGGCAAAACTGAGACTTTCCAGCACTGTCGAGCACCGATAAGAGGTAACCACTGAGGTTGCTGAAATTTATGCCAGAATCAGTCGTGATTGATTTAGCGGCCCTTAACCTAAATGACAGCAGATTTACCCAACTGTAGTAAGCCTTTGACCAGTTTGTCCAGTAAGATATGAGATTTGTGTGCGGGAGGTGGTTATGGGAAATTGTTTCTTCATTTATTCTATTCAAGGAAAAATTGGCGTTTGTCCCATTGTCTTAGAATTGTTTT
The DNA here is from genome assembly GCF_055471065.1 of Atractosteus spatula. Lineage (NCBI taxonomy): Eukaryota > Metazoa > Chordata > Actinopteri > Semionotiformes > Lepisosteidae > Atractosteus > Atractosteus spatula. Next base: position 15,113,635 of record NC_142709.1, on the reverse strand, counting down.
ATTGACTTGTAATTGTCCTTAACCCTAACTCTGGAGATCCTGCAGCTTGGACAGTGAGCGTGTAAGAAATATACAAATAAACGCAGTAAACCGCCTTCCCAATATTCACTGTATTGTACAGTACTGTATGTGCAATTTGCGTGATCCCAAGTCTTTAATGTTGGGACCCGTAATATGCTGCAAACTGCAGTCAGAAATGTTGCCTGAGTGTAGCGACATCATGTGTCGTACAAAGCTCCGTCCTTGAGGTTAACAAAATAACTTTAACGGTTGTTGTCCCGTACTCAATGGTTACAAGCGAAAGATTTTTTTTTCCATCTTTGATAAACATTAACAGGTAAAACTTGTCCGGCTTATTATGGACAAGGAGGTGTAGCCGAGCACTTTGCATCCAGCCTGATTTCGGCAGTTCATTTTCCATGGAGTTAAAGAAAAAGGACAGATGAGGGGTTTTGGTTTTCAACAGAACTATGGTAAGAAAGCAAAACAACTGCCCGCTCTGATTACAAAAGAAAACATTCTGCCCGAGCGTTAAGCAGAAAAATGCGGTATCCTTACTCCTCTATAACGCATATCAGTACTGTGCAATATTATCTTGGCATTGTTTATTTACACTAAGGTAATCCTACCCCAAAACACATTGCATAGCAAAGACAAATATGCATCATATACAGTATTCATAGCACTTAGCATAGATTGGGAACAATGCCCCCATTCTATGAAACTTTTCTTAAGCAACAATAAAGTATACATAGCTTTCTGATCAAATATCACGACAGGGCACTATCTTTTGTTCATTGAAAGTCTGTATTTTACATTAATCTTATGGAATTCCCTACTCAAAGTTTAGAACTATGTAAAAACTCACAAAGTGTAACAAATACTTTAAAGAGAGAGTGCAAGGCAAAGTTCTGGTGCTGACACTTTCTCGTGTTCAGAATTAAGCATAAATATATACAGTACTTTGAAAATAGTGCTGTTTACGACTGTACATTCTGAGAATGCTTTTCTTTGATGTGGAATTGCGATGTGTAGGGAAAGGATGTACAGTATGTGTTCCATAAGCACATACGTTTACAGTAAAACATGTTGTGTTCTCTGAAACCTGTGTGTCCGATTTACTCACACAATCCTGTAATTAACATCCCTCAGGGATCCCACTGTTCTCTACTCCTTAAAGCCTTTGGACTTTAAACTCTGGACCCAGCCTGAAGAGTGGACACTGATTTCATCCAACTGCTGTTTGCATTCCTTCACACATACCTGTCAATGAAGCATGAAGTTACTATAGGAAGTTTCTGATATTTCAGACATAGGAAATGTCTAGTTTTCAGTTGCACATTTTTGTAATTGGTTGGTTATTTAAAAAAAAATAGATTAAAAATTATTTTCACCAAGTAAATCTTTATAACAATTATGAACAGTACTTGTAGAGGACTGACGTATCAGCCTAAGCTACAAACAATTTGTAGACTTTTTTAAATTGTTGTTGAAATGGTTTTCTGTCACTTGGTTTTAGCTTAATGGTGATTTGTGTGTTTTATCCTTTTTTTAAATATTTGTAGCATTTTGCATGTTGTCATCTTATTTGTTTTAATTAGTGTAGCGCTGTATTATCATATTTTATAAAATCATAAAATATAATGTAATCTGATGAAAGGAAAGGAAGTCAAGAACTGCAATCTGGATTTTGCTGATTGTGAAAAAAAAGTCACTGGTTTGAAAAACCTGTTTTCTGTTAAAAGCATGTTTCAATTTCACCACAGGAATATGAGACACTTTTTATTAATAAACCTTTGTATAGAAGAAGAATTTACTATATGAGTCAAATAATAGCAATACTGTACATGACATTGATATTATATTTGGGTTACATATTTTTGTCTTATTAATGATGGACTGATTAATTTAACAGAAGCCGAGTAACCTACCAGCATATATTTGACTTGGAGGTAACAGGAGCACCCAGAGGAAACCTACACAAGCATGAGGAGACCATACAAATTGCACACAAATGTTTGAACGCAGAGCCACAGTGCTTCAAGTGCTGCAGTGCTAACCACTGTGCCACCCACATTAAAACCTTAGCCTTGAAATTTAAACTTAGCAATTAGAATGTTTCCTAGTATCAGGGGTTTTGCAAGTTTACCGGGTTAAAGAAACAAAATCTCGTGAGTCTAGAGATGATGTACAATGGAAGGTGTTGTGTAAAATAAATGTTATTATTATAGATTGAATAAGAGTGTGAGAAGAATTCATCTGAGCATGTAAAATCATAATGAGGTGTAGATTGTGTCAGCCTAGAAGATTTCTTCAGACTCCATAGCAAAACAAGAGGAAAAGAGGTCACAAAGGTAAACCAGAAGGAGTCAATTTAGGATGGAGATCGGGAATCACTTCTTAACACCTCAGTCTTTCTGGGGATGATTTACCTACCTCAACATAATTGATCTCCTTTAAATAGTCAACTTTTATTTGTATTTATAAAACTGTGGCTCTTCAATATACTATATACCAGAGCACTATGGCAGTCAGTGTGACTATGTAATAATGACTTCTCTTGGAAGCAGTGATTGATACAAGACATTGATATTAGATTTGGAGTTTATTTTATTAAATATAAAACCATAAAAACAGTGATCCAGTTTAACTGATAAATGAGATTGGTTTAATTAAAGCTAATGTAGAATGGGCCTTCATAATAAAATTTGCCTTCCAAGGTTTCTTACAATGTGTTTCAGACAGCTTCTTTTAAATAATGTTCTTCTATTTTCACTTACAGTAGAAATGCTAATTCATCCTAAAGCACTTCCTCTTCATTATTTCATTGCTTGGCCCTTGAACCATTTTTTTTCCTTTCAACTTTCATATCACCATCTTTGTGCCACCCACTTCAAAATCAGAAGAGTCAATTTATTTAATTAATCACCTGAGTTTACAGCTGCAACCTTCTAGTGAAAGCAGGGGATGGGAAGAGGGCTGTGTTCATCTTCCTCTGAAACGCACGCTATTCCGCCTGCGTCTCATACTGCATGTGTGTCCAATAGCAGCAACATCAAAGGACAGAGTGCTGCAGTTCTGCTGCAAACGCACAGGTGCCCACAGCTTCTCCATGCAGGTATCCAAAACATAAACTATGCTGGAAATATAAAATGGGAACCACTGAGCTGGAAGAGGCTACTTACAAAATAGATTTAGATGTCTATGTTGTCATATCAGTTACATCTTCTAGTCAATGTGGAGAAGTAGTAGAAAAAATATACTGTTAGAATAGATTATGTATATAGTTAAAAGTGTTGAATTTAAATCAAGGGATTTAATTTTAAATTGTACAACATACAAGTGAAAATCATTTAGAAAATCATGTACAAGTTTGGTTATCGTGCTACAAAAATATATTACTGCTCTAGAATCACTCCAGAGAAGTGTAATGAGATGTATTCTGGGGCTTAAAGAGCTATCTTACACTCACATGCTAAAAGAGCTGAACCTGTATAGTCCTCTTTCAATTACTCAAAATCCTCAAATACAGTGATGAAGTCAACCTATTGAACATTATGTATCAACAGTGAAACACAAACCAGAGGTCACAAGTGGCAGTGCATTTACTGAGAAGAGGAGGCAATTCACAGTGTAAAGGACAGTGGGAATACACATCAGGTTACCCAGTCGTGGTCTTGATGCCAAAACACTGTCTAGATGCTTAAATAACTTTTAGGAACACTAATGGGTCAGTGATACAAAAACTGAACGACCTTGACTTCAAGTCCCCCAAGCCTGCCTACACTCTTTGGGTGACAGGGCCTTCACTTGCTGTGCCCCAATGTTGTGGAATTCAGAGAGTTGTGTTCCCGGTACTCTTTCAAATCCAGACTCAGAACTTTCTTTTTCTGAAGGGTTTTTGTTTAACTGGTGCTTTATCTGCCCCTTTGCTTTCCTACTGTATTCCAAACCCCCAACTACTATATCCTCTCACTGTGTGTGTTTTTTTTTTTGTTCTGTAAAGCGCTTTGAGAAGCCACTTTTAAAGGCCTACATAAAGTAACATTTATAAGTCAAGTTACATTTGCATTTTACACGATTTCACTAAGATAGTATGTGGTGAGTTCAGGCTTATTTTAATGGGAAGAGGACAGTTCCTGAACAGACAGTGTAGCTGCCGAACTCTCCAGGAATACAGCTGGTTTCATTTGGGAGTGGGGCAACAAAAGCAAAAAGAAAATCCAGGCAAGTTGTTGTGTATGTACTGTACAAGACTCTCATGTTATACGAACTACAGCCTTGTTGTATTCTTTATATTCTCTAGCCCCTTTCACGCTGGCTTCTTTTACCCTTGACACAATGGCATGGAAGTAGTATGTCTCTTCTTTCTAAAAACAAAAACATTGGAATCAATGTCATATCTGTAGTGAATGAAACTGACTGGAGTTTTATTTTTCTGAAACAACTGTGTCTACTTGACAAAACGTTGTAAATGAGTCTGGATATTTCTCTATGTTAATCCAACAGCTTGTTAAATCAGCAAAGTCCATGTGATATCATATTGGTAAATCAATCTAAGATGAACAGTATGGGTAACAGCCACACTGGCATGGGATCACAGCGACATTAAATAAAAATACTGTCATTAGTGACCGGTCCTCTGTCCACTTTCCCAATGGAAAGGTTCAAATCTTGCACTGCATTGTAGCAGATGGGAGGAAGAACTGGTAACGGGTATTAGCCACAGTCATTTACATTATTACCATATGAAACTAAAAGTAAATATCTTCCCTGTTTGTTGCCCCCCCCCCCTTGCAAAAGCAAAAACAATTTATACAACAATTCATGTAATATTGCAAAATGGAATAAAAGGCACAAACACGTAAAAACATACTATGTATCACTGAAACTCCATGTCTTCACTCACTGCTGCAATCTGAGTGAAAATGTATAGTCCTTTTTAGACACGGATTCTTCATTGCATTCCTGATCATGCATTTTCTCTCACTTGCCTCAGGTTGACCTACAGTACATTGACCCTTATGTCTGTGAAATCACCCCAGAAAGAGGAGGCTTATCATAATAAAAGTACTCCAGTCCAACTTTGAACTATAAAGCACAAAACCATGCTGTGGATTGAAAGGACCCTTTCTTCTAGCCATGGGTTAGATATACAGTTTTTGTATTTAAAAAGATTTCAATAAAACTCATGAATGGGCAAACTCCTGGCGAAAGACATTTAATGTAGAAAATCACAGGGCGTGGCATGTAGTTAGAACAAAAAATACAGAACGGCAAATGGACCAGTAGCCAAGGCTTCTTATGAAAAAGAATGATGTGTTTAGTTTGACATGCCATTTACTGTACATCTTCTAGACAATGTGGGAAAGCAAATATAATATATATGTATAATATATAATCTTTATATTATAAAATATAAATATATAAATATAATTATAAAATATAAAATAGCAAATAAAAAGGCCACAAAATACTAGGTTATATAGCTGAAGTCATATCATTTCAATCATAGGCTGTTATGATAAAATTGTATAATGCACTAGTAAGGCCTTGCATAGAATAATGTGTTTTGGTCACCACATTACAGGACATACAGTATGTTGCTGCTCAGGCAACCATACAGAGAAGAGATATACTCCAGAGCTTAAGGGAATGTCCTTCACTGACAGGCTGAAGGAACTGGACATTTTTAGTCTTCAACAGAGAAGACTATGAGGGATCTTAAAACACGTAAAGCACGAACTCACAGATCTCAAAGGCAATAAGGAAGTTATCCCAATTCTTCAGAATGAACAGTGGAACTCATCTCTACCGAAGATGCCGTAGCAGTGTGGAACAAGCTACTCGGTCATGTTGTTGAAGTTGATAGCTTGGTTTCTTTAAAGAAAGAGCTTGATAGAAGCCTAGTATCAATTAACCGAAACTATCCAATAGATTGGCTGAATGGCCTTCCCTTTTGTAACCATTCTTATGTTCTTATTTCAGCATTTTTTACATTTTCTGCATCATTCTATACCAATAGCAATGAGAGAATATTTTTGTCAACCTGCCAAAGTTTTATAATGTATGTACTTATATTAATAATTATATTTTACATACTTGATACATTATTTTACATACAAGATTCTCAACAGGACTCATCTTTTGGGGTTTTATGGTACATTTTGCCTTTGTCTTCATTTAGTCTTACTTTGCTCTCATTTTGTATAGAAACTTACCAGTTAGACCTGCTAACTCTGTCATTGTATAGCTGTTCCAATCTCTCTTCTAATCATTGCATAATCAGCATATACTGTACTGCAGAACAGATTGGCCTGTACAAACTGTGTGCCTTTTGTATGTTTTTATTAGATCAATAAAAAATCAAATAAGCATCAGATCTGGACACCCACCTGGTATGCAAGCAAAAAATAAAGATAAATAATTTTAACTACTAAAGTCAAAGATTACCTAACATTACATGGGTGTAAATGAACATGGGTGTTTTTTTATTTACCGGTACAGTTTGATAATAGAGTAGTAACCAAACCCAGACTAGAGCAGGACAAAAAATAAATAACACTAGCATAACATTACATGACACACAACAATTACCACTGTGAACAGATATGTACAGGTCAGTATGTGCCAGATCTATGTCTTCTATAAATGTAGAATCCCAGAATTTTCTCATTAGAAACTGAATCCCCAAAAATACCTTAATAAGCCAAAGGAAGAGAACTTGCAACCTAATGAGCAAAATGGATCTTAATCAGGAATAAATCTCCCTTTCTAAACAGATGCTCACACACCAATGGGAAAAACATTACCCTGCTCTAAACAAAGGCTAAAATTGGAGAAACATGTTTATCCTGAAGATTCCACAGTAGAGGAAATTAGAATGCCCTGAAATAAGATAGCATGCTCTCTTCCGTACTGAAGCTCAGAGTTCAATACTCCTGGACAGAATCTGGTTTCAAGTCTTATTTCCAAGGAGGTAAATCTCTCAAGGCAGTTCTTTTTGTGACAAAGATGATAAATGATGATGATGCTCCTTATTCCCTCCTGTTCTCACCCCCCATTTGTATGTCTGGTCCTGTATTTATGATATCATCCATTTCAAGGACCTAATGTTAATGACCTCACTCCTAATGGGTTAGCCACTGTTGAATATTTATGTTCTAATACAGTTACATTAATGATTTACAATGAAGTCAATTAACTGAAGTCAATTATTAGTAATAGTTATTTGATCATCTGTACCTTTCACCATATTTACTTGTCTCACAGCCCAAGGACAACAAAACAATCAATATTTTTCAAAATATTCAAAATCAAAAACTGTAAACAGGACAATCCCATCTTAAACTGCCCCCAATACATCATACTGAGGTTCTAACTATTTTGTCATTACATACAGTATCTCATGGCACTGTTCACAAGAGTAGGAGAACTCCACTTTGGACTTTGCTGGTGTACAAGGACTGCCCTGTATCACCCAGGTGGGTCTCTTCCTGTTTTTGTTCCTCTTTCTCTTCTTCCTTTCCACTTTGGTAAAGCACAGATGCAAGCAATTATTATTACATTACAATTGCTGTATTTATGTACTTTCTTCTTAACTCACAATGATATTCACAGCTGACAATTTCTGCTGTTTTGTTTCAGTCTCAGCGCTATGGATCATTTGGCACTAAATAAGATTCTCAGCTCCCTGCTCCAGGAATGTGTTGTTCCTGTCTTGGTTTTACATCCTTTTATTGTACACACTACACTGCAGTTTCTAGAGGGTTCTGAGAACCACCTGACATTCTGAGACTGTTCCAGTACAACTGCAGACTGGTTCATGTCTGCTTTGTTTTCAAATTATTAATTAAGATTTGTTCACTATAGTCTTATAATTAGAGAGCATTTTTTTCCACCAAAAAAGTGAGTTTGCTTCACAGAGATCCTCTTTAACTACCATTTAATTTTTAAATCAGTCATTTTTGGAAAATATTTTCAGCCTGATTAACCAATGCTTGCTTGCTTTTCATTCTATGTGCAGTCTTTTAAATCAGCTTGGATATATGCATCCCGCTGTCCTTACACCATCATTTTGTCCCGTGATTGATCAAATGTGTAACACTTCCATTTTTCTCAAAGCTTCATGTTTTGGAAATTTGACATGCTTGTGCTTCCAGTTCCAACTTTCAACACATTTCTTGTGAAAAAAGATTTTTAAAATATGTTTTTCCACACTTAGTGTTTTGAAAATCCACATTACATGTACTAATATTCCCATCTAAATGCATTGTAATAAATCACTTAGGTCAGCTTGTAAAGGGAGAATGGAAAATGCTAAAAAAAATGGGTGCACTGACTGCAGTAAGATGGCATTGTCACGCCCCACACTCTCCCTCGCAAACGCTGTTCCATTCCTGTCACGCCCCACACTCTCCCTCGCAAATGGCGTTGCATACCCAAACCCACTGTTTCACAATCTCATTCCTAATTGAACCCATCACATTCCCACATGCACCAGATTCCACAAATTCTCACTCCCAGACCAATTATCCACCCACATCCCTTTCCTTTCAGTATTTAAAGTTCCCTCACACACCAACCCTGGCTCACTATTGAGAAGTCTCCAGTAGGATTCCCTTGTGTGTGTTTCTAAACCTTCTGACTGATCTCCTGGTACCTAATCTTTGCTCCTGCCTTTTGACCATGCCTTTTGGATTTCCCTGGTTACCGGACTCTTTGCCTCCCTATTTGACCAAGTCCCTGGATTACGTCTTTTGGATTGTCCCTGTGCTATTCCCCATTCTGTGAGATTCACGGTTACACCTGCTATTCTACCAATTGGTTTCCTGACAGGCGTCACAAGGAGAGTATTTGGAAGGAAGTAAAAAAAGAAAAGTATAAGTTATTCCCCTCAGCTGGTAAGTAAACCTCATTCCCCCGAGTTTGTAAGTCTCTCAAATGAGATTGTGAGTAAGATACATTCTCCTGAGACAGAAAGCACATTAAAGACATTCATTCCCCCAAAGAATGAGTCATTGCCCTAAGATAGTGGGTAGAAGACATTCCCTCCAAACAGGTGCCAGCTTAGGTACATCCTGTTGTGATGGGAATATGTTACAGGCATTAGCCTAAGATACTTAAGGGGCATATCAGGGATGTTACCCCCAAGATAGCAGGCATGCAAGAGGGATTGGCTGAGATATACTGTAGGTATGATTGCATTCCCCTGAGATAGGGGCCTTTTTTGAGGTATTTGTTTGTTAATAGGTAATGTGTTTGGGGCAGTGTGCCATGATAGGAAACGCATTAAAAGGCATTTGCCTGAGATAAAGGGCATAATAGTGGCATTCCTGCAAGATAGGGGACAGTTAGAGACATTCCCCTGAGATTTTGAAGGCATCTCCCCAAGATCGGGGGATATGTTCCCTCAAAATTTGGAGAGCCTTAGTCATTCACCCAAGATAGGGGGCATGTCTGTGGTATTACCCCAAGATAGAACAATCAGAGGCCTCGTGATTTCTTCAAGATAGAGACAGTTGTTCCCTTGAGATAGGAGGTGTGATTAAGTTATTCGCCCCTGAGATAGGGGGCGCCTTTGACGCTTTCCTTTAAGAGAGAGGACAGATTGGGGCATTGTACCAAGTTAAGGGGTGCATTTTAGGCATTCCCCAAGATATAGGCAACATTTGAGGCATTTTCTGGGATAGGAGGCACAAGACAGGGGGCACGTCAGCAGCATTCCACAAGACAGGGAGGCATGTTTGAAGATTTCCCCAGAGACTGGGCTACACAAAAAGCTTAATTGAAAGTGGTATTGTAACAGGAAATGACATTGAGAAACCACCTCCTGCTCAGGGGTTTTGTGTATCAGGAAGTGGTCATGTGATTGAAGTGTTTATGCATTAGCTGGGGTGATTTATATTTTTCCATTGCCTGGATGCAAGCAATAATAAATAACACAACTGGAATTATTTACAAAATACAAAAAAGGTCTTTGTGTAGAGATTTTCTAGATGACTCCAGTGAGGAACAATACATTCTTTGAGTTCTTTTTATAGAAACGTTAAGGTTTTTGATTTGAGATTTTGAGTGCATCAGTCTTTCTTTTATCTAACATTAATAAATTCTTAAATTGTTTGCGCTACTTAAAAGCAGAGGGAGACAACAGATTTGATTTCCGATTTTAAAGTGTCTAAGTCTGGAATGTCCTCAAAAAAATGAAAAATCATCTTCATATGTTCTTGGCATATTTTTTGGCATTATCCAGCCAAAATATTTAAATCCTTCAGAAATTGTTTTGAATTCCAGGGATTTTGTGTGAAGCACATCCTAACCTGAGAGGCACAAAGCTTTAACTCCCTTTCACGGGCAGCTTTGAAATACAGTTGTAGGATTTCAGAATTCAGCTGGCCGGAGGCTGTGTAAACATGTAACTCCCACCTTAAAGAAAGAATGAATAAGAAAAAAAAAACTCTCTGTTACTTTTATTTTCCTTGTGGTGACACATTGTGGTTTTAGCATAGGTGTTAGAGCCAGACCGAAGCCATCTGGCATTACATTGTTCAAATCAGTACCTACAAAGCCATCACAAGAGAGACATTTTCAGCAAGCATCTCTTAAGCGGAAACAGTTTCTCTAAAACCTTTTTATTATTTTATGTCAATGCTTCAGTCAGTTGCCATAGTGAAGAGAGTACTGGATAAAGTCAGTCTAATAGATAATGTGTGTGCATTGATACTGCATTCCCTTAAACATTTAACAATGTATTTAAAATTTAACAATCAGTAGCTGTGTACAGTATGTTTTTCTGTACACAACAACCAGGTGAGGTGCAGAGCTGATCAGAGCAGTCTTCCTAACAGGGAATTAGTTTACTGGTATCTGGGAGCACTTTTGGTGACACAAAAGATGTGGTTTTGTCACACGAGTCACATCACTGTTTCTTTATTCTAATATCCGTTTTCAAAGAAAGAGTGTGTCTGTACTTGTATTTTTCTTTTCTCTTCACAGCATAAATCTTACTAAAGCATCCTAAAAAATAAAATAATGTCCAAAATATTAATGCAGCATTCTTGATATGTTTAAGTCAAGAATTAAATATTTACTTGTTAATTCTTAAGAATTAAGAATGTGATCTCGAAATCTGGTGGGTTGGAAAGTATTATTGTCTCTTTGGGGGAAAAAAAAGTCATCAATACAAGAAAATGACAAAGATTATTTTATTGTGCCAGGGGATACCTCCGAATCGCCCCCCTTCTATCTGTCCATTGAATTCAGACAAATGGGTTTGGATAAGAGTCAAGGGCTCATGGCGGTCCATGCTCTTCATTCCCAAAATAGGAGGAGTGAGCTAAGGGTTATCTCTATCGTAAGGAAGAACAACCTGAACCCAGAGTGCCCAGAATTCAAATTCTGATTCTGACGACAGTTATTTTTAGGAGCTTGCACTTCTGAATTTGTATTTAAAAAAGCATGCAAAATGGTATAGCATTGTAATGTGTACGCCCTCCAGAATAGGTCCAAGCATGCACATGGGACCCTATTGCAGCCTTCATAGGCAGTCATGTGGTAATGTAATGAGGTTGCCTGTTTCACTGCTTTCTGAAGTGGGAACAGGGCAGTGCACAGTGCCTGCTCCCTAGCACAGTACCAGAGATGCACATACTGTAACAGCTGGGTACTGTTTTTGCAGGCAGCTTGGGCCTTTTGACAACAAAGTGACTGCAGTGCCAGTTCTCCATGTTCGATATCTGGAAGAGCCTGTCTTCCCCTTCAGTGCTTTATTATATTTCAGATTTATTATTTTTTTTAATTTATGGCAGAATTATATTTTTCATGCTTTTTTTTTGCCACATTCACGATTTCCACAAGCATGTTTGACTGCCTTTGATCTTTCTAAATAAGCCATAAACCTAAAAGAAATTGTAATGGTAAAATGTAATCATGCCTTGCTTCTGATGGCTTTTGAAACACTTATAACAGACTGTGGGGGAATTTATTTTTTATTTTTAGAATTTTATCTTCTACAAAACAGAAATATTAATCTTGGCCAGTCTCAGAAAACACTGTTATTACATATGCATGAAGACATGTTCATTCCATTTGAATCGGGTCATTTTTTAACTTTTCCTAAAACAGATAAAACACACTTATCACTATTAGAGATGATTGTAACCCAGGATACAGCACACCACAGCTTCTAGAGCTATAGTAGAATAGTTCTACTGACAGAAAAACCCATTTTTACCACATTTGTGAAAAGATTTTTGGCACTGCTCAGGATTTATTCTGATGATAATTGTATTAATACTAATCATCTTATATTTTAGCTTATTTTGTTCATTGGCTTTTATAGTTGTTTTGTGTTCTGAATCTGAAGTTTCTAATTAAAAATAACACTGAATGAATTCAAAAGCAAGAACACTTCATGCGATACCACCTGAAATCAATTACACATTTGCTTGCAAACGTAGACTGTTCAGAGCTTTCCTATGGTGTCCAATTTTGTAGATTGTGAAAATGAAAAAATAATGCATACATGTTTTTTTTTCAGTTTATTTTATTCAAAAACAGAATGCTCAAATAGAAGACTTCTAAAGGAAAGGTCAATTATACAGTAAATGTCAGCAAAAACTAAAGAGAAAAAATCAAAGTCATAAATACAAGAAATTGGTTACAAGAAAACTGATAACAAGAAATATGATTTTTGTTTGAAGCACCTTTGGCAGCAAATACAGCTAGAAGTCTTTGTGGGTAAGTGTCTACCAGCATTGCATGCTGGGCTAATGCAATTTTTGCTCATTGTTCTGAGCAGATTTGCTCAAACTCTCTCAGGATGCTTGGGGATCGCTTATATACTGTAGAACAGTTTTCAAGACATTCCACATATTCTCAATAGGAATACAGGACTTTGACTGGGTCACTCATGTTGTATTATTGTATCACTACAGTGGAGATTGGCCTTGTGCTTGGATCATTGTACTGCTGAAAGGTACATTTTTGTCCTAGTTTTAGGTCTAAAGTTAACATCTACCAGTACTTTGCCCATCTGTATTTCCATCAGTCTTGACATGCTTCCCAGTCCCCAGTGACGAGAACTATAACATCATGCTGCACACCACCTCCTGCCAGCACCCTGCTCAACTGTAGAGATGGGTCTGACTGAGCGATGCTGAGTTGACACTTCACATTTGCTGTTCTGTGCCTTTATACCACTCTATCTCTGAGCTGTTCTGAAAGCTCTTTGGTCTTCATAGTTGAATCCTTGCTTGAAATTTACTACCTGATTGAGGGACCTAATAGAGAGAAATGTATTTATTCTAAAATTTGTGAACCATTATTATTGCAGACAATAGAGGTATCACGGAATGACCTGTGTGGCTCATTAAAGTAATGTTGTTTTTTATTTATGATTGCCACAGCAAAGGGCTTAAAAGCTTACATGCAACATGGTAAAGCATTGTAATGTGCATGCCCTCCAGCACTGAGCATGACTGTTCAGTTTTTTGTCTGTATTAAGTTTCTATTTACCTCGTTCTACTTGTTTTTTTTGGCTTTGAATGGAGGGAGTAGGTTGGGTACATTATGAATATTAATTGATACTCAAAAAGTGCTAAGACAGCAAGCTTTAAAGGAACAAAATATTAAAGCTGTGCAGGGATCTGAAAACGTTTGCAAGGCACTGTACATTGTGATACTAATTATTAATCCTCACTTAACCAGAATGTGAATGACTATCTAAAGAGGATTCAGGGCACTACATCTCCACAGCTTTGATTGAATTGCTTTGCCCACCAAAGAACCATGCCGGGTTTACCCCAGGTCTGCTCTTTCATCTTGGGGACAATGGCTCTGCGACATACGTAATTGTCATTCATCATTTATTTTCTGTAGATCATCTTGAATAAATGCGTCTGCTGAACAAATAAAGTGTCCTGACTAGGCTCATGGGATGAAAGTGACAGTGGCTAGGGACCTTGCAGTCATTCTGCCAGTGCATGGCTTGGCTGCACATCAGGCATTCTCAATCAGGAAGAAAAACCAAACTGAGCTGACAAGGGGAGTGGGGTAAGGTTACACAGTGTATTGTGCAGGCTTAAAATCGTATTTGAATAACTTCTTCTTTGTGATTTTAAAAATGAACTATTGTTACTACATGTAATTCACAGGTCTTTTATCAGCAGTGCACACTTACAGTGCAGGGCTGTATCATTTCCTGTGAAATGCTTTGCTTGTCAGATGGGGTGCTTTTCCCAGGGCAGAGCAAAACAATCTGGCAACAGATTTGTCAATATTGTCATCACCATCAAGTGTGACACATTCAGCAGGCTCTGGATTCCCGATGAGCTCTGGTACTCCAACACACTGAAAAATGCATTCTGCTTAATCAGCAGCAAAGTTCATGTCTGCCAGTGCACTATATTTTCACTCACAGAAGTATTGAGGTTTTTAACATGTGACATTGACCGTTCTCCAACAAGCTGCTGTTCAGACAGTATACTGTATATGTAGTAAGAATTTTCTTCTCAAATGGCAGCCAATTGTTCGGATGAACAGTACATATCTGCACACCAAATCAGTAGGAATTGCTGCTATTGATCCAATAAAAATCTTCTTCATATAATTAAAATAAGGAGCATCTGAAAATTCCATATTTTAGGAATGGGGACGTAAATCAGATGTTATTAACTTGGGCTGAGAGTCTATGTTTTAGAAATACGATTGAGTCTTCGATGGAATCCTAGTATGACACTTCATTTATCATAACCTCCTGGAATATGTAAGCACATCTTCTACGACACGGTTGGTGGACAATGAGACATAGGCAGTTACTGGAAGTACTTAAGATATTTGTGATCATAGATTTTGAAAGGCTTCCTTTTACTTGTTTTGGTCTAAGGAATAAAGCTTTCTTTACACACAAGGGCATCTGACTGACCCAAAAAACATTGTAGGCATTTTAATGTAGGTATTTTATTTCTGTGGTTGAGGTTGTTCACGTCTACATCTTTGGGCAGACTGGCTTCCCAAATCAAAACTCTTATTGCACTGGTCAAGATGCAGCAAAGTCTATGCTGTCTTTTATGTAGACTTGGAAAAAATCCTGCTGCTCTGTGATCTTTTTGAACCTTTTTCTTTCCAGCTTCATTTCTCAAAGTTGGCACTTGGACATTCCTTTGTTCTCCTTGACTTATCTCTGAAGCCAAGAAGTGGACAGTCGCTGTCAATGTGAATTTGCCCCTTGGCCTTTCTGCTTTGGGACTAGTATTTTGAAGAGCACTTGAAAGGATTAACTAGAAGGAACGGAAGGTGCTGTCCATTTCAACATGGGTATCAGTGTCTGTACATTCTTTGCAGTGTCTGGCTTGCTCAAGCTTTTGCCTTTTCACTAAGTGTACTGTGACTTTATTGCTCTTCATTAATCTTTATAAACCATTTGTTGTTGTTTTTTACACTCTTCATTCAGTATTTTACACTAGTCATGTCCTGTATGTGCTTATTGTGTTAAGCTTGTTTGTGGGGGAAAAAAATTGTCGAGTCACAGACTAAATCCCTAAGAGTCGCCCATCATCTGCTAACTATTGCCTGTCCAATGACCCAGTGCAGGAGGTGAGAAGCACTCCACCTGCCTCCAGGACCAGCTGCTGGTCACCTGAGCTCTCCATAATTGCAAAATTTAACATGGTGAGAGTGCCAACATCTCTGGAAAACAAATCCAGGAGAATTCCCAGTTTACCAGTGAGAAACGTGATTTCTTGATGTGCTCTTAAATGAACAAGAAGGTCACAAGAGAAAACACAATGTAAGTGCATTTAAAACCAAGAACAGAAGGCAGTTCTTTACCCAAGTAGTTTTGGAAATAGCTAACAGGTCATTATAGCTTTGTTTCGTGATTAACATATCCATTTTACTGCAACTCTTACTTGCGTTCGTCTCCAGCTTCATGACACAAATATGGTCACGCCAAACTGAAAATCGAATTATATTTACACGCTACTTTTTTATATACAAAATAAAAAAAAACATTTTATTTTGTATTTTTCTTCTTCTTATAATTATCACCATCATTATCGTCCCAGGAAACAGTTCAGATCACTACAGTATGTTGTGTTTTAACTATCGATTTGTGACGAGCGTTAATGGCTGCTGGAATAATTTCGCCAAAAAGGAAAACATTGAAAATATCAATAATTTAGAAACCGATATTTTTTGGCAGAAACCACGATCGTCTTCCTATTTGGAAAAAAGGAAGCCCAGATCAGCGCGCAGTGGGGGTACAACTGCGAGCGGGTGACAGCTCTCAGAGGAAATTCTGAATAGGATGGAGAGAAGCTGTGATGCTTTGGAGTGACGCGAGAAGGGGTTAGAGTTGTGAAACCACAATCTTCCAGCCTCTCCTCGTTCGACCTCACTGGCTCTGAAAGCAGTTTACGCGCGGTACAGAATCCACAGGGCAGCAAGGACATCGAGAGGGAGCTCTGCACTGTAGTTCTTTACGCAGCACTCACTGCACTTTTCATCCTGACAATAATGCCATGCAAGAAATGTTAAGGTGTAAAGACAGAGACTGCAACGCTGGGTTGAATTTGGTGTCATGGTTTGTTTAGCCTGTGAAGTTTTGGATTCTGCAGTATTTTCAAGTCCATTAGATATAAAGCGGGAATTCAGGTGTGCTGTACGTGGGGGCTTGAATTGAGGAGATGTCGGCTCAGGGGCTGTTGAACAGCGTTTTCTCCTGTTCGTCTCCAGCATCGAAAGCTATCTCCAAAAGGAGGTTAAGGCAGACACGGAGCCTGGATCCAGCCATCATAAGAAACTATGGGACAGACACAGAAGGAACAAAGGATGATTTTGAAAACATGGGCATGTCTTGTCTTGGCTCGAGGGAAGCCGGTAGCTGCACAAGCAACTTCTCTCCTCAGATCTCGGCGGAAAATCTGACCGCTTCAAAGCTAGATTTGCGCTCCAAGTCGCTGAAGGTGAAGCCGCCTCTTTCCGTCTCCAGTCCATGCACTCCTGTAGAAACCTCTCCATCCTCCAATTTTCAGTTTGACTATGACATAAAGGGTGTGAAAAGGAATACGGCATGGGATCTACCTTTCCTCGCAAGAAGCCCTGCGCTCAGCCCATCGGGGAGCAGCAGTACCATCTTCTCTCCCCGAAAGTGGCTTCAGAAAAAGTTGCAACAGTCCAGTTCCCAGTCCTACATCGTGTGGAAGTCGGAGGTAGGAATGTTGTATTTACTTATTTTAAACTTACGCATACGCAAAAAAAATCATTTAGAAATAACTGATACTAAGCAGTGTTCACATTTGTTTCGGTTTACGGTCAGGTCTACGGCGAGACGTACTGACACTCGTGTCTTTTGGTGGCAGTTTTGCTCTACAGGTATCGCCTGTTAAGACCCGAGTTTACACAATCATTGTGCGCGTCTGGGTTTTGCGATTATGAAATAATCCATTCCATAATACGGATTTTGGCAGGCAAATGCAATTAACTTGTACGGCGGATCAGTCAGGATTACAATCAGCATAGCGGATCACCACACTCAAAGCGCCCTTTGCTAATACTAAGCAAACTTTTGGAAGAACGGGCAATTGCATTGTGGAGTCATTTTATACAACCATGTGAAAAAAAAGTAGATCGTTCTGCATCATTCTAACAATGAGGTTAGGGTTTTGGCTTTAATATGTAGGATGGAAGAAAAGTAATGTTTCATGATTGCATAAATTGAATTATATCTTCGAAGGGCAGAAGAACACAATAAATCAATAATTCTACAGTTTAAAGTACAGTGCACACCATGACACACATGGAGCGTCAGCCAGGCTATTTAGATTAATTGCTGCTTAACTGAGCTTGTGAAAGTTTAGTGTAAAGAGGGTGATGATACAACACTTACAGCGAATTAGAAACCGTGTGTCTTGTGCCAATCTGTGAATCTAATGTTCTGTTAAGTCTTTGATAGAAATTATCAGAAGGTTAATAAAAAAAAACTGCTGACATAATTTTGAGCGTTTTGGCAGTATTTCACACGGCTTGCATGAAGTGTATAAAGCTGTTTCTCATAAAATGAGGAAGAAAAAACAATGATTCATCAAGTTGAGGTTAGAGAACATTTACGAACAAATCTATTTGTTGAACAGTACAGTACATATTCTCGATGGTGTTTTCTGTCTTCTAAAGGGGAATACTTTTTCAGTCTTTCAGAAAAAAAGAGGAAAAATGCTTTATCCTGGAAAATCTAAAAACAAAAACAAAATGGAAATATCATCATAAAGTGAAAAATTACAGAAATGTATCATCATATACAGTAAACCTACTATCTCACTTTATGCAGTCCTGTCTTAAGGTTATTCAACATTTTCCCATTTTGGTATCAGTAGATGCACATTGCACCCTGTACCATCTCTGTATTTGTTCATGTATCCCTTTGAAT
Source organism: Atractosteus spatula (assembly GCF_055471065.1). Taxonomy (NCBI): domain Eukaryota; kingdom Metazoa; phylum Chordata; class Actinopteri; order Semionotiformes; family Lepisosteidae; genus Atractosteus; species Atractosteus spatula. The sequence continues at coordinate 15,095,211 of NC_142709.1, read as the reverse complement.
CATCTGCTACAAGATGTTTTATGTCGTAGCCTACATACTGATGTTTGGACACATAATAACAGGAGTGACTCATGATGAGTAATTTGTAAAGCTCTTCCACCATTCTCATCATCAAAGGAGTAATCCAAGTAAACAAGTGAAAAATTCAAGTGAAAAAATGCTTTAGTGACTGTTTTAAATTAAATGCAGAATCTTAAAATGCATTGGATCAAGGATGTTTCTTAAATCCTTTTAATAGAAAATGCTGGTAAGAAGAATACTGTTTAACTTGCTGCTGCTATTCACTCTGATGTGTTGTACAGTATATATTCCACCCGAAATGGCACGTTTGGCATGATTACAATTGTTCCAGTGTTTCCATTTAAATGGGTCACAAATCATCTTAGCAGACAGCAAAACACAAGTTGATTCTTGTTGACATATAGGACTGCAGTTGTAAGAGCAGGAGGTCTGCAATTTTGTTGAGGTAAGATTAAGATTTTATCATGTTAAATGATAATATTGTTAATGTGTTTTGCTCTTTTCAAGTAACAGCAGAACTTATACAGTATGTGATTATCTTTTCATTGTCATTTGAAAGTGGCATTACCACCTTGTGGCTTGTAGCTGGAGCTTGTATCTTTGAAGCTAAGAAAGGGTGGGTTGTGTACTTGATCGGGAGACGTCTGAGAAACACCAGGGTTTTGTTGTAAGTGGTCTTTGTGGACCAATAGGTGGCACTCTTCACACTTTTCCAAACCAATGCCAAAGTATCTTGAAAGAGGACAACGTGTTGTAGGAAATGTCTGCCCTTCAGATGAGACTTTGCTTTGAAGTCCTGAATTTGTGGACAATTAAAAATCAAATAGCCCTGTTTGTCCTGGCCAACTTCCACTCTGGGCTTACAAAATATAGCCCCCTAAATAGTCCTCTTTAATTAATCTGATGAAGCACTTTCTCATTTCTCCACCTCATCTGTCCTTCAAGATGAAAAGCACTATATACATGTGAGGAAGTGTTGTTATCCACCAACTAATTTATGATGCACAGTATTTATTAGGTTTATTTCTTTATGCAAGTAAACTTCAAAAGACATTATATAAAATATATTATCACTGCAGTGTAAAATTCCACATGGTACAAAGATCAATTGTTTACCTAAGCCAGTACAGAAGATTTCAATAGTACAGCAACACAATGGAAAGATGAAATGTAACACAAATGTAGGATATGCAATGTAGCAGGACAGCAGCAGTGGAGAAGAACATAGCAGTCAACTGACAGATTGTTGGGTCTACATGTGCAGTGGAACAGGACCCAACAGGGGAGTTGGAAGGAGGCATAGGAAGAAGATGGGAGACAAGCCGCCCTGATATTTGTTTTTACTTGGTAGCAAAACAGCAGGGGCAAGAGTTGAGGAAGAGGAGGAGTGAGCGGGGAAGATTGGTAAAGAAAGCAACAGCATGACTTGTCAGTCAGCAGATGGTAAATGAGAGAGAGAATATAGGTAGGTAAGAGAGGTTAGAGGTAAGATGATGGAGAGCACAACAATGCATGGAAACTGAATTAACAAAAGAGTCACTTCACAAAACACTTGTGAAACATGATATTTCAAGTGTGTGTATACAGTATATAACCACTGGCAGTCCCAGTAAGCTGCATGGTAGTTTTCAATAGTGTTTTACAGCATTTTATAATATCAAATCATTAAATGGACATGCAAAAAATCCTTATTAACAATTTTTGGCCAAAATTCTTGTTTTTCCCCCTGAACACTATTGCTTCATTAAACCACGGATTTTATATTGTTTACATTTTTAAGGGATGACCTTTTCGATGATTTACATTATCTTACCAGTGTCGCAGAAGAATCTGAATACCGTATGGGTTTCCTGTTCTTATCAACATAGCCTTGTAGATCACAAGACGGACGCATGTGTAATTTACAGATTTGCAGTATGAGCCAGAGGTGTAGAAGAATGGTGACCAATGGAAAACTCTCTTTTAAGTAATGCACACGCTGGCTGAGTTAGGCAAACGCACTATTATTACCTTTCTTGGACTAGAATTGGCAATCATTTGTAATTCAGTGCTGAAATCTGATAAGACCTGTAATAAGCATACAATGAGGAAGGAAACAGTCAGAATACAAGATCATTAAAAACTGAACAGAAGGATTATTTCATTTTGAAAGCTTTCATCTTTCAAGTGGTCTGTTTAGCGACAGCCTTGTTTCTTAATGGAGGGTGTAAGGTTTCTCTCTTGCAAATTCTAGCAAAGGGATTTTAGAGCAAAACACATGGTTTTTGGCTCCTTTGCTAAATAATGAACCGTTTCCCCCTTATAAACTGTCATGTTTGCTTATATTAGTGTAAGATGAAACAGGATGAGTAATGCTTGCATGTAAATGTTATTTTACATTACTAAAATGTGTTTCACTTAATATCAGATATGAGGGTTTGTGCAATGTTTTGTTTTTTTAACGTTGTTTTTAAACAAGTTTAACAAGTGTTAAACATAGCAGTACAGCAGCATTTTATTCCTCTGTGTGGACAGTCCATTGAGCTCATGGACAAACGTTCCATATCCCTTTGTCAGTTGTGGCTGGATAAGTGGATTCCTTATGGGGGAAAAAAAAAAACTTGGCCACACCTGCCTGACACAAAGACAGTCAAGTCTTGTTTAGCAATAAACAGGACAACCAAGATGACACCAACATCAAGAAGGCGTTTCTAGAAAATGTGACATTCACAGACACAGGTTTTTTTTTCTTGTTCATACAGCAAGCATAATGTTGCCAGGTCAAAGGATTATACATCATGAACAGAACTGTTAAATGGAGTGTGAGATTTAGATCGAAGGTGAGAATGAATTGCATTTGCAATGCTTTGCTTTGCAAGTTTTTGTTGCCTGTTTTATGATGGTGTAACCTGCTGTTGCATTTCATAACCTATAGAGTAAGACATTGATTTCACGCATGTCCAGTGTTCTACATATTCCTAATTACCGTTAACGACCTGCGTTTGTCATACTTGAGTTGACTTTTACTGTACTGCATTATTAATGCAGAAAGGCTGTTGCTGTTGGTGCTGGGAGAGAGAAGTTGAAGCTTTGCCATTTTGAATATCTTGTGGTGTACTGTGCTTGTAGGCTTAAGCCATGGTCACATTTTGGTTGTTATGCGGGAACACTTCTGATGATGATGTTTGACACAGCTGTCATGGGTGTTTTCAGTGTTATTGTGTGCATAAAATATTACCATAACATATTTACATTACAACTGTATTAGTGATTTTGTTTATACAGCAGTTTGTTAGTATGCGACAAAAGGGTTTTTGCCCAGTAGCTAAATATAGTGTTGTACAGGCAGTGTGCTTTAAGTGGAGATTCTGCTCTGAAGGACAATGCCAAATCATGTGTTACTTCAACTTTGTGTACAGTATGCATTGCAGAGCCCTGCAGCGTGTGTGTGGAGCAGGTATTACTGTAACGTTTATGATTCCATTAGAATGCTCACCTACACACCTTCGATCATTTATATAAAATAAGTCTATCTCTGTCATATCTTATTCATGTGTCTTTTCTTTGATATTTAACATTTTAAATTCATTCTAAAAATTGTCTCTAAATAATCCTTCTTTTTTTCCTGTAAGAATGAATTAAAACTACAATACCTCAATCACGTTCATGTCCCCACTCACACCTGGGCCAAATTTTCAGAAGCCAATTAACTTTCCAGAAGAGGAAATGAAAGAACCCAGAGGAAACCATCTGAACATGGGGAGAACATACAAACTCCACACAAAAAGCCCCCCAGGAACTGAGCCCAGGACCACTGCTATGAGGCTTCTGGGAACTTATTCAAAAGTGATTTTAACTAATGAATAGTATTATTATCAATAACAACAACAATAATAATAATTCCATACATTTATATAGCTCTTTTCTGGACACTCCACTCACAGCTCTTTACAGGTAATGGGGACTCCCCTCCACCAGCACCGATGTGTAGCTCTACCTGGATGAAGTAGTCGTAGTGCAGCAGTAAACTCACCACACACCAGCTATCAGTGGGGAGGAGATATATGTCTCATCCGAAGGACGGCACCTTTTTACATAGAATGTCCCCATCACTATTCTGGGGCATTAGGACCCACACAGACCGCAGGGTGAGTGCCTCCTGCTTGGCCCACTAACACCTCTTCCAACAGCAGCCTTAGCTTTCCCAGGAGGTCTCCCATCCAGGTACCAACCAGTCTATTAACTACATGCAGGAAAGCAAACTCTATGTTCATTTGTTAAAAAACACATCTCAGGAAAACTTTGAAAATTTTACCACAGGACAAGTTTGACAGCTTCATGCTAGAGTCTTTACTTAATTAATAACCATTATTAATCAAATAAATATTGAGCTGTCTTCTATTTTTATTTTGTTTAATTCAAGTAGGTAAAAGGTTTACTACAGAATATCAGATGACTTGAAGGCCAACAGTTTTGCATGTGTTGCCAGACAGTTATATTTACTCTATTTTACTGATTTAAACCAGGCTGACTGTGTATAAAGAATAGAAGCATATATCAACAATCTCTCTGCACCTTGTTTATACAGTTTGTTTAAAATTTTAATATCACGCAATATGGAAAGAACTTAAGAGTATTGCTGTAATGTGTCTCTTGTGCTGTAAGACTGTTTTTGTGATATGGTTTGTTATAAATAGTTTTATTTAAAAACCTTTTCCCTTCAGGGTGCTCAAGGGGGTATAATTAACATAATCAAAGCTGCAGTTCACATATCTTTGTCTGCATATCAGGTGCAGAGTATATAGACTGGTCTTCATGTTATCCTAAAGCCTGTCAGAGTTGCCCTCAGATGTCACAACCATTAGGGAAGATCACTTGTTGTGTTACCAGATCTGGCTATTTTTAGTGCAAGATAAAATGGCTGAAAATCCCAAAAGCCTTCATTAAAATCATTGCCTCACTATTATCAGCAGGCTTACCAGGAGCCTGGGAAAGATTGCTTTTCTTTTCTTTGCAGTTACTGTAGAAGAAAATGGGATATTTCCAAATGCTCTAGCGAATTTGTGCACACAAATGCAAGAAGAAAAAAAAATCCCTGCACAGTACATTGTTGTTTTTGTTTTTATTTGTCTAGTAGGAGAACTAAATCTTTCACGCCGCCGTTGAGTTCAATATCAGGTACTAAATGTTTTTTAGGAGCTGTTGTGCTCTTCAGTGCTGTGGTTTTGTTTAGTTTTGAAAATTAAATTATCATGGGTCTATTTTAAATTCAGTTTAAAAGTTGTGGGAGATAAAATTTGTTTCCAACCTTTTTTTTTTTCCACTAATTGCATACTCACAAGTTCCCAAAATATCCTACAACAGGAAATGACTGAAATTTTCACATGCGTGGTGTAATCCATCGCTGAATACTCACATTTATTTTCCCATATTCAGGCTTGCAGCTGAGGATTAAATAAGGACTGTTTACAGTTTCTAAGGCATTGTATGGAGCAAATTTGTTTCTATTTAAAGCGCTGACTTAACTTTACACTCAGAGGTTTGTAACAGGTCATGCCCTGGGATAGCGGTGGATAGATGTTTATAATCACAAACAAAAGTACAAACATGGAAAATTCTGTCTGTTATTGTCATGTCATGTCATGTATACCATACGGTGTCGCAGGAAGCCGGAGCCTACCCGGCAAGCAACGAGCGCAAGGCAGGGTACACCCTGGACAGGGCGCCTGTCCATCGCAGGGAAAGTGCAAGCCAATCATACATGGGGACAATTCGGAGGCCACGGTAAAGGCCGAAGGGGGAAATTTGGCCTCGACACCAGGATAACTCCCTACTCTTATCGAGTGCCTGAGGAACTTTAATGACCACTGAGAGTCAGGAGCTCGGTTTAACGTCTCATCCAAAAGACAGCGCCCACTATTAGGACCCACACAGACCACAGGGTGAGCACCCCCTGCTTGTGTCTGTTCTTGTACAAATGCAAAATTCAAAAAGAAAGAAGTAAATAGATAACATGAAAGAAAAATAGAAAAGGCATTTTTGCATAAGTATTCAAACCCCTTGTTGAGGCAAAATTGAATTAATGGACCTTAACCTAATTTACCTTAACAAGCCACAGAATTAGTGAAATGACTCCTGTCTTTGTGCAATTAATGTGGTTCTCCTGATTTCAAATAAAAAAAGAAATCTTTGGTCAGGTAATGAATTTCACACAAAGACTCAACCATCAATACTTTGAAACCAAGTCAAGGATAAAGTTATTGAAAAGCACAGATCAGGGAAAAGGTTAAATATACTGAGATCTCTTAATATCCTTGTGAGCACAGTCAACTCAGTTGTCAAGAAAGGGAAGGTGCATCTTAGTAATCAGTCACTGCCTAGATGAGGCTCTCCTTCCAAACTGAGCTTCCAGGCATGAAGGAAATTCGTTAGGGATGCCACTGAGGCCAGTGGCAACTTTGAAGGCGCTACAGAGGTCAATGACTATGGGAGCAAAATCCACAAGCGAACAGTATCTTGGCTATTCCACAAAGCTAGCTTTTCTGGCAAACTCATTTCTGATCTCTAATCATTTAGCTTGCAACAAAGCATTTAAGTGATACAACAAAACACGTGGCAAAATGCTTTCTAGTCGAATGAGACAACATTGGAACTTTTGCAAAGTGTTCATTCAGTCATCACCATCCCTATTGTCAGCCATTGGACTAGCAGCATCATGCTAAAAACACCTTTCATCAGGAACTGCGAAGCTTGTTTGGGTTGAAGGAAAACGAACAGAGCAAAAGTCCAGGCAAATATTAGAGGAAAACCTGTTTCAGTCAGCTAAAGAATTAAAACTGGGATAAAAATGACCTCTCAACAGGACTAAAAACAACTGCAAAGCTGAACTGGAGTGGGTAGTGAATGAAACAGTAAATGCCTTTGGTTGGCTCACTCAAGGTCTTGACTTGAATCCTTTTGATTCTGTGGAAGGGCTTGAAAACCTCTGTCCATAAGCTATCCCTACTCTACCTTGAGAGAGCTTGAGCAAATCGGCTGAGAAAAATGAGCAAAATGTGCACCAAGCCAGCGTGAAAAGTTGGTAGAGATTTGCTGGAAAAGAACTGTGGCTCTAATTAATACCAAAGGCACTTCATTCAGATATTGACTTCATGGGTCTTGCAACCAATATATTTCAGCTTTTATCTTTTCTATCTTAGTTTTTGCTGACGTTTGCTGCAATTTATCTTAGCCTTAGTATTATTAGAAATAAGCACTAGGGTTTCAATAAAAAAAATAGTTAAAAATGTGCAGGCATCATTTTGTAATTTCACAAAATCTGACACCACAGGAAGGGTCAGAATACTTTTATAAGGCACTGTATGATTAATACATACTGTACCAGTAGTAAAAACTAATGTAGTGGGGTACTGTACATTCACACACCTTCCCTAAAGAAGAATATTGGAAAATTCTACTGAACCTTTTGTAAAACAAAAATGGTATATAACATTGCATCCCAAGACCAAAATACCTGAAATGGAAATACGGATACTGTATATTTTGTTCATGTGGAATAAATTTTTACAAATCTCTGCTAAAGTACTTTTTTTGAATGCAACATTTTTTCCCATATAATATACTTTTAATTAATTCTTGGAGGAAAAAAAAATAATTCTATGCTTTAAAAGGTCTTTAAACACTGTTTTGGCACTAGTTTGTTCACTTACTGTATGTTATTTATGTAACAGATTTCTCAGATTGTGTTTTCCTTGGCTTAGAAATATACTGTACAGTGCTAAGTTATCTTGAACAGATTGTTGATGGTCAGTCTTCATTGTTTCATGGTATACCAAATCCCCTTTTAAATAGAAAATCTTTAAAATTAAACATTAATTTATTAGCACTCTTAGACAACCAATACCACTAGCAGAAAGTATTGATTTTCTAAATATGAATATCATTTAGCTCTACTGTATTTTCAATTACTTGTTCCTGGAATAAAGTTATGAATGTATACTGGAATATATAATGAATATAGTTCCTGGAATACATACTGTATCACTTGTTTTTGAACAATATTGTAAGTACATGAACAAAGAGATAGATGAGAATAGATGAGAATTGAGAAAAGGATATACAGTGTTTGTTTTGAACTTTTTGAAGTTTTTATTTGACAATAGTTTTGAAATTTACAATCATCTCTGTAATACTTAAACTTAATGACTTTTCATATCAAGTCATGGATAGCTGCAGTTAAGAATATTCTGAAACAAGTTTTAATCATACTAATAGCTATTCTGTTCTGATGGAAAAAACATTTCCAAAATAGTAATTTTATCAAGAAAAAAAGTCTGTTATATTCTTAATGATTGAAACATTACTGTGTTGATGCTGTACAGTTGTTTTTAGATGTATTTAGAAAAAAGTTTTTTGGGGGTTTGTGAGTTTTGAGATTCTGGTTTTGAGATTCTGGTTAAATATCATAAATGATAATCATTTGTAAACTTGTATAATTAACTGAATTCTAGTCACAAAAGTTTAAAATATGTTTACAAACCGATTAATATAGCTACAATTTACAAAGCACTTTCACAATTTGGTTGGCTCGATGCATTGAACAGGGAACTCTGGGTCCTGAATCACAATTAACTTTGCATAATTTCTGCTGGAAGACATTGTGCACAGTCTGCTGAAGAGTGCCCTTACAGTAGATACATTGGATGATATTTACCAATTATCACTTTACATTAAGCATTATGTGAAGTTTGTCTTTTTTCTACCTAAAAAGAAAAAAAAGACTTTGAACTTGTGAAGTATCAGAAAATTATTAAGAAAGGTATTTTTAGCATTACAGGAGACGCCCTTAGTGACTCCTTTCTTTCTGGGTCATGTTTGTTTTTCATATACTTAACATGGTTGAAAAATCTCAATGAATGTGGTTCATTGTGTTAGAATTGTTAAAATGCAACAGTGTCTGCTGTCATTGCCAAATACTGTACATAGCATAGCCACATACAAAAAATGCACACCTGAAGATACTTAAGAACCAGGCGTTCTTAAGTATTTGTGTCTTTTCAAAAGCACAAGATTTGCATAAAGTGGTTTTGTTAGTTCAGCACACAGGCTTTTGTGCTTAATGTTTATACACTACTTACAAACGAGAAAGGTTCATAAGCCCCTTAAAGTTTCAGCTGAAAAAGAAGCACAGAATGAAATACCATGTTAAAGAAAGGTTTGCTAGGCTATGTTGATTTGGGATGGCCTTTTTCTTAAACAGACTTTATCAGCAGAATAATATATAGAGCAATAGTGAGTCTGATTTATGTTGCAAACTGTTTTCATGGGAAATGCTGAACCTAGCCAAAGACCATCGAGGTGTCTGGGACAGTGTACAAAGTCTGTTAAGAGATATTCTAGTCAAAACATTCAATAACTGGAAGTTTTTGTTCATAGGCTATGAAAGACTCTCGGACAGTACTGTCCTTCTTCAAAGGTACAGTAACTGCAGTAAAAATAAAAAAGCATCCAGATCTCCAGAGCATACTTATTCATTTTAACACTAGAGAAAAGGCAGCCTTGTGTTCTAAAATACCTTGGATTAGGGAGGCATGTTTTCCCAGACGTACAGATATAGAGAAAGTGAGCTCTTCACGTTTTTCAGAATGCAGGGAATGCTGGCTTGCAGTTTGGTCTTTGTTCCGCCTGAGGTATGTCCCATGCTTCGCTTCTATTGCGCTCTCTAAAACCCCAGGATTAAAGCAGATGCAGGTCTAGAATAAATAATTAGGACAAGCTGCAGCACAGTGCTGGGAATGCGATCCTCTTCTTAAGTTTCTGTTGCTTTGTGATCCACACAATATTCCCCAATATCCTTTGAATCCTTACCCTCTCCACGTACCAGAAAGAAAAAAAAAATACAGCTAAAGTTTTTTCAAGGTTAGGACCCTTGCAGAAAATGCCAAGAGGTTTTCAAGGTTTGTACATACTGTAGCGACTTTGATTTAAACTGCGTGCCCTTTGCTCCGGTTTTAATGATTAAGGATTAATTGGTATGGATGCATTTCACAGTGATCAGAGCATAGGAGGTGGAGGAAAAACTGTGCCTGATGCCTGGATGCACATTTGGAGAAAGATACATTTTCTATGTTTCTTCATAAAGTCCCTTCCCCTGTGTCTCAGTGCTTTCCACAAGGAGAACTGGAAGACACTGGAGTTACGCTGAGCCCATAACGAAGGCTTTTAGAAGTGGTCATTGAATACCAAAACAACAGGACTGTTTTTTTTTCGGTTTTTAAATGAAAGTGCCGCCTACTGTGGTTTTTGTATTTTAGTTTTATTTTAAAAAGTGAAGCAAAAGAGTGAAACTGATGTTTTGTTAGATTTTATCCCATAGAAACAACTGAACTATCAACCCGTGTCTCTGTGACATTCAGATGCTGGTTGCTGTGGGCTTTTTCCCCACTTCCTAAAGGCATGCTGGCTATATTATAACTAGAAGTGTGCGGTAAAACTAGTATACCGGTAATCCGCGGTTCTTTAGTCATATGTACGCTGGGTCATTTCTGTTAGCGGTTTTATTTTTTCGATTTTAACAAAGATTTTCTACTGTTTACATTCATAAAATCAAATTTGATTCAAAGAACAAAATGACTGCGATAAAATGTCATTAACTTTAAAAGGGTGAGTTAAAAAAGTCATACTAAAGGCATTTCCTGCATATCATTAGCTAGTAAGTTTAGAAATATGATGCGATTTCAGAAATCACACAGAAATAATTGCAGCTGATTTCAGAACGGTTCAGAACGACCTTGACTTTCATCAATACAGGCATTCCCAATGACCCATTGAACATACTGTGTGCTGTTTTTTCTAGTTTTTCTGATTCTACTGCAACTCTAGTTGGGAAGGAAGTCTAGTCTTGATCATGTTTTTAATTCCATTACTACCATTAGACATGCTTTGAGTTTTTTTTTCTTTTTTGCAAGTAAGATTGTCTTAAGCTGTTTAAGTCAATATAGAATGTCTTGTCTCAGCAATGTTTTTAACAAGTACTGAGGATTTTTTGAAGTTTTAGATGAAATAGCCAAAGGCAATTGAACATGCTAAACATGTTTCATAAGGTTGTGAATGTCAACTCATTGTAAAGAAAAAAAGTTACAACTTACAAGCACCTGTTATATTTTGAATTTTACATTATCTTGCGAAGCAAAATTAACCTCCAATACCTTGTGAAAAAAGATTTAATCATTTAACGATTGACAAAAATCTGCATGTTGTTACATTGTTCTGTTACGCTGTTCAGTGTTCTTTCTAGTTCTTTGGTTCCAATAAAACAACAAAACAACATAATTTTTCTTATTTTGTATACAAATCAAAATGTTTTACTTATCATGAATTCAAACTACGAGAGAGTCTCCATATATAAACATGAAAAATAGTTCACGGTATACCGTGGTGTCGCGAAAGCCGGAGGCTAGCTGTGGAGAGACTCCGGGCTCGAGGTATCGAGTAGAGTCAGGGAAAAGAGACGTGAGGCCTCAGGCAGCGGACATGGAGTGACCTGATGAGGCTAGTCTAATGACTTCCGATCCCAATCCAATACATAGCGAGGAGGATAGGGAAACCAGGAAATATATAGCCCCAGACAACAAGACACACTGGAAGAACAAGTAAAGCACGGAGAAACTAGGAAAAGGACAAAGAAGGAGCACCCTCTAGATGTAGAGGGCATGACACGCGGTATATCGCGGTACATTCTCCAGAGGCGGTACCCAACACTAATTTTAACTGGCTGCTAGGAACTGTTTTTTCCTCTCTGGCTGTGGTGTGTCTGCTTCAGTGGGAGAGCAGTCCTGTCTTGGAACCTGTGGTTCTGGAAAAGATCTGGTTTTGCTGTAATCTTCACTGGGGACAAGAATCTTACTGAGCATGGATCGATGTTACACTCGATGGGTTTTATTGAGAAAACAAAAACAACAAAAAATTAAAATGTCTATTTCTTGTTCTTAAAAGTATGTACCTATTGATATTAGGCATTTTTAATGAGCGTATTCCAGAATCCCCATGTAGTACAGAAATACAGCCCTAAAATCTCAGCCTGGAAAACCATCACATCTTGATAACATCGCTTTCAATAACAGCTTGTCCAATTCAGGGTCATGGTGGCCCAGAGCTTCTCAGTGAAGCATTGGGCGCAAGGCAGGATACACCCTTGATGGAATGCCAGTCCTTTGCAGGGGAAAACCTTTTCAGTTTTAAACACTGTGAATGTACAATAAAAGGTTTCCAGAAATAGCTGTATATTTTTTGCTACGAAAAAGTTTACACTCCAGTAATAAACTCCAGACTCTCTGGGTGTAACTTTGCTGTTCTGCAGTGATACAATGAGAAGAGTTCAAGTACTAAGCTTTATGTACCTCTTGGGGAATTGTTTTTATATGGCAGGGTGCTACACAAGAATACACCAAAAACAGAGAAACATTGCTAATAAAGAATACAGTACAAGTGTTGCAGCAGATCAGAGATTTATTTTACATTGTTTGAGAGTGAAATTACAGTGGGGATGGAAGTCTTCCTGTGTCTGTGGTGCACCAAAGGTGAGGATGAGCTTGCTACGCAGGAGCAGTGTAGGACAGCTCGCCACAGTCAAATAATCCGTATCAGAAGGACCACACTGCACAACACAGTGGGCACCAAAAAAACACATGCAATGCCTCATTGGCCAGCTAGTTTCCCCTGGCTCCTCAATCCCCAGTGTTCACTTCTTCTTCTCCCTTATCCCACAGTGGTGGAAACGGCTCTCAGTGCAAGTCAAGACTGAACTATCCCCACAGTTTAGAATTTTCCCCAGACTCACCTGTCCAGTTTCAGTTGCACAGCACTGCCAATTGCTTTGTGCTTCTCCTGCCTTGCGTTGACAATTGTACGGCTGCCTCTATTACTTAAACGTCAATGGCAGGGGTGGTGTATCTGACACAAATTGGATAAGATAGAATCTACCACCATAGCTGACAATTATGATGTTACTGGAATCACAGAAACCTGGATAACTGAAAATGATGAAGCAGAATATAACATTAACAGATACATCCTGTTCCGGAGAGACAGGAAGGGTAGAAATAGGGGGAGGTGCAGCTTGTGCTAAAGATAATCATGGCAGCACTGTGTGTGGGGCAGACACTTTCTTGTTGTGGATTTATACTGTAGTTGCCTGACTTGTCTTCTTAAATACTGCAGTATTGGCATACATCTGTACAACTATGAATAGAGTTGTCATGAATGACAAGAGGTCATGAATCGAAATTCATAAAGCAGAACAGAAAGTTGACAATGTTCATTTTTAATGGCCCTTTGTGATAAAACCTGAACTCACTAGTGTAGATTTGCATGTAAAAGCTTTGTAGCTTTCCTACTGTGTCTTTTTTTCTAAAACTGGTAACTTTTACTGGTATGTATTCTATGACTTAAATAAAAGGAGACAATTGAAAGATACAGAAATCCAGTGGAATTCTGTCCTGTTATGTTACATAAAGAGTTAAGGGATAAGCCTGAGAGGAGGTCTGTACCTTCTAGCACTTACTTACTGGGGGAGGTATTGCTAGTATGATCTGAATTTTTTTCACTTATAAAAAGCATTTGCTACCTTTCTGCTTTTACGGAATCTTGCTGTCCATTCAATTCAAACCTTTTAACTTTTGTAGAAAATGACTTCTGTGCTGAATTATGTATATTATGTATGTTATTTGTATGTTAATTATGTATGTATTACTCTTGCACCAGCCACCTCTTTGCCAGATAGTGACTAGGAGCTTCCAAACAGCATCATCCTGCTTTTGTGAACATTAGCTGGTCACCAAAGGACTTGATGAATGAGCATATGGATGGCAGATACCTGTGTTGTGACATCTTTTATTGTGAAGAAATTATTACTCACCAGTTTTCACACAGATTTTGACAGAATATGATAATAAGCCATTGGAATGGTGACCAGGACAATTGCAGGAGTCATTCTTCTGCTGAATTCCTACACCAGCCAACCATTTACAGATTCTAGATGGTGTATCTCCTTCTAACTCTTCTCCCATTCATGACTGCCTCGTCAGAACCCCATTTGCTGAGGATACACAATCGTTCTGTACTTCATTTTGTTAATGTCAACCTGATATTTTTCATCTGCTCAGGTTCCACTTGAAGTATTAGGGAGTGGACTTTAGCACTGACATACACATACAGTACACAGGCAATTTAGAGACTCCAGTTAACCTAGGACAGTGGGAGAACATCAGACCAACTTAAAAATAATGTTCTATCACTTTCTTGCCACTTGCAAGACTCTTCATATAATACCTGAGCAATCGAGATCCATGCCTGAATGTCATTTTGATGAGCGATGCAGAAAATGAACTCAACACCACAACCCTGTAAACTGGCCACAGTGTAGGCTGCATGTCTGGTTCCAGTCATCTGTGGTTCTTCCCAGAGAATATCAACACAGTCTTACCACTGAGTATAAACTCTACAGAATGTTTACACAGTGCAAAAAAAAAATACTGATCACATAAAATGTGCTTTCACAGCTGGGAGAAAAAAGCAAACAAATAATTTAGACGGGGAAAACCAATAACTTTTTAATCTCGCAAAAGTCAAAACATCAGAAAAAACGGAATACAATTTTTAATCGCGAATACTGTCATGATTGTAGGATGTATCAGTTTTCATTTGGACGTCTAATGGTTTTAGATGGCATTTGTAATTCTTTGGATGTTTAAATGATTTAACGTCTGAATAACACGAAATAAACTTGCAGCAGTCACATTTTTCTGACTTTTTTTCTCTAACCGCTTGGCCCTTTGAGGGTCACACTGAGCTACAGCCTAACCCAGTAGACACTGGGCACTGTCGCTCCACACCTGTAAATCGCAGGACACAGGCACACTTTATCTCCTGCACACATTCATTCCAGTGGGGATTACAAACTGAGTGATGAGAGGGCGCAGTTCTAACAACCACAGCACCATGCCATCTTAGCTGTATTATCATTTTTAAATAACCGTGCATTGGAGACAACTTTTTACCTTTAATTTGTGTTCCAGCAGTTACTGTAGTTTCCTGAATGCATTTAACCGTTACACTTAAATATTTAATATTCATTAATCTTCAATGTGTATGTATTCCCAAAATCTAAGAGGTCCATTGATATGAGACAGAGGGTAAATATATTTTAGAATTTCCCTTTTCATGCCACATGAAATGTTAATTTTATGTCTATTAAATTTGAATATATTATTCTCAATAAAACCGCTGCATTATTAAAACCTGTGTTGTAAGTGTGTTGAGCATAATTCAAATATTACTTTATCACACAAGAAGACATAATACATAATATAATTAGTCTTATCTAAAATCATTCTAATGGCAGCTGTTTTAGGGTTTGCTTATTTACACATACTGTAAGCTTGTTGTTTCACATACAGTATGTAAAGTGAAAAACAGTGCCTCCTTACATGATTACCTGCTGAGTCCATTGTTCCATTGCTACAGAACTGCCAAGACTGTGGATCAGTGAGATGGGGCAGGTAAAAAAAAGCAAAGCACCTTCTTCCAGACACACCCATTATTTAATAATAACACACTTCAATTACACAAACTCCTATACAAACTCAAAGAAACAGGGCATACACAAAATGCAAATGCTCATTTCCAAAACAGAAGATTGAAAACGTCTAATTGTCTAATTGCACTGATTGAATATTCATAATATCCTGAGCTTTTCCAAATTAATGCAATTTCCTGATGGTCATTTATGAGTGTAAATACGGTATTTCCCAAAGGACCTGACTGGTCTAAGAATAGCTCAGCCTGTAACATAAACATTAATTTCCCCAGGAATGCATTTATTCATTCATCAGTGAAGTTTCTTGGAATTCCTCCAGTTTGTTTTCCAATATATAGCAGAAGTTTCAAAGCTGAAAGTGGTAGAATTTAATTGATCCATTATAAAAAAACATAGATATTACTATTAAGAAATAATCAAGATGGTATTATTATATGTAAGAATAATTCATGTGCTTTGTCATGGCATATCAAATTCTTCATGAAAAAATATATTCTGTGAGGACAGCTTATTTTGAGCTTTTTAAAATTAAAATACCAGTGTTATAAATGAAAATATTTGGGTGCTATCTTCCCTCCTTCATGCAGTGAGAATTTATTGTGATGAATAAATCATTTTAAAAAGTTTTTAGGGAAAAAAATATTTCCAAGTATTTCCTCTCACTTCTGAAGAGATGGCTAGTGCATGCCCCTCAAGGAAATGGGGGCCCAGTGTTTCTCATCCCTGTAAATCCTATTGCTTTTTGTCCAGATAGAATGATCACAGTAGTCTGTAATTCACTGGGGTGTCTGAGTGATGAAACACAGGAGCTTTATTTTAATTCAAGAGCACCTACAAAGCCTTGAAGATCTACTCCCACACTAAGCACAGATCAGGTCAACTTAAAATTGACTTCCATCTTTAAAAATAAGAAGACGTATTGTGTTATCCAATACAGATTGCAGTTTTCCAGATGTGGAAATAACATACCGTCCTACACACCTTCCCAATCCAAATTCAAAGAAACAAACACTTTAATTAAATGTGAAGAAATGTGAAGAACTAAAAAATATGGAATAGCTCAAGTAATCATTAGCGGTATTAGCATCATTTTCTAGTTTAAAAAATAATGGAGTTAAATATGCAGTTTAAAACAAACAAACAAACATGGTATTATTAGATACTGTATATTGTGAAGAGACACTTGTGAATGTAAAATTGTTTTCAGCAGCAAAGCAAAACTAACTCAGCTCTAATTTGTTATATTTGTTATTGGCGTATACAGTTTCCTGGAACCATTACTAATGGGAAACTAAATACCTCTTTTATTTAATTATATTAACAATTAATTTGGTAGCTGTGGTCAAAAAGATCTGTGCATGACGGGCCAAGAAGTTTTCATGAATATGTGGAAGACAGAATCTACAGATTTCTTTAGCATTGCGTTGTTTTTTTTGTTTTTTAGCCTTGGAATGGGAATAAAAACAATGTCAAAAAGAGCTGTTATCTGCAGACATGCTTTATCAGTGATAAAAAGAGACCACAGATTGTCTGTCAAGACCAGTGGTAATTAATTGGGTGGCTGCAATTGAAGCCCACTGTACTGTCGTAATAACTAAATTAATTAATTATTTGTACTTGTGGAGTGCTGTTCCCAAAGGAGCCAAAGTGCACTACGTGTACAAGGGCACCCACTTCATTTATCACCTAAGTGCAGCACCTATGTGTGTGATATATGGCAGCTATTATGCAACAACACCCCAACTACATTGCAGAATAGGTTGAGAAGTGAGACATTGCTTAACCAGGTGATTTAAAGGGGTTCCTTTAGGTACACGAGACTGTCCAAGCCCAGAGCAGAATGTATCCATGACACCAGGGTCAACACCCCTATTCTTACGATCGATGCCAAGCAGTCAGGCAGTCAATTTAATAATAATAATAATAATTGCTTACACTTATTTAGCGCTTTTCTGGACACTCCACTCAAAGCGCTTTACAGGTAATGGGGACTCCCCTCCACCACCACCAATGTGCAGCATCCACCTGGATGATGCGACGGCAGCCATAGAGTGCCAGAACGCTCACCACACAGCAGCTATCAGTGGGGAGGAGAGCAAAGTAATGTAGCCAGTTCATAGAGGGGGATTATTAGGAGGCCATGATTGGTAAGGGCCAGGACGCCGGGGTTACATCCCTATTCTTTTTGAGAAACACCCTGGGATTTTTAATGACCACAGAGAGTCAGGACCTCGGTTTTATGTCTCATCCAAAGGACAGCGCCTGTTTACAGTATAGTGTCCCCTACAGTCACTATACTGGGGCATTAGGACCCACATGGACCACAGGGTGAGCGCCCCCTGCTGGCCCCACTAACACCTCTTCCAGCAGCAACCTTAGTTTTTCCCAAGAGGTCTCCCATCCAGGTAGTGACCAGGCTCACACCTGCTTAGCTTCAGGGGATTGACAGTTGTGGGTTGCAGGGTGATATGGCTTAACATTTTTAACATTTCATCCTAGGACTGTACCTCCTACAGCCCACTGTCCCATGTCGTCATACTGGGGCATTTATACAGGACATCCTGTATCCTCACGTGGAGGGAAGAGTGCCACCTAAGGTGGAACTTTAGGGTGTCCATTCTAAATGCAGAGTGTAATTTCACCAGTAAGCCAGGGATAACACCCCTACTCTTTCGATCAGTGAACTTATGTCTGAAACACTGCAGCAGCTTCATCCCGATTGGCAAGAGTTGGTCATGTTTCTGAATGACTTCATGACATTTAGACAAACATGGAAGGTGTGAAAAGAACATGAAAATGAACATATTACTTTTATAAAGAATATTTCTGAAGAAATTCAGTCTGCTGCTAATACTGTAAACTCAAACTATATTTCATTGACGTAGATGTATTCATGATTATACTGTATACTTATTTTTAAGCTTTAACATATGAAATCTGAGAATGATCAAATTCCAGATTTTCTCTAATAATATTCAAGGAAGATGTGTGTTAATGTTTGGTTGGCCTATGGGCAATTTTAGTTGCCTGTTTTTATCTACCATTACTGTGCATTGCTTCCTTTCAAAATGGCAATGGAGATTGAAGTGTTCTGCAAAATGAAGCACAGCTGACAAAACTACAGCTCTTCTAAAGTAATCATGATGAAGAACAACGAATAAACGAGCATTTTCAACAGCAGATGTGTTTCTTAGGTTTCTAATACATTTATCCTTGAAGAGCTATCCATTACACTATACCAGCAAACGTAACCCAAAATGTTGTGTCACACATATTGCTTTAATTTTAAAACCTTTCAAAGCTGAAGCTGCTGTTAAATGCCCCATGGTTTCTATATGAATGCCTTGCTAACTTAATAAACGAGCTCAGGGTACTGCTGGGATTAAAAAGAACCACTGTTGAGCTGTGAAGGAATCTAGAATGCATTACTTCATCTGAGGTCACTGCATGTGCCCTCACATCATGTTGAAAAATGTCCTCTTTGCACACTAACAAGTACATCAAACCTTGACTGCAGCTGTAATACTGCAATAAACATTCATACAGTATGTAGGTACAATATCACAATGTATGCACAATATTCAAATAATAAGCAGATCTTAATCTCATCTTTAGGTTGGCATTTGACTGCAGTGAAATCGGTGAGCTAAGAGTAAATCCTGCAAGACCATACTTGTAGTAACATTATGGAAACCAGGGTTGTTTTCTCTGATGTTGAACTTGTATTACAAGGCCACCTGCGCTGACTTCTCCACATCAATGTGGGCAGAGTTGACAAACATCTCCAAAGTGTTAGTTACTGCTTTTTTCACAATTTACATCATTGAAACTAATTTGAGGCTTATTTAGTTCTTTCAGATTTTTTTGCATCATTTTGTTTTACTGACACGTACAGGCATTCTCTTCCCTTGGACTAAACAAAATTTGTTAACACTTTAGAGTTTCACAAATACCTGCTTTAAATTTTTACAATGTGTTAACACACCTGGTGAATGAATATCTTTAACACAAATAATTTTGGTGTACATTTTGATGTTCACTGCAACACAGTACTGTATCATATGCATGAAAACCTAGAATACAAAAGCTAATTTCACAGCAGCGAAGTGGAACATGCTAGTGCAGGTGGAGTAAAATTTGTTAAGTTTTTTCCTAAATACAATGCTAATTTGTGGATCATTTCTAGTTTTGCGTATCACAGAGGGAAATGGGATTGAAGGACTACATTAGACTTTATCAAATGTAGAGCTGAAAGAATGATTTGTGAGAAGGACACAAGCTTTAAATCACAAACAAGAGGAAGTAGCTATATTTAGGATCGTGTAAATATGCTTAGTTTGCCAGTTGTTTCTTATACTTGCATTTTCTGACCCACTGGGGCCTTGCAGTGCCTCAGAATAAGATTATGATCATGGTTTGCTGTTTTAAAGAAGCATGCACTGGAATAATTTGGCTTCAAGTAGTTTTTGAATTAACTTTTTGACACTCCCTGGGATGATGTGCCATATCAGTGATCTTTTAAACAGTTGGGATACAGTAGGACAAACAGACACACACGTGCAGCTGTAAGGTACAAATCCAGTATTATTTATTTACCCTGCAAGACAAGAGTCAAAATAACCAAACAAAAACCTAAACTCTTCTAACTTGACTGCGAAATAGCCGTCTTCAGTTTCCTCATTATATAGCACAGTACGTATCAGGCATGAACTGTTGGTCATTTTTTACCATGAGGTTTTGTCTTTGAGACACTTTCCCCCTGACACCTCTGGTTTATTCTAGGAATTCTTCTAAGGATTCTCCTTTAAAAATTAAGTCTCTCACTGAGACTCCCACAAACCTCTTCCAAAATATTTCTCAAAATGTCTGGATTCTACAGTTGCCTACTTCTCCATTCTCCTTCTGGTGAAATTCCACAACAGATCTGCCCTATGTCACCTAAATTACGGATACTGACTGATGTGAAAGCCTCAGCTTACTGTTTTTTTTTAAATTGTCTCCTGACCAGTTATGTTCCCCAGTTGGTTAGGTGACTGAGGGTGGCAGGATATTCACTAGAGCTCCATCCTATCTGAACTTGCTGTCCCCTCACAGCTGTATAAATTCTCTTGGGCTATAAGTACTATTGGAGGCTAATACTAACATTTTTCCCCTTTTTCCGGGCTAGATAGATTCTCATTTTAATTCCTTTGAAGACTGAATTGTATGTATGCAAATGGCAATGAACTTTAAAGTTCATATTATACTGGCATTCCTATTACCTTTGGTCATGTAGGGGTTTGCAGAATTTCTTACTTGTTTTTTTTTTTTAGAACCTGATGGAGTGAAGTTGTGACAGTTTCATTCCCTCATGATCAGTTCACACACAGCTGCATTTCAGCTATGTTTCTTAGATTCCAAAGCCGATTTCTAGAAACGGCTTGGCAGGGTTTTTTTAAAGGTATGTGAATGCAAATAGAAGCATTGCCTCTGTAGTGTAGGAAATTCTTGCTTTTTCATGTGTCTCACTGCTGTGAAGCAGACCATGCATGGATGGCATTTGCAGTTCAAAATATTGTTAATTAAACAGAAATGTAATGATATATGAATTCTTTCCTCATAAAAAGAAAGTAAGCTTAACTAATATCTGAGTTTGATACGCCATAGTACACTAATTTGGCATTAGGTATTCTAAGGTTCCTTCATTTCTTATTCTTGTTTAAACTATTAAATTGTTTAAACAGTTAAAAAAACTGTTTGGTTCCTGGGAATTATTCACAGGTTACTGATGGAACTTGCGTTATCAACAAATCCCTGCACAAATAATGTGTATGTTATAATTGAACTTGCTGCAAATGATGAAGCCTATCTAAAGGAACAAGCTGTGCGAAACATGTCACTACTTAATGAAAGGATGTTAAACACACTATCAATTTGAAATATCCAGGCTGAAGTACTTGCTGATTTAGGACCTGTCCATCAGAGCAGTTTCGAAAACTGGTGATGTTGATGAGGAGATACTTAACTGACAAGAGCTGAGGCCGAACATAACGTTTATTGGCTTTAAATGTATTTTGTCATAAGGCTTTGATTTGAACCATCATTCACATTCTGAATGAACGCCTCAGGACAAATGTCGAGACAGTAAACAGGACTTGGTTCAGAATAATGAGGCTATTGTTTAAAACCCAACTGCCCACATTAGCCATTCAACCTGGGATAATAGTTTTGGTTATTTTAAGGAAATGTATTCCACGTGCCCTTCAAGAATGATTTTGCCATTTAGAACTTTACTTTCTTAAAAAATCACTTTCTGTCCATATTTTAATACTATTTAGGCTCCATATTTCCGCATTATTATTGTCTGTAATGACAGTAAAGTCACAACACTGGGCACTTTTGCATACAAGCTTTCTGCATATCGTAACGTTGGCCAGAAAAGCACTGTTGAGAGGACAGTAAAGTGCTACCTGTCTAAAGAGCAGTTTTTGCCTTTTGTCATTGAATGTATTTGTATTGTTTCTTAATAGATCTTGGACAACATCAAACATTTAACAATTTGGGAAAACAACCTGAAACCACCTGTGAAGAATTATCATCTCTGAAGTATGCAGAAGAACAATAGGTTTATTCCATGCTGAAAAGAGAAGAAAGAAAACACGTTTTGGCCGTAGAGCCTTCCACACCTGAAGAAGGCTCCATTGTTGAAACGTTGTGTTTTCTTTCTTCTCTTTTCAGCATGGAATAAACCTATTACTTGTTCCTTTGCAGCCTATGCATACTGACGCAGCTCCCCACCTGAATCTCTGTAATATGACAAAGAAGACTGTGGAAAGGGTTTTGTGTCTTTTACTTCCAGGTTTCGTACAGTCTTATACACTGAGAGACAAAAATGCCACATCCAAATTTAATGTCAAGTTTTGCCAAACTAAAACAAAAACATTGATTTACGTCTTAAATACACATAATGCTAGGGCTTTCAGTTCAGCCCCGCTATTAAACTAAACATGGGTCAATATTTTTAACGAGCCAGTTCAATGTCTAGTGTGTCCTCCATAAACTGCTAGCAATACTTACAGTATGTCCATTGCGGCAACTTGACAGCACTGTTTATTTATCCCTGGGAATCCTATTCCTCTCAGCAAGCAGTGCTGCACACAGCCCAGCAGCTGTACAAGGTCTTGGATCCATGTGAAACACACGCTGATCCAAGGGTTCATGTCAGGTGAGTAGGGTTGCGGCCTGTTATTCGCACGTGCCAACAAGAAGGTCTGAAAGATTTATTTTCAATTTATTTATTGGTTTTTCAGGGGAAAGAAAGAATATTACATGGTACGATATACAATAATGAACAAATGTGAGCAATCATCATAGCATGAAAGACTTGGTACTTAAACAAACTGTGTTAATCCAACAATAATATAAAAACAGGAATAAATGGGTAGAAAAAAGGAAACCAGAGATTTGGAAGAGATGAGCAAAGGAAAAAGAGAAAAGAAAGAAAAAAAGCTAGTGAAAGGACAGGACAGGGAAGCCACAGTCTTCAAGGTCTTTCATATGTCTGGGACGAGCTGCAAGTTCTTAAAGAAGTTTAAAAAGGCAGGATAAAATTTTGCAGTTGAGCCAAAGAGGGAGAACTTAATTTTTTCAAGGTGGAGAATGTACAGTACATCACATCCCTTACCCAGTATGCACATTGACATATGCACAGAATGCATATTTTTTATTTTTATGTTAAGTTTTGGTTAAACACACTTTTTAAAAAATGTGTACACATCATTTGTAATTCAACAAAATGGGGTATCATTGAAAGGGGGCTTTAAAGCAAGGCACTCTAAGTATGAGGCCATAGTCTTGCACACAGTAAGGTGCAGTGTGCGGGGCAAACCTAATGTTTCAGTTCTATCCAAATCAAGAAAGCAGAAAGCAATAAGCAGGCATTTCCTAAAAATGAGTGATACAGCTTTTATGTTGCAGTTAGAAAGCTCTCAGAGACTTGTCTGAAGAGTTTAACTTTTAAGAAAACATTGACAACTTGAAAAAGTCAAAATTACTAATACTATCCTTTATTATTACTAATAAAACTAGTTAAATAAATCAGTGTTAGTCAGCACTTTATTGACTATTTCTAAGTGTTCTGCTATTCCTCCACTAAGGATAAACACGTTTATCCAGAATTCAGTAGGTTTTCTTTGTACAGAGAAAAAATATGATGTACTTTAGGAAAGTCTTTTGAATTTGTGGAAAAAGCAAAGAATAAGAGCATGGGTACTTAATTTCATAATTATACTTTGCCTACTTAGAATTCTTGTGCCAAGAATTTTTCTCTCTTTTGTGACCAGGTCAGTTAAGACACGGGCAGATCCCAGCCGCTACTCTAAATTTGCCAAATGAATGCACTGAAACGACTTCAGAGAGGAAGGTCAGAGTCCCCAGGCCATTTGAACAGGCACATGGTTCAAAATTATGGTAATTTATTTATGTTATGTGGCTTCATGCGGCACTAAAGGGCGTTTGAGAGTTCTACAGCTGCAGATAACGAGTGAGAGGTGTTGCAGGGGTGAGTTTGGTGAATGTACAGTAAATGTTCTTTATCAGCTGCTGATTAGCATGTGGCACATGAGCAAGAGAAAGCCACAGTGGGCTTGCAAACATGATACTCCACAGGCCATAGAAAAAATAGCTACTGAGCCAAAGTCGTTTTAGAGCAGTCTAGGGGAAACTTCACAGCTGAGAGTTGAAAATAGAGTATAATTAACATTTTAGAAAACTAAACTCCGTAGTGAATGTCTCATGAAGGAGACATGAAGGATGGTGTTTAATCAGCTGTTTGGGATCTGTTGTAAATTGCCATATAGAATTTTGTTCCCAAAATAGCTTTTGCAGAAGTACTTAAGAAGCCCATTACCTTATAAGCCTGAGTCATTTGTTAGACGGACCTGTTGCTTTTTTCTGTCAGTTGTGTTTATACAGATATTAATGTTTGCTTTGATATGTCAGTCTATGTTCCAGTGCTCTTATATTATATGGGATGATAGTTTTTTTTTTAGATGAACAAGGCTAAGACATTAAGAATTAAAAATTGAACACATTTGTCAAGGGATAAGGTGATTCAATAGACTGACCTAGCCTGTCACTGTAGCTCTGCACAGTGTTTTCCCTTGAAGTCACTGGGATTTCTGTCTCTCAATGTCAAGGAAAGACAGACAAAGTAGTGATAATTATACCAGGATTTTTATTACTTCTGTTGAATCCAGAACCCAAAGCTTTGTTTTGTTTTTCAACATAAATTGAGACTGCAGCATCTAAACCAAGACTGACTAGCTAAGATTTTCTCCATTGTAAAAGGGATTTATGTTAAATCCTGCAAAGATAAATCTGTGTATTACAGGTATCCGTCTCTTTTGCTGACTTCAGGCACATTTCATTTCTATCAAATATGCTGATACTGCGAACAGGACATTCATTTTGAGATATTTCATTAAAAAAAACAATAAACAATATTAAGATCTTATATTTGTCAGCCGATGGCAGAGATTTGAATCCTGTATTAAGAACATGAAAGAGATATGAAATATGTACAATGCTTTATAACATTTCCTTTTAAACAAGTACCTGTACATTTGGGAAAGCAGACTTGAGAGCTGCGATCAAAAACAATATTGAAAGTCCATTATAGTCTCTATGACTGTACCCTGATGAAGGTTATTTTACAACTACATGTTGGTCGTCTCTAAGTTCAAACTGTTTCATTGTCCTATTTTGGACATGCGATTGAAATAAAGGTTTATATTATAATCCGTATTGTTTTAGGAGTACTTCCAATTTTTATCTAATTGCAGGTGATATTTGAGATGTGTCTTTTGATGATTTTATAGTAAAGAAAAGTAAAGTATTTACTTATGTATTATGTGTTTTTATACAGTACCCTTGATGTCAAAGGGCACCTTTCCATAATCTGAAGCAAACACTTGTTTTGTAGCAATTTCTCTGAACATTTGAATGTAATGATTTTTACAAGAAAGTACCATTAGTTAATACACTGGTATATTTCAGTTCAAATCAGACATCTTATTACAACAAAGGGACATTTTCTGGTACAACCAGCAACTTCCTGCTACTTTGTGCTCGTGTTTATTTCAATAGTTTATGTAAAGTGAGATGTCCCATTTTTTTCTTTTCTACTCATTACTTTTTATCACAGAAAGTAAATTCTTTAGTCTGATTTTAATTTAATTGGGGATATATTTATAGATATTTATGACATTATACAACTGTGCTTCGAAGCAACTGCTTTGGTAAATTGTAATCCATATGTGAATTGGTATTTCTTAGATGTATACCAAAATAAAGTGAGTTTATTTATGGTTTAGAAGAAGCATAACCTCTCCTATAATGTTTTGCAGAAAAACAGGAGGTTTTCATTCCAGTACATTGGCCAGTGTCCCTAGAAGGAAGCTATCTACCCACAAGGGAATTTCACTGGATCATGTATCAAATTAAACTACTAACCGAATGTACATATGTTTAAAAGGAGAATATTTTCTTGTAGTTTACTGTACAGTAAGTAGGGACTATGTTAAAAATGTATCATAGTGGAAATGCAATTTATCTGTTTGTACTCTTTTTTACTTATGTGTCTGTATGAGCTGGATGAGTGAACAAAGCTTGAAATGAACTTTCAGAGCTGCAGGATTGTTTTTGTAATGCAATGTAATCTCTAAAGGGGAGATGCTGACTCTGGTACTCATTTATCCCTTGGGAAAACTGCCCACTCCATAATAAGTGTGTCTACAGGGAGAACAAAGCCCCCTGGGCCCTGTTTTTATGGGAGATGTTGGGTGCTAATAATACAAATACCACTAGTCTGTGTTTAACATTGGCTCATAAGGGTGAGAGCAGTTGGCCTATACTATTGGAACTCTGCCCCATTTGACTGAGGGCTTTTATTGTGCCAGTTAATTTCTTGGATTATGCCAAACTCCTAAGCATCCATTTCATACCTGGCAGACCTCCAAATGTTGAAAACTGGAAAGCAGCCGAAAAATTAAGGGGTCAGAAAAAAAAATTACAAAAATAGAAGTGCTTTCAGGCTTATGGACAGATTTGCTGTGATGATCGCATGTTGTTGTTTGCTATTGTGCAGTTTAAAAATTTGTTTTTGGCTTTTTAAAATAATCTCCTCGTGATCTTGTTTGAGGTATCTCTCGCTAGTCTCTGACTGTCTTTCAGGATATCACAATGACTTTCAGTTACAGAAATTCTTACACTTTACATTTACACTTGCATAATGTTACTGCGTGTTTAATATTACTGTTGAACTCACAAAAGGGAGTGTTAAAATTTAAAAATCTATTGAATATATATTTCTGTTTGGAGAAAGACTTAAGAGTAGGGGGATTTCTGGGTGCTTATGTTGTTGGATGCAAAGGCATCAACTTTAATGTTGGTACACACTAAAGTGGCTATTTAACCCAAGATATTGTGCCCATCTAGCAGCTAATATCAATAGAAACCATAAGGCCTGTAATAGCAGCTTCTGGCGGAAGAAATATATATCTCTGCTTCTGTTTGTGCTGTATGTACAACTCACTGTGTGAGCTATTTGGCCAGTTAATATTGTTTAAAGTAGTTGTGACAGGAATTAATGAAGTGCCAGCAGGCATTGCAAATGAGGGAATAATACAACAACATTTGAACATTTGTAAAGTACAGCTTACAATGAATTGTGGTAATTGACAAGTGCTTAGCTGTGTTCATTTTGTCCTTCAGAAAACTTAAGTGTCCTTTTGAAATATTTTGACTTAGTTTTCTATAAATACTTTAGGATTCATCTGGCTATTTAAAAAAAAACAAACTTGTGTTTCAGTAGAATTTTGGATTCTGTGTGCAGACTACAAAATCAGTTTATTATTTTTGTATTTTGAGTGGATGTATCTTACTTGTAAACTTACAAGTTGACGTATCTTGTAAAAGTAACTAACTTACTGTAGACGTCATTGCACAAAAACTCTAATCAGGCGATCTACAGTATGAAGGCTCTAGTCCTGGGATCCCCTCCGCACAAATGAGCTGAGGAGTTACAAGAACTGGAATGGTTTCGCAACAGCAAGCCCTGTCTTCTAAAACCATGTGAATCGGATGAAAGGTCACAGGAAATGTTCGGGGTTAGATCACAGTATTTTTGATGTGGTTGTTTCCTGCGGCCAAAGAACGAACAATTCAGAGAGATCAGACTTCATTTTTATATTTATAAAACATGTTTTTAGATGGCTCGATAATCTTTGTATCAGCACACATGGTGAATGTTGTAGTTAAAAAAAAATAAACAAGGACATAAATCTCTTATTTAGAAGCTTTTGCTTTTCTGCATCTGTCCATTTGTAGGATCTCTGACATACTGTAGAGTGTCCTTCAGAAATATAATAGTATAGTGTAAACTCATAACAGTATAGTGTAAACTCAGAGGCAATATTAACAGTGACCTGTTTCTGGACTGAACAGTAAACTGATACATCTGTTCTTTCTTTTTCCCCATTTACAACCATTTTCATGCAATATATGCCAGGGACTTGTGCAATACATTTTTATTTATATATATACATTGTGCAATACAACTTTTTTGTGTACTGTTCTGTTCTGGTTTGTTCTTTGTGTGTTCTGGACTGTGAGTGACTCTTCTTAGTGCACTTCTCACTGTACTGATCGTATTGTATGTATTGTATTATTATTATTGTATCATTCGTTACTATGTTGCTGTGTTGTCTGTGTTAAGCTGCTGTTGCACTGCAATTTCCCTTACGGGATCAATAAAGTATCTATCTATTTTGTTTGCTTTATAGACGATTAGCCTTTGTGATCACAAGATTAACGTGAGTGATAAGTTAATATATTTTGCATTTATTTTGTGTATTTACATGCATATGTTAGATCATATTAGAACAAACAGTGTGTTCAATCCAGTGATTTCGGGTAACCATAACAACAGGGAAACATTTACTTTAAGTTAATATCAAAGTGTAGATGTCAGTATTTGATTGCATATCCCTTTGAGCAGCATGATCAGGAAGTCAGCAGCCCATTCACACTGAACTCTATGTGACCAGATAAGGTGCAGTCACTTTGAGTTCCTGCCTGTTCTTGGCATTGGGGACTGCCTTCAGCTTTTTTTTAGCATGTAAAATACATTTTCTACTGGATTTAAATCTGGAAATTGACTTGGATAGTCTAAGATTTTCCATTTTTCTCCTATTGTACTCCTTGATTGCACTGGCCATCTGTTTTGGGTTGTTATTATTATGCTGCATAGTGAAGTGCTGCCCAGTAAGTACGGTAGCATTTTCTTCTATGTCAGCAGATGAAAGGTTTCTGCAGTTTTCAGAATACATTCTTCTTTGGCCATGACATTACCTCCACCATGCCTCAGAATTTGCTTGAAAGTATACAGAAAAACCAGGAGAATTTTGGAACGAAGTACTTTGGACAGATGAGACCAAATTAACTTTACCAAAGTGATGGAAAATTTAAAGTGTGGCAAAATTAAAGAAATAGCAGATGCCTTAAAGAACACTGCCTGTACTGTGAGGCATGAGTACAGTACAGTATGTACTGTATGGTTACTCCTGGAAATGGCACACTAAAAAAGGTTTACTGTATGGAAATATTAAAACTCCCGTTGTTTCAGTTCCCTAAAGACTGATGAGTGTATTGTAATCAATTATCCATCCTTAACATAAAGTGAGCCTTGCTATTACTTGAAGGCTGGAAACGATCATTTGAAAAACAAAGTTAGAACACCCTTTGATTAAGAACAATATCGATATGGTATAAGGTTTTATAACAACACGGCAGTGGGAGGAGCCATGGCGAACACTGCTCAGAGTCGACGCCCCGTCTGAAGGGGGCGCGGAGGCACAGGTGTGAGATAAGCGCGAACCGAAAAGAAAACAAAACAAAAAGGAAAAATACAAAAATGTGCCGTTATATGAAGCGGCGCTGCACCCCAGGCTGGACTTACAGTATCTAACGGGGTACAGCCTGGAAAAAGCCCCGCTTGGCGGCGAGGACCAGACTGGACTTGCCCTATTTAGCGGGGTCTAGTCTGGGTGAGCAGGAAGGGAGCACAAGGCCAAAAAAAAATTCAAATTGTGGAAAAATCAAAACCAGTCCCGGTATAGACACAGGACGGGACAGACTAAAAAAAAAAGTAAATAAAAAGAAGACCGGCCTCACGCTCGGGTACAACCCCCTCCGGGACTGCCGTGCTCTTCTGGGGTGGAGGTGGTACTCAGTGTGCCTTTCAAGAGCCCTCACAGCCGCAGCTCACCGTTGATTAGTGCGTGAATCGGTGATTCCGAAGGCGAGGCTTCGCCCGGAAATTCCTCTGGGAATCCGCCTCCACGCTGAACACGCCCCTCGCGTGTAGCGCCATAGTTTAATTCGGGTTCTCGGGCTTGCGCCCTCACCGCTCCCGCCCAGTTCATCCCTCACCAGATGGGCTCGAACCCAGGTCTCCGGCGTCACTCAACAGGGGTATTGCCGGCTGAGCTAAAGAAGACCTGCGTCAGGCGGGGCGGCCAACATCCCTTTTATGGGCAGGTGCATATTCGTCACAATATGATACTGTAACGCATACGGCCTCCATTGCTTGCGAGAGCTGAGCTGGCTTGCCAGAGCGGTGATGTCACTGCCCTCCCCTGTGAATAGCAGGGGCCGCAGCCGCTGGGCTGAGGGGAGATCTCTCTTTAGCTCAGCAGGCTGGGTCTCTGTTGAGTGATGCCGGAGGCTTGGGTTTGAGTCCCCGAGGGTGGGGGACTGACCTGATGTGGCAGTGGCAAGGGTGCCCACGTGAACCCTGTAGCATTACAATACAATGTACAGTAAATGAAACAGAAAAAGTCAACTAATTGTACTGGGAAGAACAATATGACATGTTAGATAAACTTGCTAGATTTTCTAGTTGTAATAAATATGTTAATGTTTATGAGCTTTAAAAAACTACATCATACCACTGTACAGTATTTTAAGATTTAATGACCATAAGAACCATGAGTCGGGTAAAAGATGTATTTTAGATAGCATAACCTGTTTTTCAAAATTAGTATGTGAGTGAAAATCATTAATTTAAATATTGTATGCTGTGCTTGGAATGGGTTGTATTTTATTATTTACGTATTTTATTAAAGTCGTTAATTTTCTATTAGAACTACATTTATCAGTATTTTTCTTTGCTGACAAGTGTTATCTGAAGTGAATTATTTTTAGAAGACTCTGAGAGGCTTTTTATAAAATGTTATCAGAGTGACCTTTGTTTGTGGAAAAATCAATACCTCATTAAAAAATGCAATGAATGATGTATTAACTTGGTAAATAAACAGAGCAAATCTTACACAGAAACAGGAGGCTCTGTGTAAGATTTGCTCGATTTTTTGCTCTGTGTTTTGATAAATAATGAGATATTAACATTCTCATGACTTTTGTGAGAGCAGTTTATTGTATTTATTGAAATTATTGTGTGAAACCGTAGTGAAAGGTGACAATTACATTACTACCTTCTAGACTGGTTTTATCAGATTTTAGAAGCTAATCAAGGCAGGGGCTTGGTCCTGACCCTGAGCCTGGTATTGAGATGGAGTTGCGAATTGCAGATTGCAATGTGAAGCAGCTGTTCCTTCTAATTTGTTTACATTTTTCCCCCTTAAGTCATTTGCTATTTAGTGGGGCTGTTTGCATATAGCATAACTATTACTGAAGAAGGCTCCACGGCCGAAACGTTGTGTTTTCTTTCTTCTCTTTTCAGCATGGAATAAACCTATTACTTGTTCCTTTGCATAACTATTACTGTACACATCATCTTCTGTAGGTGGGCCCCACACATCAGTGATGAAAGAAGTGGGTGCTTGCCCAGACAGAAAGCACTTTGGGATGAAATGCACTTCACAGTTGCAAGGAATTACTGAATCATTATTAACAATAATAATAACAACAATCTTAATACAGATGACAGCAACAATACAATTAACATCCCTGTTGTGGCATGAAAAACAAACAAGTCTTCAGGGTCTGACAGCAGTCTACCAGTTTTACTTCAGTAAGAAATGTTATTCATAGTCTATTAGAAAAGCACTACCAAAGATGACTCGAGACAGGGTTAGTACCCATTGACTGTTCAATTGCTAATGTAGTGCATATCCATAAAAGAGGTGAAAATACTAAGCCAAGTAATTATAGACTCTTAATAATTAGAACTCAACTAGAGGATCATATGTACTGTAATATTATCCTTGCAATAGTTCACATCCTATTCAAGGCCTTGCTGGAACCCAGTGAGTAATTATTCTGGGTGCAGATATGAATGCTGTAATGGATCATATACTTGAAGTAATGCTTGATTCCAGGCTTCAAGAGCAGAAATTGTATGTCATATCTGGGTTTGGTAGATATACTGTATGGCATGTGTTTAGCCCCTCAGTGAAAGAATCAACTTTTTGTAAGCTTTTCAATTAAGCTGAAGAATTGACTATATCTTTGGCTCTTATATATCTTTGTCTTTTGTCTGTGGTACACAGATCAGAGATGGCACCAATGTTGCTGGGAGGGGGGAGCGTGGAGAGAGCAGGGTTAGTGGAAGAGGGAAAGACGAAGCTGCCACAGCTGATTGGACTTTAAGGGAGGGTAGACAACATCTGGAGAATATACTGTCAAGAAAAGAGAGAAAGCAGCTCTGATTCTAGCATGTAGGCGGTGCATGTGATAAAGATAAGGAGTTAGTAATGCTGAATTATGAGAACCATTTGTCTCTGTGAAGACTGAATTTCCAAGTACTAGAAAAGATCTGCTCAGAATTGTTGTTGGCCAATGAGTATTTATATGTAGGAGAGTGGAAGTGCAATATTTGAATTTGGTCTCCTCCCAAACGTCTGTTAAATAACACCATTGTACAGTATGTATTGTATATAGACAGAATTACTGCTTAAATGGCAGGCGAGTCAGCCATTTACTAGCTTTGCAGTCCAAATAGTATACTGTAGTTCATAGTAATGATGTTAGATTGTCAAATTCAATGCAGATAAACTCCACATCTCCTGGTTTATTCTGAATGATCCCATTTAGACATTGAATTTGATTTTGGAACATGTATAAGGTTTCTTCAATTTCTTCGTTTACTGTACCTGATCTCTGCTGTAGACACAGCTGTGCTGTAGACATCTATTTTCCTGTCTAAGCTAAAGACAGAAAATCAGGACATCAGGACACGAGAAAGTGTAAATTTCATGACAGAAGCATCCCTTCTGAATTTACCTGACATTTTAGCTTTTATTAGGTTTCATTTTACTTGACAGTGACATATTGACATATATTCGACCATTGAGAAAGAAGAGTATTAATTCTGCCTTTCTATCCCACTTTTTGAATAAAAGATCTTGCACCTTGTGCAAGCTATCGTCCCATCTCACTGATGTGCTCTGATACTAATTATGGTGTGGTAATATTATGCTAGCTGGAAGACTGTATGACCAAATTAATTCACTTAAATCAGATGGAATTTAGACCCCCTATATTAGAAACGTCTCAGGGACGGCAGCCATCAGATGGGGTTTGCTGGAATATTTTCTAATATACAAAGTTGTGGTTCGCTGCCGCTGGCACCAAGTAGTAAACTAATTTAGCCTAGTTCTAATGCAGTAACTACAGGAGCGCTGCAGTTATCCCAATACCTTTCGTCTGTTACAATTTTGTCTGAATCTCCCTACTGCCCTTGGGGCCCAGCCTGCCACATGTGGATAACATTTCCATCTTTCCTCCTTTCTTGTCTTTCTTCCTCCTTCATTCTATTCTCTCACTTCCTTTTCGGCAATTCTCTCAGTTATGTAATGCCAGCTGCCTACAGTGTTGACTCCCTAACTTTCAGACTCTAACACACCATTGTAGTGTGTGTATGCTGGAAAAA
The DNA here is from genome assembly GCF_055471065.1 of Atractosteus spatula. Lineage (NCBI taxonomy): Eukaryota > Metazoa > Chordata > Actinopteri > Semionotiformes > Lepisosteidae > Atractosteus > Atractosteus spatula. The sequence continues at coordinate 15,061,687 of NC_142709.1, read as the reverse complement.
ACAAGAAAAACATAACACTTTGACTGTGGAGCCTTGCTCGGGCCACGTTGTTGTGTTTTTCGTATTTCTTTTTGATTTTTAGAGTGGAATTAATCTCTGTTTTGTAGCTCATGTGCTGACACAGCTTCTGCTTTAACTCTATGTATTGTGTATATAGTACGCACACAGAGAGATATGATAAGCATGTTATTTATTTTACATCTTGACATTTCTAATAACATTTATTTTTAATTCACTTAATGTTTATCTTTTCACCATTACAAAATTTAGCAACTTCATTTGAAGATGGTAAATATTGTTGATCCAATATCTTTTGCTTGGTAAATTATTCTGTTTGCTGAAGCTGAGAAACTTGCTTGATTGAGTGCGATAAAGATAACAATTATGATTTTTTTTGTTTTCGTTGCTTAAAAGTAAGGTTTTCCTGGAAAGCTACAGTGTTTGCTCCTTACTATTCAGTACATTATAAAAAGTCTAAACAATATTAAATTCTTTTACATTTGTAAACATTATTTTCCAATCTCTCCGTCAGTATACCTCAAGATCATACTTGGTTGAAGTTAGCCTTTTAATTTAATTCAACTTAAATCGGTTTAAAAGTTTAATTTAACCTGTTTTATTCACATCAAAATTCTAAAAAGAAGGTGGTTGTTTTGTCTATTTACTTGAAATATTTTAGAACCATACTAATTAAAAGTACAGAGAAATTAGTGCTGTAATCATTATAAGAGACACTTATATCTCTTAGGTGTCTTTGTAAGTGCTGCTTATGTTGTAAAATATTTCAAAAGCTTAGTCCACACGTCATAATCCAGAGAACCATAGAGGTATTCACTTAGTCACTGCTTTTAGCATTCTTGTTCTGTACTCTTGTTATTTAATAACTCGCCTTGTGAAAGTGTTATATACTGTGTGTGAACTATACAAAACAATTACAATTTACAATGAGCTAATGAAGAGCAGGCCTAGCTGCAAAATGTAAGCAAACACTCGAGCAATGTTCTAATAAAGAGGTTTAGAAAGCTTGGTCATGTGAAAACAGTTCTTGTTTTTAGAAGATAAAATGAATTTGATCCCTTTATGGAAAAAGCAGTATTATTCCTTTTAACACCTGAAAATACAATTATGCAAAGTACCAGTTTTTGTTATTTTTTAATCATGTGTAATTAAATAGAACTAAATTTGTTTTCCTAGGATAATGTTACCTTAAGGTCATTTTAGCTCTCTCTTTTTCTTTCCATTTTTGGAACAACTGGAGTTGTATCTTTCGCAGCCAAACAATAGAAAACAAATGGCTAAAAATACTTCCTGGAAATGCCATTCAGGTAATCAGTTTTAAAATCTTAAATTTAAGATTTATTACTTTTTGGATGACATTCGAACAAAAGTCATTCTGGCAATGTAGTTCCATAACACTGCACAGTATTTACAGCCCTCAAGATATATAACCCTGTTAAAATTGAAACAAGGCGTACCAGCTGAGGATAAGGCCGTTTACAATGTACATATTTTGGAATAAGATTTTTTCATGCGTTTTAAGGCTTTTAAGTTGCCTGCCAACTCAGGCAGCACTTACTTCATGTTATCAAAATCCCTATCAATTTCAGGAGGGTAAAAAAAAATGTTTCACAGTCAACTTAGTGTCACAATGGGATGCAAGTCTCCAGGAGTCTGTTACTCTGAGGTAAAGCTGATTTGTTAATGTCCTTAGGTTGGGATGATGTTTTGGTGTTGGTGTGCAGTGCTTTTTTTCCTCTAAACATAGCTTTGCACGTTTCTGCCACAGAATTCAACTTTTGTCTCATCCGTCCACAGAACGTTGTCCCAGAAGCATTGTGGAACATCCAGGCGGTTTTTTGCAAACATGAGACGTGTAGTGTTTTTCTTATAGTGGACACATGAACAGACACTTTGGCAAGTTCAAGAGATTTCTGCAGGTCCTTTGCTGTTACCCTAGGGCTCTTATTCACCTCCTTCAGCATTGCACACTGTGCTCTTTCAGTGATCTTCATACTGTAGGATCACGTACTGAACAGTACTGAATTTCCTCCATTTGCAGACAATTTGTCTTACTGTGGATTGATGAACACTCAGGCCTTTAGAAATGCTTTTGTAACCTTTTCCATCTTTACTGAATGCATCTCTGTAGTTCTTCTTCTAAGGTCCTCTGATATTTCTTTTGTTCGGGGCATGGTTCACATGAACAGTTCTTTCTTGAGAAGGGCAGACTCTGTCAGTAACCAACCTTTGTGTGACTTTTTTATAGGACAGGGCACCTCCAACCCACACCATCTCATTGATTGGAACACCTGACTCCAATTAGCTTTTGGAGAAGTCATTAGCCTAGAGGTTCTCATACTTTTTCCAACCTAGACTGTGAATGTTTAAATGATGTGTTCAGTACTGACGAAAAGTACAATTGTCTGTGTGTTATTAGTTTAAGCAGATTGTGTTTGTCTATTGTTGTGAGTTAGTTGAAGATCAGACCACATTTTTATGAGTAATTAATGCAGAAATCCAGGTAATTCCAAAAGGTTCACAAACTTTTTCTTGCAACTGTTGCTCTTGAATTGACCAGCGCAATTGGTAGTTGCTTTGCACTGTAGTCCTAGTTGTTCTCTGTTCTCAACAGTATACCTCTCAATTGGTCTAACATTTTGCTTAATAATCACCTTATTTAACACAAAGAAGAGGCATATTTTATTGCATTGTCTTTTTGATTTGTGGGTGAATTGTGGACTCATACACTGGGAGGAAGATTTTCTTAGCAAATGACCACATAGAATCTTTATGAATGGTATAATCTCTGGTATAATGCTTTTGATGAAGGGCATTCCACAAGGATGTGTTTTTTTCACCAGTGTTTTCAATTTGCACAAAAGAAACGCAGGAGGTGTTTGAATGTGTTTTTAGCTTGCTTAAATATGCTGACAACAAGGCCTTGGTTGGTGTCCTGCAGGGAACTGAAAGCCCAAAGAGTATTAACTCTTATTAATTGATGCTATTCAAACTCTCTGTAAAGAAACATGAAGAAAACAAATGAATTAGTGATACACTCAAGCAGGTTTGGGCCAGCCATACTTCAACTCAGAAATATAAATGGTCAGGTTGTGGAGATTGTTGCTTGTTTTACAGTATATATTTGGGTAAATACACTGATAACAAGTTACAGTTAATTTCTTACGCAACACAGAGCATGTTTTTTAAAAAAAGCTTACAGATGATTTCTTTTAAGGAATTAGAAAACCCTTGATGTAAGCAAACACATCCTAGAGTTGGCCAACACATGTTTGGTAGAGTGTGTGCTTTCTTCTTCCATCTCCGCCTGGTGTGGGAATCTATGTGTCAGGGGTGGAATCAGGCTCTCAAGAATGACAAATATGGGCAGCACAATTATTGTTCAGAATCAGAACTTGCTGAATCAGTTGTGTACTGCTGGAGGAGTGTTTCCAGGAAAACAATGTTTATACTAAATGATGCCTCATACCCACTGCATTTCCAGTTTGAAAAAACTACCATCTGGTTGATGTTTTAGAGCACCAAAGATTATGTAAAAGCATTTTTAAGCAATAAGTTTTTCAGAGTGCCATTATTCTTTTAAACTCTGACGTACTTTATGAGCCCCTTCAGAGCACTGTATACACAGTATATATGTCACACTTAATTCTAATGTTTTTGTGCTGTATTGTATTTGCATTTATATTGCTTTGGTTGTATACATCTGGCAAAATCCATTGGATGCTTTATGTATTCTGCATTTGTTGTGAGGCCAAAAACAATTTACATAAAATATTTTTTTATTATTAAGTAGATTTTCTTTCGGATTCTAGGACGTTTTTGTTCTTCCTGCAATTTCAGACTTGAAGTGCTGGGGCTCAGTGACTCTACGCTTGCATTGCTTCTAATTCTTCATATCCAAGGTCATAGGTGTTTCTTGTATTTTTAGACCAAAATGATGTGGCTATGTATTACTTATACTGTATATTATGAGGGTTTAACACATTCTAAAAATGTTCTAAATTTAGGAGTAGCCTTTAGTAACACTAATATAAAACATATTTTGCTATGGTCCTAAAGCATACTATTGCTGGTTCAGAGAGTTGTCAAATGCTTTACCAATTAAAAGCTCTCAACATTCTTTCTTTCATTCTTTTAATAATACCAGGTGTTCAGGATGAATTCCAAATGTGAAAAAGGGAGCACACATCAGTGATTTTGTCACACAAGGGATGTACACTCAACCACCCTCAACTAGCCTCATTCCTTACAATTCATGTTCATATTCAGCAAAAGACATGCGATTATTTTGTTTTTTAATGCTTGAGAGTTGATCGCACTTTCTGAGCTTGGTTACTAGTGTGGTTTCCTATATCCACATGTACATGTAAAATGCTTTGAGGAGGTGTACACCAAGAACACATGACTGTGTTTGCTGTGTGTTATTGTGTCTTATTACGTACCAGTCACTTATTCACCTTAAAATAATCACTTTTGCACCAACCCTTGTTGACAATGCTTCCTAGTCCCTCACCAGAACCCACCTGCATCCAAAAATTATCCTAAATGTTACACCCCTTTACCCCTAGACACCTGGGGTCGTAACAATGACATACTGTAGAACATTACAAATTAAGAGGTCTGACTGTGGGTTGCAAAGGAACAAGTCAAAGTGAAATCTGCACTGAAAAATGTGTCCATTCTCCTTGTTTTGCTTTCTTTGCTTTGTATCCCAGAACCTTTCTTTCTCTCACCTCTGTACAAAAGATTCAGCCATAACGCTGTATTTGTTTCTTTCCTTTTTAAACCTTATAAATAAATATTATCTTCCTTGCTCTGTATTTTAGAAAGCAAGATTACTGTACAGTACTTCACTTGCATATCAGACTAACATTCTTCCTTTAAATAAACTGATGTTATTCAAGTTATTTGTGGACAACCAGTCATAATAATAAAAATAACACAGCTTCAGGGGACAGTAGAGAAACCAATGCTGGAAACATTGATAACTGTTTTGGGAATAGAAGCAAAAGGCAACATGTGTAGAATACATGAAAAATGTGTGTTTAATAAGGACCACATTTCTGAAAACAGCAGAAAGATGACAAATACAGACGTTTGCTTTGTTTTATTAGGGAAGACAAAAATAAAACAGGCATATACTGCAGCACTTACAGCATAATGCCCCAATTCTCATACAAATACTAGGTTCACTTTGAAATTTAGAACTCTCTTGTTTTAAAAGACCCTTGGGAAAAAAGACTATGTTATGATAAACTGCAGAAAAAAAATCAGTAACAGGAACTGCCTTTGACTTAAAAGCTGTTCTTTTGGCAGCAAAAGATCTGGGAAAGAATAAAGAATAATGAACATGCACATGAAGTATGTCACGTTTTAGACACTGTCCTTTTTACTAATTACTGTAAGTATCACTTTATTGAAGTCAAGTGTGTTTGGAACATCAGGTTTAAATTTAAAGCTTTTCAGATGTGACTGCTCTAAACATTACATTAATTTGGGAACAGGAAGGGAGAAAAACATCTTAAGGACCTAGTGAAAACAATATATCAGACCAGCAGGTTTTCCTGACCCATATGCCAACCTCACTGTGTTTCCACATGGTGTCTCCATTGATTTAAAATATCTCACAACATGAAGCTTATGTGGTTTCCTATATTCTTACCTGCCAGCTGAGAGTAGACAGTCTAAGATATCTAATAATATTGATTACTTCATTTACTTTATGACATCCATCCACCCATTTCCTAGCTGCTTCATCCACTTCAGGAGCCTGATCCTGTGCCAGCAAGCAACGGGCCCAAGGCAGGATACACCCTGGATGGGACGCCAGTCCATCACAGAGCGGACACAATCACAAACACAGACACGCACACATTCCCATCAGGGCCAATTTTCCCAGTAGTCAATTTTCCTACCAGTATGTCTTTTGACTGTGACTGTGAGAGAGGAAACATTGTGACTGTAACTGTGCGAGGCACCCGACGAAAACCGCCGAGAACACAAATTCCATGCAGATCCGGAATTGAATCCAGGACCCCAGCACTGTGAGACAGCAATACTAACCACATCAGTGCCGCTCTACTGTATATGTATCACATTTAACTTTAAAAATGTATGCGACAAAGGACATCACACACATGTCATTACCTAATCAGGTTTTCAGGTAGCAACTGAAAAGCAAATCATCTATTTCCTTTCATTCACAAATATTAAAAAGAACTAACTTTGGATTCAGTTTATTTTTTGTTTTTACTTAAACTTTGTACTTTTCACTTGAACTTTGTCCCGTTCACTTATTTTTGGTTCGGTTATATGTTATGTTCGGTTATAGTTTCTCCATTTTTCTTTAAATTACACACAACACTGAACTATTGTGCAGCAGCCCAGAGACAAGAAAACAAGGGCATTTGCTGAAGAACACTGAAAAAAGTTTCAGTCATTACATTTGTAAATGGTAATTCTCTTAAGCAGCTCATTTGATTAAGCAACAATCTTAATACTTTATACTTAATTGAATACTTTACTAAGATATTTTATATGAAGGATTTTAGGACATCAATTCCAGGGCATGAGAAAGAAATACAAAGAAAATAACAAACATAACTGTGCATGTAGTGTAAGTCTTTAGTTATCAAGGTTAAACCACCATTCCAGACTTCTCTGCTTCATCAAAACTTCATACAAACTAACCTAAAAAGTTTTCTCTAAGATACCAAAATAATATTTTTAAGTAAACAACAAGACCATAAATTTTCTTTGTACCAGGTTTATGTGACCACAAGACAAGCATAGCTTTTCTAAGAATTTGTGCCAAGCCAAAAGCTTGATTTTCTCGGGGGTAGAATGCAAATATTATTCCAAAACAAAAAAAAAACAAAGGATAACACTCATTTTAAAACATCTAGAATGAATTAACAATGGACCCCATACCTTAAACAGAAATCAAGAAGGGAGTCTATGGCTTATGAAACCATTATTTCTTTCCACTCCATTACATCTGAAAGACATACATTCAGATTAGAGATTTTAGCTTCCAATTTAACTCATCATAATATCAAGCAGAATAATTTGGCACAAAATACTTAAAGGCTTAACCCATATCTTTACTTAAGATGTTTTGGAACATTTTTCAATTTCAAAAGATACCTTTTTTTATCATGTTGGGTTTCAATACAATTAATTCTGTTGCAATCCTATTACAGTCTCACTATGAAAGCTTTAAACTATGCAAGTCTCATTAGTGATGCAGAGTGAACACTAATTACAGCAAATAGTTGCAGCCTCACATACTGCTGTTCTAGTGCCACCTACCCAGCTTGTTTTAAGAGTCATAATGTCCTGCTGGGCTATTAAAAGAACTAATGCATCTCACACAAAGAAAAAATACAGAAAACTGCCTTGAGGCAATGAGGTGTTTATGAATGTTCTGTTTCTTACAACACACCTAACATGTTTGTTAATACTTTTAAATAACCCCAGAAAAACACTGCATTCTCAAACAGCTTATTACCTTCACTGAAAGGTATGTATAAAACATTTACAGCACAATGTATCTGAAGCAACAGCGATATTTGTTTACATACTACTTTAATACGAAAGAATCCAATGCAGTTTTTACATTACAATATGGTAATATGTTGCAGTGTGATGTCATTAAATACAGTGCTGTTTATACAGAGACACAAGGATGTGCTTCGTATTCACCAAGCAGCACTGTCAGCAGTCTGATGTACTGTATTATTACTGTGCTAACATGTTTTAAAATTAGTGTTAAAGGATGTATCTGTGCTGCTATTAAAGCTGTACAGTAGCTAGGAGCCTAAGGCTTAGCTAGAGTTTTATTAATATATTTTAGCTCAGCTTTTAAGGAAAATACTCCTCTTTAAAATATTCACGCTGAAGGTTCTTGGGTATTATTTTTCTTTGTTTATTGACTGTGCAAAGGAAGATAGGAAAATATAATTACATTTCCTATAAAATATAAAGGACATAAAATGCATAACAGAGTAGCTCATGGATGTGGTGCTTGAAACTGTCCTCCGTGCAAAGATTATTTTCATTTAGATTTTCATTTTCCTTTGTTACTTTATAAGAGGAAGCCTTATTTAATTTATTTTAGTAATAATGCATGCATTTTTTTTATTACAGCACATTTAATTGTGTTGTGTTTTTTTCTTTGGACTTACAATTTAAATACCAAAACAATTCACATAAGGCTTTAAGGTGTGGCAGAACGGATGTATCTCAGTTATATAATTATTAGAATACCTTTAGTTAAAAGGCTGCATAATTATGGTAAAGGATATGGCCCAATTGACATTTTTAAACATTTTGATACATATTTTGTTAAATTAGTGTAGTTTTAATGCTGCTTACTTTGAAACTGGACTTAAAAACCTAAAGTGTTTGAAACTTTACGTAATGGAATCAAATATTTTCTGTAAGCAGGAAATGTTGATGCAGTATAAAAGCTTCAGGGGTGGGGTTGCGTAGTAAGTGAGCCTTTGGGCTCGTAATTTACAGGTTGTGTGTTCAAGGCCCCACTGTAGACCCTCCTGTTGTATCCTTCAACAAGGTGCATTGCTCCAGTCCACCCAGCTGAATGGGAGGGGACAAGCACTGCTGGGGGGTTACTCCTGGGATAGACCCAGGTTCCCCAGGGGGGAAGTCACATGCTCTTGTCACTTAATGTTGCAGAAACCAGGATGAGCTCTTGTGTGAGGAACTGCTGTGGCTCTGGTGTGAACTTTTTATGGCAACTTCTGTTTAAATGCAGTTTAAATGCAGGCAAACAAGGTATAACAATGTACAGAAGGTTTTCATAGCCTGGTATCATTATTTTCTTTCAATATGATCTGTCACGACAAAAGGCGCTGATGTGAATCTGATGACCGGTTCTGTTTTTTTTATTTTTTTATTTTCACTATTGCAAAGTCAACTGTTAACCTATTAATCTAATGGCAAATCAATACTGGTAAATTAAAAGAAAGAGATTAGAAGCAACATGTTCCTTGTATCAGGAACAGTTTTTATGTCATAGAAGTCAAATTCCAAGTGTATTTCTCAAAGAATGTTATTTACTGTATGTTTATAAATAACTGTTTAGTAAGTTTATTATTATGGGTAGTCAGGCAAACAAGCAGAGCACCCACATGGGTTTAACTTAATTATGATGACATCTTGTTCTGTCTCTTTATTTTAAAGCTCGGGTTCCTGAAACCCAGTTACACTGCACTGTCCACAGAAGCATCACATTTTCATTCATCTGACACGCTTATACAGAAGCCCTAGTAAAATCTCTGGTGTTAATGTTGTTAGACAATATAGACCTGTCAGTATAGTACTTACCCATTTATCTGTTTTTTTATATTGACAGATTGATTAATAGAGTAATTTTCTTCTTTTTAAGTTTGGAAAAAATAACTATTAAATTTCAGTGCAAAGAATATGGTCTTGTGTGTTGAAATACTTGGACGGTGATTATGCTAGATGTGCAGGTGGTATTGATTTATTTTTAACTGAATAAACTCAGAGTTTGTGTAGTACAGTTTGGTAGGATTGATGTTTTAGAGAATGCATTTTAAGGGGATATAGCTAGCACTATATTGCATTAAAATTAAAAATTAAAAATTGCATTTATGAGGTAAATTTCTACCATGGATGGGTTTCCCCAAAACCTTGTCAAGATTCTCTATAAAAGCAAGCCTTTTATCCCATTCTTTATAAAAGGTTATCTTTTACTTAATTCCTTCTATTAAAAGTATTCATGGATATTTGTTTTAATGTACCAGCATTATGGATGAGACAACCAACTAGACTGCCGAACTAGAGGTAAGAACTATACTGTATTCCAATTCATTTGCAATGAGAAGGTATCCTAATAGTGTTATAGTTCATGTTGGGCAGGCAGCGTGGGGTGGTACTGTAGTTAGAGCTCGGAACGCATAATCAGTGACCACATTGCAGAAACTGCTGTTGCTGCTGCCTTGAGTAAGGTGCTTTGTCAAAGCTTCAATCAATCTATATGGATAAATGGGTATAGCCATTTAATAAGGATTGATCTATGGTTGATACTGTACATATGATTGCCTAGTATTTCCAGATCCCGGAAAAGCTCTTGTCCTCTAAGGCTTTGTGAAGGACTCCAGCCATAGCTTAGTTGTGCTTTTTGTGTATTACGAATGGGTTCAGGCTTGCCAGGGTCTTCGTTGTTGTGAGTGTGTGTAACTGTGGACTGGTTAAACGATGGCAATGCGTGGGGTAGATCTTCATCAGTGCTATCTTGATGATGGAGTGTTGACCCTTTTAGTTTAATTGGAAATACGCTTGGAGGCTGAGAAACTCGCTTGCACAAGTCTAGGCATTGTGCTTGTTTTATCGTTGACATGCCTTTAGAAGCTGCAATGGATTTGTAGCCAGAGCTACAGTATGAGTTACTGATTTATGAAGATGTCATAAAAGCATGCAAAGAGCAAGCACTGGGCACACAGCAAGTCAGTATTTGTGTGCACAGGCATGCATAGCTAGCGAATTTGGTTTTTCTTTTATCTGCATCCATTACTGTACCAGTCTTTATCAATAAAAAGCTTTTAGATTTAATCATTGAATATCTCGATCCTGCCAAATGAGTGATTGATGTACTGCACAAGAGGGTTTACATAAGCACCCTACATGGAATGAACATGTTTCTTTTTTCCTTATTTTTATACCTGTAAATATTATCTGAGATATGTTTTTCATCTTTGCAATGCTCTTTTCATGCAGAGATACTGCTCTGCTATGTACCATTACAAACACAGATGGATTTAAAAAGTAGAATTTGCTACTCTAAGAACATAAGAAAGGTCCTGTAACAAATGAAACAAATGAGTGAAGTCTATCTGGCTCCTCTAACTCTAACAGGTAATTACTGTAGTAACTAATTGATCCAAGAATCCTGTTCAGTCATTTCTTGAAAGAAGGGTATCAGCTTCAACAACATGGCTGGGTAGTTTTTTTCCATACTCCCGCAACACTTTGAGTAAAAAAGTGCCTCCTATTCTCGGTTTTGAATGTACAGTACTTACTGTACAGTAGTTTCTACATGTGTCCTGAGGTTCAGTTTCATTGTTCATTCTGAAGAAATCCACTGGACTAACATCATCATTTCCTTTGCGGATTTTGAATACTTGTATCAGGTCACCTTGCAGTCTTCTCTGATCATGACTAAAATGATTTATTGTTTGTTTTTGTCTGACCATGTTCTCCCCCTTATAACTGGAAAGTAATTCATTCCAAAAGGGGTTACATGTCGATCTGTATCTCACAAGATAAAGCTGCTATAATGTACTTGTTGCTTAAGAGTCATATAGCACATCTTACCACAGTTTGGATCTACAGAAAATATTCTTGAAATTTACATTTGAAAACAATTAAGAGAATGATTGCAACAGCACATTGGAGCTTGCAGTTTTTACAGTTTCAGAATATCTGATGCTTTGGTGGAGAACGAACCTCATGAACGTTTTCTCCTCCATGGTGCTCAAGGTAAATACAGATCCCAATTTTTACTGCAGTTTCTGATTAAATTAAACACTTAATTTCTGTCACAGAAACAAATCTATTGAAAAGAAGTTGAAAACAAACCTCGTTGATTTTTGTTGAAAAAAAGGTGCACGTAGGTAAGTTAATCATTTCAGAGCAAGTAACATAAGATGTGAGATAATTTTTCACAAACGTGGTTATTAGCTTTTTCCCCCCGTGTCATTTTATTTAAATGACACTCAACAGTTTGTATTACAAGCAGAAGATATTCTTTAGAGACTGTCAAACATACTTCCAAGAGATCTCTGGTGCCTGTCTCTGTTGTCAAGAATTGAACAATGTTTAGTGTATAGAAAGCCACAGAAAAGTAAATAAGACGCAGCTGGAAATTTTTCCATCACAGCTCTGGATCTGTCCGAATGGGCTGCTATTAACATTGGAGAGCAGGGCTAGAATTGGCTTCGTCTCCATTTGCCTCAACAGAAATTGGCAAAGTAAGCATTGTGTTCATTAGTTGCATGCCTTTCCTTTAAAATAAATAATAAAAGTAATTTTAATATCTGAAAAATATATGGAACTTCAATACCCCCAAAAAAAGCTTTCTGCATTTTAGGGTAATGTCATTGTTATAAAATAGTTTTCAAATAATTACATTCTTTTAATGGTGTTTATGGTTTTGTACATGTATTGTTTTTATTATTTTTTTCTTGGGAACATTTATTATAAACTAGTCAAAATAAAAATCACTTCCAACAGTATAATATTATTTTTGTGAATTTAGGTTATTTTTATTATTTTGAAACCCCTTTCTATTTTCTGAATTATAATACAGTACAATACTGTATGATCTGAAAACCTGCTGTTAGAACTCAGTACTCTCAGATCCTAACTATTGTTACTCAGCTGGTCTGTAAAAGAGGCTGATAAACAGTGTTCAATTAGAGTACATCATAATTTAAACAAACAGTCAAATGTCATGCTGGGGTTAGCAAACATTTGTGAAAGGACTTCAGAGATGTAAATCTGTTGTAGTTTAAGACTTTCAATAAATTATCACGTAATCTGATCTCATATTTCTTAACACAAATACCAAGGAGCTGAATGATTTTTGTGTTAAAGCCAAGCATATACTGTACAGTATTAATTTCTACAGTCAGGCTAGTGTGACTCAGTGCTGCCATCTAATGCTCTCTGCTAAAACACTGCGTACAGCATTTTGCTGAGACCCGGACGATTAATAATTTACTGCATATACAGCTCCAGTAAGGTCTTGTACTTTTATAAAAAATATATATATATACCTGAAACGTCTGTAAGGCAGGTTGATCAGTGCATTAAAAACCAAAAACAAAATACAAATACAGAATACTTGAAATTTGAAGTATACATTTAATAAACTCAGTAGAGTTAATTCACGTAAGTTGAAAAAAGAATTAGCATGCAATAGAACAATCTTTAAACTGTAAGAGACAGAACAGATTTCTCTTCTTTAGAATTAATTAGCTACAAGCAAAAATATACGTCAGAAAACTATTAGTAAAGATTGTAAAGATTAATGTAATATTTTATTTTATTTTAACGCTGGGTAATTTAATGTTTAATTACATAATTTAATCATTTATTTTAACAATAAAATATTATAATTGTATTAAGCAGCTAAAAAAATCATTTTTTAAATAAAACATTCTGATATTTAACAATTTCATTAGGGTTTTCTTTACAAATAAACTGACATACAATATTTTGCATAAACATGTATTGCTTTCATACAGTACTGTTGAAAATCATTGTGCATCACAAATAATTTTTAACATGCTCTTATTAGCTTTTCCAGCTAATATCACCAGGTGGCGCTGTTACTTGGTTTTCAGTAAATGTTCTTTGTTCAATTGAACAGTTTTTTCCCCCAGGGTTACCCATTTCCCAGGCTGTCTCCAGCCTTAAGTGAAACATCATGAAAACATGCTGAGCTGGATCAGGATGGGCTCTTTAATGGCAATGAAACAGCAGGAAGATATCATGGAATGGAAATTCTCAGATTTCCAGAAGGTCATGTTCTTTGTGTGTATCCTCACAGTTTATTACTTTTTAAGATATCAAGTAAAAAAATTGCCATATTCAAAAAGTGAGGCTGAGAAAGCACATCACAAAAGTTGGAGTTAATGTTAGTGACATAGGCAATGCTGGAGAGAGTTCAGTTTTTTTTTATCAAGATGTGGGGGCCTGGCTTTCTATAACAGGCACTGCTTTCCACAGCAGAGGTTAAAGAATCTGAGTGACATCCCCCAGTGTGGCAGAGGTGCAGTAACGTGGCCATAATCCTGGTCAGTTGCCAGTAGAAAGGATGGCAGGAAGTATCAGGATGTGTCTACTGACAGGAGGTGTCAGAAGATGAGGGTGGACTCCATTGCTGGTATTTATTGACTACTAATCCCTTCAATTTGTCCTTAAAGCCATTGCCATTAGGTACCACAGTTTAAAATGTTAACCCCTTGATTGGTTCTTCCAGTATGTACAGTAAATTGTGTGTCATTGCTCTTTTCTTAAGAAAAGGTCATGATATTAAAAATAAGAGGTGTTCCATAATTATGTAGAGTTGAAAATAAAGGAACAATTCCCTTGAGACATTAACTGCAGTCTATACTTGGCTTTCTTTGTTTCTGTGATGTTTTTTTATGCTTTCTAGTTACTCTGTGACCTAGATTAGTCATATAGTCAAACATTTTTACAGTGCTTTAAAAAATAAATCAATAAAGAACTTATTACTGCCTTTTTTCCCCCCACTGGCTACAGCAAATGGGATACACATTAAATCTATCCCCTAGCATTTAATACAGTTAAATGTTCTGCCCAAGTCCAGCATTCCACACACATCTGAACACAGGGAGAGGAGTGCTCTTGTTCCAGATGCCTGTGTAGTGCAGACAATTCCTTACATTTTGACAGATTTGTCTCCCTAAATCCTGTCATTACGTACGTTACAATAACACATAGCTGTGCTCAGTTGTGAGCACCAGAATGTTCTAAATTCACATTCCACCTCCAGCTGTCAAATGTGGATCAGATTTGGAGGGAGGAGTAAAGAAACTGGCCAACTTTAAAATGGAGTTTGGTCTTAATCCAGGCTAAGAAGTTTCTAGGCTCATAGAAGCTCCCGTGTCATCTGCTCCTTACCTCTCCCCTCTCAAAATGATCAACACCCTGGAGAATTTAAGAGAGGCCCACTTTAAGGAAGTCTTTAGTGTGAGTTTCAGTTAAAGAAAAATAAGAAACAAACAAAATCACATAAAAGGGGACATATAAATGCAATACATATCTACAGTACTCTTTCAAAGCTTAACAGTATACAGTATAGTGAAATGGTGATGTTTGTTTTGTATTACCGAGGAAGTGATATACTGTATGAATGCAGCTACTTCAGTATTGCTTTCAAAAGAGGTATACAAAAAATTTAAGAACCCACTCCATAAAGCGTGCAGCATTGTGTAGGACTTCGTGAGTATGTAAAACATCTTTGTAAAATTGAAATTTATTTTTCCAGTAGAGGGAGCCAGCTGACTTATTTCCTTTATCTTTTCCATCGCTATGTACAAAGTAGTTTATGTGGTTATGTACCATGTAAAGTATACTGTTGAGCAAATGATTTAAATTATATTTATTAAAATCAGTGTGCATCTTGGGGGGAAGAATTGAACTCTGTGTTTTTTGCACAAATATTAAAATCCAGATTGACAGTTTCAAACCTCATTTTGTATCTCATAAAAATAGCAAACATTGAAAATTTAATTAATTTGCAATCATTATAAACATTTTTTTCTCTGAATTCTGAAATAAACACTATTGCAAACACAGCATCTCAGTAACTTGACAATCATTGAAGACTTCTGTCTCTTGAGAATAGAAATAAGATTATTTATTTCTTTACAAATACAGTAGTAACCCCCTTCCAATAATCCCAATTTGTTGAATTAACAAATGATGTACACACACCTTTAAAGTGAATATTTAATCAAAACTGGAATGCTCAAACTCAGCACCTTTGGTAGCAATTACAGATCCACCTCATTTCCTAGAAATCTAACAACTTTGTACAGCAGGATAGTGCCATGTTCAGCAGTTCTTTGCAAACTTGCTCAAGCTCTGTCAGGTTGAGGGATGGTAATTTTTCAGGCTTGATTTCCACAGATTTTCTATCACATATCAGTAAGTACCTTTTCTTGTTAATCCTGTCCAGTGTACAGTAGCTTTGGCAACTTTGTCTAATCAGACCACAAAACATTTTGCTACACTTTCGGTTTGTTTGTGTCTACAACAGACTAATAGTTTGCTTACATTCTGCAGACTATATGTATTGTATTGTAACATACGGAATCTAAATGGTACAATGTCCTTGGGCCTTCAGAAGAAATTGAACAGTGTATACCAAGAAGCATTCAAATAAATATTTTTAGATTTACAAGAAGAAGAGAAAAATGATTTTTATAGCAAGTGATTGTGGTATTGAAGAGCCTAATATGTGGTGACAATTAAAGAGCCTAAGATCTTGTGGCCAAACACATTAAAGGTAGAATTGATCATCCTTAGATCAAATAAGAGCTGAACTAGATTCTTGGAGTCAGCATTTCTTCTGAAAGAATGATGAAATACATTTTTGAGCAGGAAGTCAAAGACATACATTTTTTTATTCAATCACCCAGCAAAGATTGGATAATAGTTGCTGTTGCTGATGATAATAATATCTATATGTATATTTTGTATACTGCTGAACCAAAAATATTAGTGAATACTCCTAATAGTGGGTTGGTGCACTTCCAGCCACAATTATAGCTACAAAACATCACAACCACTAGAATCTACTAGATCAGTGATATTTGCCCCCGGTCCTGTATGACTGCAGTCCACCAGTTTTTATACTGAATATAATTTATAACTCTCAGTGATTAAGTCATGGAAATCAATTAAGATACATTATGAAGAGTCCAGAGCAAAATGAAAGCCAGAATACATGGCAGGTCTTTGAATATCAATGCACTGTGTTCGCAGATGTCTGTGGAGCTGTTGGACTGCTCGGCTATCGGCAGTTGCTGCAGCTCTGCACGAGATGTGGGTAGCGGTTTAACAGATATTTACGGACTGAAATGCACTTCCTCTTGGTGATTTCTTTGCTTAATCTGAACCACAGGCTGCAAACCCTGGAGACTGAATTGACATATTCTTCAGTTTTGGTGCTGCAGAACGAGCCACACACTAACAGTCGTGCTTCTTCCATCAAGTTTCTTTCTCATTCCACAGCATACAGAGGAAAAGGGCTTGGTCTGTCACTGCTTTGCAGACCAAAGGGCATACTGTTTGCTAGGTCTTTTCCAGTATTTGTAGACAAGATGGCCCACTCCCATAGAACATGGGATGAGGCTCTGAATATTTTTTGTTTATTTCATGATTTGTAATTTTAAAGCAAGAGAGACAGGTGTGCTGTACCATACAGAAATGTTTTAGCCAGGCAGGTATCAAAGTTCAAAGTGACAATTGCATCCATTTGTCATACAAAATAATAACCTTTTCTTAATTTGAATACCATTAATTCCATCCATATTTTGAGGAGCTTTTCAAAATTAAAATGATAAAAAAGACTTATCTGAAGAGTTGATAATGACATAAAATTAGGTTGACTAACTAATGACAAATTATTAAACCAAAGACAAAATTTTGAAAAGTCACGTCTGGCAATTTTTTGGTTTCCTGGTTGCTAGTTCTCCATCTTGATATCCAATGCAGAATTTGTGTAATATTATGTTGGTTATGGCAGCCAGATGTTGAGTTGGCAGTTAATCTGTTTCATTTCAGTGTGATGTTGAGAATGCTTGAGGACATTGTTTTGAAATCAAAAGTTTTGAAAAAGTACAACTGTCAAAAATGTTCTTCTCTAGCTCCAAGATGGACTGTAATGGACGACCTGATAAAGAGGTCCTGGGAGCACCTGAATTTTCCAGTTTTTCTCTTGCTCTTTAAAGAATGTAAGCATGTTACACAGATTGCTTCTGTAAGAGCTGGACAAAAGGTTGTTTTCTTTGACAAAGGTGATTCTCACTGTAAGTGCTCAGATGAAAAGATGTGACACAAAAAGATTCCAGAGACCTTGATTTTCAGGTAGCAAAGGATAAAATGATGTCTAAAAGTTGTACTGTACTTTATCACAGGATTTAATTTAGGATTTCACTTTTTCTTTTACATTTTCATTGCATATACTGTATCTATTAAACTGAATGCTGGGTCTAATACTGAAAAGCATTCTACATTGAAATACAATGCAGTTATAGTATTTGTCTACACATTTGTGTCATAAATACACCTGTATGTCTAAGATTTGTGGCTGAGGTAATCAAGTTCACAATATACTCTCTTGTGGCTAGTTAAACTATGAGAAGTGACATACTGTACAGAAAGGGACCACAACTGAACATAATATTGTAAATAAGGTTGTACAGTAGTATTTTTCTTTAAAATGTTCACATTACTTAGTGTGGCCTTTTTGTCACTTACACATCTTGCCAGCCACATTTTCTTGTACCATTTTATCCTGCTCTTCATTTCAGAAAAACTTTGAAACAACATTTTCTTAGATTTCTTCCCTCACTATCGTCTTTTAGTGAAAATGGCAAAGAGCGAATGGAGCAGGGTAATAATAAATGCTGCACTCTGGATACCATATGTGTCCATGACGTTCACTCACAGTTGAATTTTCTCATCATTGTCTATAAGTTAAAATTCCACCACAGTTACAAACGTCTATACTTTATTTCAGCAGTGTGTCATGTGCATTTTTGTCAGTCTGACGTCCCTTGCAGCTAGCACAAAATCACTGTCACCATTCTTGAAAGGTAGTATCATGACAGCATCAGTAGCTGGCATTTCTACCAACAGCTGAGAGTGACAAGAATGTCTCTGTCCTCTGAAGTACTGTAATCTTTTATCTTGGTGTACTTAAACATTTTAAAAATGGTCAATTTCAGAAGAACAAGGATAAATGTAGGTGGAATGTTTGCCAGCAAAAACTTGAAACTCTTTTTGTTGTTGCTGCTGCTGTTAAAAACACAAGTTAATAAGAAAGCTTGTAAATGAGAGAAGGCTACACAGCCATTTAGCTTTTGTGGTTGGTAATTGCTAATTAATCCTTGAATGAAGCCACAGTAATTGGAAAGACACATGGTTGATTCCAGACTCCCACAATCCTTATGTACAGACCTACAGTACCTCCTGTTCTCACATTTAAAAATATTGTTCCTTAGTTTCATCTGTGTCATGGTTGATTCAGAAGAAGTTCATACTGTTAATATTGTAAATGCCTTTGATGAATTTGACATTTAATTTAGATTGTGATTATTGTTACTGTACGTCTGTTACTACTGCTTACAATTTATTTTTCCTTAAGATTATTTAATGACAAGCTACCATAGTTTGTGACTATGGTTGCAGAGAATGAGTGTAAATCTTATTTGAAAAACTGTGAGCTGAAAAGCTGTTGTTACCTGGGTTACTGAGGCAAAACATTTTTTTTTCCATCGGTCACACCATTTTTGGAAATGAAGCATTGTTCTTTTAGCTAGGAGCAGAGAGGTTTCAATGCTCCAGAACTGAAGGTGAAAGCTGAATTCAGTGGTTCCTGGAACTGAGGCCCAAGAAATTAATGATCCTTTTCCTGTTTAATCTCCTTGCATACGTCACTGACACACAGGTTGTTTAAAATAACTTCTGGATCTATGGTCAGAGACTCCAGCTTCTGGTACTGAATCAATTGCATGTGGGGTGGGAGCCTTCTTCAAGTTTATTAAACTTGTTCTTTTAGCCTGCCAGTGTAGTTTAGAAAATACAAAAAGTTTGTCTTAGCTATAGATTTGTATATGTTTTAGTACATAGGAAATGTACTGACTGAAATGTGTATTTTTTTTTACTTTTTAAGCAGGCAAGATGATTACACAATCATTACACAAACAGTTGTTGCCTGGAGAAATTTGCCAATTCAGCATCTGAAGTCATAAGCTTTAATTTCCCTTCTCTTGTCACACTTTATAGTATACAGTCTTATAGCAAGCTGAAGTCTGTGATCACCAGTATCACCCTGCTGATCACCTGTTTCAGCTCTCACCATCTATCAGGCATTGTAAATCACTTAAAATCACATTATTTTGACAAAGTTTTTATGCTTCTTATGTGTGTATCTAGTTACAGTAAGTACGTTTTAAATGGTTCAGATGTTTGAAGTGTGAGTGGAATGTAAAATCTTAACCATGAATGGCCTTGTGCGACACTGAGGCAAATTTCTTGGTGCACTGGTTAAAGTATTTGTATCAGAATGTGCGTGATGGACAGGCACAAATTTAATGTACAGTACAGGTTTACTGTAGGCACTGTTAAAGAGATATGCAGGAGTAAGTGAAAGCCTTTTGGGAGATTCACCCCTTGCAGCAGAGAATTAGAAAATTCTTTTTTTTACTCACATAGACACAAAACCATTTTGTTTTCTTTTTTTACATTGGGAGGTGGAATATTGGAGCAGCAGACTGTCATTCACTAAGACCACTGCAAGCCTGCACTCAGCAAATAAGTTAACTTAAACATTTTTATCTGACATTTGCAGCACAACTGAAACTGCCCAGACAAATCACAAACTCAAATAGAGAAATTGCAGACGTTTGTGACATTTAAATATATTATTGTATTAGTTTCATGTTAAAGGTAGAACAGTGGTGAGCACTACTGTCTTGCAATGCTGGGGCTATGGGTTCACCTCTGGACCTGGGGTGCTATCTGTGTGGAGTTTATATGCTCTCCCTGTGTTCCTGTAGATTTTTTCCAGGGGCTCTGGTTTCCTCCCATGATTTAAAGACATACTGTTAGATGAATTGGCTTCTGTGAATACTGGTTCTTATGTGAGTGTGTGTTAGGGTCTGTGTCTGCAATGGACTGCTGTTCCATCCAGGGTACATTCTGCCATGCACCCATTGCTTGCTGGGATAGACTCCAGCTCCCAAGTGACCTTGAATCGGATGAAGCCGTTAGAAGATGGATGAATGGATAGTTTCAGGTTTCAGCACACCAGATCTGTGAAGATAATTAATTGCAAAGATTTCTTGTGGTAGAATGCTTGATGACCTACACTGTACATAACGACACTTGGGAGTAATCAGGTGATCAATAACTTCAGAATAACTTTGACTCTCTGTAAGTATCTTGTTCAAATTTCTATACATTACAGGAAAATAAACTGTTTTGTAATGGACCACTACTAAAATCTGCAACGTGCACCACGTGCTGTTGAAAGGTTTCAGATTTGGAAGTATTTCTTAAAAGGCTAGAAACACTATATTCAGCCTTATTAAGTTTCTGTTTCAGCCATTTCTGATTAATTGTTTAGTGTCTACCTTTCTATTTGTATGTTAGTGGGTCTATGGTTCATTGCAGCTGGACTTAATCAAGGGGAACATGATTGAGTACTCCTCTTTGACCTTTAGTCTAATGTACTTTCACAGGGCATTTAGCTTCAGTCGCATACTTAACAGAAGCTTTTAGCTACACTAGAATTAGAGGACTAAAGATTTTGATTGTTTCCTTGATGATTGTTTCTGCTCTAAAACCTAAATTAACACACTAACATTGCTAATTTCAAGACACAGATTTTATTGTTAAATTTTGCACTGGAGAAAGCCACCTTACTCCAACTGCGCAGTCATTGAAACATTTCAGGCACCTCACCTGGCTAGGCCTTTGAAATTTATTCTTCTTCTCATGCTATCACAAGAAACAGCTTTAGTAACATTTTCTACATAGATCCTCAGTGACTCAAAGAGATAATGTTTTCTTCAGACATGCGTCTCCATCCTTTGATAGTGTTTGAATGTGGTTAAGGTCTGAAGACGGGCTTCTTCTTCCTTCTCCACTTTTCTAGAAAAGTGGAGAATATTCCTTGCATTCACCAGGCACAAATGATGGCTCTGGTGTTGGCATCTCACTGCAGCAGAAATGGATTCGGTTCATGTGGTTCTGGCATCACAGCAGCTATAAAGGATGTTGGCACTTCACTGGGAAGCTCTGCATTCCCTTCCTTGGCAACATTAGATCCAGGCTTTTTTATATTAAAATGGAACTTTCTATTGCCAGGAGGCGTGTTCTAGAGGCTCCAGGGTAGGAGGCATTAAGCGTTGCTGCTAATGCTATCAGGGCTCTACTGCGCTGCTCTTGTACCAGTTGAACGTGATTCCACTCGTGGAGTCTTCTGGTGAAAGGGGGCAGTCCAGATGTGGGGGGGGGGGTAGTGCCCTGAGGATTATTACAGGGGAAATATAGTGCCGTTTTTTTCCTGTATTTTTTTTTCTTTTCAAATAAACATGACAGAAAATTGTCCCCAAAAAGTAAATAGTTTGATTACTAAGAAGTATTAGGTTGGCTTCAGTTCTTAATGTGTCTACAAATTTAATTTAGATCAAGATTTTTATCTTTTAGTGAATATATTTCCAGATGTCTGGTTTAGCACATTGGTACTCCAGCATATGCTTACTGACATGAAAGTGTTATAAAGATCATAAGGATCTAGGAAGACCCAATGTAGGTGATACCTACTGTACCTAGCCTTCCCCTTACAGAGCAGTAGTAGTCTTAGTGTTGATCCATCTCCTTAGACTGCTTTATTGTCACTTAGACCTGCTTGTGCCAATTGATCTCATCACATCTCAATAACTGCTCAAGGCTGGGCCTTGTCTTAGGAGGAAGACCTTAACAACCAAGTTGCTGCTGTAAGTAGTGTTGGCAACCAAGATGTGGCACTCTTCTGGTTTCAAATCAGATTACCAGTATGGTAGCAGGGAATACTGTGGCATCTGCCATCCTTCATAAGAGATACAGATTTGAGGTCTTGACTACTGGTGATCACTAAGGCACTGTTGGTGTCGGTAAGGCTGCTAACTGTGGTGTTCTGGCTTAATTCCACTTTTGGCTTGTAGTCTGCCCTGCCAATATTTTCCCCTCATTTTGCAAATGTTGTTACTTGCATTACTCCTTCAACAATTCTGACAGCGATCAGGTACTTACTGTACTGAGTGGTAGAAAGAAAAGCCTTTTAGGGAAGCCGGTTTACAATATGTAATTAACTCTAAACAGATGATCTCATGAATTTTTGTGGCGTTTCAGATGTTTCAAACAAGTATTTTTCTTAAACTTGTGGAGATGAAGGCAAAATGTTTAGCTGTCTCATTGGCTATGCATTATGAGCAAATCAAGTTTTTTGTCTTTCACTTCAGTCCAGTTAAATAAACAAAGGCACACAAACAGAAAGAGAAAGAGTGCTACAGAAAACCAGTTAGAGGTGTATATTTAAGTCTGTTGAAGAAATGAACAGAAATGTCTCCAATTTTTTACTTTTTATTTGTTGGGCATTATTTTTACTACATAATTCAGTCTTTTTTACAAACCTCTAACCTAAAATGTTAGAATTACTGTAAAATAAAAAAAATATATATGCGTCAGTAGCAAAGAATCCAATATGAGCGAATTTGACAGGCAAGTGCTCTGTTCTTTTGGAAAATGAGAAAAATGAAGTTCATTTCAGGCATATTGTTTCTGCACCATTTCCCCTCATACATTTTTCCCCCAAATGGAATATGCATGTCGTCAGGAATCTCATTCCACTGACTTACTTCACTTTGAGTAATCTGCCTACTTCAGAGTTATAAATCAAGGTGTTACAAGTGACCTCTGGACACTGCCTGAGTGCTGCTGCTCGGCAACACAGGAACAAATGATCACTCACCATCCGAGGATAACAAACCTTGGTGGGTTGTGTTAGGGACCTTGCTTTGTTGCAAAGAAGAGCAGTATATGATGTTTATAAGCAAGAATACTAATCATTAAATAATTTCAGTATCAAGCAAACGTTTTGAAATGTAAATCAAGGTATACAAATTGTTCTATTATAATTTCTACAGCAAAAAGTACAAAATGTGTACTTCTGTTTCATCCAGCAGCCACCTGAAACTCAACAGTTGATTAGACTAATCAACACAATTCAGCTTTTTGCGGTATATTAGTATGTGAGCCATGGATACATATGATAAAATAATAATCTCCCGTTCATTACAGGGAAGTTTACAGATGAAAATTAACCTGGGCTTATTGTCGTAGAATTATGGTTTACCTGGTGAAAGCTCATGTAAACATGGTGAGAACAAGTGAATTCCCCATACAGTATAAGGCTCAGAGACCAGAATTAAACCCAGAACCCAACAGCCATGAAGCAGCAGAGCTAACCATCATACCATTGTGCTACCCAAATGTACTGTAATTTTCTAAAGAATAAACATCAGTAATAGGGTAACAAAGCCAGTGAAGTACAGAAACTATTGTCTTGGACTAATAACACTATAAAGCAAATGCAGGTCTCATTTACAGCTTTGTTTCTGCTTTGTCAGTACGCTTGATGGTGTCAGCCTTGCACAACAGGATGCATGATACAGTATGTTCTTTGTTCATTATGATAACAGAATGGGTGCAAAAGGAATGGAAACAGAAATGGAATGATGAAAATATGAAATTATCTTCTGTTTTCAGTATTGATGATGGGGGAAAAGAATAATTCGGTCTTCTTGTAAATTAAAGTGTTTTGTCATCAAGGAATTCTAACAGATTTATTATTTTAAACAGCTTTAATTTAGTATGCCTTTTCTAAACATCGTGGCCTGCAGGTTCAAAACCATCAGCTTAAAGCACGTCATGACCGTGTGTTTAAATGCAATAGATACTGGAAAGATTAGATTCAGTTCAGCTTGATTAAAACACCATCTGAAAAAATAGAGAACAAGTGCATGAAGTGAAAGCATTAAACGTATTAAAGGAATGTTTCTGCAATTTCTTACTGCATGATTTTGGGGTGCATTCTGGGGACAAAATGATCTTTAAATTCTTTGAAAGATGGAATTAGCATTTGGTAAGTGCATTTGAACATACAGTACATGGTCCAGTACCTCTGGACTCCTCCCTGCTCTCCTCGATTCTTCCTTCTTCCTCTCCTCCTTTCTTGCTTCTGTTTCACCCAAATCTGGAACAATATTCTAACTTTGACGAACCAGAGAATGGCTCATTCCTGACAATAGGTTGAGAGAAAGATGCCCTTGAAAGTGTGAGAGGAACCTGGGCTGTCAGCACATTATTGGTATTAAAAGTGAGGTGGGCCCCCAGCTCTGCCAGGCAGTGTGACTCTCATCACACATTCCTCCCTGCCAGACAGAGTGGACCAAGGCCCTGAGGGAGCTCGCATCCCTTTCATGTGTTTAGAGAGCCTTAACATACAACATGCATCTTCAGAGGCATTTGCTGAGTAAATGGTAATTTAGAAGATAAGATGTCATGTGCCACATCTGAGTTAAGTGCATGCACTGCTGTATTAATATATTTGTGAATCTGCTGAGTTACTCTTTCAAGACCACAAATGTTGTCTGATTCACAGACCATGGGTTTGTCACTCATGTGATCAACTCACCACCACTTGTGCCTTCAGATGACAAAGCTACAGGAAAGAAAATGCAATTCCCCTAAAGATGATTCGTAATTGTAAGCACTGTTAATTACTCTCCATATGTTGGATTAGATGTAGCATAAACAGAGACTGTAGCTGAGTGCTGCTGTTTACATGGAAAATCTTTGCAGCTGCTAGTGGTTTTTTTAACGAAGAATGAAGCTACAACATCTCCTTTGTTAAGGTGATTCACAGCTCTCGTCGTATTGCCTCTAAAACTGACCACAACAAAACCGAAACTGAGCGTGAAAATATTTTGAAAGCATGTAATTTTTATTAATATGTTCATATACCGTATGCAATCTTTTTGAGCAGATACAGAACTGTATACTTTACAATACAAATAGAAGTACAGATTCATCCCTTGCTGACCTTATGTGAAATTCTATAAAGATTTTAATTGTTGCCACTATTATTCACACTGTCACTCAAGTGCAACAGCCTAAGATAAACCTTGTTGCATTTGTTCTCTATTAAAAAAAGAATAGATAAACTGCCCAAAACACATAGGCATATTAATGTCACAGTATCCATAAAAGTGACTTATTTAACAACAGACATTTTGACTTTGTTGTGTAAAAGGGTGTCTTACTGTTTTTTTTATTTTTCTTCTTTAACACAGTTACAGTATGAAGGACTCTGTTAAAACCAGCAAACCTGCCTTTGTTATTGTATTAATTTAATGTTTTTTACATTGTATACAAAAGACGGAGATTTTGAAATATTGCGTAGCATGTTGCTGGGTTGTACTGAGCTATGTGTTTGTTTGTGGTGGAATGTTCACTGCACTGACACTCCAAAAAATAACAAGGGAGAACTTCCCTGTTGGTGAGGGCAGACTGCTATCTGTACTGTCTTGTTTTAGGATAATTATCCTCTTTGGTAATAAAGCTCCACTGGTTTAGCATTATGAAGAAGAAAAACATCATTTTCAATTCTGTAATAAACTAGAAATTGAAAAATGATATTTTTTGGCCTTTGGTAACACATTGCAGATGACTATTAAAAATATTTGAGATGGAAGCCAGCCATGTATGAAAGGAATTGGAACCACATGTAGAGTTAACTGTTATTTAAGTTTGCATTATAAAGCCTGGTGTAAGAAGTGAGTCTGGATTATAGTAATGCGCTCTATTTGAATCCTTTGTTGCTAATGTTGAACTCTGTCACTTTCAGAATTGCTATAATCTTGCATGTTTTAAAGAAAGGTGTGAGCTATACTCTTGCATGTTTCTTAACTGTGTGTGATACGATGATGGGAAGTTTACTTTCTACTACACTATTTAAATAGTTAAACTGAAGTCTGTGACTATAACATTTTTATATCCTGTAGAGGTTAAGCACATTCTACCATCCCTCAAAATAAATACAAAGTATCCAGAATAAACTCATTCACTTTTAAAATACAAGAATTTGTTGAACATGGTGTTCTTTACTGCAACCTGTATCAACACTGACCCACACACATTTGCACAATTAGAGTATGTCCTTGTCAGTGCAAGCACAGGTGGAGTGGTACACAGCAATCACTGACACATTCATCTTGTAAAACATGTACTAGGTTATGTTGTGTTGCAAATTGTCTAATAAAGCAGTTAGCAACCTTCATAAATCCCTTGTTTAACTCGGTAAGTACATGACTGTAATTACCAGTGAGTTTCACAGGCTATAATTTAAAATCTAAACCATGTTCAAAGACTTGTCTATTTGACTTATTTATTTGTTTCTTCCTTTTATCCATGACATATTCAAAAATGTGCTAAGCATTATGCTTAATCATCAAGGACACAAGGTTCAAGAATGTCTTGGACCAGAAAACTAGGTGAGATTGCAACAAGAGTCCTGCTCTTATTTAATCCAGACATTAAACAATCTAGCCATACAGATCTGAGAATGAGCAGGGAAGCTTACCTTTCCAGGTTACCAAAATGGGGGCTGAGAGTTTCAGAATAAAATGAATGCATCATCTCATGTGGTAGCAGCCTAGCTTCCTGGTAAACGTTGATTTTACTTATACCTGAGGGCAATGTTAATAGCATTTCTCACAGCTTTGTTTAATTCTGGTGGGTAGCAGATGTTCTGTAAAAGAAAGCAAGTGAACGTAGAAATTTTAGATTTACAGAAACTGCAATGGATCTAAAAATGTACATTATAATGAACAAGAAGATTGTTTTCCATTTTTTAATTTACAATGAAGAAAGTGATATCATTGCTGCTTTAATACTTTTCTTTTGGGGAAAATAGTATTATCAAATATCTGGATCTACAGAAGTATGTGGAAATGTGACATTGTATTCATGGAGATGCAGTAAATACTGTTCATACGGTACCTGCTTGTTTTTATTTGAAGATGCAGTGATAGCATGGTGAATGTACAGTAGACAGTAAATCCTAAGCAGTAAGCACTCATTGCTTAAGATAGAAATCTGCAGACACGGTGCAAATCTTAAACAAGTTTGGGTCAAAGAGAAGAGAATGTATGTTTAACATTTAACTCTGAGGCTTAATGTGTCTTCAGATTTACTATTGTTAATACAGTATGTGTGATACATTGTTTTCTATGCATAGTAGTATTTTGACATTTCTGTCAGGGAAAAGTATCTTTATAATGTGATGATTTACTTTCCAATTGTGCACAAAGAGTTATTGTGTTCCAATCTTTTTATGTTTACATTTTATAGCTGTGTATCAGGAACAATGTTTTCCATAATAAAAGGCCAACACTAGCTGGAAAAAAAGTGCAGGAGAAATATAGAATAACATTACAAGTCAATGTGCTCAGTGACCAATGACAGCTCAAAGCAGATTTAGATTAATTTACTTACAGTCATAGATGAAACACTGAGTACTGATTCCGTCTGAGCAGGTCATGTTTTGTTGATGTAATATCAAGTGTGAAAGTGATGATATGAAGCCTTAAGAACTCAGAACATTTTGTGGTTGTACAATAGTGGCTACTGTTAACTGAGGAATTAATAAAAAGGAACATTCTTGAGTAAATGGTTTTAAAAAGGTCTGTTTCTCTGTAACTTACAATGATTTATTTTGTCCTTTTTGTGATCATTACTTGCAGCCTATAGTTATAAATAACGGTGAAACAGATATACTGTATACAAGACAAAAAACTGAAAATGCTGCTAAATTTCTCAGGTTATTAAATCTCACTAAAAAAATAATTGATACCATTGCATATTTTTACAAATGCTGAATTAAGGACAAAATCATGAATTTTGTGAAAATACTGTATATTCGCCATGTTGTTGCAAATCCCTGGTCCTGCCTCTTGGCAAGATCAAGAGTTTGCAAGAATTGCGATGTGAAGCTGCCCTTCCTGCTCGCTAGTCACAATAATGACTAATGTACTGTATTGTGATGTACAAGCGAATAAGCACAAGTTGTGCAGCAGATATTTTGTTGCAGAAATGTTCCAACATGACCTGCATGCAGAGTTAACAACAAATAATTGTCGGCAAAACCATTTCAAAGTTGAGAACCATATCTCAATTGGATTAAAAGAGATGCATTCACAACCCTGCTTGTTTACAGTGTTATAGGGCTTCTTAACTTCACCAGACATTTTGTTGCCTTGTTCTGAGACGCAGAATATGGCATACCTGGAAATTGGAGGTTTAACACGTTACTGTGTACTAATGAAATGCACTAATCGATGACATTTCTTTCTAAATATAAAACTAGTATTGCAGGTCCCTTTCAATAGATCTCATGATCTCATCCAGCCATATCTTAAAAGAAGCAGATATATCTGCTTCAGTGTGTTTGTCCCATTGTTGATAAAGAAGTGCCTCTTGTTCTTGGTTTTTATTAGACTTATAGTTTCCACTTGTGTCTTTCAGTTCATGTTTAACTGAAGAAGTCTGAAGAATTGTTTTATAAAATACAAAGTAAAGGAGAAATCATTCTTGGGTCACAGCAGTGACTACTATCTGTAAGGCTCTGTAGCCAAAAAATAAGATAAGATGGACCCTCTGTGAAAAACTTTAGAGACTTCTCACGTAGAATGAGAGAGTGAAGGGAAAAGGACACAGAGAACAGCCAGGTGTACTTACCCAAATCAAGGATCAAGAATTGTCGTCAAGTTTCAGTCACAGGTCAGGAAGGCAGAGGATCAAAATTATAGCGATAGTCGGGAGTTTCTTGGAAAGTGAGGAACAGGAGCTCCACTGGTGAAACCAATACTGAGCACTGAGATGATAGTAGTGAGCCCTTAAGTATGCTGGGAGGCAGAAGGTTTGCTGAAGGTTGAGAACTGCGATTGGATGATTAGTTAATGCGCCGGCATTTGCGGGAAGGTGACTGATTATCTGTGGTCGTGAGAATGCGTCAGCGTCGCAGGAAAGTTCAGGTGAGGTCGTGACACTATCGAGGAGAATGATATGCCTACCCATCACTTATTTCTCTTCTGTTGCCCTACAATGTCCATAGTGCCTTGCACAAGATCTAGCACCTCTGGTTGGTGTGCAATTGGAGCAGCACATTCATTACTGATGTCACTGATGTTACTGCCCGCCTACAAGTGCCTGTGAGATTGCAGCAATCTCCTATTTGCTAACAGGCAAGATGGCCCTAGCCGACTAAAGCCGAATCTCTACTGCTTCTGACATGTATGTGCTCTCCACACATGGCATTTTTTTTATTTGGATGGTGATTTACACTAGTCACATCTCTAAAGAGTATTCTCTTCAGCTTTGCCCATTGCTGAAATAATACAGAGTCCTCAACGTCTTTGCCATTTCTTTCTTTGTTGTCAGAATACAGGATGGATACAGACAAAACCATGTAGCAGGACATATTCACTAAATGTACAAGGTATTATACTGTTTAAAGAAATGCTTTTAATTTGGTTATAATAATAATAATTGCTTACACTTATATAGCACTTTTCTGGACACTCCACTCAAAGCGCTTTACAGGTAATGGGGACTCCCCTCCACCACCACCAATGTGCAGCCCCCACCTGGATGATGCGACGGCAGCCATAGTGCACCAGAACGCTCACCACACATCAGCTATCAGTGGGGAGGAGAGCAGAGTAATGAAGCCAGTTCATAGAGGGGGATTATTAGGAGGCTATGATTGGTAAGGCCAATGGGAAATGTAGCCAGGACGCCGGGGTTACACCCCTACTCTTTTCAAGAAACGCCCTGGGATTTTTAATGACCACAGAGAGTCAGGACCTCAGTTTTATGTCTCATCCGAAGGACGGCGCCTGTTTACAGTATAGTGTCCCCGTCACTATACTGGGGCATTAGGACCCACATGGACCGCAGGGTGAGCGCCCCCTGCTGGCCCCACTAACACCTCTTCCAGCAGCAACCTTAGTTTTCCCAATGAGGTCTCCCATCCTGCTTAGCTTCAGTGGGTTGCCAGTTGTGAGTTGCAGGGTGATATGGCTGCTAGTACTGTACAATACTACACAGTGTACTGATAACTTTTTTGATTATGTCACTGTACAGTAGAGCACTTTGTGTTTCTTCACTCAGAAGTTTTACTTGGTCATGTCTTAAATTATTGTGATCTAAACTTTTTAATGAAAGCAAAGCAAAAAAGTCTGAGAAATGGTGTAGGATCATATCAGGGCTTAATATCAACCTCATATCAACCTGTCAAGCACTCCAGCCACAGGGTTTTGACTGACTGCTCAGATAAACTACTAGCTGTTGGGCCTTACAGCAATCTTGGGAGCATCCTACTGTATATTGGTCCTGAGTAGTAGCCCTTTGGGACATCAAATTGGGCCAGTGTACTGAAACAAATCAATATCCACATTGCATTTGCTAGTTGTCCTCCACTCCATGCGTAGACTTAAATAAACTGGAAGCTTAAAACCTCACAAGGACATGAGGCCTCACACTCAGCTGTGCAGTTGGTATAGATTGCAGCATTCACTACATGTGGGGTACAGAGCTCATCAAAATTCATATTCTGAAAAAGATAAGAGGAATCTGCATTGCTTAAGAAGGCAGAATGTTCTGCATGTAGCATAAAATAGCAAGATAATATAAATATGCATAAGAGGCGTCCCATAAGGAAAACAAATTACCTCAAGATTTTTACAATCCATTTCCTTTAGAATGTGGTTACTCTTCCCATTATAGAAATAAAGAAGCAAGCCGTTTGAGTAAACATACCCTAGAGTGTGTGTGTGTGACATTTAACTGTTAATGCCTGATTTTTGTTTGAAAGGAACTAACTCTTATGGTTTGGTGACCTTTAAAACTTGATTAAGTTAATGCTGGCCACTAGTCTGGATTGCATTACTTGCATAGCCATGTTTGACACAAGCCTTGGACTTGTGTATGTAAGAAAAGTTTTCAGTTTTTAACTTTGTGTCATTTAAACAAACAGTCCAATCAAGAAAAATAGTTCTGTAGAAACAGGATAATAACAGAAGACAGAGTGAATATGGAAAATGTGCTGTTTGTCACACACGTGCACAGATTTGTACTTACTGCATCTGATAGTTTGTCAATAAACTTTCATGCATACTTAATTCTAATACCCTGTCAATGAAAGATTTTATTGGAGAATTTAGAAATAATCAGAATTCTATAGAGCACACATGTATATTTTGTTTGCCAAAAACATTCAACTTCATAGTTCCTATCAGAAATGATATCCAAGGAAATGGGCATAGGATATATTTTCACCCATGTACTGTAGGTCAGAAAGATCTTTTTAATGAATCATGGAGTTCAGATACAAGCTGGTAAAGAAAACAATGGGTTGGTGCATTACTACCTTAGTAGAATATAGCTAGAACTGAGATATCATCTGAGTATACAGTATAACACTTTATTATGCAGCATGTCGTTTACTAAACTTGATGAAGTACAATGTGTAAGACAATAACAGAAAGAAAAAGAAAAATCTGAAAAAATGTGTTGAATGTAGAGCAGGCACCATTACTTAAGGATAATTAACCCTAAGATTCTTTTATTGAAGAATTCTGCACCATTATCTTGTTGGTACAGTATACTGTATGTGCAAATAATATTATACATAATATTAATATATGAATATAATAATAGAATGTAACATAGGCTTTAATATTTGGAATTCTAAAATGTTTTATCATTATATGAAATATGAATGCTTATTCTCATAGCTGCCATGATTAGTATGTTGTAATACCCACTTTTCACATCACTGTAAAATTGTATTTCTTTCAGTTTTGTATGAAATGTCATAAAGACAAGGTTATTATTACAAAGTATTATTCATCCTGCTTTGTATTGATGCACAAGCTAGAAAGTGTTTCACATAAAGGCAACGTCAGCTTAGATCTTAGTGATAGTGATAGTGAAGACATTGGTCTTCTAGTAACTGAAGAAAGCTGCTGTTCAGCACAGGTTTGGAATGGCTGAACAGCTTTAAAAGTTATCTTCCCGGAGTTAATGTTTAACTGCCCTTGGCCAGCACAACTTGCTCTTCACTCAATTTATTTTTAAGGGGAAGCACACAACTCTTCTAGGCCTTTTCTCATGCAGTGTTTGGCTAATTGAAGGGAAATTGCATGATGGGATAGGCAAGTCATGAAGAGGGGTTGTTAGAAATAGTATAAGAGAAGTTGGTGTGGCAAATTAAAAATCAATTGAATCCTTCCTAACATACTGTACAGGCGCATGAAACATTAACAAGTGATTCAAATACAGGGGAATACAGATGATATGAACTTCACTACCAATGTTTAGTTACTGTAGGTTGTGTTAATAATCCAGTATGTTCATACATTTTGCATACATTTCTGACTGAAACAGTACACTGGCACTTAAAGCATTTAACCACTCTGTTGAGCTTTAAATTGAAAAATTGAGAGTATCCTCACGGCACACTGTTTTGAAGAGGTGTTGATTTGTTCTCATATGTTTCAACACTGTGTTTCCTTTCCTCAAGCTATGCAGCTGGTTATCAGGGACTGACATGCTTGTACAATATAGTATCTCTCGTGAGTGTTAAAGAGTTTAAGCAGAGTTCATTGCATGTTGATATTGGGCCTAAACATACATACAGTATTGTCATTGATAAACCATGCAGGGATTTTAATGTAGCAAATCGAGCTCTAATAATTTCTATTACTGAACAATCTGGTAAAAAAAAACAGATTGCTTTGCTCTGAATAGAAGTATGGTCAGATTGCTGCATCACTTGTTTTACACAATGAAAGACATTTTGACCAAAAACTTTTCATTTAAAACCTCACAGATCACAAAAGTGCACAAATAGCACAGAGACTGTTGGTTGAACTGTTTGTTTTCCAAAGAAATTTGTTAAATTTGTGTGATACAAAGAGGTGAAGCAATTTAATTATTAGTAAATGGAACAAGATCTAAAAACTACTATAACTACTGTACTACAATAGCAATGGTATCTTTGGTGTCAGAAGCCACTATAATTTATTTATAATTGTCATCTTTGTTACAAGCTACACTTTGCTGTAGCAACCTATAATAATTGATACCATCTGAAGATAATGCTACGGTGCAAAATCAATGTGGTATACATACAGGAAAACTGAGATACATGTTGATATTGATTTTAGTTATACAGTATAAAATGTATAAAATGGCTGCCAAAAAGATTGAAACTTCATTTAGTTAAGTAGAATTTTATTGTACCAGCTGTTTGCACAAAGTGCAGCTATCACTACAACCTAAAAATAATATCAATAATAATAATAATAATAAACATAATCTTAAAGCAGAAACTGTAAGGAGCACCTAGAGGGGCTATGAATGTAATCTAAGTGGTTCTTAATGACTTCTTCAGATTACAATTACAATATAGAAAGTAAAGCTTTTACCTTGAGACAGAGCACGTGTCAAAACCAAGACAGCACAGACGTCTTATTTAAGGCACTCTAAATAGTGTAAAGGAAATCCTAAAAATAAACAGATGCTGGCCCTTTAAGGCTCAAGCATGATAAATAACAGAAAAATAAGCACACGACTAACAAAAGTAAAGAATAGACCACAATACAGGCTGGTCAAAGGAGTTGACAGACCAGCCTGTATTGAACCAGACAGACATCGGGTAACAGTCTTTGGCTTTCAAAGAGGCTGGATTGACTGATCCAAGTAAAAAAGAGAGGAAAAGCAATCACCCACTTTCTCATGCAGGTCAATAACTAAGCCTTCCAGCAGGACTCCTCAGGGACTGATTTTTCAGGTGGGGTCTTACTGAGGGAATGACATTAATTTATAAACAGCCAAACAAGGCTTAACATCATGAATGCTTAAAATGTCATCCAATAAATAGGATAGAGATAATTCTCCAGGCAACAGGAATCCAGTGAAAATACTTACACAGAGAGAATAAAATGTGTAAGAGCCTCCTAAAGTATGTCCTAAAGTTGAAATTTGTAATTGTTGAAATTATTATATACTGTACGGTATATACTTTAGATGAATGTTCACAATTTTTAAATGATTTTTGTTGATGTTATATTTTTAATATACAGTACATTATAGAATGAGTTATAGTTTTTGCACTTAGTTTTTTTCTTTATCTTGAGAAGTGTGTCTATTTTGGTAAAGGTGATAGACACACTTAGTATGTGTTACAGAGTTTCAAAGAAAAAACGTTTGAGTCAATGGGTGCTACTATTTTTCTGAAACAGCTCTGAGAATGTGGATCAGATAGTATCTGTTAAAAAGGATTAATTTCTGTGAAGGGTTATCTTTAATTGTGATACGAGAGTAATTTTATGTAGCCAAAAACAGATTGCATTTTATTAATAGAGAATGAGTTTAACCCGATTTAGGGGGACTCAGATGAGAAACGTTACATGCCTTTAAAAAGAGAGTGGATCTAAGAACAGTAAATTTAAATGGCAATCCCCATTGGACATGATACTATGTAGATGGGAGTCATGCATTACCTGTGAACTTCATAGTTGCCTGATACATCTGGAATAGTTTTCAAACACTGTCTGGGTTAGGGCAAACTGCTTAGTCTCCTCTGCATCTTATCAATATATTATCATGCGCACATCATAACTGTGTGAGCCGCATACTCTAATAATCTTTTCTTAAGCATGTTTATATGGGCGTTCTGTAATTTGTGCATCTTTCTAATAGTTTATCTGTGAAGAGGTGCTGGAGATATTTAAAATCACAGAAATCTTCAAAACCAGTAGGTGGTCAATGCTGCAGAGAGGAATCAAGAGAAGATTTCATTTAGGTGTTCCAATAGAGTGTTTACAAAAGGAGAGGGAGTTGAATTTAAAACAACAGTGGTGATTAATGAAAGCCCATTTAAATATTTCAGTAAGAGAACTATCCTTAAATAAAGCAAATATTTGCTTAGTCTGTTTGGCAACCACAGAAAAAGATTAATACCTTGATTGGCTTTGTAAGAACAGCTGATTATTCAAAGAGGTTATGCATGCAATTTAATTTGGATATTCCTGCAAAAATAACAACAACATTTGCAAGTTTACTCATTCCAGAGGCTGCTGGAATGAAGATAAGATCTTTTGAATTTTTTATGGAGTGATTTTTTGTTTGGTATTTTTTGACTTTGTTGAACAGGAAAAAAAACCAGTATAAATATTTTTTCAATACTGTTAGTCTAACATTGTTCATGTTCTCTATATTCACCTTAAGTTTGTTTAAAATGTTCTGATATTGTACTTAAAATCATGCCTGTTAACAACTATACATACAGAAGAAATAAACATTACTGAAAAACTGGTAAAATGTGCTTGAATAATGTAACATAAGAACATCAGAATTTCAGAAAAATGTTAACGGCTTACATAAATACAAAAATCTTAATTTTTTACTATGTAGGTGTGAATGTCAGTTCTTTCTTAATGTTGTATATTGATATCAATCCAGTATACCTTTATGGTGTGAAAAGGCTAACTGGTCTTGGAGAAGGAAAACAAATCTTATGCTTAGTACAGGTCCTTGAGTAGTTAATGCCTTTAGTTCCTCGATTGACTTGTCATCCTTTTAAAAACACACAACTAAAGGTATCTGTGGGCTCATGCAAGTGTTTAAATGAGTGACAATAAGGTTTTCCTTTGGTGCATGTATACAACTGGGTTACATTCAATAGTGCATGTCCATAGTTTTATATATTCTAATGGCACCAAGTGATAAAGACCATTCAATTTTCTTTTCATCAATGTGTGTAATAAAACCTTGGTGAGTCCCAAGGAAGATCTGCTGGTCATTGAACACTCCAGTCTTGGCCCTTCAATTTGGGATCCTTAACAGAATCAATTTTTGCGTTTCATTGTGTAAAGGAGTCAAAGCTAAATACAGTAACTGCGTTATTAATAAAACAACATTGATTATACAATATAGTAAACCTTAGTATGACTACACTGTAATTCATTTCATGTTTAACAGGATATGAGATATTTAAAATGATGGATGATACTAATGCAGCCACTGTTAGGCAGCGTTAAGAAGAAAAGCGAATTAGACTCTTTGGGGGTGAAGATCCTTCAAAATGCGAACTAATCCGATAAACACTATCCGAAAGGCGAAATCTGAAAATACTAGGCGATGGGTAAAGAATCCAGAGAGTCGAGAGAAAGAGAAGCACGCGGTGAGAGAAAGCTTAGCTAGCGGCAAGCTGACAAGCAAGTCCAATACCGAGCGTGGGAATGTGGAACGTGAGGGTTTAGATAGTGGAGGAACGGGACGGGATTGGAAAATGAGGTGATGAGGTGCAATTAGTGTGGACAGGTGTGGTGCGTGGTCGTAACAGCCACTCAAACTGAATGTCAAAATTCATTGCGGCGTCAAGATGACTTCGCCGCACTGCAGCCTGATATGTTGCACTGCCCCAAATTATCTTCACGGCCAAAGAAGGTCGATCGAGAGTTGGCAGTGGGGGTGTGTTGGATGTTAGTAAGAGCATTAGCCTCATTTATTCTGTTGTCCTACTTCTTAAAATCCACTTAATATGGAATATTAATATGGAGTCATTTATCTAAAGGGAAATTGTGGTGGCGGAAAATAAAAATAAGTTTTTGCATGTGATTAACAATCTACATTTATGAATTTAAATAGGATGTATTTATATACATCTGGTATCTGGTAGTGGTAGTGCATTCCAATTTTTTCCTGAACATCTGCATCAAATTCTTTAATTCGGTCATATGTTGTGGTTATTTTGGAAATGTTTTGACGTGCTCGTTTTAACTACATTTTGCTGAAACGTTTGCAGCTAAAATGTGTTGGAGTGTTCAGACAAACTTCACTTTCCTTTGCACTCTCGGTTGTCAAAACTGAATATTGGCACACCCTCTACCACTACTGCTTTGTTGTGGTGTCAGTATGGCTTATTATGGTAAAAAGTGCAGTACACGTTCTTAAATACATACAGCAGAATTATACTTGTTTTTGATGCGGAGAGGTTCAATCGTTGCTGCTGCCCATGGGTGACCTCTCTCATGCTTTTGAAAGCTGCACACATCACACAGTTGAATATGTCATCAAATGAGTCTTTCCTGTTGACTGAAGGATGCAGGTCAGGACACGAAAATATGGGCTGTTATGTGGGAGGGCAGGAAAAAATGTTTTTTTCTTCATTAGGTGATAAACATGGGATATGATTATCAAGTCCTTACTGCTACATACAGTAACTCTATAAATGCTGGCTTCCTATCTAGCTCTTTTTTTTCCCAAATAAATTTGGTACAGAATATGTAAAACCCAGACTTTAAGAAGGCGTCTGTGGAAAATGGCACGTTGATGTTTAGATGGGTAAAAACCAAAACATTTCCAGCTTCAGTAGTGCTAGATCATACTGTTTTGTTCTCATGTCGGACATCAAAGTATATTCCAGTCAGGAGTAAAAGGGCCATTGAGCAGGATCAGCAGACTTTAAGGAATGCTTTCTGGAAAAGTGGAGACTAGATTTGATGAGGTCTGATAAGGACTATGAAAGATGTTTCTAAATATTTGAAATAGAACTCCAATGTGCTTCAGTAATGTTATACTGTATACAAAATTCATCACAATGACTGGAATGAAATATAAATGCTACATCAAAGATTTAGTTTTATGCATGAAATAATTAAGAATTTAGCTACAATTTACTTACACAAACTCCTGTTTACATATAATAAATGTAAATGTTGTATTTCGGCATGAATGATTGTTCTGAGTTTTGTAGAGCTCTGTGTTCTGGGGTGACTTTTGAGGCAAACGTGACAGAGGCATAAAAGACAAGTCTACAAGAATTAAATTGTCAGAACCAATCCACATAGATTAATTTAAAAACAGTAACATGTCATCACGTAATAGTTCAAACAATCTAGCTTATCTGTCATTAGCTGTTTGGCTCACTTACTCTTTGCTATGAATGAGCTGCTTTCTAATAAGTGTATGAGTGGTTAAGTGCATGCTTCGAAGGCAGAGCCTTCACTGAAGACATACTGTAGGGTCATACCTCAAAAATTATTTTTTTTTCAGGCCAGGTCTGGTTTTATCTTTCCTGGGATAGAAGAAATAAAGGAAGGCATACCCCTGTAATTCAAATAAGAACATAAAAAAAGTTAGAAACATGAGGAGGTCATTCAGACTGCTGTATGTACTGTAGCTCATTGGCATGCGAGCAGCTAATTAATCCAAGGGTCTTATCCTTCCAATTCGTGAAAGAAGTGGGAGCTTCATCATCAACAGTATGGTTGGATAGCTTGTTCCAGACTCCCACAGCCTACCATTCAAAAACCATGCCCCCTCTTCTCAGATATGACACTAACTTGGTCAAAATCACAAATGTTATGCCTCACTTTAATTGGAATTTAACCGTACTTTTTCAGCAAACCCAGCGGCTCAGATTTTAAAATTGGAATCTTTGCTTGTCTGGGCTTTAATTTTAAGTTGTACTCCAAACAGTGAAAATGTTCCTTGCAATGTAAACATTGTTTTTGTAATGCATGCATGATGTCATGTTTAGTAAAAGGCCCATGTACAGTAAGTAATAACTATCCCATGTAGTAAGTCAATTACTGAGTGCTATTATATATAAACTTTCATGAAGCAAAAGGCTGTGAGTTTATAAGTACTGAAGCTATAAAAATAAAATTGAGTTGTGAGTGAGCCCTTTGAAAATAAGGAATGTTACATTTTTCTGATGTGTCTTGATAGTGTCAGTACCACCCAATAAATGTGCTCTAGAACATATAATAAGATTGTTTTTAGAGGGGACAATTGCACTGCCCAATAATCAGTATTTAGAAATTGATTTAAAGTATTCATTTGCAAAACTGCACAGCTTTCACATTTTGTTGTGTTACAGATTGAAGTTGTGACACTTTGAAGTAGCAATTAATATTTGTTATATGTATAACATGTAATGTAACCTACTACATGCAATCAAAGCAGAAAAAAAAACAAAAAAGAAAGCACAGACATAAATAGACAATTAATATGAAAGAAACACAGAAAAGTCATCATTGCATAAGTATACAGTAGTATACCAACCCTTTATTACAGTATGCCAAACTTAAATTCATTTACAGTAGGTGCATATATTGTAATTACCTTAACAAGCCATACAGTTCACTGAGTGGCCTCTGTCTATGTACAATAGTAGTGTTCTCATATTTTCACCTGTTTCTGTAAGGTCCCTCAGTCAAGTAGTAAATTTAAAGCAAGGATTCAAGTGTGAAGACCAAGACGTTTTCAAAACAGCTCTGGGAAATGGTTGTAGAAGGCCATGAGATTAAAGCATGACACTGTTGTGATCAGGCTGTCCCTCCAAACTCAGCAGCCAGCCAAGGAGGAATCTGGTTAGGGATGTAGTGGTGACTTTGAGAGAGCTACAGAATTCACTGCCTGAGATGAAAGAGAATATCCACAGGTTAACAATATCTGAGTCACTCCACAAAGGGGGCCTGTATTGGAACTAAAAAAAAAAAAGAAACAAAAAACTGAAAAAAGAAACATCACAAATTCCACATGGAATTTGCACAACAAAAGCACCTAAGTGATACTGCACACATGTGGCAAAGGTTTTGTGGTCAGGCAAAGAAAAACTGGAACGTTTTTGATCTAAATGCAAAGTGTTACATCTGACAAAAACCCAACATAGTGCATCACTCAGTCAGCACAAAGGAAGATGGTGGCGACATTAAGTTACAGTTCTGTTTCTCATCATGAGTGACTGGGAAGCTTGACAAGGCTGATGGGAAAAATAGATGGTGCAAAATATTGGCAAATCTTAAAGGAAAATCTGTTTCAGACCTAAAACCAGGACAACAAAATACCTTTCAGCGGGACAGTGATCCAAAGCACAAAGCACAAAGCAGAAGCTTCACTGGAATGGCTTGAGAAGAAGAATGCGAAGGTGTCCTTGAGTCCTTGGCTTCATTACTCTGCTCTCCTCCCCACTGATAGCTGGTGTGTGGTGAGCGTTCTGGCGCACTATGGCTGCTGTCGCATCATCCAGGTGGGGCTGCACATTGGTGGTGGTGGAGGGGAGTCCCCATTACCTGTAAAGAGCTTTGAGTGGAGTGTCCAGAAAAGCGCTATATAAGTGTAAGCAATTATTATTAATTAAATTAATTATTATTATTAAAGGTGCTTCCACCAAATATTCAGTTCGTGGAGGTCTGAATACTTATGAAATCGAGAGATTTCATTTTTTGTGTGTTTGGCTTTTGCTGACATCCACTGTAACATGTCTTGGCCTTCGATTTGGGCATCTATGTTTTTAGTTTAAAAAGTTTAAAAAATGTGTATGCATCTTTCAAAGGTCTGAATGCTTTTGGATGACATTACACAGTAAACACAACAATCAAATAGATATGAATTTTAATTGTTTTGTTTACTTCCTAAGGTTTTATTAAACACGTATTTGACTATTCAAGGTTTACTGTATAAGTCACATGATGCTATAATTGAAAAACAGGAATGTTCAAATTTATGTTGAAGTCAAGAATATTTTAAGAGAGAGCCTTTTATAGACAGTAACTTTAGACCTTGCAAATGCATTGGTGATACTGACAAACAAACTGGCTGCTTGAGATAACTTCACCAGACTGGTAAAAGCAAAGAAAAAACATTCTACATTACTGACACATTCTTTAGGCCATAGGCTTTTAATCCAGATGTCCTCTGTCTACCATTATTATTATAATTATTATAATAATATATAATAATAATTATTATAATTATATAATTATTATAGTTAAGAATATACTAATAATTTCTAATAGGTTAGTATACTAATAGTCTCTAGAGTTTAGAATGTATTGTAATCCTAGTTTCCACAGTATTCTTCACCTTGGTAAAAAAAGTCTTTCTGATTGATATACTGTATACAGTATATGAGAATATGAAACAGATGAAGTCAGTAAGTATTCATATTTACTTTGTGCAGTAAAGACTGGCTGGGAATGTCAGCCACACTTTCTACTCCAGTGAAGCACTTCGCTATTGACAGTTGGCTCGGAAGGCACAGCAGTTGTGTACAGCTAGTCTGTATGATGGTGTAGTTATGGTGAAGGATGTGATTGAAAGGCTTTGTGCAGAAGCAGTATGTCATGTGGTGAGCATACTTCTTACCTGACCTCACATCCCCAGCTTTCGTCTGTAAGCATTTCCTGAAAAGATGGTTAAGTCTCCTTGAGATGTCAGCTAAGTACTGTAATAATAAACTTGTGTTGTCCAATTCCCCTTGGGGAAGATTTAAGCTGCATTCCCCAGCAGTGAGGTCACTTGAAAGAGTGCTTACTGCACTTCTGCAACAAAATCGTTAATATCCCCATCTTCATCTGTTCTTTGGTTTCAATCCCTTTTTACTCTGCTGTGTTACCAATAAAGACAAGGGTGTGTGCCTTAAATGCAGCAAAAGAGAAAAACAGCCCAGGAAAAAATAGACTTGTACAGTTGACTACCAAAGATGGTTCTGAGTTTTATGTCCTATTTTTTACTTGTTGCTATTTCAGACTGCCATTGCTTATGCTTGTACTGTTTTACTCATTAGAAAACACATACTTTTTGCTTTAAAATATATTTTTATGCCCGTTTCTTAAAACAATCTCACAAATAGTATTTTATTAGCTTAGAGGTTTGCTGTAAACGTGCCACGTTAGATTGCTGTTTCTTATTAACAAGTGATTATCAGTGCATTTACAAGTTAATTCACATTAGGAGCATGTGTTCCTTCTCTAGAAAACATTTTACTAGGGGTGAGTTGATTGTTGTTTATATTCAGCATATTTGAAAGCTAAAAAATGTCTGTATATCTTTAGCTGGACAAAAAACAAAACAGTCTTTGTAAACGTTTGCATTAGCTGTCTGCAGTTCACTGTTACTCAACAACTGCAGACTAAATGCTAAACTCCTGTGGATTATTGCACAAGTACACAAAGCTCACATACTGTATCTGTCTGGGCTTTCCACTGTTTTTTCATGATCACCATTTTTGAGTATTATGATTTGAATATGATTAGAATTTGTTCTAAGTGCAGTCCAAACAAAGGCTAAAAATGACCGTTTGTAAATTACATACAAACAATATGTATGGTGACTACAATAAAAGTGATTTCATTATTAAGCAAAAGTATAAAATCCAAATTCAAGACAATATTAATCTTTTTATTTTTAGACTTATAAAAACAGAGTATGTACTGTATATACAGTACATGTATTAATATTGGTGTATCTGTGTGCCTTCTTTGTGTATCTTCAACGTATTAAAACAGATTAAAACAAACCTGATCAATATAATAATTAGAAGAACTTGAATGCTACCGGTAAGTTTTACTTAAAAGAGATGTTTTTTTTCACATAAGCTTAGAGAGGCCTATTTCCCAAACAATTAACTTTGATTCATTTGTGGTTTTAAGTGCCTGGATATACAGTATTGTACTGTACATGGGGTGCAAAAGTTGAAATTATTTTTCTTTTCATTCTGTCATTATTAACGAACTCTGTTCATTTCAGCAGCCTTTGTGCATGACAAAGGTGAAGACTGTGCACACAACATCTCCACTTGTCAAGTCAACCACACTTTTCTGTACACAACTAATAAGAGAGGCAGAGAACTGGAAGGAGGACTGATTGTTCATCTTTGATAGCTACAGGGATCAGACCAACAACTTGAGCTCCTCATGGTTGTCTTAGCTGGCTGATCCCCTGTTCAATGTCTGATGTTTTTGTGCCTTGTTGCATAATTACACAGGGCAGAGGGAAACAAATCTAGAAGTCATACTGTATAACCAAATTTGACAGAAAGAATGCATGTTTTAACTAATGCAAGGAACATTTATAGTAGATTGGTAAGGTGTACAAAGCACAATGAAAGCTGAAAGGAACACTGTCACGACTGCCAGCCAGCGGAGATCAACCCATAAGAGAACTAATCAGCACCGCCGCACGTGTTAATCCACCAGCACACGCTCTACTGTGCGGCGAGCAGCACTACTTAAACCATCCAGACCCGCTTCCCGCTGCTCGGTATTGAGCCTTCTCATAGAGAGCTCTACCTCGCGGTTTCTGAACCTCGCTTACTCTGGATACTGAACTCCCCTTTGCCTCTCGACCTTGGACCTCGCCTTTTGATTCGGATTGTTCGCTTCGATTAGTACTTCCTGGATTTAGAACTACCTTTCGCCTTTCGACGAAATCGGATTCGGATTCGGATCTCGCCTGACGTTTTGGATTGTACGCCTGTCTCGACATCTACAGTACTTACTCCTGGGTCTGCACATCTCTTCATTGGGGATTCCTTACGAACACTTGATTCAAGAGGATGCTTTTCTTCATTTATTTATAGAATAAACAATACAGAACAGTAACATTCATCTCATAACAATCCCATGTTCCCCTAGTGTCCCAAAAGCCATTTCAAGAAACAAGACGCTCCTTGTACTTCTATTTAACCAATATGATAACAAGGGATCTAGTTCTCAGCAGTCGTCACACCCAGGGGTGGGTAAATTAAATAAGTTTGGGATAGCATCTTCTGCCGTTCTACGGATCTGAACAGCCTCTTCCCTGGCCCCTGGTTCTATTGTTGCACAATAGAAAGCTCCATACTGTATGTATGACATCAACAAAGGAAAACTGCCCTCTGATATCAGAGAAGCACATGTGGGGGCCAACAGCACTGGGCAAGCATCTTCTTCCCAGCAGTACTTCTGACCAGCAGGCAGATCCGCTCCC
Source organism: Atractosteus spatula (assembly GCF_055471065.1). NCBI lineage: Eukaryota > Metazoa > Chordata > Actinopteri > Semionotiformes > Lepisosteidae > Atractosteus > Atractosteus spatula. The sequence continues at coordinate 15,017,428 of NC_142709.1, read as the reverse complement.
CTTGGTTAGATCAATCTAGAGATGAGCCCAGGTTTAACAATGAAACCACTGGAGAACAGGGGGTGTTTTTCCCTAAGAGAGAAGGAGACTCTCTCTAAAAAACATTGCCTCATCTGCATTGTTTTAAAAAGGTGCTTGTTGATTCCCAAAGGCACTTGATTTTAGCATGTTCTTTCACCGGACATCACACCATAACCACTTAAGAAAAAATTAAGTGAAATAGTTAATGAATTCTTGTTATCCGCAAGTCTACATTTTTTTGTTTTTCACCACCATGAAATGGAAGCATTAGCATCAAATTAAATCATAACCAGCCACAACAAAAAAGACCAAAAATAAAGTTAGACTTTGACAGTGATTGTCTATCTGAGGATTTATTCCGATGTAACGCCAGAGATTTGACACTTTTGTTTTCCTTTTCACAGAAAGTGTATTAATAACAGAGTGCAACTGAAACCAGTACAGAGATGGAGGAGGAAATGGAAGGATTGAGCTAACAAAATTAATAAGAGGATGTATATTCATCTTAATTATAGTAATGTCTGCCTGCAGGGAATTGGGAAACTGCTTCTATCAATTTACTGTCTGAATCTGCCTAAGTATAGTGTTAACATTATTTAACACTGTTGTATGTATGGATAGGCTTATTTTAACACCAAAATGTTTAAGCATCAATAGACTAAACTACATAGGTTTTTCAAAGTAATTGTACTTCCCTCCAAAAAAACTGTGACATGAATAATGACTCATGTAATTTCTTTTTATGATTTCATATAACTTCACAGCTTTTTTAAGTATGTTATATATTTTCCACTGTATTGTACCAAATATTGTCTCATTTGGCGATGCCCTTTGTTTTTGTTAATAGGGCATTGCAGATTCATATGATTACTTTTGAAACAGCTTAAGCCTGTGCAACAGCAATAGTGAATACAATAGATGCCCTGACGTGTGATAAAATTATCTGCTTAATTTAGAACTTTTTTTTTCTTCAGAGGTGGTCCCAAACATCATTAAACTCTAAATGGGCCTTTATTTTGTTATTTTGTTGATGTATTTGCTCAGCTTTCCTGTGTCTTGCTGATTTATGATGTGGTTATTTAAAGACATGAGTTTCGAGACAACTAGAGCATAGATATCTGGTTTATTTTTACTAATATGCGAACAACTGAAAAATAGTTTGTCATGACTGTAGAAGAGTAGGAAACATGATGAGTTATATACATATAATTTAAAACAATTAATAAGAGATGTCATAGAAAAAAACAGAAGTTATAATATTGTTAGATCTTGTTTTTTTCTTTCATCTTGAAAAACACTGTGACATTGTGATATTGGCAAATTGTGAATCATAATTAGGTAATAAAATTGTACAAATATCTTTTCTCTGGTGGGTTGAGCTTTATGTTTAGTGAGCATTTATCAGTTGCTGTTTGCTGAATTTTTATTATGATCTTTTAAAGTCAATTTTGTCAGAGATTACATGTTTTCACATGTTAATTATTATTAATTGATTTAAAACTTTAAAAAATGGACAACCGATTATATTAATGATCATATGAGCATGTATGTACTGTAGATTGTTGATCCCAGATTACGGTCCACAATTTAAAAAAGTTTGAAATCAAAATTCACCATTAAATATTAGTTATGTTTATTAATGAGTGAATGTCTTATGAAATGTAAGATGCTATCTTTAGAACGTGTGAGTGAAACAGCACTTTGGTTCAAAAATGCTGAACTGCAAAAACAATCATTTTTTAGCAAAATAAGATAGTAGTATGAAAATCTCTGAACAAGGCTGTTCTACTCTAATGTACTTGTACTTTTAAATGGTTGAAAACCTTTTAAAATATACAGTGTAAGTACATTTCATTGAATCCTATTAGATTACTCATGAATAAAATTCAAAGGCAGCTACAAATGTTTGTTTTTGTTTTCTCTGCACTTCCTAAGAAACTCTAATCACTTTCCTGGAAAAAAAATCATGCATATCCAGCAATTCACCTTCAGGAAATAATGTTCACTGAAATGTACCCAGAGCATGAAGCAGAACATCAGCTCATCAGTGACTTCTCATTTGATGAGGGAGAGCATCAGCCAGTATATAATGCCATTGCAACCACTTGGAACAAAATGAGGCCCCATTCTGGCAATGCGCCATGCTTCTCGGAGTGTGGATTATCTGTGATTTGTCACCCATGTCAGGGACGAAAGTATTCTCATTGCTGAGGGAATATCCCTGATCTGAGTATTGAAGAAATAAAGAGAGCACATGCTGTGAGGAGAGAGATGACTACAGACTACAGTAAAGCATGCATCAGTGAATTAAACAAGTTAAATTATCAGATGGATGGTGTCCAGTCGAGGGCAGCACACTGGCGCAGTGGTTACCGTTGTTGCCCCATGACACTGGGGCCTTGGGTGCAGTTCCTAGGGCGCCTTTTATGTGGAGTTTGTATGTCCTCCCTGTGTTTTTGTGAGTGTGAGATGATCACAGTTGGATCATAGTTCAAAGACATACTAGTAGGTCAATTGGCCCATGGGAATATAAGCCCTGGTGTGAATGTATGCATGTAAAGTATGTGTGTCCTTTGATTGACAGGCACCCTGTCCAGGGTGTGTCCTATGTTGTGCCCGTTGCATGCTGGGATGGGCTCTGGCTCATGTTTTGTTTAAAGCAGTTAGAAATTAGACAGCTAGGTGTATATTCCTCATGTTGCAAAATTACAATACACTGCAGCTCATTACCAGTGTTTATTTTATACAGCATTTTTCTCGTCTTTATCAATGACGCCAATAGTTTTGGAGGTGACTGTACACTGATAATCGTTTGGAGTTTGTGCAGATTGTGACACCTCCTTATATCTTATATAGATTGTGATCATTTGCTCTATCTGTCATCTCGTATTTTCTGGCCTTTGTTTCAAAATGTCTCAGTAACATCGGTGATTGCGATTCCTGAAGGAACGGATAACGACATGAAAGAAAGTTTTGCCAAAACTCATTGTGTGTGATGCAGTACTGAGCTGAGGTAGGGGAGGTGGATGGGGAGCTGGGTTATGCAATAGGATGCTAAAAGTGCTGGAGACTGTGGAGAGAAAGTGCAGCAGGAGTAAAAGGGAAATAAGAAAATGAATGGAAAAATTAAGGAATTTATTCAAATGGGTTAGCAGCACCTAGAAAGTTTAATTTATCTCTAAGGTTTGAGCACGGTGACGTGTTATTATGTTTAAAACATGAAAGAATGAAATAAGGTCCCTCATTGGAAACATTTTCATAAGATATTTCTCTACAACTTAAAATCCTACCAGTTTACAGCATGTGAACCTGAAGCCATGTTGATAAAGTGTGAAAAACAAACCCAGATAGTTGCAATTTAATATATTCTGGAAAGCTATTTTATATAAAGTTTAAATTGCAATTGTATGTATTTATAAACCTGTGAAGTCATTAAACTAATTAGCTGCCCTGCCCTTAAGCATAGCTACTGTAGGCCAGAGTGTGGAGATCCCAGGGAGGCAGATCCTGGGATATCTGACATACTGTACTGGTGCCACTGGAGACAACGATACAGCATTTCAATCCAGATTCGGCCAGTTAATAGGGGTCGAACCCTGGAAAGATGTTGCAGTGCAGCACAGCAATCCTCACCTGTATTGTCTTTGGGAAGTGGGAGGGATTTAGAACTCCTGGAGAAAACTCCTGAAAATCTTGGGAGGACATGCAAACTCCACACACAGGGCAGTCCAGCTGAGCTCGGGACTCTAGAGCTGTGATGTTTTAACACCAGGCTCAGAGGCTTTCGGTTCTCAGTGTTCAATTAGACGTCAATGAGAAGTTCCCCTCCCGTCATATTTCTGGCTGTTGTATAGCGAGAGGCATATATAGCTGGAGAAGAGCAAGGTCATATGGTGGAGACCTTCATTTTATCATCGAGCTGTACCCCAGCCCTTCGGTTGAAAAAATTCAAGATTTATCAGAAGAATTCAAAGATTTATCTGTCAGCTTTTTGCAAGATTGCACGTGTGTCCAGAAGTTGTAGTGCTTGTCCTCTTATAAACCTAAAGACGTTCACAGCATATTTCAGGTCTAGGCCGTACAGAATTTGGTACGAGAGAAATGAGTGAATGTCTAAGGCACATTTGATTTACAGATTCAAAGAAAAGCCTTTGGTCTTCAACATATGCAAGAAGATGGGTGCCATAAATAAAAAGGGTTTCGTCAGATTGTTCCTTTGCATCTGTGCTGAATTTCCAGGATTTACAACATATTGGATTACAAACAGCCAACTTCAGATAAGAACATCTTATTAAAGTAATAGTTTTTCATCTCTAACACAGAAATGTACCAATGGATTCACCAATTATACTGTATATTACTCAAATAAATAGGCAGATGTTGCACTTTTTACTGCATCTTACAAATGCCTAAACAATTTACATATCACTCATATGATCTGATAGCCTTGAAATAAAAAAATGTATTTTTAGATCTTCTTTTAATTATTGGTTATTTAAATTTTAAAATACATTGCTTGATTACAAAGGGAACTTTTAAAAAAGCTCAAATTGAATATATACAGTAATAACCTTATACTGTTTGTATCCTGGAGATAAAATAGTAGAAACTATAAATATTGTTGATTTTCTTCAGGTGAAACAGTTTCATCTGGTAGAAGCATCATCTACGTCTAGCCAAAGAACATAAATTAATGAGAAAAATGTGTTAAAAGTCCAGTATTAAAAGCTTGGGGCAAAGAATATCTGCACATTTTCATTCTGTATAAGCCCCCCAGTCCTATTCCTTTTCCTATGATAGGAAACACTTTCAGATATTATTATTATTATTATTATTATTATTATTAGAATGTTAATGATTTATGGATGTTATTGATTATCTGAGGAACTAGATGCAAATTCTGTTGCATATTGGTAAACAGCAAAAAAAGTTGGCTTTCCAGATGAAAGTTAGTCTTTGTATGTTGAGTCATGTGTTTTGTTCCTTTCAGAAATCTGGCAGGAAAACGTTCTCTTCATTGCTCAACAATGTGTCTTCTCTAGCCCTAGCTCTACATCCTCTTCGGTTTCAGATGTTTTTTCCACAAATTCCTCTTTTTTAAAGGGTGCCTCACTGCACCCCAGCTGATTTTAATTTCTTTACTAAGCTTTACTAATTTTCAGAATGTAGAAAGCATGATGTCACCAAAACTGGCATACTTGTGTGTGTATTTTTAGTGCCACTTAAGCTTTAGTTACCTCCCAGCAAGTGTTAGCTTATTGTTAACGAACATAACTACGTAAACCTTTTTATTCTATTTTTTGCAATAGAATAAAGAGCTACATGGAGCCCACTTACTAGTAATTATTGTGCTTGCAGAAAGCATTCTGTGGGTCCTTTGTGATGCCTGTTTGTGTAACACATACTGCATCATCACATGCTTTCTGTGAAGCAGTCTGCGCTAGCTGTGAGCCTTCACTTGTACTGTACTGTATGTAGCATATGAAGTTATCTGAGCCAACGTACAGTATGTGGCTTTGCTTCTTTTGTGTGACCTGTGCCTGTCTGGAAAGGCCACATTATCCACTTATTACAATGTATTATATGGAATTTTATTGAGGGGTTTCAGTCATTAATATCTCACTGCTGCCTGCCATTTCTACAGTGGAGTTGACAGGATACTGTGAAGATGAATGCTTCACTGAAATTCACCCTGGATTGTGTTGTTATTAATACATGATGATGACTGATGGTCTTTGAGCAGCCTTCCAGCAAGACCGTTCAAGCAATTGTTTGGCCTGTACCCATAATCACAGTTTCTCAATTCTCTTAGATCTTTGCCTTTTCCCATTCGACTGCTCTAGTTGTTATACTGTATAATAATGGATAGTTCATGTCTCATCCTGGGACGTGATCAACCTAGCTTTCATCTCTGGTTCATAGTGACATTTATGTAAAAGAGTAGATACTGTAGACTCATGGGGCAGTATAGAGTGAAACTGAATCTTTATACTGTTCAAGTTAAAGATATTCTGTCACTGAAATAACCATAACAGAATATCTTTAACTTTGATATATTATGTTTATTTAATTTATGTGTTTAAAATTGTAGGCTGTTCTGAACAATGGTAAATGAGTTCTTCACATTTGTTTTTAGCGTCAAATTGAATTTATTTTCATTAAAAAAGCTGAATACTCACCAAACAGAGGTGTCACTGTTAATGTCCAATACTTTTCCTGCTCTGGTATCTATCCCTCGCAGAGAGCACACACTTCTACCCTTGACAAAACAAACTATTAGCAGACACGTTTGACAAAGGAGAATATCAGCCTTTTCATTTCATATTCTTCAAGAAGCAAAATCAGTGATTTTGTAGCTAAAAAGTGATTGTGTATTAGAAAGCAAGTTACTATCTCAAGTTTATTGTGCTCTTAAAATTAGTTTCACAGAAGTTTGCTCTATCTAGCAAACAAGGTTAATGTTCGTGCCTTTGACATTGCTGTCTTGGGGTTTTAGCCTTTTTTTAAAAAATCCCAAGCAAATAGAGAAAGGTCTTGTAGACTACGCAGCTACAGACAAAAAAAGTCCCTAATGTGAAAATAATGTTTTATTATTTTTTAAAGAAGAAATATTAATGTCGGTGGCTTCTCTAAGTGCTCCTTTACAAAGATAAGCACATCAGACAGATTTATAATATATTTTTATGAGAAACAGAGTAAGACAAGTACTGACAAAAAACAGTGCTGTCATTTATAACTCATTTTAAGTTAAACAGTTTAATATATTTATCGTATGTTATTCTTATCAGTTTGTTTCATGATGTTCTTGACATTGGTTGCATTATTATGCTTTTATTTGGAGATAAGACAATCTAACTGTAGATTCTGATAGGAAACGTTTCCCTTTATGCAATTAAAACATTTAAATAAAGAATTTACAATCTGGTTTGAAGTACTGTAGGTTTTTAAAGAAGGCAACTTGTTTTGATATTTAAACACTGGAATAATAACACATTTTATCAAGAAATTCATTTGACCTTATTGTCATAAAATCACTTTATGTTTCTTACAGTATACAATAGTTTTGCAGACTTTGTGTAATGCTCAATTTCAGGCTGAAAATGGAAAATGGCTTTCTTCTGTACTTTATTCCACATGAGCTTTCAGTTACAGTACATTATTTAACCAGCTGCATAACTGTAATATTTATAATCTGGTTGCAAGGTGTTTCGCGGGTCACTTGTTTTAACGGAATGAATGTTCTGAGTAATACCTTGTGGAATGATTTTCAGAAAAATCTTAAATATATCTAAGAAAATAATCAGGTTAATTGTTTGACTAGGTTGGAATCAAACCTGTACACTAGACACTCTGCAGTTGCGTCTGAGACCCTGTGTTAGACACGTGGTTTAAGTCACACACTCTATAATGAAATGCAATACAGTATTCCTTAAAGTTATTTAAAGTGTATTTCAACTTTAGTTCAGAGAACCTTTTTTTTCCATGAACGTCGCGCCCCGTCGATAGCCGAGAACCCCCCTAGAGGTGCCCCGCCTTTGCTTATCATAAACTGTCTTCCTCTGCTACGGTCAACAGAAAGCATTGGTGATCAAGTACTGTATTGTGCGAGTACAGATGTAGTTAGACTGGCTTTTTGTGAGGCTCAGTACTTTAAAATGTATTTATTATTTTGTATTTGTTGGAATGAATAATGCACTGTTCACCAGTGATCGTGACTTAGGCATGATGCTTTAGAGCGAGCTGGGGATTCTTTATATGGATTTTTAAAAATATTATTAGTATAATATTGCCATTATTATGCATTAAAGATTTGAATACCTTTTGCGTACATATTTAGGAGTTCATTGAATTTCTTCTCTTTGCTTCAACATTTGGTAGTTCTATGTGGATATTTACTGAAGCCATGGGAGACTCCGTATTCTTCGACAGACACATTTCATACCTTGTAAGTATTTTGATTCTTTTTGAAGAAATAAATCATCATGCAGATTTTGTTTTTATTGTGACCATATTCATATTTTAAGCATTGTACGAAAATGGAGGTTGCGCGTAGATTTTCATGTCGTTTTGAAAAGTTTTTAACTTTTGCATTTCTTAACTACTGTATGTTGAGGTGCTACTGTAGGTTGAAGGTTTGATGAGGCAGTTAATGATGTCTATTGCTCTCCAGTGCTGCCGCGCTTTATAATGCAAATAAAGTTACCTTGCATTTTCTTCTCATTAGAAATAATTTCTGTAATTTCAATCACATAATAATCATTATGTTTGATGCACTTTAGTTTTAACGAAAAACCACGGTCCGCTCTGAGTAACGTTACAGGGCGTGCGAAGTACAGTACTTGTTTCCTGAACTCAATTTTGACATATTGTGTAGTGTAGCTGCTACTATTGTCTTGACCAATACTACTGTATCTGCGTGCTGAGGCAAGCAGCGGCTGTGGGAGAGATGAATCACAGGGTGGTACAGAGCTTGTTGCTGAAATGACTCTAGTCTAAGCTAGTGACGGAACATAAGCTTTAAGCAATTTGGCCACCACTTAGGCCGGGTATACTGTACGTTTACAATTGTGTAATAGGATAAAACTGTCTTAATAATAAATGGAGATGGTTGTTGTTAAATAAAAGTGGAATATACAGTATGGCTAGAACGTGTATTAATAATAAATGGAGATGGTTGTAGTTAAATAAAAGTGGAATATATGGCTAGAACGATAACGATAAAATATTAAAGCCGAGCAGTAGTTAATACTGCATCCGTGTTCATTCTATAGTTGGGAGAAGCGGTAGCTGTGCGATTTATGATGAAAAACCATCGGAAGTAGACCAATTTAAAAGAGTTACAGGGCTCTGAAGTATTTTATAACAAAAATAAATAGGAAGCTACTGTACACTGACAGTGCATGTACTGTACATTTCCATTTGAGTACTTGTGACTTCCTTACCCTGGTCTGGAAGCATAGCTCTTTTTTTATCATTCTGACCCTATGGTGAGCCTGTTTCATATTTTCATTGCCATTTCATGTGCCATGGCACAGACAACAAAAGGGATTTTAAAGTCAAAGCAACCTTTCGGTTCAAAGCACACAAACACTACAGCGACCCGTTGTGTGGGTACTGTACATGACGCAGACTGGGAAAGCATGCAAATAGTTTTATAGTTCACCATAAACCAATAACTCTTCTGTAATGCAGAACAGGTGCCTTCAATTTCAGAGCAGCCTCAACTATTCATTTGGTGACACTGTGGCAGCTAGTTGGACTTAATTCCTCTCTGGCTGCGTTACATCTTCCTTAGAGTTATCCAAACCAAGACACTGCTTAGAGTATATCTATGGAGTGTTATTTAAAAACACACCTTGCAACCACAATCAGCTTCTGACTTGGCAATTAAGTACTGGCAAACAAAGGTAACTATAATCTTTTACTATTACTTTTACTATTTTTACTAGGTAAGTCAAGTGAGAACAAATTCTCATTTTGTTATAATCATGACCCGGAGACCGTTTTACAGAAGTACTGTACATGTACTGACGCAATCTGAGTGAAGTACAGTACCCTGCTCAAGGGTAACGTCCCAATCAGGGTTTAAACTCTGGAAGCAACAGCCCTGCACACCCCTCCACTCTACTGAGGTCATTTGGACTAATCCTCTTGTTAGGCATTTTTGACGTTATGAGTCAGAATGCTTTTAATATTGTATTTGGGTAAGAAGTTGACAAAATATTAGTGTCAAAATATGACATTCTGTTCAATAAGAACAGCATTCATAAAAAAATGTATATTAATGTCAACATTTTGCATCAGTAGATGTGCATTTATTTGGTAAATCCATAATGCTTGGAAACCTTTGCTTGCAAATCTATACATACAGTCTCACGATAAGGATTGTACATTACCAATTGTTTTGCAATTAGTGAACACTTGCTCTTTGTGCATGTGTGGTTTGCTGTGTTTGTTTAATCTCAGTGCGCACTTAAGTAAAGTGGTTTTTGTGATAGGAAAATATGAAAACAGGTTTCCATGTGATGTTGAAGAATTATATTTACTTTACATTGTGGCACATATTGAGGAGAGGTCTTATAAAATACTTTTGCTAATATTTCTTTCTCATTGCTTTCTTACCACACACTGTACATGCTTGTTTCTTTTTCTTACAATGCTGGATTTTGATACAACAAGACCCACATTTAGGTACTATTAGATATGGGAAGGATTTTAAGATAAGGAGAGCCTGTTGTGGGCGGATCTGATTTTTCACATGGGAAAAAATACTCTTTCAGCAAATTAACTTAAGGGACTTTTTCTGACCTTCTTTGCAGCCTTAATGTGAGAACATAACATAAGTATCGGAAAAATGAAATTTAAGGGTTGTGCCTTCACTATTTAAGCTTGTTGATGGGTTGCCTATGATGTCACACTCTTCATGTTTATTACTTTTTTATAAATAATTTCCCCCAATATATTCTCTACCATTAGGAGAAGAAGAAAGTGAAAAACTTTATTTTTGTTTCCAAGAATCATAGACGCTGATTTAGTGATTGGTTTTTGTGACAAATACAGTAAGTAACCTTTCTGAAGGTCAGTGCATTAGATTCTCAAAGTACTGCAGATCGAGTTCTTTTAAGAAGTCTAAGTTCATGTTTGAGTTCAGTGGGATTGCTTTTTTTTGCCTCCATATACAGTATATACAGTATAGACTGTTCAGAGACCACTCGAGAGCAGCTACAGAATGTGAAGGAGCTGTTGTACAAAAAATGTTGCAAGTCTTCCAATAGCTTGGACAAAGACCACAAATGTACTGTAGCTCAATAGTTCCTGCTACCTAATCCCAAAATATATGATACAATAATTCTTTATTCTCTTATGTTTCAGAATTTTTGTCTTGCATCAAAGCAACTGTGTTTTACATATATACAGTAGAAAGTTACAAAGCATTGAAGCATTGCAAGTAAACAATAACAGACATCATACAGACAGTATTAATTTTCTGCCACTCCCACAGGATTCCACAGTACACTAGAACCCTGTAAATGTAACTCCCCCACCATTACATTAAGCCCATGTAATACATATTACCCCTTCACTTTTGCACATACTGTATCCACTACTGATGGATTGCTTTTATATTTAATAACTTGCAAGATGAGTGCAAATTAGAGAGGGTAAATTTAACACTGATTGGTTTATGTCTTTTTACACAATTTAATTGTTTTATTAAGGCCATGTGTCTTTCATGAGATTAAAGCACTTTCGGAACAGAACAGGTTTCTGTATCAGTAAGGTGGAAACACCTGCTCTGAAGTGCACCGTCGAACACATTTGCATTGAACGCCTGCCAGATTTCAGAAACCACATAACAGTTTTCTTCATGCATCGGGCCTTCTTGATTCTGCCATTTTATTTATTCGGTGCTGTCATCCTGTGTTTCTGGATAGTGCTGTAAGCTGTTGCAGAAATCAAACTAGAGCATGGAAGCTACTAACAAGTTAAGATGTCATGATCTACGTAAAGTACATAAGGACCAAATGGAAATTTTATTCTGTTCACCGTAAGAAGCTCCAAAGAGGAACGCATTGGTTAGATATTAAAATAATGATGGTAATTCAAATCATGAAGTTCTTTTTACCCTCTTTGAAGATAAAAGAGAAAATGATTGCCCCCACCACACAGGCAGATGCCACTATTTTTTTAATGTGCAGTCGGAGTGACATTAGCTTCAGCTAATTAGACTGATCTTAGGAAACCCATGTGTTTCGGAGGCCCCCAGCTGTTCGAGCCAGTATAGGCGTTGGTTCCAAGCGCGGGTTTGGTCCAGACGTCGCAGGTTCAAGCCTGGGTCGTGTCAGAAGCTGGGGAGCGTCACGGCCAGCTTCTGTGGGATTAATCGCCTGTCATGAAACAGGGACTCCAGTGGCTCCCAGACTGCCTGCGGGGCTTGTAGTTCCTCTAGTGAGGGACATGCCTCTGCTCTAACCTGCCTGTTAGGCTCTGTGCAGTTCTCTCATTGCGTTGAAGAGGTGGATGGGGACATCAGAGGAGCTTTTCTGCCCACCCTGGTTCTCCCAGTGCACTACAGGAGCAGTTGCAGTGAGACGTAAAGAGACATTTACTTTATAGGTATTAACAACGCCACACATGCTACTAGTTTGCTGCAGTTTTCATTCCTTTTGGTACAGAAATAAAATGGAAATTAGACATGTATAATTCATGAAAAGTAAAAGACACTTGTTCATTCGACACAGAATTTCACTTTCTCAAACTTAGTTCTTTTTTTTCGCCAGGATTTTAGGGTGCTATCAGAATATCTTACATTTCCAAGCTTTTTGTCAATATTGATCTAAAGTAGTGGGCTGTAATTTAAATACTGTATACTGAGTGAAATTTGTAAGGTGTTGCAAATTGTGTTCATACCTCGTTATGGGTTCTGTACAAACTACTTGAATGCAGGTAGAAAATATCCAGTCGAACATAGAACTTAGTTTAAGTCTCTTATGTACTGTCTGTAATTGTTTAAGTGGAGGAATATAGGATTGTCTAGCATTCATTTGAAAATACCAGTGGTGTATTAGTGTAAAACCTGTTTAGGATCATAAAGCTGGTAAATCGGGAAATGATTCCAGCATGACTCAGTTCAATAATTTGGGGTCATTGGAGTAGGGAATTATACATCCACGTGGTTGTGTGTGTAGCAAACCTCTGGCACTGCTGATGCAGTAACATACCAGCACTGTCATTCTAATATCTGAAAGCTTCAAAGTACAGTACTTCAATCGAAGTTTCAGACACATTGCACTCCACATTTACACAGAAAGGGGAGGAAACTGGAAGAACAATGCTTGAAACATTCTCTGAAAAGGGTTTCATATTATTTTTTAAGTTGTTCTGGCATACACGTTTTTTTTTTTACTGAGCCATGTAAGTCAGATAAAGTTCAAAAGTCTTTGCTCATTATCCAACTTAAACGCTGTGTAAAAACAATAATTTTTTTCCTTCATAATCTAATCTTTTCTTTTCTTTTTTCTTTGAAGTCCGTCAGAAAGACCACACGCATCCGTGTGACGGGATTTTTCCGAGTCACAGCTGTCTGTTTTTAACAGTTTGAGCTCTTTACTTCTTTTCTCCTTGTTGTCAAGTTGTGCAATGAAGAATTAGCCAGAGCATGGAAGCTGCCTGACTTCACCCCTGACAGAATTGACACACAAACTGAACCCCAATGCCAGATCCGTAGAACAAGCTGTTACCTTGATGCTGCCAACGCAGCACAGTCACAGACTAAACTCCTTGAATAACCATACATGTTTTGAAAGGATCACTTTCAGTTCTTACTTGCGCTGGTGACTGGTGACAGTACCTAAATATTTGGAATAATACACATTTCCCAGCCCCCTGGAGAAAGTGCAGTTGACCTGTCCATCCACAAGACAGCTCTATTTCAGTTCCTGTGCAGACACGTTAAAAGATTCTTTCGATTCTTTTTCTGAAAGAGCAAAACAGGGATTAGTGCTTGCAGCCCAGTTAAATTCAGTCAGTAAAGCTCATTGAGACATTTTGAAATGTTAACCAGAGGAGCACCTGTTTAACACAGACCAGATCATTACCAAGGATGTTTGCTTTTAGAAGATGCTTTGCCCTCCCTCAGCAAATATTTCTTCTTTGTTCAGCCTTTAAGTTTAGTCAGCACTCAGACTCCCTTGATGTGTCTGCTAAGAGGGAACATAACTCTGTGTCAGCCTTTCCAGATAAATATTGACAAAAGCACACATCTTGTACAGTATTTCTGAACCTATTTTAGGTTATGCCAATCGAAGAGTTGAAAACATCTCCAAAATAAACATATTGTACCGTCTTACATACACACATATGTAATGTATGCAGTACTTGTAAACAAGGTAGTTTTGTGATTTTTGTTTTTCAAAACTGCACAGTCTGCAAATGAAAGCTCCTCTAGTCAGCTTTCTAGAAGGTTCCCTTTGGCCAAAAGTGAAACTAGTTTAGTGGTTTAAGTCCGTTGAGTATTACCCAGCACCAATCCAAAAACCTTGTAACAAACAGAATATTTGGATTTAGTCTTAAAAAAATGAAAGGCTGAGCACTAATAATCATTACCCCCTCTTTTCCTAAAAAAGAAAATATTTCATGCTAAGGGTTGAAGCTGGAGCAGTATGAAGATCTTAAAATTTTGCATGCCTATGTTGTATTGCTCTCTCCACAACAGTTAACTGCTGTAGGTTCAAGTATTCTTATCGCAAATCGCAGAGTCAGCAAGGAAGCAGAAATAAAAGAAACCTGTATAAAAAACGTACCATTAAGTCCCAAGTGTCAGCTGTGTGTATTTCTGTGTTATTACTGCAAAGTGAAGATGCTGTGATATGTACTTAAGGAAGGGGTGCTTATAGGCATTTCCAAAGTTGACTGACTTTGAAGCGGTCAGTTCCAGTAGTCCTGCAGTACTAAAGCTCTTCAAACCTTTGCAGTCTCAGTCCTCCCTACATTTATAAATGGTTTAAGAACTGTGTTTGCTCTTCATTTGCCAACTGGAATTCAACATGCCTTGCAATGTGTACTGATATTAAGTAAGCTTCTAAAGAAAGTGCCTCTTAGAAGACAGAACTTCACATTATTATTTGCAAAGAACGATCTTACCTTTGTTTCCATGTTCTCTCTGTACCCTTTAAATGAAAACCAAAATGTTGGTAGTGTAGAAAATTAGCATGGAAATTTGAGATAATTTTTAATGTGGCAGATATATGTTTCCATTTTATTTTCATATCTCTAAAATAGGTATTAAAACCTAAAAGCCGTCAACTCATTTCTAGTGCACTGATGTTTCATTGTTTAGAATGGATGAAACCATATCGAAATGTGTTGTAAAAGTATGATTCATTGTGAATTTGCAATGATACAAAA